>NC_137069.1:35752939-35812939 GCF_032717465.1 Coenobita brevimanus
TATACAAGTACGTTATTCACTGTGCCATGACGTCTTTGACGTCATTATGTGTGTCATGACACAAAACTAATTTTGTGTAATCTGATATGTTGAAATTTTTGCATGAAACTGAGATTGCTAGAAAGATTTAAGTCAGTTTTCATCATATATACCTGTGTGAAATACAAAAGACGTCAAGATGTTCATACCATGATGACCCACAATTACTAAAATGCGGTCTCATGTACTATGCTGAATGTCCTCTTTTCAAAATCATTTGGTAAGCTGAGCAAGTTTTCCCTGTTGCATTATTTGGCAAGAAGTCCTGACATTCAGTCCTCATTTTCATCTAGAATTGATTTATGGCTCATATTTTCACATTTGCTATTCTGGCAAGGTCCACAGACAGCACTGCACTCAAGTCCATACTTCTTACAACTACACCTAAGTGTTTTGCATCCAGCTGAACAGTTACAGTGAATCATGTTAAGCAAGATGGCCGGAGCAGGGCTATTGTCCATCATTATTGGCACGTGTTTTTCCCCTTGAATAGTCCATCCCCATTTTGTAGGGTCCAGGTTTTCACTCGTACCCATCCATTCCATGACTTGGAGATAAGTTCGCCTTGAGTGATGTTTTGTAGCTGAGTCTCATGACAGGTTCTATAACAGATTTGATATCACTTTTGATAAGCTTTGTTGCAGTTTCTATTATTGCTCGCTTCTGAGCTTCTTCGTCGTCCTTTGGCATCAAGAAATAGTCCCGCAGAATCGTGCTTGTCTTTTCTCGAAAGGTCACAATATCACGTAGCCCTCCACCCTCAGCCACGAATAAAGAATCGCCATAGTGTGTTAGTAATTTAAACTTGAGATACTGGTTGCCATATGCACTAGATTCACTATCATGCAAATACTCTTTCATCTTATTGGCATGATCTGTGTTAGTAAATTGTTCTTCATCATCGTCCTCAAAATAGGCACACACTCTCAGAAAAGCTTGTTCCTGGTCATTATTAGTAGGCCTCCCAATTTTCTTTCTCTTCTTGTTGTCTGGTTCTAACCTGTGTTGTGCGGGAATGTCACGGAATGTGCGGAAATTTATATCACAAGAATGATGGTACGCACAGTCTGCTGCATGAAGGCCTCGACCAAGGTACTCTACCCGACCCCTTACTATAAATGCCCAATCATCATTACGTGCTTTACAATTCAGAAGCATCTTGTCCACAAAGGTTTCTGTTTTAACGAAGCTAAATTCATCGTTATCCGCACTGGGTTTGCTAGTTACAACTTTGCTCCCACAAAATAAGCAGTCCCTTTGGCTATCATAAGGACCAGTAGAGACACGTACACTCCTTTTCACGGCTGGAGCAGAATTTAACTTAGCTTTCTTATGCCTCTCAATGTCTTTTTTGTTAGTGTAATTCAAGCGACACGTCTTGTTGACCTTAGTTCCAGCATCTACAGTGATACTGTCACCTCTCTCGACACTGGCATTGTTGATACTGTCGGCGCCTTTCTGAGTGATTACGATGTAGTCCTCATTTCCTGTTGCTTTGCATTCTGGGAAGACACATGATTCTTCATCTACATTCATTTTCAAGGCCTGAAACAAAGACAAAACTACGTCTGAATACTTTGACTGAATATTAGCAACATAATGACACTAATAATAGCAACATAATGACGTCGTATATGACGTATAGTGACGTCGTAGATGACGTCATGACATCACCTGGGTACATTGGCAAATGCTGTAAAATGATGAATTAACCAAGGTAATGATGTTAACAGCTTATTTTCACACATACAGGATTAAAACCAGTTGCATTGCTTAGGATAGAGGCAGATATACGGCATTTTTAACATTTGACGGCCATCTTTTTTGACGTCATATTTAGACCCTTTCTGATGCTCCTGTGTTGGCCTACTTTTGATATGTTGTTCACTGGACCAAATACTACAAGAAAATGCTATAAAACACTTTCTTGCAATTTTGGGGGGGTTTGTACCATTTATTTCATATATTGACTCTACTAACAGTGGAATGCAGTACCGAATGAAATAATGTGTGCCAAAACTATTCATAAATTTAAGGATATGTATGATAAAAATGGTTTAATACACGGGACAGTACGAGTTGACTCTTTCCTGTAAAGATATGATTAGGGAAGAACAATTAGGTAAGAAAAGACACACACACACACACACACACACACACACACACACACACACACACACACACACACAAACATAAAGATATAATTAGGGAGGAACAATTAGGTAAGAAAAGACACACACACACACACACACACACACACACACACACACACGCAAATCTTGTGGTGTGACGGAACTAGCCGTGCAGACGTAACTTCCGAAGGTGCAACAGGGTATAGCAACTCTCTCTCTCTCTCTCTCTCTCTCTCTCTCTCTGTCTATCTGTCCATCTGTCGATATATCTATATATCTATCTATTAACCTTTTAATTTACTAATTATATATATTTCCATATCTGTCTATATCAGTCAGTCTATTTGTCCATTTATCTTTCCATCTATCTGTCTATCTGTCTATCTTCTTACATCTAAAAATGATCCAAGTCGGACTGGAATCTTGCATCTCAAACTTAATGCAATGCCAAGTATGTGAGACTAACTCTTCTCCTTCAGACAGTTCACGACAAGGTGTATTTCAAGAGAGAGAGAGAGAGACAGAGACAGACAGAGAGTCAGAGACAGAGACAGACAGACAGACAGACAGACAGACAGACAAATACAGACAGACAGACAGACAGACAGAGAAAAAGAGAGAGCGACAGGCAGCGAGCCAGATCCAGACATACAGAGAGATTCAACCAAATTCCCCTTTCTCAGCAACTTTTCACTACAAAAATCAAAACACAAGAATATGCATCTGAAGCGCTCCTCTCAAAGACACAAGAAAAGTGAACTCAACAACAAACCATCTTAGGAATGTATCAGTGCCTTTGCCTGCCCCATCTTGCAGTCGACACACGGCCATTGTTGAGAGAGAGAGAGAGATAAATTATTCTTTTTAGGTGGACAGACTTCACTGTTGATCGAAAGACTTGTTCTTGAATGATAGAAGTTTTATGAGATAGCCAGATAGGTAGGGAGGTAGAGATAGATAGATAGATAAATAGAAAGATAGAGAAAGAGGGGGGGGGATTAGCGAGTTACACCCTTAGTTATATGCAGTAGATACACAAACCATGCACACATTACGAGTCATTCTAGTTTCTGATATTATTATGAAGTGTTATGGTTCAGATATGCATTTTCGTCCTTAAAAAATACTGATATTCGATAGATGGAAGGATGGTAGTGAAATTGTTAAGGTAATTTGTTATTAGACGTGGACTAATAATCATCGTCAATATCATCATCATATTCGTCTTCATCATCAGTCATCATCATTGTCTTGATCTTTGTCATCATCATTATCATATCCATCATCACCACATCATTGTTTCGTCACCTGCATCATCATCATTATCATCATCATTAACCTCAATCACCCCTTCACTGCAATCCTTCTACCTGATAAACAATAATAATTTTGACACTGCATCACGCCTACATGTAAACTGTTTTCGAATTAATTCCACCTGACAGATAAGACACAAGGTACACTGAATATCTACAGATTTATTCGTTCATTAAAAACATGGATCTAAAAATTAATGGAAAAAAAAAACTTGGCAAAAAGAGAGGAAGTTTGTTCCATGTGGAAATTTCATTCCCGATATTTTTTAAAGGTAAGCTAAATGGATTTTTTCTGTTAATTCCCCCCCCTTTTTTTTTTCTTTTTATAAGGTAAACTATAAGGACTGTATTCTTTTGCTTCAGGTAAAGGTGGAATCTTAGTAACCATGGCAACCGGACATTAGGACATACTGGACATCCTTAATCCAGGTAACCCCAGGTAATTCCCTTCATCTGCGTCCTTGAGTGAGTCATAGGAGCCTCAGTGTCTTACTAATAGCATCATTTACCCTCTCACAGTATACATAAATCTAGATATCTTGTATAATTAAAACCAGGTATTATATTAATCTAAAAGTGGGTAATATTAACCTTGCAGTGTTAATACCATCCCGTCAACCCCTGTATTTCAGGTTAAGGCTCCTAGCACTTCCTCTTTAGCGATTTATTCTTGGGTGGTTCATATCCTCTTGTATGTTATTTTATGCAGAGTATGGCGATGTTGAAAGGATTTATGTAACAGAAGAGGACAGTAAGGTGTTACACTAAATAAATCTCATAGGACAAGTGTCAGGGAGCTTTTATGAATGCTTTTCCTGTCCCTCCCCTCTTCACCCTTCCCATCGCTCACTCTCCTCCCCTCGTTCGAGAAGCATAGGATTTTTTTTTTAATCTCCCTTCTTTGTTCTCCCCTCTCATCACTCACTTTGTACTCTCATACCCCCCCCCTCTCTCTCTCTCTCTCTCTCTCTCTCTCTCTCTCTCTCTCTCTCTCTCTCCTTACACACACACACACACACACACACACACACACACACACACACACACACACACATACAGTATGTAACAGGTTAGCATGTCTGACAGCTGGTCTTGCATGTGAAGGCATGCACGAACTGACATACATACCTACATACTCATATACATACATACATTCATACATACATGCATATTTGCTTCCATCCATCCATCCATACATACATACATACATACATATATATGTACAGATCGGCAGATAAACGGAGGGAAATAGATAAGACAGATATACACATCCGATACAGAGAGGCAGAAAGACATGACAAATGAAAGAAAAGCATTCGGGAGCCGAATGCTAATCGCCCTCCAGATTATGATCTAAAGTCCAAGATTTTGGCCATATCTTGACACCCTGAAGGTTTCTAGTTGATGGCTCAAGTCGTTCATGAGATATAATGGTGCTGAAGGCGGACGATTGAAACTAGTTGGCCTTTGGCAGCCATTTCAGTGGCTTTGAGCTTGACTCCGAGTGCCCATTTTTGAACTTGGCCAAGATTCTGTCTTTGTCTTGATACCCTGAAGATACCATGTTGATAACTGAAGCCGTTCATGAGATGTACTGGGAACACACACACACACACACACACACACACACACACACACACACACACACACAGAGGCAGACAAAAACATTAGTGCTCTGCCTTCATAAGGCGGACGATAATAAGACATACACACATACATACATACGGTACATACATGGATTCATAAGTACATACATACATACATACATATATACATCCATCCATCCATCCATACATACATACATACATACACGCAGACAGACGTGCGGTACATAAATACATATTGTCTTTCAGTATTGTATATGATTCTGTTTTATCCATAATCTGCTGTAGACGTTGTATACCTAGATAGATATATAGATAGATACACAGTTGGATGGATGGATAGATAGATAGATGGGTAGAGGAATGAATGGATGGATGGAGAGATAGATGGATGGATGGATGGATGGACAGAGTAGATAGATAGGTAGATAGATAGACAGATAGACGGATAGACAAATAGATAGAACTCATAGTAAATATTCATACACAGTGTCTTGTAAGATTAAATACAAAAGTAAATGTAAATAAGACGGTGTACTTAAGGCTGAAAGTACCATTGGTTATTGTATGAAAGTCCTCCATGTTACATGTTAATGTCCACAGGAGAGAGAGAGAGAGAGAGAGAGAGAGAGAGAGAGAGAGAGAGAGAGGAGAGAGAGAGAGAGAGAGAGAGAGAGAGAGAGAGAGAGAGAGAATTTTAAATTAGAATGCATGGAAGTGCATTTTGTCTAAAGAATTTGTTAAGTGTATTTGAGAGAGAGAGAGAGAGAACGCTACTGAATAAATGAGCAGATGAATGCATTTGCGTACTGTGTGTGTGTGTGTGTGTGTGTGTGTGTAAGAATGTCAAAATATGAATGAGTAGTCAGTATGTCTGAACAGATGTGTGTATATAATGTGTGTGCATGTGTATGAGTATATATGTCTATATGTGTAAGTCTTTGTGTACGTATGTGGGCGCAGGTGTGAAAGTATGTTCGTATACCTACGTGTGTAGGTATGTACGTATATCCATGTGTGTAAGTCCCTGTGTGCGTACGTTGGTGCATGTATGTGAGAATGTACGTATAATCCATGTCTGTAAGTCCCTGTGTACGTCTGCGACCGTTCATGTGCACCAACACTGTTGGTGTTCCTTCTTGTTGATAAAATGACCAGTGCTTTACAACAGCGTCTTGAAGCATACAAGGAAGTTAACAGCAAGTTTGGATTTCTGTCAAACTTTGCTTCATTTCCACACTCTCACTCTGAAGTATCTGCAATAAAAAGCTTAGCTGAAAATTTGGTGGCCTCATATCCAGATGATCTTGAGGCCTTTCTTGAATCTGAACTTGTTCACATGTCTAGCTTGTTTGCATCCTCACCAGATCTTCAAGCCTCAACTTGCCCCAATAAATAAAAATCTGCTGAACTAAAGATGTATCAGTTTCTTCATGAACATAAATTAGTACAAACATTTCCCAACACTGAAATAGCACTTCGTATATACTTGTCTATGATGGTAAGCAATTCTGGTGGTGAACGCTCTTTCTCCAAGCTCAAATTAATAAAAAACGAATAGAGAAACAGTATGGGGCAAGAGAGACTGAATAATCTTTCCATCATGAACATAGAGAGTGCGTTACTCAGAACCATTGACTTTTCAGACATCATTGATGATTTCAGCAGGCAGAAATCTCGCAAAAAGTCACTGAAATGAGTGTGCACAGAGTTGTAAGCCTCACAATATGTCCCTTTAGTTACTTAACTAAAATATAGAGTGATGAAAAACTTTAAGAATTACTTGTATAGTGCAAAATGAAATTTTTTACTTCTCTACATCATTTTCACTCTAATTACTTAATTAACTCTCAGAACCCGCAGCGCTTTTTATCATTTTGTTTGGGTTAAGAAGAGTCGATTTTATTAAGTTTTATGTCTGTTCTCTCACAAACAGTGGCTCAAAAATTGGGTCCAGTAAATTCTGTGCTATAATAGTGTCTAGTTTCCTTCAATTCTGGTTTGCATTAGAGGATTTTTATAGATCCCAAGAGTACACCCGGGTTCTGAGGGTTAAGGAGATAAGTGGTTTATAAGAAATGTAGGCCAACATAATTTCTAAGCACAAAATGAATGGTGTAACTGACAGTACACAGAAAATAAGTCATTATTACCTCCAGGAATTTCAGGAATATCATTTTACACATTCTGAATTATTAGAGTCATGTATGTGCAAAGGGTTCTGCTGATACAATGTTTTAGCAAGGAATGCCAGAGTGAACACGGTGTGGCCTATATTCCTGCTAAATACATTCTATCAGCACCATCTCTCTGCTTACATGCCTGTAATCATTCAGGCCATGTAATAGTACTCTTGGTACTACTACTGCTTAATTTCATGGTGTATTAGTGTATTGAATAATTTTGTATGTTTTGGTAGTGCCAGAGAAAGGATATAATATGTATCATGCATATCATTATTTTTATTTTAATAAAACTACTTATTGTAATATCAGTTTACTTTGTCATGGTACTATTTGATAAGACGTGTGTGTGTGTGTGTGTGTGTGTGTGTGTGTGTGTGTGTGTGTGTGTGTGTGTGTGTGTGTGTGTGTGTGTGTGTGTGTGTCACCTGTCAGGGGGGCCCATGATTGCCTCACCGCCCTGGGCCCAAGACACCCTTAATCCGCCACTGACCAACAGCCATCCATAGTCATCAACATGGACGGTGCGAGCGAGGACAATACTGTTAGAAGCCATTATGTGACGAGCCTCTCTGGGGTGTGTTGCAGTGTGTGTTGCAATCTCTGGGGTGTGTTAGAGGCTGTTGCCCTCTCTAGGGTGATGCAATCTCTGGGGTGTGTTGCAGGGTGTGCTGCCGTCTGTGGGGTGTATTGGAGAGAGAGAGAGAGAGAGAGAGAGAGAGAGAGAGAGAGAGATTAACAGACAGAGACAGACAGACAGACAGAGACAGACAGACAGACAGACAAACAATCTGTATTGCTTTTCTGTACAAATGAGTACCAGACTGATTGTGTTGGGTCTTGTTTGTTAAGTGAAAAAAAAATATATATATTGTAACGTGAATTATAATGTGTCTAGCATATCTTGGCCTAGGTTTCCGTCCTTTTGTAACTTTTTTCACGTAGGTCAGTGGCAGAAGACGGTACTAAGGCTCTGCATCATATCCGCAGCACTTCTTCGTGACTAGCATCATATTTTAATTTTAATCTCTTGTTAAAGCGCAGCAGCGAAGTATGACAAGTTGTATATACTTTCCTTGTCACTTTTGCATGATTAGTACCATATTCTAGTGATATTCTCTCTCTCTCTCTCTCTCTCTCTCTCTCTCTCTCTCTTTCTTTCAGGTAAACATGCGTAGTACAGCCGGGGACAATTCTCGCCTGCCATTCCACTCGTCTCATCAGTTGGGCCATGTCCGTCATTTTCCTCCCTGAGGCCTGTGGTTCCTTCTTTCGTACGTTAAATAAATAAATATCAGAGAGAATCATTCTTGGGGTAGAACAATAAGCCTGGCCTCTCTCAGGTTAGGAATATTAGCCACGAAAGGAAAGTGTGAAAAATAAAATCTATCTATTTACCTAGTCCAACATTATCAATCTGTCCATCTATCTGTCTATCTATCTATCCATCTATCCATCTGTCTATCTATCTGTCTATCTATCCATGTATCCATGGCCTGAAGCCTTAATCCTAAAAGAGGTGGCCACAAACAAATCACCCCCATGTCACACTGCCCTTCGTCGCCAGGCTGTCCTCCCTCCCAAGTCACACCCCTCCACCGCATCCCTCCACCTCATCCTCGATCTCCACTCTCATTCCCTTGCCTCTCCATCCCATCCCTCTACCTCATCCTCAGTCTCCCTCTCCCCCTCTCCCTCTCAAAATGTACTTCCATTCATATTACTTTAATCCAGTGTAACTTTTAAACCACAGTGCCATTAGTACTCTTTTAATTGCATTCAACAGCCGCAGGAAAGAGAGCTTGAGGGGGAGAGAAGATTAGTAGATTTAGGTGTGTTAGTTATATCGATTTGTTAGAGAGAGAGAGAGAGAGAGAGAGAGAGAGAGAGAGAGAGAGAGAGAAAGAGAAAGAGAGAGAGATGCATACCTATGACACAGACTTGAAGAGAACCAGAATGTTAAGCTAAATGAAAGATGGTACTTGCTTAATTAATTGACAGAGAGAGAGAGAGAGAGAGAAAGAGAGAGACAGAGACAGAGAGAGACAGAGACAGAGACAGAGAGAGTGAGAGACAGACAGACAGACAGACAGACAGACAGACAGAGAGACAGACAGACAGACAGACAGACAGACAGACAGAGTAGAGAAAATCTGTATTGCTTTTCTGTTGCTGTTAATGATATATAGACAAATCAGTACCAGACTGATTATGTGTTGGGTCATGTTTGTTAAGTAAAAAAAAAAAATGTTAGGTGTATTATAGTGTGTCTGTCTTAACTTGGCCTAGATTTTCATCCTCTTGTAACTTATTTCATGTAGGTCAGTGGCAAAAGACAATACTATGGCTCTGCATCATATCCGTAGCACTTCTTCGTGACTAGGATCATATTCAAGTTATAATCTTTTATTATAAATCAGCAGCGAAATTTGACAAGTTGTACATACTTTCTATGTCACTTCTTCATGATTAGCACCATATTCTAGTGCTATTCTTTCGTTCTTTCTTTCGTTCTCTCTCTCTCTCTCTCTCTCTCTCTCTCTCTCAGATAAATATGTGTAGTACAGCCGTGGACAATTTTCGCCTGCCATTCCACTCGTCTCATCAACTGGGCCATGTCCACAGGGAGGAAAATAACTTTCCTCCCTGTTGCCTTTGGTTCCTTCTTCCTTGCATTAAAAAATAAATATCAGAGAATCATTCGTCTGGTAAAACAATTAACCTAGCCTCTCTCAGATCAGGAATATTAGCCACGAAAGGAAAGTGTGAAAAATAAAATCTATCCATCTATTTGTCTAGTGTATAATTCTCTATCTGTCCATCTATTTGTCTAGTGTATAATTCTCTATCTGTCCATCTATTTGTCTAGTGTATAATTCTCTATCTGTCCATCTATTTGTCTAGTCTGTAATTCTCTATCTGTCCATCTATTTGTCTAGTCTGTAATTCTCTATCTGTCCATCTATTTGTCTAGTCTGTAATTCTCTATCTGTCCATCTATTTGTCTAGTCTGTAATTCTCTATCTGTCCATCTATTTGTCTAGTCTGTAATTCTCTATCTGTCCATCTATTTGTCTAGTCTATAATTCTCTGTCTGTCCATCTATTTGCCTAGTGTATAATTCTCTATCTGTCCATCTATTTGTCTAGTCTACAATTCTCTGTCTGTCCATCTATTTGCCTAGTGTATAATTCTCTATCTGTCCATCTATTTGTCTTTCAGTGTATCCATCTATCCATCTCTCGGGCTATCTTATTATTTACCTATCCATAGCCAGACGTCTTAATCATAGAAAAGGGGGCCATAAACAAATCACCTCCATGTCACACTCTCTTCGTTGTCAGGCTGTCCTCCCTCCCAGCTCACACACCCCTCCACCCCATCCCTCCACCTCATCGTTGCTCTCCACCTTGATTCACATGCTTCTCCACCCTATTCGTCCACCTCATCCCCGATCTCCACTCTCATTCGCAAGCCTCTCCACCCCTCCCCTCCACCTCGTCCTCGGTCTCCACGGCCCCCTCTCCCCCTCCAGGTGTACATCCACTCATAGTACTTTAATCCAGTTTAACTTTTAAACCAATGTGCTTTCAGTACACTTTTAATTACATTTAACAGTCACAGGCAAGAGAGCTTGAGAGGGAGAGAAGATTAGTAGACTTAGTTGTGTTAGTTATATCTATTTGTTAGAGAGAGAGAGAAAGAAAGAGAGAGAAAGGAAAGCCAGAAGCAATGAAAGATAGATATGTATTAAATGTGTCCTTCCGTTTCTTAAATTTGCGAATAATAATATGGGTTCTCTTATTAATCTAAAATTAGTGAAACTCCTAGCTATTATTGCCCGTCCCAGCCCCGGAGGGGCTATGGAACGGGTTTTTCACTCGGTTGGTATGGCTGTTTGTTTGTTTGTCTTTCTGTCTCTCTTTGAACAACATTACGTGAAAACTACTGGTGCGATTTTGAGTAAAATTGCAGGGATGATGGGCTATGGCCTTCTCGTCATCTTATTAAATTTTAGTGCAGTTGGGCCAAAGCCCAGGCTGTAGACCCAAAAAATGTAAAAAAAAAAAAAAAAATCGTTTTTTTCGCAATAATTCCTCTCAAATTCGCGATGTCAGCATGAAACCAAAACCTAATGGTGCACATTTTAAATCTGCATCCTTTAAAATGCCTCATTACATTAGGGGGGTCACCCCCAGTTAGCGGTAGGGGGGTCAGTGTCAGGTGGGTAGGGCCTTAAATTTCAAATAAGCCTAAAATCGTCAATTTCCTCCCGATTCTCTCCAAATTTGATATGTGATGTCTCTGAGGGGACATCCTGCTGTGTTTGTACGTCAGCAATGAAATAAATGCCGGGGACGGGTTTGCTGTGCCTTGGCTCCGCTTCTTGTTTCGAAAACTGTAATGAGCTCGAAAGAACATGTCACTGAGTACGGAAATTTATCGTCAGTGTCTCATTAATTTTTGTAATGAAGTGAGTCGATATTAATGTCCGAAACTGGTGGCACAAAAATAACTATACAACTTTTACACTAACTTGGCCTAAAATTGCCGTCGCTCCATCTTGGATACTGAGATGCAACTATGGACAAGATGCAGAGCCGTAGTGTTGTCCTTTTCTGCCAACGAACTATGTGAAATAACAACAGGACGAATATCTGGCCCAAACCAAGGTGAATGGACTATAGTAGGTGAAGCTGCACGGTTATACAAACGTTCCTCAACCCCACTCCCTATCCCCCAAAAGGAAGATGGTGGACTACGAAATAAGGGTAAATTCTGCCTACTGTCCACTGGGTTCATATGTCATAAAAGACTTTGTAGTTACTTGTAGTGGAGTTTTATATATATTAGACTTGTGGACGAGCGGTTATTATATTTGAGTAGCTTCGTGAGTAGCTAATCTTCTTTCCCATTTGTCATGTAGTGACAGGAGAGGTAAAGAATAGTATGGGACTATTTTTATTTGTCTTGGAAATATTAACAAGTCTCTCACACAGAGCGAAGTATAGAGTCCCGCTAGCTATCTCTCTGTCTCGCTCTCTCTGTCCCTCTCTCAAGTTGCTAAGCCCTTCTCCCTGCGACCTGTCACTTCTATAGCCTGTCTCCTTCTGAGCTCTCTTTCCTAAATTCTGGTATAGCAGGGGTTGTATCACGTGTGTTCCTTGTGAGTGGAAAGTTCTAGAAGCCTGTGTGTATGTGTGTATGTGTGTGTATGGTCACTAGGCGCTGTTGTGTGCCTAATAAGCATTCATTGAGTTAAGAGTGTGTAAGCATGTTTAGCATTGCTCGATTCTCGCAGACACAATACCTTCTCATCATCTGACTCCCTGCTTCTATCTGTCTCTCTATCTATCTATTTATCTATCTATCTATTATGGTTTGTAATTATAATATGGAGTCCTGATATCTGCTCGGTCACGCGAAAATGGCGTACCATCGACAGTTAATAGTCCTAACATATTAATACATATTATATACACATTATAATGAACTTATAAGCTAATTAAGTGAAATACATAATATTGTAAAAGTAACATAATTGTATGAATATTGTATACATATAATATAGTAAATAGTGATTATTCAGTAATATTACATTTTAAACAAGTTGTATACATATTTGAATAAATGCAATGGTTGTTGTATAACACTTTGTAAGACGTGCATGTACAACAGACGTACGCATATAATTGTGCAATGGTAATACTGCTAGGTTATACATTACGTAGAGTTATCACTTTATAATGTCTAATATTTCACCTAACTTGTATGATGATACTGGTAATACAGAATTGTGCTATAATTGTATGACTTATAATATTGTACTAACATTGTGGTACTACATAATTGTAACATTTTATGAATTGTTACAAAATATTGTGTTAATGCATAATTATGTTGGCCTTATAATTGTAGTTACATTTTGTTAATGCAACTGTTACATAAGTGTCTTGGCCTTATAATTGTAGTTAAAGTTACATAAAAGTTACATCTTGTTAATGCAACTGTTAATTGGCAAAGTGTAACATAATGCAATCGTTTGTCGTTACATAATTGTTACATATCGTTTGTAGTTACATTATTGTAGTTAAAGTTACATAAAAGTTACATCTTGTTAATGCAACTGTTACATAAATTGGTACATATTGTTTGTAGTTACATAAGTGTAGCAAGTGTAACATAATGCAATCGTTTGTCGTTACATAATTGTTACATATCGTTTGTAGTTACATAATTGTAATAAGTGTAACATAATGCAATCGTTTGTCGTTACATAATTATAATATGGAGTTACATAATTGTTACATATCGTTTGTAGTTACATAATTGTAATAAGTGTAACATAATGCAATCGTTTGTCGTAAATAAATGTTATATTTATTGTCGGTGATTATTTAGTGTTTGAGTTATGCAGATAACTGAAGTAAGTATGTGTATTTAAGCTGTAACTATACAACACGTTTTATATGTTTGTGCAGAAGCTTATTGTCTGTCACTGTGTATTGTATAAATGAAGTAACTATGTAACTCACTAATTTTTACCGTGGTGGGAATGGTGTGAGTGGTGTTGCACGTGGTGATAGCGTTGTTCTTCACGGGTTGATTGGTGTGTTGTGGGGTGTCAGACACACGGCTTGGCGTCGTCTCAGCACACGTATGGTGACGTCAACTTCCCACACTGGTAGCTGTGGTGAGTAAATGAGTAGCGATGAGTAACTTGAGTGAAGATGAGTAAGATGCGTTATAAATGTGGCTCTGGTGTTTTGCTGCGTGTCTTGACCTCTGCGTCAGCGATGGAGGTAGGCGGGAGAGAGTGGTGGGGGTTTGTGTGCTTGTTGCTTTGGTCTTTCCTCTTCTTTACTTGCTTTGTTTTATATTCTTCTTGCTGCTGCTTGAAGTTACGTGAAGATTATAGAGTTGTTTTGTAGACTTGAAGGCTATTTGCATTGTAGGCTGTATTTTGTAGGAATTCACTGTAGAACTGAAGCTAATCTTGTAGAGTCTCGCCTGCTTTTGTAGAAATTTGCTTTTGATTCGGAGACGATGTCCGTAGATTCGCTGCTACCAAATGTCATAAAAGACTTTGTAGTTACTTGTAGTGGAGTTTTATATATATTAGACTTGTGGACGAGCGGTTATTATATTTGAGTAGCTTCGTTAGTAGCTAATCTTCTTTCCCATTTGTCATGTAGTGACAGGAGAGGTAAAGAATAGTATGGGACTATTTTTATTTGTCTTGGAAATATTAACAAGTATCTCACACAGAGCGAAGTATAGAGTCCCACTAGCTATCTCTCTGTCTCGTTTTCTCTGTCCCTCTCTCAAGTTGCTAAGCCCTTCTCCCTGCGACCTGTCTCTTCTATAGCCTGTCTCCTTTTGAGCTCTCTTTCCTAAATTCTGGTGTAGCAGGAGTTGTATCACGTGTGTTCCTTGTGAGTGGAAAGTTCTAGAAGCCTGTGTGTATGTGTGTGTATGGTCACTAGGCGCTGTCGTGTGCCTAATAAGCATTCCTTGAGTTAAGAGTGTGTAAGCATATTTAGCATTGCTCGAATCTCGCAGACACAATACCTTCTCATCATCTGACTCCCTGCTTCTATCTGTCTCTCTATCTATCTATTTATCTATCTATCTATTATGATTTGTAATTATAATATGGAGTCCTGATACATATTCAGATGAGCCTGGGGTTAGAACTACTACTACTACTACTACTACTACCACCACCATTACTACTACTACTACTACTACTACTACCACCACCACCACCACCACCACCACCACTACTACTAATATTACTACTACTACTACTACTACTACTACTACTAAGGCGACGTAACTTTGAAGCCAATTTGCCTTTAGTACTCAGTGTAATTGCTTTAAACTGCCCTGGGAAATGAAATTAGTGGGGAGAGAGAATTTCTAGATACAGTATCTATAAAGGTGTTTTATTTGGTTATTTGATTTTACGGTCATATTCTCTCTCTCTCTCTCTCTCTCTCTCTCTCTCTCTCTCTCAGTTGTCATCATTTCCCTCTGTCTGTCCCACTTCAGTTTCCTTCACATCCATCCTTCCTTCTTTTTCTCTCCTTTTCTACCACTTCCATTCCCCCTTAATACCGCCTTTTCCTGTTCCTTCTTTTCTTTCTCCTTCCCCTCTTACCTTCCTCCTTTCATCCTGTTTATCCATCCCTTCTTCCCTTCTTCCTCTGTTTCTTTCCTCCTTTCTTTCCTCCTTCCTTATTTGCTTCCTTTCCTTCTCCTCTCCTTCCTCTCTTCCTTCCCTCCTTCTTTCTCTCCTTTCCTCCTTCCTTCTTTCTTTTCCTCCTACCTTCCATCCTTCCTCATTTCCTTTCTTCCCTCCTTCCTTTCCTCCTTCTTCCTCTCTCTCTCTCTCTCTCTCTCTCTCTCTCTCTCTCTCTCTCTCTCTCTCTCTCTCTCTCATCCTCTTAGGACTCTTCTTCCCCAAAATCTATTACATCTGATCTTCCTTCATTTCTCCCTCTCTCCTCGTGCTTCCTTCCCTCCTTCTCTTTCTCCCTCCTTCCTCCCATTTTCCTTTTCTTCTTCCCTGCTTCTTTTCCTCCTGTTCTTCCCTCCCTTCTTCCTTCTAATCTTTCTTCTCCCTCATCCTCTCCAGAGTCTCATTTTTCTTCTACCAATTCTTTTTCTTCTTATTTCATCTTCCTCCCTCCCTGTTACGCCTTCCTTCCTACATTCTGTCCCTCCTTCCTTCCCTTCTTCCTTCCCGCTTTCCATCCCTCCATCCCACCTTCCCTTCTTCCCTCCATCCTACCTCACCTCTTTCTCTTTCTTTCCTCCCTTCTTCCCTCCTTCCCTCCATCCTAACTCCCCTTCTTCCAACCTCGCCCCCTTCCAGCCTTCCTTCTTTCCATTCTTCCCTCATTCTCGTCCTGCCTCACCTCCACTCCATCTTCCCTTCCATCTTACGTTCCTTTCTTCCCTCCCGTTCTTCCTCCTTTCCTCCTTCCCTCCCGTTCTTCCTCTGTCCCTCCTTCCATTCTTTTCCTTTTCAGTCTTTTTTATGAAATTTCCATATCAGTTTTTCCATGCTGCGTGGTGGTTTTTCTCACTTTTTCCTGCCAGTTTTAACTGCAGGGTTTGGAGGCGGGGGGAGCCTTCTTGCTTTACTGTCCTTATCTTTCAACATGTAAATTAGATCTCATAGTCATAATCTCCTCTATAACAAACAGCCTCGAAAGGACCATAAGGTCTGTTGCTGTTGGCTTTCCTTTGCATTCCTTGGTACTTCTCTAACGTCCTTCCTTCCTTCTTCCTTCCCTCCCACTTTTTCTCCCTCCCTCCTTCCCTCCCACATTCTCTCCCTCCCTCCCTCCCCCCTCCTTCCCTTTCCTTAACCCTCCTCCTCCCTCCTCCCTCTCCCACCTTTCCTGTATTTCTCTTTCTCTTCCTCCTCGCTCCTACAATCACTCTCTCTCTCTCTCTCTCTCTCTCTCTCTCTCTCTCTCTCTCTCTCTCTCCCTCCTTCCTTCCCTCCCTCCTTCCTTCCCTCCCTCCTTCCTCTTCAGAACGGACGAAAATGCCATCTTTGTCTGGCCTTCCAAAAGCTCATTTCATTCTCCTTCGCTGCTCACAATTTTCTTGTCAGGAGAGAGAGAGAGAGAGAGAGAGAGAGAGAGAGAGAGAGAGAGAGAGAGAGAGAGAGAGAGAGAGAGAGAGAGAGAGAGAGACAGGCTGTTCGAAACACATTCGTACTTATCATTACAGAGGCTTAATGTGTGTGTGTGTGTGTGTGTGTGTGTGTGTGTGTGTGTGTGTGTGCGCGTGTGTACATTTTATCCAATGATAAAAGTAACCAGAAGTTGAAAAAGTGCAAAAGTCGAGTGTAAAGAAAGGGAAAGGAAAGAATGAGAAAATTATGATACAAGATTTCGTTTCAAGAAAAAAGGAAAGACAGACTGAGGAAGACTGGAAGTGGTAGACAGAGAGAAAGGCTGGAAAAGACTGGAGGTGGTAGGCGGAGGGATAGACTGGGAAAAACTGAAGGTGGTAGGCAGAGAGAAAGACTGGAGGTTGTAGGCGGAGGGAAAGACTGGAGGTAGAAAACAGAAAGAAAGACAGACTGAGGAAGGCTGGAGGTGGTAGGCAGAGGGAAAGACAGGGAAACTCTGGATATAGAAGACAGAGGGAAAGAGAGACTGAGGAAGGCTGGAGGTGGTAGGCAGAGTTCAGTATGCCTCCACAGAGCCTTGTGCACGGACTCTCCATACAACCCCCATGACTTTGCTGACTTAAGCATTTCATCGTCTCTTCATACTGTATCACTGACAAAAATTTGGTCGAAATCCGTCAAGGGGCTCAGGAGATATCTCGCCCACAAGATAAACTGAGTCGACCTTATATGACCTTTACCTTTGACCCTTTGACCTTGCTAACCCAATCAGTTCATCAACTACTCATACTGCATGACTGTCAACAGTTTGGTTGAAATCCGTCAATGGATTCAGGAGATACTGCACTAACAAAAGCGTCATGGACACATGGACCTACGCATGCAGGAAGGAACAGACCAGCCACTTACTGCCTCCTCCATCACAGGTGGACGGAGGCATAATAACTGAAAAAGCCGTGATAGAAAGCTCTTGATGCCAGTGTGTATATATATATATATATATATATATATATATATATATATATATATATATATATATATATATATACATATTGTTACGGAACAGAGAAAACTGTCCCGCAAAGTTCCAGGTTCAAAACAAAAGAGTTAGGTAAAATTACAAGTTAAAGTTTAATGTTCAAACTAACAACAAAACATTCAGGACTCATAGGGATAATGTAATGGCAAAAAACAGGTTAAATATATGGTTAACTGCAATAGCCTCTATTAACACGAAATTAGCAAGAGTAAATTTATTTAAGTCAGCCCTGATAAAATGAGAATACCAGATAATACTCAGTGAATGCAAGATATATTATTACAGATACGAAATATTATTAATAATGGCTGACACCCAAGACACATGAATCACAAAAACCTTACTAGGCCTAAGAATTAATACCTTACGCTACACAGTACAAGAAAAAATGTAATAACACTCATACTCAAATTACACAGCTGCTAGATGGTTGGAGACTTCCTGAGCACTCACAATAATAACAACTGTACAGGGGAGGACAGAGATGTGAACAAAATGAGGAGTAGATCTAAGTGGCAATAATGCAGAGACTGAGCTCATTATATAGGGGCCGGCAGAGCTTGATACAACTTGTAAGAAGGACGCGCAAATGAAGCCAGAGGGGACAAAGAGTTGACACTCCTGCTCTGAACAACAGAAAGAACGACTTACTCTACTATAAGGGAGGAGGGGGGGAGTGAGGTAGAACACGCTCGTGATCAAACATGCAGCATACTGTACGTTAGAATTACACAAAGGATTATTATATCATAGTCTATTTAACAATATATATATATATATATATATATATATATATATATATATATATATACATTTGTTTAAGGTATATACAAACCATTTGATAATTGAACATAGGAAGAAACACAAATTAAACGCAGAACATCCATGCACCAGACAACAACTTTCCTTCATAAGTAGTAGTAGTAGTAGTAGTAGTAGTAGTAATAGTAATAATATTATAGTAATAATAATAACATCCAAGAACAATAATAATGAAAATAATAGTAATAACAACAACCAACAACAAAAATTGATAATAATAATAATAATAATAATAATAATAATAATAATCAGCAACAGCAACAGCAACTACAACCATAATAATAATTAATATTATTATTATTTATTATACTTATTTTAATTATTATTATTATTATTATTATTATAAAATGGGAATAACACTTGCATCTGAACAGCTTTGGATTTCTATCTATCTGTCTATCTATTGCCAAGCGCCTCAATCCCGTTTGGGGTGGCCATAAACAAATCGCCTCCAAGTCGCCCTGTCCCCCGCCATTTCACTGCCCTGCTCCCAACTCACACCCCCCTCTCTCATATACCTCTCCACCCCATCCCTCCATCTCATCCTCGGCCTCCCCCTCCCTCTTCCCCCCTCCACCTCACTCACATACACTCTCTTCGTCAGTCTTTCACCCTCCATCCTCTCCACATGGCCAAACCACCTCAGTGTGTTCCTCATAACGCTTCCTATCACATCCACATCCACACCACAACGCTCCTTTATATCCACATTCGTCAGCCTCTCTCCATGTGACTCCACAGGCTCCTCTTAAATAACTCATTTCCACTGCTCTCACTCTTGACTTGTGTCCTTCCAACAACGTCCAAGCTTCACTTCCATACGTTAGAGTTGGTATCACAATACTGTCATGTAGTAACTTTTTCACTTCCATACTCACATCCCTGTTTCTTATCACTGCTTTCAAAGAACCAGCAACCTTTCTTTCCTGCTGTACCCATTCAAGCACTTCACCCTCCAAACCTCCATCCTTACTCATCACACTACCCAAGTACTTAAACGTACTCACATTTTCCAATTCCTCACCATCCAACTTCGCTGTACATTCACTAACTTCACCTCTCTCAAACACCATCACTTTACTCTTCCCTACATTCATCTTTAGATTCCGTTTCTTACACACTCTCCCAAACTCATCCACCAAGCCTTGCAGCTCCTCTTCGTCTTCACTCAACAACACAGTATCATCTGCAAACAACAGTACAGGGAGTTTCCAAACACTATCCTCTCTCACCAGGGCCACTCCAACATCCACTACCCTACCTTGTACCTCTTTTATTACCCCATCCATGTACAGATTGAACAACCATGGAGACATGACACATCCCTGTTTCAACCCAACTTTCAAAGAGAAAAATTCACTTAGTTCACCATCCACACACACTGCAGCCTTCGCACCATTGTACATACTCTTCACAGCATTCAACAACCTCCCATCTACTCCATATATTCTTAACACTTTCCACAATCCTTGTCTATCCACCCTGTCATGTGCTTTCTCCAAATCCATGAAAGCCGCATACAACTTCTTTCCCTTCTCTAGAAACTTTTCCACTAAAGATCTAAGAATGAATATTTGATCTACACAAACTCTTCCCTTCCTAAAGTCTCCCTGTTCTTCTCCAACTAATTTCTCTGTCCTTTCTCTAACTCTGTCAAAAAGTATCCTACCATACACTTTTCCTATTATACTAAGAAGGCAAATGTCCCTATGATTACCACACACTTCTTTTTCCCCTTTTCCTTTGTACAAGGGAATAATTATATCTGACTTCCAATCCTCCGGGACTCTACCTTCCTCCCAGGCCAATCTGCACATCTTCCACATCCATTCTACTACTATCTCTCCCCCATGCTTCAGCATTTCACCACACACTCCATCAATTCCTGGGGCTTTCCCCGATTTAACTTTCTTCATTGCTTCCACAACTTCTGTCCTACTGATTTCTTCCTGTCTTTTCACCTCCCTCCTTCTCCCAGCCATTCCCCAGCCACTTATACTCGCATTACTTCCATCCTCTATGTTCAACAATTCCTTAAAGTGTTCTCTCCATCTGCTCACTTTTTCTCCCTTCTCCACTAGTAATCTACCATTTTTATCTTTCACTTCCCTGCTAACTTCACTTCCACCCTGTCTTACTCTTTTCACCTCTTTCCAGAACATTTTCTTACAGTCCCTCCACTTTACACTCAAATTCCTTCCAAATTCCTCATCCACTCTCTTCTTACTCTCTCTTACTAATCTTTTCACCTCTCTCTTTCTTTCTACATATAACTCTCTCTTCTGCCTCTCAACTTCTTCCACGTCCCTATTTCTCATCCATTCATTGTATGCTTTCTTCTTTTGTGCCACAGCCTGTCTCACCTCTTCAGTCCACCACGCTGTTCCTTGCACCCCCCTCCGTCTTCTCTTCCTTCCACACACCACATCACATGCTGCACATATTTCTTCTGTAAATATCCTACACACACCTTCCACGTCTCCCATCTGCTCCAATTCATATTTGCCCAATCGTTCCTCCACTTCTCTCTTATACTCTGCCTTTTTCTCATCCTCTTGTAACCTTTGGATTTCATAGAGTAAAATTTTAATGAAGCGGGAAAAACTGACTTTATAATCTAGTGTTCACCTCTTTGAAATTCGAAGGAAAACATTAGAGAATTTGGTAAAACTTTAATAATTCCTGGTGTGAATTATGAAGCAGATTTATAGTGGTGTGTGTGTGTGTGTGTGTGTGTGTGTGTGTGTGTGTGTGTGTGTGTGTGTGTGTGTCACTCTCTCTCTCTCTCTCTCTCTCTCTCTCATTAACAACATCATGCAATATTTTTTTGATTAAATAAAATCTTTTAAAGGCAGCAAGAAAATATGAGAAATTCGTCTTAAAATCGGAGAGAGAGAGAGAGAGAGAGAGAGAGAGGTAAACACCTACACACAACACTTAGCGCTAATCCCCACAGCGCGACCCTGAGTTAAGCTCCAATTCATGACCCACAATAAACAATAGACGAGCCGCAAATGCCGTAACACTCCTGCAGTCCTTTTCTTCTCGTTTTTTTTTTTTTTTACATCATTCTGTTTCTTTGGCGTTCTTGGCATTTGTTATCTCCACAGGTGTTCATAAGTGGCATTCCTTGACGCTAATGGGATAGAATGGCGTGACAAAGTTTTAGTGAAATTTTAGTTACAAGCCTAAAGGCGTCACTACACAGCGCTCCCGTCGCGGTCATGCTACGGCGGCTTGTCAGTGCACTACTTGAAGTGTGTTTCTTTTTGTTTTGTTTTTTTCTGTTTTGGGGGTTTCTTTTTGGTTCCATCTGAATTTTTTTGTTTTTCGGTTACTCTTTTTGCTTTTTTGCTCTCTGTTTCCCTTTTGGATTCTTTTTGGTTTCATTTTGGTTTCTTTTTGGTTTATTTTTTCTTGTTTCTTTTTGGTTTCTGTTCGGTTTCTTTTTCGTCTCCTTTTTGGTTTCTTTTTGGTTTCTTTTTGGTTTCCTTTTCGTTCCCTTTCTGTTTCTTATTGTTTCATTTTTATTTCTTTTCGTTTTTCGAGTTTATTTTACTTTCTTTTTTGGTTTCTTTTTTCGGTTTCTCTTTCTCTTCTTTTCGGTTTCATTTTGGACAGAACTCGTATGGGATGTGGTAGGTTCAAAGAATCAGAGAAAAAAAACAATAATAATATGAACCAAATATGAACCAAATTTTCTCAGGTAAACGAGCCACACTCCCATTTACTCACTTTTCTAGCTAGCTCTCGGAATCCTGTCATTGTCTGATGGGTAAACAAAAATCCAAAGTTGACTCTGGGATGGTGATAATAAATGAAATATACTCAGCACTGATGGTTACATCCCTCGCGACGCAAGTGCTCCGTCAACGCATGTGTGTGTGTGTGTGTGTGTGTGTGTGTGCTGCAATACAGTGTGTGTTGTCTGTTTCTGTGTAGTGTGCAAGGATATTCGTAGTAAATTTGTCAGACTCTCGTAATTTCATCCACCGCTCACTCATGAGTCAGTATCACCCAGAGGAGTAGCACCAGTCGAGCAGGGTAGTATTTCCGAAGGTGGATGGAAAGCTGATGACAAGGAATACTGGAGCTCCCGTTTCATCAGCCCTCGGGACTAGTTCCTGACCATCCCCTTTTGCTGAACTTTTTCAGTGTTTCAATAGCACAGTTCATTATACAGGGTCCAGAATTCTCACACGAAATTTCTCTTTTTCAGTGACTGGTGTGTCCATAACCTTTTGCTCTTCCCACGAACTTTATCTTCCTCCTCATCTTCTAACAGTAGAGCAATCGTCGCCAAATTCCTTAGAGATTGACCGGTCATGATCCTCACATAACAATGAGCACACAGTGACAATGCTGGACGGACCGGGAAAGCGTCATGTGAAGACACAACAATCTGACTGCGTCAAGCCGGCGGCCTGCCTGTCGGAACCAAAACGGGTCGTGTGAATCGGACCATACCCCCCTACCTGAAAAAAATGTTAAAATTTCTACTGAAAAGAAGGACTCACACTTTCTCCGTTTTCCATATATATAAATAGTTATTAATTTTGAGTAAATCTTGACACTTTAGAAAATGTTGTTAGTAATTTCTTTGGTTGTTAGATTCCAAAGTATCTTATTTTTAGATTGCCATCCAGTTGAATAAAAAAACAGACAGATTTACACACACACACCCACACACACACACACACACACACACACGAAAACACAGGACATAATCATGGACAGTAAGGTGTAATAAACTAAAAATCACTTACGAAACGGTGTTAGGGAGCTTCTGTAACCAACGAGACGATGGAAAATAAAGTCTAAGGTCGCTTTCAGACCATAGGCAAATGACCCAGAGACGGCAGGCGATGGATTGTAGGCAGCGTCTGAAGGCCACCTTTTTTTTTTCTTTTATTAAAAAAAAAAAAAAAGGCAACAGTGTAGAATCCATTCGATACACCCAGTCAAGGAACAAAGAGACAGTGGGAGCATATGCAACACCGTCTGAAGAACTAAGAACTGATAACATGAATATTTAAAACTATCTTCGACTCATCTAGGTCTTGTCCTGTCACACTAACATCTGCTCGACGAGAGACTGGAGATGATGCATACCTGTTTCCTCACTTCGCATCCTAATAAAAAAATAAGTCACTTCATTGCAGGTTTTCACGTGTGCCATTGAGATCTGGCGCAGGACTTAGTAACAGACGTGCGTGGGCGCGGTCGACTGCCGTGTTGTCTGAACACAGGCATAAACAAGCCCAGTGGGGCGCAGTACGTACATCCGACACCGTGACGGAAGATTCACCGTAACCGTCGCGTGTGAAGGGTTATGTAGGAATCTTCAGTAGACTGCAGTAAATTTGTCAGTCTCTCTCTCTCTCTCTCTCTCTCTCTCTCTCTCTCTCTCTGCCATGGCGAGAAACCAGATAGTGTGAAAGTGGCCAGACAGAATCTTTGGAAGTAAAATTGGGAGCTAAAACGCCTGTGGTCACCCCGGCCTGCCACAGGATACGCTCTGGCCACACCGTAAAGTAACGTGGGTCAGTAAGGGCTCCCCTCAGGAATACGGCTGAGAATGAGACCCTTTTTTCGTCCGATTAGTGGTTGTGTTCTGCATGGCTTTGGATATTTCGCAACACCTCCTCCATAGCGATTTATTCTCCGCAGTACATCCCGGTTAAAGACCGTATTAGCGTATTAAGGGTCGTGTTATAAGTGACGGAATTTTCGTGACGCTTCTTCCTTAGGGATTTATTCTGCACACTGCACCTTATTATCCTCTCTTATGTTGTTTGTTATATCTTTCCTTGATTTTTACCCCCTAATCCCATGACAAAATGATCTTATTTCCACCACACCAAAAAATAAAAAAAAATCTATAAAAAGGAAGAAAATACACAGTCTTTAAAACAAGAAAATAAAACTGATCTCTCCAAAAACTCCTCTGCGCAGTTGCTGTTGGCCATATTTGTCTTAAAATTTTATTTTCATTTAACCCTTTCTCTTCCCTCACACTAATAACTTCCCCTCCTCATTTTACAAACTGCCTACTGAAAATGACAGCATCCTGATTTGGGGGGTCTGTATAATATCCTAAAAAAAAAAAAATCCTTATCCCACGAGAATATGGTCTAATTTTCACCACATTAAAATTATGGTTGTGGTAGGTGGGGGCGCTCACCATCTACTCACTCGATGTAGCGCTGCTCTCGGGTGTCTGTCCTTTCCTTTCCTCCATCATTCTTTCCTTCCCTCCTCTTCTGTCTTTCTTTCCTTCATTGTTTCCTCGTCCTTCTGCCTATGGGTGACTTTACACTCCCTCTTATGTATTTCTTTCCTTCATTCTTTCCTCTTCCTTCTGCCTGTGGGTGACTCTACACTGAGTGACAAGCCAAATGGTTTCCTGTACACCAGGATACCATTTACTATGCTGGGTGGTAACCATAAAACCAAATTATGGCGTCTGGTGGTTTAGTGGGTAATTAAAGCGCTCCAATCGGATTGAGCCAGTGAAGGTTTATAACCAAGGGATGGTTGGGGTTTATTGCTCACGTAATGCCACTCAGGGATGAGTGAGGCTGGTCACTCCCATCTTAAATGTCAGGACCAACTTGCCAAGCCCCAGGCTTCTACGCTCCTCATGGGGCAGTGTAGGATTGCATGATGGATGGATGGATAAAATTATGGTACAAACCATGATAATATGAAAATAAATCACATTGTCCTTGAAGAGCTATAAATAAAATTCCACCCAGAAGTCGACTCCTTGCTTCCTCTTGGCCGTATATCACCCGAAATTTTGTCTTCATTTAACCTTCTCTTTTCCCAGACACCCCAAACGTCCCTCCTCATTAACAAACACCCTTACTGCCACAGAGGCAAGAGACTAACACCATTGCAGAAAAAAAGAATTTCTGATTTTTTTTTTGAAGATATCTTTAAGAATTAAAACTTTTAATGCCATGGGATAAGACTCAATTTGCATCATACCTCAAAAAAAAAAAAAAAAAAAAAGAAGAAGCTCCCTAACAAGCCATCCTGAGCGATTTATTTGTTTATGCATTAAAAACTCAGCATAATATCCTAAAAGAAAGTCTCTAATTTTAAGAAGTGATAGAAAAAATCGTAATTCTGTATCGTAAAATAACACGTATTAACTGAAAGACAAAGATGAAATGCAGAGCAAAAACTGCGTTTCCTTTATTGTCATAAAAAAAGAAAAGAAAAAATCAACATTACTCTCACGCAAGAAGAAAAATAATTAATTAAAACAAAAAGGAATAGAAAAAAAAAGTCATTGCAAAAGCATACACAGAAAACTAAGTCATGTAATATATATAAAAAGGTAAACTATTCTCCTCCATTTTAAAGAGAAAAAAACGGTTGTCCCCATAAAGTCAACTTCGGAATTTTTGTCAGTTATTCTCTCTCTCTCTCTCTCTCTCTCTCTCTCTCTCTCTCTCTCACGAAATCTCTTCTCATTAACAAACTCAAGCTCCTACCACTCACTCTTAGAATAAAGCCGACCGACGTTTGAAAAGAAAAGAAAAAAAAAGGGTTGATGTTAGAGGTGGCTTACGAATCGAGCCAAAAAATACCCCTAGAAGAAAATCAGACAGCTTCTCCTCCCCCACCCCCCCAAAAAACACTTCTTTGTGATTTATCGGCCATTTCTCTCTCAGAATTTTGTCTTCAATATAACCCTTTCTTTTCCCCCGAGACGCTGAAAGTCTCTCTCAGATTACGAGGTTTGGAGAGAGAGAGAGAGAGAGAGAGAGAGAGAGAGAAAGAGAGAGAGTGAGAGAGAGAAAGAGAGAGAGAGAACTAAAGCGAGCACAGCTACTATATTTAATTCCTTTCACAACTCGATTTCACTAAAAACTTTGGCAAAAGAACGAAAAAAAATAAGCATATATATATATATATATATATATATATATATATATATATATATATATATATATATATATATATAATATATATATATATATATATATATATATATATATATATATATATATATATATATATATATATATATGTCGTATTCCGATTTTCCTAACACCTCATCCTTAGTGATTTCATCTGCACCGTGGAAATGAATAATCTTGCATTAAATTGTTGGGTATTATATGAATATCTAGGCAGTATAATTAGAATTCATTGGATGTCTCATTATGTGGATATTTAATTATGAAGATATTTAATAATGAATGTATTTAATGATGTGGATATCTTATTTGATTATGAGTATTTAATTATGTGAATATTTAATTATGATGATTTTTAATTATGTCGAAATTAAATTGTGATTATTTGATTATATGCATCGTTAGGTGATATATTTATAATACTGATAAATGTTAAGGGGTTATATGAAAACTGAATCGCTTAGAAAGGTACATGATGAAGCATGTAAATAAAATCGTCTGGAGATAACATATATTTTAAAAAATCGTCTTACTGCCTGATTTAACCCCCCTCACGGTCGAGATAGCCTAACTCTTGTATTTTATATCTACTAACAAGGGTAGGTAGAAAAATAGATAGATATAAAGACAGCCAGACAAGAGACAAACTGAAAGATAGGTAAGGAGAGAGAGAGAGAGAGAGAACTACTGTATCCGTTTTACTCTAACTTGGCTTAAAATTGCCATCCCTCCATCTTGAATGCTGAGTCATAACAGGAGATTAATGATAAGAAATGATGTTAGTCACGAAGAAGTGCTGTGGAAGACATGGACCACATTAATGTCTTTTTCTGCCGTTGATCTACATGGAATAAGCACGAAAAGGACGAAAATCTAGGCCAAGTTAAAGTGAAAGGACTATAATTCTGTCCCTACGAAAGATCTCAGAGCTGATTAGAACTGTCATTAGGATTTAGAAACGTTGAACTGGTGCCTGACAGGGTGGGACGAGGGGATTATTGGATGGATTTTAATTTTCACCTAATCCCCATAGTCGGATTAGGGGATTACTGGAAGGGGATTAATTTTCATTCAATCCCTATAATACTGAATCTGTCTATAGTTTGTCCATTTTCAGTGGACAAAGATCCCTAACCCCTTTCAGCTCAGATGATGGCCAGGTACAGTCGGATTGGAGAGTGAATTTTACGAGTAACCAAACAGACTCATCATCGATTTTATGCAACCACGGCTTAGTATTCCTTTTGTGAGAGTCGTCCAGTTCCATCAGGTGAAAGTAAACGGACTATAGTATGGCTGCACCTGATCAGAATAGCCCCACTGATCACCAGGATACACCAACGTCTTCACCACAGCATGACAGTGTCCCTTCTAAGAAGCCGGATATAACAGGAGCAGAGAGAGAGAGAGAGGGAGAGAGAGAGCGAGAGAGAGAGAGAGAGAGAGAGAGAGAGAGAGAGAGAGAAAGAGAGAGAGACAGACAGACAGACAGAGACAGAGACAGAGAAAGGAACGTCACCATATTGAAATTATTAGTGAATTTTTTCAACTCGTACTTGCAAAGAAAATAATTTAAGAACAGAATAGCTAAGGTTATAAAGAATTATATATTTTTCTTTCTCTTTTTCTGCCTTTTTATTTTCATTAATCCAGATTCTCCATTTTCTTTATTGCACACAGAGTTGTAAAGATATTTTTTTAATAAGGAATGCATTATTTATAGAACTCTGTTATTACTTCAGTTTGTATCAACACACTTTCTCCTTTATTGCAGGTGAGTGAACCAAGAGCCTGGGCCATTTTACCACAGTGGCCCCTGGAAGAAAACGAGGTGAGGTTAGACAGCCATAACTTCTTAAATCCAATATTCCTTTTATTTTATTCATTCTTCCTCCAGACGACTTTATTCAGGTGTAGAGAAATTTCTGGAACGCTGGGGAGAACCTTGATTTCACTGTCCCCCCTTCCGGCCAAATAAAAATCGTATGGAACTAACAAGAACAAAATTTTTAAAAATGTAATCTCATTGAAGGGGTTGGGGTTATTTTCTTGACCCTTTTGCTGGTCTTTTATTTGTTTATTTATTTTTTTAGGTGAATAAAATCATGTGGCGATATTCGGAAAAAAATAGTAGTTGTAAGTTCTTGGCCAGAATGTTAAGTGATAATTGTTATTTTTATAATAATATTAATAATAATAATCAATCAATCAATCATTTCCTTTGGCACCCTCGGGGATGCATAGGGCCTCAATGAACTCACACCACCACATCCTATCTTGTGCTAACTCCTCAAGATCTCCCCAACATTCATCTCCAGCTTCCCGTCTCATTGTCCTCACCCACGTCTCTTTTGGCCTTCCTCTACCTCTCCTACCAAGTGCCACCCACCCTGGTGTACCTCGTACTATTCCCTGTCTCCTATACACATGTCCTAGCCACTTCCATCGTGAGAATCTAACATATTCATCGACCGGCTGCACTCCCGTTATTTCTCTAATTCTACTATTTGGTATCCTTTCCCACCACTTAACTCCTAATATTCTTCTAAGTGCTTTATTTTCAAACACCAAGAATTTATTTTCCATAGTCACTGTGCTGTACCAAGACTCGTGTCCATAAATTAAGATACTCCTAACCATTACCTTATAAAGTTTGATTTTTGTATGCACAGAGAAATTGTTATTATTCCAAATATTTTTAAGCATTCCCATTGCCTGATTAGCCTTCTTTAACCTTTCCTCGAATTCAAAGTTCAAAGAACCATCCTTGGCTAAATAAGTACCTAAATATTTAAACCTATCAACTTGCTTTACAACCATACCTCCAATTACACATTCCTGCACATTTTCCATATTCATATTGATTATTTCAGTTTTTCCACAATTAATAACCAAACCCACCTTGCGACCTTCACTCACCAAACAGTCCAACACTCTCTGCATCTCTTCTGGGCCATCACAAATTAAAACTATATCATCTGCATAATCTAAATCCAAAAGTTTCCTGTTCTCTCCCCAAAGTATACCTGCACCAGTTTCTGTTCCAACGCGTTTCATAATGTAATCAATGACCAATAATAATAATAATTATTATTATTATTATTATTATTATTATTAGTCATACTTATTATTATTATTATATTATTATTATTTTGCCTTTTTACTTTAATATCGTTTGCTATTAACTGGAATGAAATACATACACACACACACACACACACACACACACACACACCGCAGCTAAAGGTTTAAAACAGACTCTAAATATTTAACATATTTTTGCGTAATCCATGATAAGAGTGCAGCTTGTTTGATCTCTCTCTCTCTCTCTCTCTCTCTCTCTCTCTCTCTCTCTCTCTCCTTCCCTCCTTGTCTCCTCTCCCTCCAGCCTGACTCCTCCTTCATTAGACGGCACCTCTTCACTTGCTCTAGGCTCGTCTTTCTTTTCTCCCGCCTCTAGTGTTGAGAGGAGCTATCTTTCCTCCACTTTCCTCCACCTTTCCTCCTCCTCTTCCTCCTCCTCCTCCATCTCTCCATTTTTTTTATTTTATTTTTATTTTTTAATGTGACCGACTCTGGGCATAGGCTTCACGGCCTGCTCCCAAGGTCCAGTAGTCCTCCTACATACCATACACCTCTACATGCCACTAACTCTCTCTCTCTCTCTCTCTCTCTCTCTCTCTGTCCTTCTTCCTCTTGGTGTCATCTTTCTTCTCTTTTTTTTCTGTTCCATCTCCTTTTTCACTCTTCCTTTTCTTCTTCCTCCTCCACGTAACAAGCAATTTTACTCTGGAAAAATTATCATTATTCACAGGTGAGCTTGTCAGGTAAAGTTAGACGGAAGTAGCAAAGATTTTAATTAACCCGGTTCCAAATAACTTCTTATCGTATTTTCTTTGGTGCTTAATTTTTTATTTAATATTTTTAAGAAGATGCACAGGAGATGGAAAAAACGAATTAAATAATGAGAAAATCAATAATATAACGTATTCCATAGACTCAAGATATAACCCCTTCAGTCCAAGTACTGTTTTCTTATCTCCAGACGTCTTAATTCATCCTAGATTTTTATCTCGTAGGAGTAGGATATAGCCTCTTAAACTTCACTTCTATACCCCTTTCACTCTACCTTGGCCAAAAATTGACCTCTCATCGTATTAAGTGTGTTTTGGCAATATATTAGCACTGGAAAATTATACTAGTGATGAAGAAGTGCTGAATGTAGAACCCTAGCGTTGTCCTACTCCGCCACTGAGCTTCATGATATAGGCTGCCAAAGAATGAAAATCTGAGATAAGTTAAGGTGAAGCGAGTGTAGATTTTCTTTTTATGTTTCAGTATATTCTTTAGCTTCATTAAAATGAAAAATAAAAGTGAATGAAAATAGAAAGGCATCTGTAAGAAATAAAAAAAATATTTAGAAACTAAAAATCCAATTGGCATAGACATATAAATGAAAGATGAACTGAAATTTGTGTGTGTGTGTGTGTGTGTGTGTGTGTGTGTGTGTGTGTGTGTGAGAGAGAGAGAGAGAGAGAGAGAGAGAGAGAGAGAGAGCATCTATAAAGAAGACGAACACAACCTTTCAGCATGCAATCTAATTTAGGTCATTGGGCAACTGACCTTTAGATAATTAATGGGTTGCAGATTGCACAGAGTTGCATGATGTCGAGAGACAGACAGACAGACAGACAGACAGACAGACAGACAGACAGACAGACAGACAGACACACACACACACACACACACACACACACACACACACACACACACACACACACACACACACACACACACACACACAGAGAGAGAGAGAGAGAGAGAGAGAGAGAGAGAGAGAGAGAGAGAGAGAGCTGTTGAGAGAGTGAGAAAAAATAGAAGATAGCGATGGAAGTAAAGAAAGAGAAGGGGTGAAGGAAGGAAGAGGAAGGAGTACGGGGATGGGAAGACAGGATGAGATTTGAAGGAGGGTGAGGAGGGTAGGGAGAGCCTTGAGTAGAGACGAGGAGCAGGTAGATGAAAAAATATGAGTCTTTCCAGGTGTATATGAAGTAGCAAAAACAGATGACCTTAAGACGAAGAAATACATTTTTTTTTTTCCCACAATGAACAATAAGTCAATACACATTCTAAGTCTCTAGTCATGGTATTTCGTTTGTTTTCCCCAATTTAAGGCCCAGCTGGAGACTGATGACCTGTGGCGAGTGAAAGTGACCTGTCCAGACCAGCCCGTGACCTTTCACCTCTTCTGTGACTCGATAATGACCTGTTGTGATTAGAGAGTGAGTGAAACGCGTAGGAAAATAGAACCAGAAACATTATATGTGGTACCTTTGTTTAAACACACACACACACACACACACACACAGAGAAGAGAGAGAGAGAGAGAGAGAGAGAGAGAGAGAGAGAGACAGACAGACAGACAGACAGACAGAGAAGGGGGAATAATTAACCCAACTTAACTAATCCTAATTTAACTCTGTGAAAATTAACCTCCATAGTTCAACTTGGACCTACGTTGTGTTGTGTGATAATTGCGATATCGTGAGCATACTGCATGAGAGAGAGAGAGAGAGAGAGAGAGAGAGAGAGAGAGAGAGAGAGAGAGAGAGAGACTGGCTTTAAAATATATCTCAGTTTCCCCTTAATATCAAGCGGAAATTGCAGGTGATAATACCTGTGCCATCTCATTTTCTCCTCCGTGAGCATCTCTTTCTCTCTCTCTCTCTCTCTCTCTCTCTCTGTCCTACCACCCACACCCACACACACACACACACACACACACACACACACACACACACACACACACACACACACACACACACACACACACACACACACACACACACACACAAATACAGTTCATATGATATGTGTGTGTGTGTGTGTGTGTGTGTGTGTGTGTGTGTGTGTGTGTGTGTGTGTGTGTGCTTGTGTGCGTTCTTGAGTGCGTGTGCTTCAATGAATGTGGACGCCGGCATATGTCAGTGTTTATTTATAGCCCAGAAAAAAAATGTGTGATATCTTCCCACATCAACTTTTTTTCTTTTAAATAACAGAACTGAGGAAGGAAAAACAAATGAATAAAAAAAAAATCCATACACCAGATTACTGGTGTTCTCTGTTCATAAAATATCTGTAACAGTTAGACTTGAACAGCTGTGGGTTGAAGTTTGGAGGGAAATAACTCTTGGGAAGCGAGTTCCAGAGAGATGCAGTTCGGGGAATGAAAGAATTCTGATAGGCAGAAGTTCTGCAATATGGTTGAGTGACATTCCAGTCATGAGCGCTACCAGATGCCCTTGTAGCACGAGGGAAGGCATGGAGAGGTGGCACCATGGACGCAACTTCGTCTGAGCATTTGCCATAAAAATATCTGTAAAATAATGCAAGGGAGGCAACATTCCTTCTTACTTGTAGGGGAGGTTGTTTATTTGTAATGGCAAGGTTCTTAATAATTCTAACAGCTTTGTTCTGAATTTTGTCTAGTTGTTTTAATGCAACCTCTCCACATCCATTCCACAAGGGTGAGCAATATTCAAGCTGAGAGCACACATGACTCATATAAATTATAGCTAACTGCTCATCAGCGAAGAAGCTACGGACTCTGTACAATAATCCAAGTCCAGCTGAGGGCATTGGTAAGTGAGACTACAAGAATTTCAATACTTTTGGAGATGGGAATATTAGTAGCACTGAAGGTAATGCAGGAGTCTGGCAATATCTGTCTGTTAGTAAATTGTATATATTTAGTTTTACTAGCATTAAAAGAGACAAGGTTGTTTTATCCCCATTCACTGATCGAAGATAGGTCTTGATTTATGGAGATGGCTGTACTGAGTTGAGAGGTAGAGCTATTAGACTTTGTAAATGGGTGTCTGAGTGTGAATGAACTATGTAGTGTTGAGTCATCTGCGTATGAGTGGATGGGATTGTGGGTGACAGATAAGAGATCATTAATATGAACCAGGAATAGGGTTGGTGCCAGAACTGACCCCTGCGGCACGCCGGCTTTAATTGTGTGAACATTGGAATATACGACATCTACTTTTACTCTTATTTTCCTGTCACTTAGATATGAAGAAATCAAAGTAACAAAAGACGTTAGTCCATAGCAAGGGAGTTTGGACAGCAGGGAACGGTGCCATATAGTACACTGTCGAAAGCTTTAGAAATATCAAGAGCTACTGCATGAGTTTCTCCATGTAGATCAATTGATTGATGGATGGAATGAGTTAGGAGATTGAGTATGTCAATGGTGGATCTCTCGTGGCGAAAACCATTTTGTCTATATCTAATTAAGTTGTTGGATTCAAGATGTTTAACAATGTGCTTATTAATTTAAGTTTCAAATACCTTACCAAGAGAAGATGTTACAGCTATTGGTCTGTAATTAGAGGGGTCAGAGGAACTTCCTTTCTTCGGAATTGGGTGGATATTGGCTTCTTTCCATGAATTTGGGAATAAAGAAGTACGTATGCATAGTCTGAATAATTTAGCTAGGACAGAGGCAAGTTCAGGGGAACACTTTTTCAAAACAATTGGCGGAATTCCATCTGGGCCTGAAGCTTTGTTGGTAGGTAAATTGTCTAGGATGGATTTTACGTATCTTGTCTGTATTTTAAGTGGGGCAATTTCGGGAGAGTCAAGTTCTAGTACTGGGACATTCTGGATGGTATGGTCTATGGTAAAGTTTTCGGCAAATGTACTGGCAAAAATATCTGCTTTCCCACGCGGGTCATTTGTAATGCTGCCATCTGAAGATTTTAGTGGGTGAATGGAAGATGACTTTTTCAGTCCATTCACTTACACAGAGAGTAGGCCAGCATGTTCTCCTTAATACCTCTACCTTCAACTGTGTACACCACACTTCATGCGCATAACATATCACACTTTCTATTAACTCTCTTTAGTAATGGCCGTTGCACTGTTACTATCAGATGAGGTGGTACCTCGGATTGCCACCACTGGCAGGGTAGGGCCGGCGGCACAGGGTCCTCCCGGTCGCCACCAAGCCACTGTGCCGGCAGCGACTCTTCCAATTTCCAATGATGCTCGTCAGCGAAGAAGTGAAAGTGCGGCCCTATTCTTCACCAACATAAGCGGCCTTACCACATTTTTAAACTCAGTTCATTTTTTCCTTCAGTCCATATCCCCTTTGGCCCTTCTCCTCACAGAACCACAAATCTCACCCTCTACTGATATATCCCCATTTTGTTTTCCCGGTTACCATCAACTTGAGTGAATGAAACGTTTAGGAAAATATGGCTAAAAATGTAATGTGTGTTTTCTTTCTATAGGGCATTGCTTTCGCTGCACACACACACACACACACACACACACACACACACACACGAGAGAGAGAGAGAGAGAGAGAGAGAGAGAGAGAGAGAGAGAGACAGACAGACAGACAGACAGAGGCGGAGACAGAGAGAGATGAGGATAATTAACCCAACCCAACCTAACTTAACCAAACTCTGTCTAAATTAACCTTCAGAGTCCAACTTGACCTACGTTGTGTTGTTAGTGATAATTGCGAGATCGTGAGCATACTGCAGGAGAAAGAGAGAGAGAGAGAGAGAGAGAGAGAGAGAGAGAAATGAAGAGGGAGAGTAAGAAAAATGAGAAGTGGAGGAGCAGGAGTGAGGGAGGAAAGATGGAAGAGATGCAAAGAGAGATGAAGAGAGCGAGGGGAGGATGGTAGGGAGGAGGGAGGAAGAGAAAAGGGCAAGGGAGGTGAGAGAGGAGTCATTGAATTTGAGCAACGTAGAGAGAGAGAGAGAGAGAATGGCTTTAAAATATGTCTCACTTTCCCTTTAATATCAAGAAGAAATTGCAAGTGATATTACCTGTACCTTCTCATTTTTTCCCCTCCCAGAGCACCTCTCTCTCTCTCTCTCTCTCTCTCTCTCTGGGCCCTACGACGATTTCATATATACTAATGGGATGCTGCATTTTGTTATATAATTTCTTTCTCCAGATGATCTTTATTCTTTCATTTGTAGGGGTTAATTGAGATAGTTAAGAGGTTAATGTAGGCTATAAGAAATCCATTGGAAAAATTTAAGTTAATGGAAACACAAGATAGCTGAAAAAAATTATAGACGTCGATCATAGGGTGGAAAATAGAATCTGTCTTAATTATGTATTCTATGCTGGGAAAAAGGAACCAAAGGCTAGAAATCCGTGAAATTGTTCCTTCCAAGAAAAAACAATAGCAAGATAACAGAGAGCCAAATTCAAGATCCGTTCATTTCGAGATGCCTGGATTGCGTTTGAAAGACTGTAGATCATAGGCATCGTATTCTAGTGTTAATCTATTACTACAACTAAGCATTCGAAATGGAGGGTGAAAATGTTAGGCCAAACTCTACATCCTTTTCACAGCACTTCTTCCTGACTAGCATCATATTCCAATGTTAATCCACTCTACAGCTCAGCATTCAAGGTGGAGGGATGGCAATTTCAGGCCAGGTTAGAGTAAAAGGGGTAGTTGTCACGAATCAATTTCGCGACATTTTCCTTTTGTGAGAAACCACGAACTATTAGTGGAAAACTCACTGTGTATCGCTCAGTTAACCGTTTCTCTCTCCATTTCGGTGGTATACTTTTCAAAACATTCGTCACTGTTTCAAAAGTGACCGATTTAATGCACGTCACTAAGTGCTATACTGAGCGATACTATTGTTTCTTTATTGTTCACCCCTGCTTGCCTCGACCGTTAGAAAAATGCGGCCTAGTGCTCCGCTTTTGTTTCCCACGACTTATTGAGTCCAGTGTTTGTTGTGACAGAGAGAGGTCCTGTGCTCCAGAAGTGTGAGAGGAGAGGTCAGCTAGCACCCAGACTCCACTAGACCACAGTTATCCAGTGCTCCCACCTTAGTTGGTGATACACAGCATTCATCGACCAGTATTTCTTTTCGTTTTCCTAGTCTTAAGAGTTTAATTAAGGTGTTTTTCCTAGGCATAAGAGTTTAGCTCGTGTGTGAGTGAGTGAGTGCGATCTCTTTAATTTGATTTGAAATGTAACATTAAATTTATTTTTGTAATCAATAAATTTAACAGTTCTTTTTCTTGAGCTTAATGTAATGTAAACTCTTGTTTCATTTCTCTGCAATTAAGCTTATTTTCCATATAGCTCCTAGCTTGCATAAACGTTTTGCCTTTCATAACTGGTACTTAGGCCAGTCTTGTATTAAACTTAAAATCCGTTGTGCCTCCTAGGAGCTAAGCACCAGCAAGAACCTGATACTATTATTAGTATTAGTTATTTATTGTCAGGGGTGAAGTAACTTTCTCCAGAGGCTAACAGTACTAATAAACAGCAATTGAGTGATTAGTCTCTGCTGTGTACTGTTGAGAAAGTTTATAAATTCTCGTTCTTAGAGAATCGTGCGAAGCAGGCCAGCGTAAAGTAATCGTTGCTTGATTTAGCAAGACAATCATTGTCCCTGCTCTTCAATATTATTGAATATTATTATCAATTAAATAATATTTAGCATTTATTTTTAAAAAACCCGTGATTAAAAAAAAAAAACGTGACAGTAGTGTTGAACTTCTATAAGGGGTAAAGTGGAAAAAGGCAATTCTTGTCATAATCTGTCGTACATATGTAAATAATTCTCAAAATATATGTAAATTTCAAGTCTGGGAAGGTGTCATGCATATATATATGTACCCCCTGGAGGTAGGGTTTTTTTTTCAAGAATACCCCCCCAGTATCCCTGCTTGTCGTAAAAGGAGACTAAAAGGGTTGGCGGAGGGTTAGTGCCCCTTCTCGGAAAACAACTAACTAAAAAAACAAACAATAAGCCTCGGACAAGGACTGACCAAACGATGACGACCAAGGACCGGACAAAGGACATGGTAACTGGAACTTGGAATGTAAGGGGAGCGAATGATGAGGTGAAAGAGAGAGAGGTTGTCCAGGTGCTTGAGGGTGAGAAAAAGTGGATGTATGTGGAATAACTGAAACAAAATGGAGAGGAGAAAGTGTGAGAGAATGGGAGTATGGATGGGGTATATGTGCAGGAGTAGGTGAGAATGAGAGGGCAAAGGAAGGAGTATGTATAGTTGTAAGTAAAAGATGGAAGAGGAGCATAAGACAGTATGGATCAGTTGGGTCAAGGATTGTGTGGGTAAAGTTGAAAGTTGGAATACAAATGTGGGCGATTGTGTGTGTGTATGCACCAACGCAAGATCGTGCTAGAAGAGTGAGAGAAGAGTTCTGGACAAATGTAGCAGTGTGCATGGAAAAGTTTGGAAGGAATGAGAGAGTGTTTTTGATTGGTGATATGAATGGTAAAGTTGGGAATGTGAAGGTGGATGGAATAGTTGGTGAGTGGGGTGTGCCTGCTGAGATAGATGAGAATGGGAGTGCGTTAGTGGACATTTGTGCTGGGAGGGGGTTGGTGATAGCCAATACCCTCTTCAGGCATAAAATGATCCACAGATATACATGGCGAGTGATGAGAAGGGTGAGTGGTGAACTGAATGAAAGGAAGGCAATGATTGATTATGTGTGTGTGGATGAAAGGATGCGAAGATGTAAAGGATGCAAGAGTTTATAGAGGTTGGGGGAGTGGACTTTCTGACCACTACTTGGTGGTGGCCAGAATTAGAATTCAAGTAAGATGGAGGAATAGAAGAAGGGAAAGACGAGAGGAAGGAGTAGTTGCAAAGAGAGTGGAAAGGTTACAAAAGGATGAGAAAAAGGCATAGTATAAGAGAGAAGTGGAGGAACTATTGGGCAAATATGAATTGGAGCAGATGGGAGACGTGGAAGGTGTGTGTAGGATATTTACAGAAGAAATATGTGCAGCATGTGATGTGGTGTGTGGAAGGAAGAGAAGACGGAGGAGGGTACAAGGAACAGCGTGGTGGACTGAAGAGGTGAGACAGGCTGTGGCACAAAAGAAGAAAGCATACAATGAATGGATGGGAAATAGGGGCGTGGAAGAAGTTGAGAGGCGGAAGAGAGAGTTATATGTTGAAAGAAAGAGAGAGGTGAAAAGATTAGTAAGAGAGAGTAAGAAGAGAGTGGATGAGGAATTTGGAAGGAATTTGAGTGTAAAGTGGAGGGATTGTAAGAAAATGTTCTGGAAAGAAGTGAAAAGAGTAAGACAGGGTGGAAGTGAAGTTAGCAGGGGAGTGAAAGATAAAAATGGTAAAGAGGTGAAAAGAGTAAGACAGGGTGGAAGTGAAGTTAGCAGGGGAGTGAAAGATAAAAATGGTAGATTACTAGTGGAGAAGGGAGAAAAAGTGAGCAGATGGAGAGAACACTTTAAGGAATTGTTGAACATAGAGGATGGAAGTAATGCGAGTATAAGTGGCTGGGGAATGGCTGGGAGAAGGAGGGAGGTGAGAAGACAGGAAGAAATCAGTAGGATAGAAGTTGTGGAAGCAATGAAGAAAGTTAAATCGGGGATAGCCCAAGGAATTGATGGACTGTGTGGTAAAATGCTGAAGCATGGGGGAGAGATAGTAGTAGAATGGATGTGGAAGATGTGCAGATTGGCCTGGGAGGAAGGTAGAGTCCCGGAGGATTGGAAGTCAGGTATAATTATTCCCTTGAACAAAGGAAAAGGGGAAAAAGAAGTGTGTGGTAATCACAGGGGCATTTGTCTTTTTAGTATAATAGGAAGAGTGTATGGTAGGATACTTTTTGACAGAGTTAGAGAAAGAACAGAGAAATTAGTTGGAGAAGAACAGGGAGGCTTTAGGAAGGGAAGAGGCTGTGTAGATCAGATATTCATTCTTAGATCTTTAGTGGAAAAGTTTCTAGAGAAGGGAAAGAAGTTGTATGCGGCTTTCATGGATTTGGAGAAAGCATATGACAGGGTGGATAGACAAGGATTGTGGAAAGTGTTAAGAATATATGGAGTAGATGGGAAGTTGTTGAATGCTGTGAAGAGTATGTACGATGGTGCGAAGGCTGCAGTGCATGTGAATGGTGAACTAAGTGAATTTTTCTCTTTGAAAGTTGGGTTGAAACAGGGATGTGTCATGTCTCCATGGTTGTTCAATCTGTACATGGATGGGGTAATAAAAGAGGTACAAGGAAAGGTAGTGGATGTTGGAGTGGCCCTGGTGAGAGAGAATAGTGTTTGGAAACTCCCTGTACTGTTGTTTGCAGATGATACTGTGTTGTTGAGTGAAGACGAAGGGGAGCTGCAAGGCTTGGTGGATGAGTTAGAGAGAGTGTGTAAGAAACAGAATCTAAAGGTGAATGTAGGGAAGAGTAAAGTGATGGTCTTTGAGAGAGGTGAAGTCAGTGAATGTACAGCGAGGTTGGATGGTGAGGAATTGGAAAATGTGAGTACGTTTAAGTACTTGGGTAGTGTGATGAGTAAGGATGGAGGTTTGGGGGGTGAAGTGCTTGAAAGGGTACAGCAGGGAAGAAAGGTTGCTGGTTCTTTGAAAGCAGTGATAAGAAACAGGGAAGTGAGCATGGCAGTGAAAAAGTTACTACATGACAGTATTGTGATACCAACTCTAACGTACGGAAGTGAAGCTTGGACGTTGTTGGAAGGACACAAGTCAAGAGTGAGAGCAGTGGAAATGAGTTATGAGGAGCCTGTGGAGTCACATGGAGAGACAGGCTGACGAATGAGGATATAAAGGAGCGTTGTGGTGTTGATGTGGATGTGATAGGAAGCGTTATGAGGAACACACTGAGGTGGTTTGGCCATATGGAGAGGATGGAGGGTGAGAGACTGACGAAGAGAGTGTATGTGAGTGAGGTGGAGGGGGGAAGAGGGAGGGGGAGGCCGAGGATGAGATGGAGGGATGGGGTGGAGAGGTATATGAGAGAGGGGGGTGTGAGTTGGGAGCAGGGGAGTGAAATGGGGGGGGGGACAGGGCGACTTGGAGGCGATTTGTTTGTGCCCACCCCAAACGGGATTGAGGCGTCTGGCAATATATATACGAATGAATGTGTTTGAATGGATGAGTAAATGGGGAGTGTGTCATCCTGTCTCGGCTACCTCCCTTTCCTTGGGGGAAGCAGCCTAGGTATATAGATAGATAGATAGATATACTGGTAATCTCATGCATATTTGTATAAATTCTACTGCTATTACTCTTACTGCTCACGTAACTCTCTCTCTCTCTGGAACGACCCGGGGAAAGCTCAGGAGGTCGTGTGTGTGTGTGTGTGTGTGTGTGTGTGTGTGTGTGTGTGTGTGTGTGTGTGTGTGTGTGAGAGAGAGAGAGAGAGAGAGAGAGAGAGAGAGAGAGAGAGAGAATCTAGTTTTATATATTAGGCTAACAAACTGGTCTTCATACTTTACTGGGATAATGAGAGAGAGAGAGAGAGAGTGAGAGAGAGAGAGAGAGAGAGAGAGATTGAAGGAGATTTAATATCCTCCCGTTTGTGACTAAACGCAGGTTATGTATTTCCTTGTGTGTGAGTGTGTGTGTGTGTGTGTGTGTGTGTGTGTGTGTGTGTGTGTGTGTGTGTGTGTGTATAAACTGTGCAGGATTTGGTCAACATGAAAGCGACAGTCAAACAGTCACCGGTTTGTCAATAGGGGAATGTGGAGTCAGTCGATGCTGAAATATGCAGACCTATTATCCACTCAGCTGAACAGGAAGGCAGTGATGTATCGGCTATGGTAATGCTTTAGGACTTTATTACCTGGGGGTATTGTGTGTGTGTGTGTGTGTGTGTGTGTGTGTGTGTGTGTGTGTGTGTGCGCTATTACCCTTTCATCTTTATCATCATCATCATCATCGTTCCATAGTTATTTATTTTAGAGAGGGGGATAGAAAAAAAGTCAACTATGACAGGCCTCAGTACAGTTTATTAAAATGCCTGTTGGAAAGAAAAATAAAACAAAGTGAAAGATAGATGGATAGACAGAAGGATAGATAGATAGATAGATATGTAGACAGCTATCTTTTCCCACCAGCCACATTCAGTATAGTTACCCCCTCTGACTCTAATTATCTTATGCTCACATTAACCCTAGTTTTTTCGTTTTCATGCTCTCTTCTGCAATTACTGATTTCCACCCACAGGCACGACGCACATGCAAGTATTCAAACACGCACACGTCTGTCTGATCTGAATATCCCTTGCTCAGCACTCTACATTTTTAACGCTCTCTCTCTCTCTCTCTCTCTCTCTCTCTCTCTCTCTCTCTCTCTCTCTCTCTCTCTCTTCCAGAGATTGTTGACAGAAGTGCTTAGTTTGGGAGGCTGTAAGAATGGTGATGGCCTGCCCACACTAGAGAGAGAGAGGGGGAGGGGGGAGGTGGAGACATCGCTTGGCCATCAACTAAGCTGCAACGATTTAGGGATCTGTAGGTTAGAACAATCGCGCTATAGAAATGAAAATAGGAACCTTAGATGTAAAGTGATGGTTGCGTGTCCTGTACGAAGCGACGCCTGTATGCTATCCTTGTCAGTCACGGTCTGGTTAACTAAGCCTGATCAGCTGAGTGATTCTCTCTCTCTCTCTCTCTCTCTCTCTCATTCCGCCCTTGCAGTGTTACGGAAAAGCTACGTGAAGCTATATGAAAATGGACGAAAATTTTAGCCAAGTTAAGGTGAACGAAGTGCAGTAGCACCTTTTACTTAACGATTTATTTTGCCTATTGCACCTTAATATTTTCTAGTATGCTATTTATCTCGTTTTTAGGTTGACAGATAGGAGAATATTGTGCCGCTGCGTCTAGAATTAATCGCTACGGACGAGGTGTTAGGGAATTACCAAAACTGCTGGTCGTAGGGGTGGTGTGGGAAGACTTACAGGAAAATATTGTGCTGTTACGTCCAGAATAATTCGCCAAGGAAGCAGTGTTAGGGGCTGCGGTGGGTTGAGTGGTGAGGGAGGACATACCGGAGAATATTGTGCTGTTATGTCCGGAATAAATCGCTACGGAAGGGGTGTTAGGGACAGGGGTGGTGGGGAGGAGCTCTCGCAAGGCAAAAGTGTTTATACTCTGTTAATTTTAATATCTTTCTTGCACAAGTTGCTTACGTTCCCTGGGGGTCTTGTTGATTGCAAGAGAGTTTATGTGCAACTTTGTTCCAGAATGATGAATAGTAGTGGTGATGGTGGTGGTGGTGGTGGTGGTGGTGGTTATGCTGGTAGCTGTAGTATTGTTATTATTATTTAGTAGTAGTAGTACTGTAGCGGCAGCAGCAGCACATGCTTCTCCAGGCTCGTCTGAACGTGAACCCCGTGGACTGCGGGACAAAGCTGCCTTTATTCTGCAGTCCATCATCCTCCCGCCGGGGGACAGGCAGGGCATTGAGGGACGTTTGTATAACCAGGCTGCCCCAATACTGTCTAATTGGTACCACAGCCTGATTTTTTTTTTCTCCAGCACCATCACAACGAGAAATAATTAATATTCCACAAATCGTTTTGTAAGAAAAGTAAATACATAAAGTCAGATTTCTACAATGTCTCATCATATTTTAGTTTCCAACAAGTTAAGCGCACTCAGAGAGCGCATACCTCTGTCAGCGCCTATACCAAATCACCACCAAATGTATTAAACTTTTTCTTGGTCCATAGCCCACTTATCTACGAAAATCCATCTTGAACTTTCAGAGACATCCTTTGGACAAATAAACAGACAACAGGGAGGAGTACATAACCTCCTCCCACTTCGTTGGCAGAGGTAAAAAAAATTAGGAATATGAACTGAAGCACACTGTTATCCTGAAAGCTTTAGTTAACACTTGGTCTTAAGGAAAAATTACAAGAACTGAAGTGTCATCACGAAAATGTGGGACGAACTCAAGTTCTCATATCCAGAGCACTGCACAAGACCATGTTCGTGTTGACAGGATGACTAACGATTTGATGAGACATGTTGTACTTGTCTATATGTGTGGAGCCTGGTGGTCTAGCGGCTTACGACGCTTCAACTGGATATTGTCTGTAAGGGTTGACACGCAGGGACAAGCGACTGGCCACTCTGACTTTAACCCTCCGGAGTAAGTGGTTTATTCCCGAGTCACCATTCTCCTCATGGGCAATTTGTATAAAGGATTGGCTGATAGATAAATAAATAAGGTACGTTCATATATATATATATATATATATATATATATATAGATAGATAGATAGATAGATAGATATAGATAGATAGATAGATATTTAGGTAGATAGTTATAGACATCTATCTATCTATCTATCTATATTCTAGAGAGAGAGAGAGAGAGAGAGAGAGAGAGAGAGAGAGAGAGGAAAGAGATGGATGGAGGATGATTGGGTGGATGGATGCATGGATGGATGAATAGACAGATAGATAAAAGATGACTGGTTGATTGATAGTCCTAATGTATCTTAAATTTTAGCATAATTGGATTTCTCATATAGATTAGAACTCTTCCAAAACTGTCTATATGTTCGTCGAAAAGCTGAGAATAAAACAAGGAGCGTAAATAAGAATAAGGACTGTGCGTTTTGTCTGGATTCTGGCGAGTAGAGTGAGTCGATTATACCCCTTTCCCCTTAACTTGACTCAAAATTGCCATCGCTTTATATAAAATGTATGCTCCTTTCCTGCTAACTTGGCGCAAACTTGCCATCTCTTTATCTTAAATGTGTACTCTTTTCCTTTTAACTTGGCTCAAAATTACCATGTCTTTATCTTAAATGTATACTCTTTTCCCTCAAACTTGGCTCAAAAATGCCATCTGTCCTTAAATCATGAGTTCCACTAAGAGATAAAACACTAGAATATGATGCTAGTTACGAAGAAATGCTGTGGAGTGCATGTCGAGCAGCAGCAGCATCTTTTCTGCCGCTGAGCTTTTTTTTTTTTTTTTTTTTAAATGCAAGGAAGGAGGAACCAAAGGCCAGGAGCCCGTAAACCGTTCCTTCCAAGTAAAAAAACAAAAACAATACAAAGAGAGCCTAATACAAGATCCGTTCATTACGAGATGCCCGGACACATTGCGCTTGAAAGACTGGAGATCATAGGAGGTAGGAAATACAGACAGAGGGAGACAGTACCAGAGTTGACCTGTTGCGTAAATGAAGGACTGGGAGTAACGGTTAACTCTTGGATTAGAGAGTTTGACAGAAAAGGGATGAGAGTTCGTTACTAGATGGGTGCTATGCCCCGTCATAGAGTTGAGGGATGCAAGCAGACAGTTCAGAGGAGCAGTGACCATTGAAATAGCGATAGAAAAGAGATAAAGATGTAACAGTGCGGCAAAGAGACAAAGGTTGAAGGGAGCCAGTAAGAGGAGGAGAGTTAATGAGACGAAAAGCCTTTGACTCCATCCTATTGAGAAGAGCTGTATGTGGGGAGCCTCCCCACACATGAGAATTGTACCCCACACAGGGGCGAATGAAACCCGTGTCTAAAGTCAACAACTGTGCAGGGATAAAGAAGGTATGGAGTGTGCTTAAAGAAGGTATGGAGTTGGCTTAGCACACCTAATCTCTTGGAAGCAGATTTTACAAGAGATGTAATATGTTCTTTCCAAGAGAAGTCCCGAGTAAATGAAACTCCAAGCATGTTCAAGGATGATGCAGGATTGAGCTGGATATTATTAAACATTAGTGAGTACTCCTGCGGAAGATTTTGTCGGGTTGATAGGTGTAAAAACTGAGTTTTTTATATATTAAAAACAACAAGATTGTTTTTACCCCAGTCTGAGATACAAGCCAAGTAAGACATTAGGTCTGCCATAGCCTCATCCCTTCTTTGCTGAAGTAGCTGTTGACATGGACATTGCGGGAACCGAATGGAAAGGTGAAGAGTGAAATCATCAGTGTATGAGTGGATATGGTTAGATGTACAGCTTAGCAGGTCATTGATGAATAAAAGGAAGAGAGTTGGTGATAGGACAGAACCCAGGGGAACACCACTGTTGATAGATCTAGGAGAAGAACGATGGCCGTCTACAACAGAAGGGATAGAATGACCAGAAAGGAAGCTATAGATGAAAGCACACAGTGAAGGATAGAAACCGTAAGAGGGCAGTTTGGAAATTAAAGATTTATGCCAGACTCGATCGAAGGCCTTTGAGATGTCAAGTGCAACGGCAAACCTTTTGCCAAAGTCCCAAAAGGAGGATGACCAGGAGTCTGAAAGGAAGGTGAGAGGATCGCCAGTGGAGCGTCCCTGACGGAACCCATACTGACGATCAGAAAAAAGCATGTGATGGGAAAGATGGTTTAATTTTTTTTTCTGTTAAGAATAGACTCGAAAACTTTCGAGACACAGGATGTTAATGCAACTGGACGATAGTTAGAAGGTTGGGAATGGTCACCCTTCTTTGGGACTGGCTGAATGAGAGCAAACTTCCAGCAAGAAGGAAAGGTACAAGTTGACAGACAAAGACGAAAGAATTTACCTAGGCAAGGTGTAAGCAAAGAAGCACAGTTCTTGAGGACAACAGGAGGGACTCCATTAGGCCCATATGCCTTGTTAGTATTGAGGCCAGTGATGGCAGAAAATACATCAGCTGAAGAAATTTTAATGTCAGCCATGAGGAAGTCAGAGGGGGGGGGGGGAAATGATGGAGGAACAGCACTGGAATCGTCTAAGGTAGAATTGGAAGAGAAAGTCTGAGCTTTATCAGTAGAAGAAATAGGTACAGAGCCATCAGAGTAGAAAAGAGGAGGAAAGGATGATGAGGTAAAGTTGTTAGAAAGGTTTTTGGCAAGGTGCCAGAAGGAGCTAGAAGAATTCGAGTTGGAGAGTAGAGAGCATTTAGTATGGATGAAATTATTTTTAGCAGACCGAAGAACAGACTTAGCACGATTCTGGGCAGAAACATAAAAAAAAATGTATTCAGGGGTGGGTTGGCTCTAGTACCTTTTATAGGCCCTCTCCTTGTTGTGGACAGCATTAGAACTTGCGTGATTAAACCAAGGATTTCCTGCATTAGTCCAAGGATATGAGAAAGGAATGCATGCTTCCATGCCCGAGAGAATAACCTCCGTAATGCGCAAGGCACACTCAGATGGCTCCCTGCCATGGAAGCAATAATCATTCCAGGGAAAATCAAAGAAGTACTGCATGGGAGCCTCTCTATCCGTAGGTCCAAAGTTCCACAGTCGACTTTTCTTGGGAGAGTCCACTGGCCATACCGGAGTGATAGGACAGCTTAAGGTGATAAGGTTGTGATCGGAGGAACACAGCGGAAAGGAAAGATTAACAATGTAAGCAGAAGGATTAGTTGTAAGGAAGAGGTCAAGTATGTTGGAGCTCTTTCCAAAGCGGTCAGGGATACGGGTAGGGTGCAGTACAAGCTGCTCTAGGTCATTAAGGATAGAAAATATCTAGGCTTGTTCACCATGTGAATCAGTGAAAGGAGAGGAGAGCCAAAGGAGGTGGTGAACATTGAAATATCTTAGAATGGAGATTTCAGAGAAAGGAGAAATGGATAGAATGTGTTCCATCGTAGAAGTAAGATAGTCGAAGAATTTTTCATGGTCAGTAGAATTCGGGGATAAGTAAACAGCACAGATATATTTAGTCAGAGAATGACAGGAAAGCCGAAGCCAGAGTGTAGAGAATTCAGAAGAATCAAGTTCAGGAACACGAGAGCAAGATAAGTCGTTGCATACATTTACACAACAGCCACCTTTGGCTTTGAAATGAGAATAGAGAAAGTAGGAGGATACAGAAAAGGGTTTGCTGTCAGTTGCCTCAGACAGCTGAGTCTCAGTTAGGAAAAGAAGGTGAGGTTTAGAGGAGGAGAGGTGGTGCTCCCCCCCCCCCTCTCTCTCTCTGAATGTGTCTGTTTGTCTGTCTATCTGTCCCCTTTTTTCTCTGTCTGCCTCTCTTTTGTCCATATGTATGCGTGCTTGTCTGTTTCTCCCTTCCCCCATCTGTCTCTCTCCCTCCCCCATCCATTCTCTCTCTCTCTCTCTCTCCTTTTTCTATTTCCCCCTTTCTCCCCTCTTCTCCTTTAATCATTTATTTTTTCTCTTTTCTTTCCTACATTCTTCTTCCTTCCATCCATAAGCTATTTTTCTATCCCTTCCTCCTTTTTTTTCTCAAAATTCCTGTTTTTTCTTTAACCCTTCCCTTTTTTTTTTCTCTTCCTCTTCCCTTTTTCCTTCATTTCCTCTTCCTCTTTCCTTCCCTTGATTCTTCCCCCTCTTTATTCCAACATGACATTATGTAGGGCCTTCCTTCCTTCCTTCCTTCCTTCTTTCCTTCCTTCCCTCCTTCCTCCCATTCTTCCTCCCTCCCTTTCAGCCTTCCTTCCTTCTTACTATTATTCCTCCCTTCCTTCCTTTCAGCCTTGCTTACATCCTTCCTTGCTTTCTGTCTTTCTTTTTTTCTTTTTTTTTCCATTTTTCCCTTTCTTCCTCCTTTATTTCCTTCCCGTCCTCCCTCCTTCCTTTTCCTCTTTCAGCCTTCCTTCATTTCCTCCTTCCTTCATTCCCCTGCTTCTATGTTTCCTTCCCTCCGTCCTACCTGCTTACTTTTCCTTCCTTCCTTTCTTTCTTTCTTCCTTCTTGCCTTCCGTCCTTTCTTCCTTCCTTCCTTCTTTTCTTCCTTCCTTCTTCGATTCCTCTCTCTCAATTTCTCTTTCTTTTTTGTTGTTTTTCCTCCTTCGTCTCTCCATTACTCTCTTTTTCCCTCCCATCTCCTTCCATAACTCTACTCTTTCTTCCCTCCATATCTCCTTCTCTCTTTCCCTCCCTTCTTCGTTTCCTTAATTTTTTCACTCCATACCTTTCCCTCCCTCCTTCCATCCCTCTCTTATTCTCCACCTCTTCTCTCTCTCTCTCTCTCTCTCTCTCTCTCTCTCTCTCTCTCTCTCTCTCTCTCTCTCTCTCTCTCTCTCTCTCAGGTATTATAGCGATCATTTTATAGTGCTATCCTTGTCTTTAACTTCTATAATTTAAATATCAATATAACCGTGTGCAATTTAAAGCCAGATATCTTCATAGGTCTGTGTGGTCTGTGTATCTATGTATCTCTAAGTAACTCTTTCCCTCCCTCCCTCCCTCCCATAACTTGTCTCCCTCCCTCCAATATATCACTCTCTTCCCTCCCCTTCCTTCCTTCCTCCCTCCCTCCCTGCCTCTCTCTCCCTCTCCTTTTATTCTTTTTTTCTTCATTTATGACCCACCCATTCTCCCTCCCTCCTTCCTTCCTTCTTTCCTTGCTTTATGACACCTCCTTTCTCTTCCCATTTCTCTCCTTTCTGTTCCTTGTAATCTCTCCTCGAATCTGTCTGTCTGTCAGTCTGTCTGTCTGTCTGTCTGTCTGTCTCTCTCTCTCTCTCTCTCTCTCTCTCTCTCTCTCTCTCTCTCTCTCTCTCTCTCATGCGACCATTTCTGCCTACTTTTTATGTTCTACTTTTACCTCTCTCTCTCTCTCTCTCAATCTTGTTACTGCTGCTGTTGGTGTTGTTCAACTTCTTCTTGTTCTTCTTCGTCTTCGTCTTCTTGTTGATAGTATAGACTTTTTTTTTTTTGGGGGGGGGGGGACGGGGGGGAAGATCTAGTGTAGAAGGCTGGCATCCCAAGGCCGTTCGAGATACAGACTTGACATTTTCAGGAGTGATGTATCGCGGTTGTAGACTTTTTTGGCACAAACTTTTTCCTTAGCACTAGGGACGCACAAGCGTCCTGTATGTTATTTTTTCAATAATTGCTGTCCTGCGCAGCAAAAACTACTGAATCGATTGCTTTGCAAATATTGCAGTGTGTAGTCGTCAACATATACTAGTGCACCTGGGTATTGATATGGAGATCCAACAAAAACTTTTTGAGATATTGAGGAAAATGAAAATGGCCGCCTCATGCCTGAAAGTGCTAAATCGGAAAGTATTTGGCCGATTTTGACACACTCGGTGGAAATGTAGCGGGTCATGAGTGAACATAATTTGCATAGTGTGAATGACCTTGACCTTGATCTCAAGATAATTGGTCTAGATCCGTAGAAGAATTTGGGTCATACCAAATCCCTTAATGTTAGGTCTACAATGATAAAAGTATTTTCATCTGGAATGTGGAGTTCTTTGAGTATTGTATCAGCGATTTCAGAATTATATTTATTATTATTATTATTATTATTATTATTATTATTTTTATTATTATTATAATTATTATTATTATTATACTGTTATTATTACTGTGATTAAGGTAGTAGTAGTAGTAATCATTTATTATTATTATTATTATTATTATTATTATCTGCTTGTTTCGTCTCCTCCTCCTCCTCCTCCTCCTCTTTCTTCTTTCGTCCTGTAATTCAGTTTCTCTTTTTGCCTCGTCCTGTTTCGTACCCTTGCGTTTTTTTTCACTTTCTTTTCTCTCACTCTCTTTTCTTCCTTGTCACGATCTCTCTTTTTTTCTCCATTTCTATTTCTGTCTTTTTCTCTTTTTTTTTTTTTTGTCTTCAACTTCTTGTTCCCTATTTCTCTCTCTCTCTCTCTCTCTCTCTCTCTCCCATTCTTCCATCTTCTTCCTTGCCTTTTACGTCTTCACTTCATTATACGTCTTTGTCTTCATTTCATTCTCTTCTCATCGTCCATCTCAGATCTATTTTTTCTTTATTTTAGCTTTTCTTTATTCTTGCTGCCGCTGTGTGCTTTATTTCGGGGGTTTCAAAGATTTATTATTAAAACTTCCCTCATCCCTATAGGAAGTTTTGTTTTTGTCAGTATTCTTCTTACAAAGACCTCCACTTTTACCACTGGTGGAGGTCTTTGTATCAATCATTATTGCTATTGTTATTATTATTATCATTATTATTATTATTATTATTATTAGTAGTAGTAGTAGTAGTAGTAGAAGTAGTAGTATTCCGTCACTTTGCGCCTCTGATTTTCATCATTCTCATTAAGGATGTACCGTACTGCACTATGACCCTATTACTCTGACCCAGTTTTAGTGACACTGACATACTTTTCAAGGTCACAGGTCTACAAAGGCTGAAAATCTTGAATTTTCAACCTGAGTTTACCCAATAACTATTACAGATACATGAACACTGGAAGGAAATTCCGTCATAAAATTATTCTAAATCTTAATATGAAAAAAAAAAAAAAAAAGAGAGTTACTGATGCGTGACATCACGGTATTTGGAACACCCACTTTTCAACAGTTTTCAGTTGCTCTTCCATACAGGAAAACCTATCATGAATGAGGCACTTCTTGGCATCAGAAGTTTTATCTGGGCCTGGACCAGGTCTGTACGTGTGCTTTTAGGTGGCAGTTTGACCGACGGTTTTTGAGTTTTTACAAAACACATTATTCTTATTGGTGGAGATCAGGAACTGTCTCTGACAGTTTTAGTCTTCTAGTTATTTTTCTATCCTCTTAAAAAGTAATTGACCATTACTCGGAGGCCATTTAGCCTAAAGCCTTCAAATTTTGCCAGTTGAGTCCCCCAGTTGGTAGCTTCATTTGGCAAAATTGGAAGGAAATCGGTTCACTGGATCTCCGGATATTACACGGAACACAAAGAACCAAAGTGTTGACATTATTTCAGAAACCAGTTAAACTAAAAACATGATAATTTTATAGTTTATATCCCTTGCCGGGGAGCAGGTCTGGAAGGAGGGTGATCTTAATCTGATGAATATTCTCCTAGATCGCCTTGGGTCATATATTGGGATTTTCCTGCATATTCCGCGTGTCACTTAATTTTCCATGCAAGAATAATGCTAGAGCCACCAAACTTGTTACACTTGTACTGTACACTGTGATGGCCTAAGATGACAAGCACAAGATCAGTGACCTCGACCTCAAGGTTACTTTATAACTCGGCTCCTAGTAGGCAATGGCTGTGGGAAGCTTTTCTTTATCAAAAATGTCTTTGGACAATTTTACGACGTTCTGCTTTTTTGTAAAGGTATATATTTCTGTGACCTGATATATTGGAATAATTATCAGTCTCTGTTTTTCTTTTTCTTTTTTTTCAGTGGCGTCAGGGTTAAATATGGATTTCACCTAATTTTTCTGACAGGCTATTGAATTTCCTTCCATTTATTTCTAGTGTCGTGTGTGTGTGTGTGTGTGTGTGTGTGTTTGTGTGTGTGTGTGTGTGTGTGTGTGTGTGTAGGTATAGATTTAGGTGTAGATGTAGAGATGTGTGCTTGTGAGTGAGTGTATGTGTGTGTATGTATATATGTGTGTGCGTGCGTGCGCGCGTTCGGAGAGGCGTCTTACCTTGCATAAACACATTCATTATCGTCTCTTATCGCTCATGCTTATAAAACTTTAAAATCATAAAGTGTACCCAGTGTTCCAAACGATTAGATTAATTTCTTCTCTTCAGGTGGGTTTTCGAAAGTCTTTCAGGAACGAAATATTCATGTCAATTTTTCGCCTCTTTCATGTATTTTTTTTTTTTCCTTTTTCGTCTATCCATTTTGAAGTTTATTTATTCATGTCAGTCTTTCGATCTGTGTGTGTGTGTGTGTGTGTGTGTGTGTGTGTGTGTGTGTGTGTGTGTGTGTGTGTGTGTGTGTGTATTTGTCTCTTTATGCATGTCTCTGTCTGTATCTCTGTTTATTTGTCTGTTTGTGTATGTGTCTGTCTGTATATATTTCTGTTTGCTGTCTCTGTCTGTTTGTCTGTATACGTCTGTTCTTTTTGCCCGCGTTTGTTTTTAGTTTGTCACATTCTCTCTGTGTACAGTTCACTTATTCTGTTTGCCTGTCTATCTATCTATCTGTCGATCTGTCTATCTATCTACCTAACTACCTATCTATCTATATCTGTCTGTCTATCTATCTATCTATTTATCTAGCTATCTATCTGTCCATCCATCCATCCTTTCATCCATCCATCTATCTATCTATTTATCATATCTATCTATCTATCTATCTATCTGTCTATCCATCCATCTATCCATCCAACTATTTTTTTTAAATAACAGAACAGAGGAAGGAAAAACAAATGAATGCAGAAAAATAATCCATCCACCAGATTACAGGCGTCCTCTGTTCATAAAATATCTTTAATAATTGGACTTGAACAGCTGCGAGATGAAGTTTGGGGGGATACAACTCCGGGGAAGCGAGTTGCAGAGAGATGCAGTTCGGGAAATGAAAGAATTCCGATAGGCAGAAGTTCTGCAATGTGTTTGAGTGACATTCCAGTCATGAGCGCTACCAGATGCCCGTGTAGCACGAGGGAAGGATGGAGAGGTGGCACCATGGACGCACCTTCGTCTGAGCATTTGCCATAAAAACATCTGTAAAATAATGCAAGGGAGGCAACATTCCTTCTTACTTGTAGGGGAGGTAGTTTTTTTATTCTTTTTATAACAGCAGGGTTATTAATCATTCCAACAGCTTTGTTCTGAATTTTGTCCAGTTGTTTTAGTGCAACCCTCCACATCCAGTCCACAAGGGTGAGCAATACTCAAGCTGAGAGCGCACATGACATAAATTATAGCTATTGATCTATCTGTCTATCTATTTATCTATCTATCTGTCTGTCTGTATCTATCTGTCTGTCTGTCTGTCTGTCTGTCTGCCAGCCTGTCTTTCTGTCTCTGCCTATCTGTATCTCTTAATCTATCTGTCTGTCTATCAATCAATCTATCTTTCTATCCACCGGTATCTATCTGTCTATACATCGGTCTAGCTGTCTATCGGTCTATCTGAGACAGTTCCTTTCTGCAAATTCCCCAGCACTTTCTTTCTTTTTCTGTCATGTCTTTCTCCTCTTTTATTTTTCTTTCCCTCTTCCATTCTTTTCTCTCTTGTTCTCACCTACTTCCTCATCATTTTCCTCCTCTTAATTCTCCTCTTCCTTTGTTTTTCTTTTCTGCCCTCCCCTGCCTTTCTAGGATTTCTCTCACCCTGCCTCACCCACCCTGTTAACCCTGTCTCACCCTCCCTACCCTTCCTCAACCTGCCTACCTCTGCCTCAACCTCCCTATCCCTGCCTCACCCTGTCTCAGCCTGCCTACCCCTGCCTCAACCTCCTGATCCCTGCCTCATCCAACCTATTTACCCTGTCTCACCCTAACTTCTCTGCCTCACCGTGCCTTCTTTCCTCATTTTCTTTACCTCCTCCCCCCCACCACCACTCCAAGTCTCCCCTCCCTCTGTTCCTCGTCTCCCTCTCTCTCTTCCTCGTCCCCCTCCCTCTTTTCCTCATCCCCTCGCTCTCTTCTTCGTCCCCCTCCCTCTCTTTCTCGTCCCCTCACTCTCTCTCTGGTCCCCCTCTCTCTCATTCTCCATATACAGTACACGTGTATTCCCTTATTTTTTCTTTATGCTGTCTAAGAGTAGTGTGATGGGGTCTTTTTTTTTATTAAAGGAATATTGTCTGGCTTAATGATGCTTGTTTGATTCGGTGATTGATTGACTGGGAGTAACTTTTTTTTTTCTACTAGTTAGCAACAATCTCTCTCTCTCTCTCTCTCTCTCTCTCTCTCTCTCTCCCTCTTTACTACCTCTTCTGTCTTCCCTTGTGAGTAAATCTCGTCTCGACACGTCTGTATTTCAGTCTCTTTCTGTCTGTTATTCTCTCTATTTATCTGTCAGTCTGTCTGTTTTTCTGTCTCTTCTATCTACCTGTTTCTTCTTCTCATACCGCAGTCTGCCTGTCGTTTCGTTTGGCTGTCGCTCTGCATTTTTATTTATCTATCTCACACCCGCCTCCCTATCTGTCTCTTTTATAATGTCTGTCTATATCACACTGTCTATCTGTTCTCACTATCTTCCTCTCTGTCTGCTGTCTGCCTCACCCGTGGCCTTCCATCCTTTAACAGACAACCCTCCCTGCCTCACCCTGCTATCCCATCTCCTGCCTAACCCTGCCTCCCTGTCTAACCCTGCCTCCCTACCTGCCTCACCTCTATGTCCTTCCTCTGCCTCACTCGTCCCTCTGTCTTACTCATCCTGTCCTACCCTTTCCCTGCCTGAGTGCTTGCCTTACCCCTTCTCTGCCTCACCCTAACCCTGCATCACTCCTCTCTCTGCCTCCCCATGATTACCACTGCCTCTCTGATTAACCTGTCTCATCCTGCCGGTCCATCAGCAACCGTTACTCCCAGTCCTTCATTTATGCAACAGGTCAACTCTGGAACTGTCTTCCTCTGTCTGTATTTCCTTCTTCCTATGATCTCCAGTCTTTCAAACGCAGTATGTCCAGGCATCTCGAAATGATCGGATGTTGAATTTGGCTCTGTTTTGTATTGTTGTTGTTTTTTTCTTCTTCGGAGGGACGGTTTTGGAGCTCCTGGTCTTTGGTTCCTTCTTCCTTGCATAAAAAAAAAAAAACTCTCCTTACCTGCATGTCTGCCTAATCCCACCTATCTGACCTTCCCTGCCTTACCCTGCCGGCCTTACCTTGCCTGCCTAACCCTACCTGCCATACCCGGCTACCTTAACCCTGCGTGCCTTACCCTGCCTACGTTACTCTGCCAACCTTACCTTACCTGCCTTACCCTGCCATAGCTTGCCTGACTGCCCCTGTCTTTTCCTCCCTGTCTACCTAACCATACCTACCTTACCCTGCCTGTCTTACCCTGCCGATCTTACTCTACCTGCCTTACCCTACTTGCCATACCCTGCCTACCTTACCCTACTTGACTTACCCTGCCTACATTACTCTGCCTTCCTTACCGTACTGCCTTACCTGCCTACCTTACCCTGCCTGTCTGCCTAACCCTACCTACCTTACCCAACCTGTATGCCTAACCCTACCTACCTTTCCCTGCCTACTTTATCCTTCCTGTCTTACCTTACCTACCTAACCCAACCTCCCTGCCTACCTTATCCTACTTGTCTTACCCTGCCTACGTTACTCTGCCTACCTTACGCAGCCTACCTTATCTTGCCTACCATATCCTACATTCCTTACCCTACTGCCTTACCCTGCCTACCTTACCGCCTTACCCTGCCTACCTTACTGCCCTACCCTGCCTACCTTACCCTGCCTACCTCACCCTGCCAATATTACCCTGCCCATATTACCTTTCCTACTGTATATTACCCTGCCTATATTACGTTGCCTGTATTACCCTGTCCACGTTACCCTACCTGCCTTACCCTGCCTACCTTACCTTGCCTGTCTAACCCTGTCTATTTATTTCACCTTTCCTCTCATCATCATCACCATTCTCAGTATGCTCTCCATACCTACCTGTCTTCATTCATTTTCATTCTACGTTTCAATTCCTTACCTTCCTTCATCCCTTCCTTGAGTTGCCTCCCTCACCCTGCCTTTCCTGCCACCCCATCGTTTGCCTTTCCTTACCCAATGACCTGCCTCGCGCTACCTGGCTTTCTTCACTAACTCTCCCTACCTAACTCACCTTGCCTCACCCTGCCTACCCACCTCCCTCTGCCTCTCTGCCTGCCTAACTCACCCTGCTTCACCCTGCCTATTTGCATGTCTTCTTGTCTGTCTTACTCTGTCCCCTGCCTACCTTACCCTGCCTCACCCTGCTGCCCATCCACCTCCCTCTATCTCTCTTCCTGCCTAACTCACCCTGTCTCACCCTTCCTATTTGTCTTCTTCTTTGCTTTATTCAGCCCTGTGCCCACCTCACCCTGCTTACCCGCCTCCCTCTGCCTCTCTGCCTTCCTCACCTCTGTCGTAGAGTGTCAACTCATCTGCCTAAACTCGCCAGTCCCATTACCTGCCTCACCTCTGTCGTAGAGTGTCAACTCATCTGCCTAAACTCGCCAATCCCATTACCTGCCTCACCTCTGTCGTAGAGTCAACTCATCGCCTAAACTCGCCAATCCCATTACCTGCCTCACCTCTGTCGTAGAGTGTCAGCTCATCTGCCTAAACTCGCCAATCCCATTACCTGCCTCACCTCTGTCGTAGAGTGTCAACTCATCGCCTAAACTCGCCAATCCCATTACCTGCCTCACCCTGCCTCAGTGTGCGAACCTTCCTTATTCCCCCTGCCTCCCCGGTCTGCCTACCTCATCCTGCCTGCCTCTCATCCTCTTTCTTCCTACCCATCTTCTGCCCTACCCTACCTTTCTGTCTTCTCCACACCTTCTCTACCGTCCTTCCTGCCTCCTCTGGCTCACTCTCGCTGCCTGCCAATCCCTGCCTAACCCTATCTCCCTACCCACCTCACTCTGCCTACCTACCGCACCCTTTCTAGTATCCCCACCCTTCCTCCACCTGCCTTATCCCTTCCTTGCCTCCCCATTATCCTACCTACCTTTGCCTTTCCTTGCCTTATCCTATGTCACTTTAATCCCTCATCTGCCTAACCCTGCCTTCCCTCCATCCCTCTCACTGCCTTCCCCTCTCCTACTTTTACTCTGCCTTCCTCTTTTCCTCATTCTACTTCCTTTCTCTGCATAAACCCTGCCTCACCCACCTTCTCACTGAACATACCTCACATAATCATCCCATCCTCCACTTTCACCCTCTCCCTGCCTCACCCCTTCCATGTCTGCTTCCTCCCTGCCCTACCTCCCTCCCTGCCTACCTCACCCCTACCTTCATCCCTATCTTACGTTATCAACTATGCCTCATCTCTCCTTGCCTTCATTCCTTTTTCCCCCCCTACCTTACCCTGTCTTTTCCTATCACTACCTCCCCCTGCCTCACCCTTCCTCACCCTGCTTCACCCTGCTTCATCCTGTCACCCCTTGTTTCATCCAGCCTCAGCCTCCCTCCCTGCCCAAGCCACCCTACTTGCCTACATTCCTATCTCCCCATTTCTTAAATTACCTGTCTGCCTTCCTGTCATCCTCCCTACTCCCCCCTTCCTCCCCCCTCCCCTTCTGCCTGCCTCCCTCCCTGCCTCACCCTTTTCCTTCCTACTGTCTGCCCCTCCCACCCTATCTCACCTTACCTTCCTTCCATCCATTCTCTCTGTCTACCTTACCCTGTTCTGCCTACCTGCCTGCCTGCCTGTCTTCTCTCTCTGCCTCACTCTCCTTCCTCGAGGTCTCCCTGTGCCTGTTAATCTCCTGCTTTACCCTGCCTTCCTACCGAATTGTCTGTCTTCCTATCCCCTCACTCACCTTTCTTATCCCTACCTACTCCTGCCTCACCCTTCCTTCCTTCCATCCTCTCTCTGGCTACCTTACCTTGCTGTGTGTGTGTGTGTGTGTGTGTGTGTGTGTGCGTTTACAATATATCTCGAATAGTATTTCTCCGATTTAGAAGAGCAGAGCAATAGCCAATAATAAAACTTATATTTTTTGCAATAACTGAAAGGTCAGAGTCACAAGGCTGGGTCATACTGTACCCCCTCCAAGTTACAATACGTTGGCCTAGCAAAACCAGCGTAAAGTTTTTTTTTTTTTTTTTTCAGTTAAGGCCAAAGTTGAGAGAAGGGCTGAGAGGGATGGAGGAATGACCAGTTTTAATTATGAGAAGAGTCAAGGGTCAAGGTCAAAGGTTAAAGTTCGACCCTTGGACCCGTCGGTGGGCGACGGTGTTCCATTTTCGAGATGCTCTCTCTCTCTCTCTCTCTCTCTCTCTCTCTCTCTCTCTCTCTCTCTCTCTCTCTCTTTTAGAGGGTGAAGGAATGCAGTGCTTGTTTTCTGTGTCGCCTGGTTTAAAGAAAAAAAAAATCCATTATTTATTTAAGTTCGGTTTCTGCGACATTCTGTGGCTTATTTCCATATCTCTTTTTCTGCTTAATTCTTGGAGACATTCTTGCTGGTGTTGTGTTCTTTGGGGGAAAAGTTATACATTTTATTTAATATTTTTTTCGTCGACCTTCTTATAGATGCAGTCTTACCATCAACATCAACAGCAGCAGCAGCAGTAGCAGCAATTGTAGTAAGAGTAGTAGTAGTAGTAGTAGTAGTAGAGGTATCATCATCATCATCAGTAGTAGTTGTAGTAGTAGTAGTAGTAGCAGCAGCAGCAATAGGAGTAGTAGAAGTAACAGTAGTGGTAGTAGTAGTAGTAGCAACAGCAATAGGAGTAGTAGTAGTAGTAGTAGTAGTAGTAGGAGAGCAGCCTGAGTCATTTCACTGCAGGGCCTCTCCACTCTGACCTATTGGCTGTTATCTCTTCCATCCAGTCCCAGCAGATAGCCTCTCAGTTCTTTTTTTCTCGTTTTCCTAGACATATGTTTCGGTTTCATATACTTTCTGGAAAATATAGTATGAAATTTTATTTTGTTTTTTTTCATTGTATTTCATTAATTTATATATTTTTGGAGCAGGTACAAATAGGAGGAGGAGGAGGAGGGCAGAATGATGGACAGGAGGGAGGGATGAAGGAGATGTGCATGTGAGAGAGAGAGAGAGAGAGAGAGAGAGAGAGGTGGCAAGAAAGGAGAGGATGAGGACAACAAGAGAGATGGAGGTGAAAGAACCATACGAGAGAGAGAGAGAGAGAGAGAGAGAGAGAGAGAGAGAGAGAGAGAGAGAGAGAGAGAGAGTTAAACCACATTGATGAATACAAAAGGCTATCTCTTTCTCTGCCATGACCCCCTCAGTACGATTGCGTATTTCCTCTTCTTGGTATCTCCAGACGATTTTTTATGCTTTAGGGAGCATCGCCATCATCATCATCATCATCTTCATCATCAACATCATCATATCATCATCATCATCATCTTCATCATCATCATCATCATCATCATCATATCATCATTATCATCATCGTCTTCATTTTCCCTTTCATTTTCGTCTCAAGCATCATCATCATCATCATCATCATCATCATCATTATCATCACCATCACCACCTTTATCTTCATGTTTATCTTTATCATCATCATCATCAACTTCGCCTTCATCTTCAGCCCCATCATCATCCTCATCATCAGCCCCATCATCATCACCTTCATCATCAGCCCCATTATCATCATCATCATCATCATCATCATCATCATATTTATCTCCATCATCATCATTAAACTTTCCCAATCAAAGGTGTTCCGGGAGTTAATTAATGTCGTCAGGTGCATCGAAGAATTAACTAAACCCATTTTACTCAAACTTGGCTTGAAACTGCCGTCTCTCCATCTTGAATATTGATCTGTAACCATTAACTCTAGAATATGGTGCTAGTCACGAAGAAGTGCTATGGAAAGGATGTAGAGCAGCAACGTTGTCTTTTTATGCCATTACGTGGAATAAGCTGCAAAAAGACGAAAATTTGGGCCAAGTTAAGGTGAAAGAACTATGCTACGTCCCTGGGTTGATGTGTTTGGAAGCACATCTCTGTAGTAAGGAAATAGATATGAAAGTGTTCTATTGGCATTAGCACACCTCCTACACACCTCACACTGCCACATCTCACACTGCCACACTACACACTGCCACACCACACACTGCTACATCTTAAATTGCCACACCATACACTGCCACGCCTCACACTGCCACACCACACACTGCCACACCACACACTGCCACACCTCACACTGCC
>NC_137069.1:35817939-35845439 GCF_032717465.1 Coenobita brevimanus
TACCAACATAGATGCTAGGTATGTTCAGCTAAGTATTAATTCACACCAAATAAATATATGTCTTGTCTATCGTCCTCCAGCAGTCAACTGAGACAGATGAAAAACTTTATGATCAAATTGCGGAAATTTGTTGTCATGAGGATAGTGTAATTTTTGGAGACTTTAATCTATCTGTCTATCTATCTATAGCCCGACGCCCTAATCCCGCAAAGGGTGGCCGCAGACAAAACGCCTCCAAGTCACTCTGTCACCCACCATTTGACTCCCCTCCCCCCTACTCACCCCCCCCTCCCTCATATACCTCTCAACTCCATCCCTCCACCTCATCCTCGGTCTACCCCTCCCTCTCCCTCCCTCCACCTCACCTACATACACCCTCTTAGTCAGTCTTTCATTCTCCATTCTCTCCACATGTCCAAACCACCTCAGTGTATTTCTCTACCAGTAACAAAGTGGGGTGAACCGCTAACAGCACACTCAGGACAAGAGCTTTATTCGAATCTTCAAGAAAGTGCTCTTTCCCAACACGTAGAATACCCAACGAGAGGAAACAATATCCTAGACATCATCTTGACTACAAATGATAACCTAGTCAACAACGTTGAAATAGGACCTGAGTTTGGTTCCAGTGATCATCGAATTATACAGTTTAATATTACTACTGAAAAAGTAAAAGAAACGGAGAGCAAAGAAAAGGTCCCAGATTATCGTAGAGCTAATTTCAGCAGGCTCAGAGCGCTACTTGCAACTGCAGATTGGAATCAAATGTCTGAAACCGATGACATAAACCAAGCATGGGAAATATTCACCAAAAAATTTAATGAAGTGGTAAAGTCATGTGTGCCACTACTTAGCAGACGTCCAGCTGGAAATAGTAAACCAAAGTGGTGGTCCAGTGAAATTAAAAGTAACTTAATAGCCAAAAAACAGGCATACCATAAATATAAAACTACACAAAATAATGATGATAAATTACAGTATGATAATCTACGCCGCATATCAAAAAGACTTATTAAACAAAGCAAAATAGCACTGGAGATCCACATTGCTAACACGTGCAAATCAAATCCTAAAGAATTTTACAGTTACATTAGAAAGAAAAAGGTTATGACTACATCAATAGGTCCTCTAGAAACAAACAATGGCAAACACACAGAAAATGAGGTCGAAATAGCAAACATTCTTAACGATTACTTTGCGTCTGTTTTTACAGTTGAAAACACCACCAGAAACCTACTGTTACCCACAAACCAAGCAAATAGCACAGTCCTTAGTAACTATGCTATCCATAATAACGATATCCTTTCAGCCATAAATAGTACAAACATAAACAAAACCCCTGGCCCCGATAAAATATCACCGAGAATTCTCAAAGAAGCAAAAAATGAGTTACTGCTGCCACTCTCTGTCTTATTCAATAAATCATTAAGTACTGGGAAAGTTCCATGCGAATGGAAACTAGCAAATGTAACACCAATTTTCAAAAAAGGAAATGAGTCGCACCCAGAAAGTTACAGACCAATCAGCTTAACATCAGTAGTGTGCAAGTTAATGGAAAAAATCATAAGAGATAAAATAGTTAATTATCTAGAAGAAAATAATATAATTAAAGACTTGCAGCATGGTTTCAGACATCGTCGTTCATGCTTAATTAACTTACTGGACTTCTTCCATGATGTTTATAAATCATACGATGACTCAAGAGCAGTAAATATAATTTACCTCTACTTTCAGAAAGCATTTGACACTGTCCCTCACAAGCGTCGCAGCAAAATAGAAGCACATGGAATAAAAGGAAATACACAGAAATGGTTACAAGACTGGCTTTCAGACCGAAAACAGCGAGTTGTAATAAACTGAAAGGAATCCAAATGGTGTAATGTGATCAGCGGCGTTCTCCAAGGCTCAGTACTTGGACCAATACTTTTATTATTTGTATAAATGATATTGATAAGGGTTAGTGCCCCTCCCCGGAAAACAGCTAACTAAAAAAACAAACAATAAGCCTCGGACAAGGACTGACCAAACGATGACGACTCAGAACCGGACAAAGGACTTGGTAATGGGTACTTGGAATGTAAGAGGAGCGAATGATGAGGTGAAAGAGAGAGAGATTGTCCAGGTGCTTGAGGGTGCGAAAGTGGATGTATGTGGAATAACTGAAACAAAATGGAGAGGAGAAAGTGTGAGAGAATGGGAGTATGGATGGGGTATATGTGCAGGAGTAGGTGAGAATGAGAGGGCGAAGGAAGGAGTATGTATAGTTGTGAGTAAAAGATGGAAGAAGAGCATAAGACAGTATGGATCAGTTAGGTCAAGGATTGTGTGGGTAAAGTTGAAAGTTGGAATACAAATGTGAGCGATTGTGTGTGTGTATGCGCCAACGCAAGATCGTGCTAGAAGAGTGAGAGAAGAGTTCTGGACAAATGTAGAAGTGTGCATGGAAAAGTTTGGAAGGAATGAGAGAGTGTTTTTGATTGGTGATATGAATGGTAAAGTTGGGAATGCGAAGGTGGATGGAATAGTTGGTGAGTGGGGTGTGTCTGCTGAGATAGATGAGAATGGGAGTGCGTTAGTGGACATTTGTGCTGGAAGGGGGATGGTGGTAGCCAATACCCTCTTCAGGCATAAAATGATCCACAGGTATACATGGCGAGTGATGAGAAGGGTGGGTGGTGAACTGAATGAAAGGAAGGCAATGATTGATTATGTGTGTGTGGATGAAAGGATGCGAAGATGTATAATGGATGCAAGAGTTTATAGAGGTTGGGGGAGTGGACTCTCTGACCACTACTTGGTGGTGGCCAGAATCAAGGTCCAGTTAGAGTGGAGAAATAGAAGAAGGGAAAGACGAGAGGAAGGAGTAGTTGCAAGGAGAGTGGAAAGGTTACAAGAGGATGAGAAAAAGGCAGAGTATAAGAGAGAAGTGGAGGAACGATTGGACAAATATGAATTGGAGCAGATGGGAGACGTGGAAGGTGTGTGTAGGATATTTACAGAAGAAATATGTGCAGCATGTGATGTGGTGTGTGGAAGGAAGAGAAGACGGAGGGGGGTGCAAGGAACAGCGTGGTGGACTGAAGAGGTGAAACAGGCTGTGGCACAAAAGAAGAAAGCATACAATGAATAGATGAGAAATAGGGGCGTGGAAGAAGTTGAGAGGCGGAAGAGAGTTATATGTAGAGAGAAAGAGAGAGGTGAAAAGATTAGTAAGAGAGAGTAAGAAGAGAGTGGATGAGGAATTTGGAAGGAATTTGAGTGTAAAGTGGAGGGACTGTAAGAAAATGTTCTGGAAAGAGGTGAAAAGAGTAAGACAGGGTGGAAGTGAAGTTAGCAGGGGAGTGAAATATAAAAATGGTAGATTACTAGTGGAGAAGGGAGAAAAAGTGAGCAGATGGAGAGAACACTTTAAGGAATTGTTGAACATAGAGGATGGAAGTAATGCGAGTATAAGTGGCTGGGGAATGGCTGGGAGAAGGAGGGAGGTGAGAAGGCAGGAAGAAATCAGTAGGATAGAAGTTGTGGAAGCAATGAAGAAAGTTAAATCTGGGAAAGCCCCAGAAATTGATGGAGTGTGTGGTAAAATGCTGAAGAATGGGGGAGAGATAGTAGTAGAATGGATGTGGAAGATGTGCAGATTAGCCTGGGAGGAAGGTAGAGTCCCGGAGGATTGGAAGTCAGGTATAATTATCCCCTTGTACAAAGGAAAAAGGGAAAAAGTAGTGTGTGGTAATCATAGGGGCATTTGTCTTCTTAGTATAATAGGAAAAGTGTATGGCAGGATACTTATTGACAGAGTTAGAGAAAGAACAGAGAAATTAGTTGGAGAAGAACAGGGAGGCTTTAGGAAGGGAAGAGGCTGTGTAGATCAGATATTCATTTTTAGATCTTTAGTGGAAAAGTTTCTAGAGAAGGGAAAGAAGTTGTATGTGGCTTTCATGGATTTGGAGAAAGCATATGACAGGGTGGATAGACAAGGATTGTGGAAAGTGTTAAGAATATATGGAGTAGATGGGAAGTTGTTGAATGCTGTGAAGAGTATGTACGATGGTGCGAAGGCTGCAGTGCGTGTGGATGGCGAACTAAGTGAATTTTTCTCTTTGAAAGTTGGGTTGAAACAGGGATGTGTCATGTCTCCGTGGTTATTCAATCTGTACAGGGATGGAGTAATGAAAGAGGTATAAGGTAGGGTAGTGGATGTTGGAGTGGCCCTGGTGAGAGGATAATGTTTGGAAACTCCCTGTACTGTTGTTTGCAGATGATACTGTGTTGTTGAGTGAAGATGATGGGGAGTTGCAAGGCTTGGTGGATGAGTTTGGGAGAGTGTGTAAGAAACGGAATCTGAAGGTGAATGTAGGGAAGAGTAAAGTGATGGTCTTTGAGAGAGGTGAAGTCAGTGAATGTACAGCGAGGTTGGATGGTGAGGAATTGGAAAATGTGAGTACGTTTAAGTACTTGGGTAGTGTGATGAGTAAGGATGGAGGTTTGGAGGGTGAAGTGCTTGAAAGGGTACAGCAGGAAAGAAAGGTTGCTGGTTCTTTGAAAGCAGTGATAAGAAACAGGGAAGTGAGCATGGCAGTGAAAAAGTTACTACATGACAGTATTGTGATACCAACTCTAACGTACGGAAGTGAAGCTTGGACGTTGTTGGAAGGACACAAGTCAAGAGTGAGAGCAGTGGAAATGAGTTATTTAAGAGGAGCCTGTGGAGTCACGTGGAGAGATAGGCTGACGAATGAGGATATAAAGGAACGTTGTGGTGTTGATGTGGATGTGATAGGGAGCGTTATGAGGAACACACTGAGGTAGTTTGGCCATGTGGAGAGGATGGAGGGTGAAAGACTGACGAAGAGAGTGTATGTGAGTGAGGTGGAGGGGGGAAGAGGGAGGGGGAGGCCGAGGATGAGATGGAGGGATGGGGTGGAGAGGTATATGAGAGGGGGGTGTGAGTTGGGAGCAGGGCAGTGAAATGGCGGGGGACAGGGCGACTTGGAGGCGATTTGTTTGTGGCCACCCCAAACGGGATTGAGGCGTCTGGCAATAGATAGATAGATAGATAAGGGTCTAAATTGTAAAGTATCCAAATTTGCAGATGATACTAAAATAACCAGTAAAGTAACTTCAAAACTACAGTGGCAGCAGTTACGAAATAACCTTAATATTTAGCAAGCTGGGCAGAAAAATGGCAAATGAAATTCAACACAGAAAAATGTAAAGTGCTTCATATTGGAAGTAACAACGTCCTTGCGAACTATAAAATGAACAATATCCAGTTATCAAGTAGAGACAATGAAAAGGATCTTGGTGTGATAATATCAAATGACCTAAAACCAAGTAAGCAGTGCACCGAGGCGATTAAAATTGCAAACAAGCTGGTGGGTTTTGTTGGAAGAATTTTCAAGTTTAAATTGGAAAAAGTCATACTTGCCTTGTACAACTCGTTAGTGCACCCCCATCTGGAGTATTGTGTGCAATTCTGGTCTCCGTACTACAGAAAGGACATTGAAAAATTGGAGAAAATTCAGCGAAGAATCACAAAAATGATGCCACGACTTAGAAACAAACCATACGAGGAATGCCTTGAAGAACTTAAATTATTTAGCATAACGAAGCGCAGGTTAAGAGGGGACCTTATTGAAGTTTTCAAAATCATGAAGGGATATGACAACTTAGACGTGAATATATATTTTGACATAGACCGGTTGAATCAAACCAGAAGTAATGGCTGCAAAATTATGGGAAAGCGTTCCCAATCCCATGAAGCAAAATCCTTCTTTAACAGAGTTGTAAATATCTGAAACAGATTACCCTCAGGTTCCGTGAACAGTATCTCAATTGAGACATTCAAAAACAAAATAAACAAGTATTTGCATGATAATCCTCAGCTGACTCTTTTTCTGTCCGAATAACTTGCTTTTATAGCTACATGTAAGTTCATTCCCCTTTTGTCTACAAAACAGCCCGCAAACAATGTACCTGTACATAGTGTCGCATCACGTCATTATACATTTTTCAATTTATTTAATGCAAATAAAATAATATAAGCACTATTAGGATCTGCACAGATAGCCCTGAGTTAACGGTCACTACTCTTACTTTTGACCTGTGATGGGCTGTGGATCACTGAGGGTCCCTGTTAGTCAAGTGACCACCATTGGGATTTTTTTAATGTACCAGGAGTTACTGCTCCAGGATGAAACCTGTATACTTGTCCCACATGGGAGAGTTCCTTGTCTCAGTGAAGTGAACGGAGCTAGGGCCTGATTGACTGCTGCCTACCTTAATAGCGCCAGGCAAGGCTGCTGCACCACCCCTAAACATCTACACTGTGCAGTCCCCTCGTGATACAGGACACCCCGTAAACTTAACATAGCGTCACGTCACATCATTATACATTTTTCGATTTACTCAATCCAAATGAGGTAATATACAGTAAGCACAGATTAGGATCTGCACAGATAGCCCTGAGTTAACGGTCACCACTCTCACTTTCGACCTGTGATGGGCTGTAGGTCACTGAGGGTCCCTGTTAGTGATGTGACCACTATCGGGATTTTTAAAATTTACCAGGGGTCACTGCATCAGGATGAAACTTGTGTACTTGTCCCACATGGGAGAGTTCCTTGTCTCAGTGGAGTGAACGGAGCTAGGGCCTGATTGACTGCTGCCTACCTAAAAAGCGCCAGGCAGGGCTGCCGCACCATCCCTAAACATCCACTCTGTGCATTGCACATCCACACTGTGCACTGTGCAGTCCCCTTTTGTCTAGGACACCCGTCTTATATATTTTTCAATCTCCCCAATGCAAAGAAAGTAATATAAGCACAGATTAGGATCTGCACAGATAAGCCTGAGTTAATGGTCACTACTCTCACTTTCGACCTGTGATGGGCTGTGGATCACTGAGGGTCCTTGTTAGTCAAGTGACCACCATCGGGATTTTTTTTAATGTACCAGGGGTCACTGCTTCAGGAGGAAACTTGTGTACTTGTCCCACATGGGAGAGTTCCTTGTCTCAGTGAAGTGAACGGAGCTAGGTCCTGATTGACTGCTGCCTATCTTAAAAGCGCCAGGCAAGGCTGCCGCACCATCCCTAAACATCCACACTGTGCAGTGTGTAGTTTCCACCTTATGTCCACAGACTTCCCATTAATTCATTGTACCAATTTATAATGTCATGCCGTAACTATTAGTTTATTTGATTACTTTCTCTTTCAGGTTACTCAATCGGGTAGCTTATAGACAAAGTATTATAGAATGTGACTTTTCCTTTCCAGTATTTCCTATGAAATTTCCATGTCAGTTTTTCCATGCTGCATGGTGGTTTTTCTCACTTTTTCCTGGAGGGTTTGGTAGTGGTGGGAGCCTTCTTGCTTTACTATCCTTATCCTTCAGCATGTAGAGTTAGATCTTGTAGTCATAGTTTTCTCTGTAACAAGCAGCCTCGAAAGGACCATAAGGTCTGTTGCTGTTTGCTTTCCTATGTAAAAAAAAAAAAAAATCCTCTTCCCTCTCCTTTTCTTCATCCATCCCCCCCTCTTTCTCACTCCATCCCTCCCTCCCTTCCTCTCCCCTCTCCCTTTCCCCTCCATCCCTTCCCCCCCTCCCCTCCATCCCTTTCCCCCCCTCCTTTTCCCCTACCTTCCATTCCCCCTTCCCTCCCCCTCATCCTCCCTTCTCCCTCCCTTTCCTCTCTTTCTCTCCTCTCCCCCTCCCCCCCCTACACACACTCAGGTGCTCAAAGGCCTGGAGCCAAAAAGGACGTGAGGCTGTGTCAGCGCGTGTGTGAGCCTTTAGTGGTAACAGTTTAACGTGCAGCCCCTCACACCACAAGCGCACACACACACACACACACACACACACACACACACACACACACACACACACACACGGGTCCTCTTTCTATTGCTCTCTTTCCATCTCTTTCTCATGCGACCATTTCTGCCTACTTTTTATGTTCTACTTTTACCTCTCTCTCTCTCTCTCTCTCACACACACACACACACACACACACACACACACACACACACACACACACACACACACACCAATAACACTCAAAACTCCCAGCACGTACCAACCCCAACCTTACCTTGTTTGGCCCCCTCCAGCTAACGCCTAGGACATTACCAACACCGTAGACAACACTGCCAACACCACCAACACCCTGATACCTGATTCCACCTGGTGTTTAATCGGATCGCATTAAATCGCTCACTGAAAATCGTTTGTTCTCTAGGCACATGGAGCATGGCGCATTTGGGGGGACTATATTGAATGGGTTATATCTGCTTTATTTCCTTTAATGAGAGAGGGAGAGAGAGAGAGAGAGAGAGAGAGAGAGAGAGAATGTGAAGGTGTGTGTGTGTGTGTGTGTGTGTGTGTGTGTGTGTGTGTGTGTGTGTGTGTATGTGTGTGTGTGTGTGTGTGTGTGTGTGTGTGTGTGTGTGTGTGTGTGTGTGTGTGTGTGTGTGTGTGAGAGAGAGAGAGAGAGAGAGAGAGAGAGAGAGAGAGAGAGAGAGAATGTGTGTGTGTGTGTGTGTGTGTGTGTGTGTGTGTGTGTGTGTGTGTGTGTGTGTGTGTGTGTGTGAGAGAGAGAGAGAGAGAGAGAGAATGTGAAGGTGTGTGTGTGTGTGTGTATGAGAGAGAGAGAGAGAGAGAGAGAGAGAGAGAGAGAGAGTTAAAACAGCCTATGTGCATGGGAGACTCATGCAGAGAGGGAGGTACAAATATACATTGCATAAAGGTAATGTACAAAGGCCGGTGAGAGAGAGAGAGAGAGAGAGACAGAGAGAGAGAGAGAGAGAGAGAGAGAGAGAGATCAGCGTTTGAGAGAAAAATGAGAGGGAACAAGTGTGAAGGGGAAACTAAGCCAGGGAGAGAAATTCAAGCCTGCATTTCTCTCCAGTGTATTTTCCTTCCTCCTCCTCATCATCATCATCAAGTAGAAAGCACAACAGTTTATAATTATCATCATCAACATCATCATCATCACTGTTTCCATAATCATATACCGTGTTTACTATCATCACCATCATCATCATCATTATCCTTCTCCACACAGTTGTCCCCTCCCTCGCTCACCTCTCCTTTCTTCTCCTTTCCCTCTCTCTCTCTCCCTCTCCCTCCTCTCTAGGGAGCCTTCCTGCTTTGCTATCCTTGTCTTTTTATCTTACACAACTTATACTAGTTGTGGTCTTTTTTATTACAAAGAACCTCGAAAAACTAATGGATCTTTTACTCTTTCTTTTCATTATTTTGTAAACATGATTAAAAGAAAAAGTATATTAAACCTCCCTTCTATACATTCTCAAACACCTGACGAACGATATGAAATATGATGTCTAGTCTATCTGTCTATGTATCTATAGCCAAACGCCTTAATCCCGCCAAGGGTGGCCACAAACAAATCGGCTCCACGTCACCCTGTCCCTTGTCATTTCACTGCCCTCCCCACAAACATAGACCACAATCCTTCTCAGAGGGGGAGAAAGAATGGATAGATGGTTGTATGTAGAGATGCAGGGATGGGGGGATGCAATGAGAGAGAGAAAGAGAGAGAGTGAGTTTAATCTGACTAAGCTGACCAGTATGTATAGAGGATTGCCAGTTATGATGTGACAAGTCAAGGGATTATATGGATATTTTGTCGAGAGAGAGAGAGAGAGAGAGAGAGAGAGAGAGAGAGAGAGAGAGAGAGAGAGAGAGAAATTTACTTATTGCGTCCACAGCTTTGTGTGTGTGTGTGTGTGTGTGTGTGTGTGTGTGTGTGTGTGTGTGTGTGTGTGTGTGCGCGCGCGCGCTAAAAGAAATACTAAAGGAAGCTAAGTACTGTATCCATTAACCTCTTCAACTCGAGGTCGTCATATTATAATTTATTGCTGATGTCTCCAAATGAATTAGTTCAGCCTGGAGGAGACTGTTGGCACTGGACAGGGTGTTTGTATGAGGCTGTATATGGCTTTTGTTTGTCCAGTCACTCCTAAAATATAACAATCGTCTGTAGCTAAGAAGAAGAGAAATGATATCATAGTGAATAGGGTTGTCAGTGTTTTTTTTTTCCAAGGAAGAAGGAACCAAAGACCAGGACCCCGAAAATTGCTCCCCCCAAGAAAAAAAAAAAATAACAGGGAGCCAAATTCAAGATCCGATCATTTTGAGATGCCTGGACACACTGCGTTTGAAAGACTGGAGATCATAGTTAGCAGGAAATACAGACAGATTAACCAGCCATATCCACAAATAAATCGCTAAAGAAGGGGTGTTAGGGAGATTCCTTACCAGAGGGGAATGTGAGCCTTGGAGACATATTTTGAGTGACTTGAGATTTCCTTAAGACCTCCTAAGCAATTTATTCTGCACATTACACATCATCATCCACTTATCGATGCACATTAAGTTGATATGAAAGCGATGTGAAGACATTACGTTAGACTGTTAACGAATAATTGATAGATAGCTAGATAGACAGATGGATAGATGGATGGATGGATTGATAGATATAGATACATAGATTGATAGATAGACATAGATATGGATACATAGATAGATACAGAGATATAGATAGATAAATTGATGGCTAGATAGATATAGATAGATAGATGGATGAATAGATAGATATAGATAGATAGATAGATGGATGAATAGATGGATATAGATAGATAAATGGATGGATGAATAGAAGAATATAGATATAAATAGGTATAGATAGAGACAGACATAGATGAATAGATAGATAGATTGACTGACAGATAGACAGACAGAAAGACAGATACATAGATATAATAAGTAGGAACAGATGTCTGGAAATCTAGAAAGGATTAAGAAATATGAAAGCAATATGATATTAGTATGAAATAATATGAGAACAGTATGAAGGGATATGAAAAATATGAAACTATATGAAATAAAGTCTTGAGGTGAAATTTCGTTACCTTATTGATAGAAAAAAAAAGTATGGGTGGGTGGGAGTATGGATAGTAATGTAGTATGAGGTAGTATGAGGAAGTATGAAATTAGTGTGAAACAGTATGAAATTAGTATGAAGCAGTATGAGTGTAATATGAAGCACTGTGGAGAAGTATAGTAATGTAATATGAAGTAGTATGAGGAAGTATGAAATTAGTATGAATCAGTATGATCTGAATATGAAGCACTGAAGAAATATACTGATGTAATAGAAAGAGTATGCATCATTATAAAATTAGTATGAAGCAGTATGAAATTAGTATGAGGCAGTATTAAATTAGTATGAAGCAATGTAAAGAAAATTAGTAATGTAATATGAAGTAGTATGCAGCAGTGTGAAATTGGTATGAAGCAGTATGAGTGCAATATGAAGCACTGTGAAGAAATGCGAAAGAATGAAGGTTTAAGGTGGAAATTAGTGTGAAGAAGGACGTAGGGGTAGGAGTGGGGACAGTTGATGTAATATAAAGTAGTATGCAGCATTGTAAAATTAGTATGAAGCAGTATGAACATAGTATGAATCATCATGAACGTAATGTGAAGCACTGTGAAAAGTATGAAAGGAAGCTCAAGGTGGATTTTAGTAGCCTAGTATGAAATTAGTATGAAGCAATATGACCGTAATATGAAGCGGTAGGAAGAAATATGAAAGGATGAAGGCTTAAGGTGGAAATTGGTATGAAGAAGGACGTAGGGATGGGAGTGAGAACAGGTGATGCAATATGAAATAAGAATGAAGCAATAGGAACGTAGTATGAGTCAATATGAACGTAATATGAAGCAGTGTGAAGAAATATGAAAGGATGAAGGTTTAACGTGGATATTAGTATGAAGATGGGCGTAGAGGCAGGAGTGAGGACAGGTGATGTAATATAAGGTAATTCTATCCTGCACTATCCCACCCCCGTCCACATTCCACAGGTGAGAAAGCCGTTCTCACCTGGCTACACACCTGTCCTACCTGGCCTACATTTTTAGATTAATTTTACTTTCTTTTCAACCCTGTTATTTTTTTTTCTAATGGGGTGTGGGCATCAGTTCACTGTTTTGTGATTAATAAAATATCTGGCTATCTACCTGTCTATCTATCTGTTTGTCTATCTATCTGTTTATAATTATTTATCTGTCTGTCTGTCTATAACAATCTGTGCCTCTTTATCTGTCTGTCTTTCTGTCTATTTACGCCTCTCTAAGTGTCACTATCTGTCTGTCTGTTTAACTATGCCATTCTATGCATTCATCTCTGCACACTCTCTCACATTTTCTCACATTGACTCACTTTCTCACACCTACTCATACCTGCCTTTCACTTTTCTCAACTGACACACACCTTTTGGATTCAGTTTTGCTTTCTTCATTGTGCTCTCTCTCTCTCTCTCTCTCTCTCTCCCTCTCCCCGAGACTGTTTTCTTCAATATATCTTTCCCTCTGCCTATGACCTCCAATTTGTTTAATGATGTGTGTCAAGAAATTTCGGAATGAACGAATTCTGATTCTGGATTTCTACTTCATCCCTTTTCTTTACACAATGACATTTTTTTTTTCAGCCTGACAGCCTTGGGTTCCTTCTTTTTTTTGTAAACACGTGCCACACTACACATGTCTTGGTCACTCCCCACACCACACACACACACAAAAAAAAAAACACACACACACACACACTCCACACCACACCACACCACCTCTGTTTGTATCACCATCACCACAGCCTACCACAACACCACACCACCACCAAATCACTCCTTGTCCTCCCCACACCTGCCTTCTCTCCACCACACCTGTTGGAACACCTGTATTGTTATGAACGTAGGTACCCCCAACACCAGCACCTCTCCCACACCTTACCTCTCTCACAGACTATTACTTCGCGCACGCACGCACACACACACACACACACACACACACACACACACACACACACACACACACACACACACACACACACACACACACACACACACACACACACACACACACACACACACATTTCCATTCCCAGCTCATATTTCTCCCTCTTGTCACAGGTTAAGGACAAGTTCTACTGGCGAATGAATAAAATTAGTGGGTGGAAGTTTTATCAAGAGTCAGATGCATCGTTGAAGCGTGTGTGTGTGTGTGTGTGTGTGTGTGTGTGTGTGTGTGTGTGTGTGTGAGTGAGTGTGAGTGTGTGTGTGTGTGGGTGTGTGCGTGCGTGCGTACGTGCGTGTGTGTGTGTGTGTGTGTGTGTGTGTGTGTGTGTGTGTGTGTGTGTGTGTGTGTGTGTGTTACTTCTACTGTTACCATGACTGATTGTTTATTACAACTGACATAAACGTACGTGAACTTCAAATCCTTTCTCATACTAATAACATATATTACTTTTGCAGGTAAGTTGCTTCCTCTGTAACCACACCGCAGCAATGTAAGTAGAAGAGCATATTTATCGTTATTACACTGATGTACAGTACTTATTTCCAGAGAAGTACAAGTAGTTTAGAAAATGTACAGTGAGCGAAAAAGGTACTGTTGTTCATTTTATGCATACCTGATAAGCATGGGACGAAGAGATTTGAAACACAGCATAGTATGTGTTATTTTAGTACCATTTTTTTTTCATTCACATCAACTGAGTGGAAAATAAGACATCATTTTCACAACCTCACTTGTAATCCATTTATGAAGGAAGTATGTTGATTTCCTATTATATATATTCTCTTCATTTCCTTGTTTACCTCAGAAGATCAATATATAAGTGTCAGAGAAGTCTGGCATGCCTTACTTGGTTTCCAGACCTCAGCAATACCTATAATACGGCATCATGCTCTTATGTCTCTCAGCTCTTCAACATAAAAAATAATAATAATAATAATGATGATGATGATAATGATAATCATATAACAACAACAACAATAATAATAATAACAATAATAATAATAATAATAATAATAATAATAATAATCCATCCATCCATCATCCAGTCCTACTTTGCCCCATGAGGAGCGTAGGAGCCCTGGGCTAGGAAGTTGGTTCTGACATTTAAGATGAAAACGAACAGACTCACTCATCCCTGGGTGGCATTATGTGAGCAATAAACCCCAACCATCCCTTGGATATAAACCTGCACCGGCTCAATCCGATTGGAGCGCAATAATTACCCACTAGACCACCGGGCGCCAATATTTGGTTATATGGTTGCCATATAGCGTAGTATATGTTTTTCTGGTGTACAGGAAATCATTTGGCTTGTAACTCAGTGTAGAGTCAGCCACAGGCAGAAGGACGAGGAAAGAATGAAGGAAAGAAAGACAGAAGAGGGAGTGTAAAGTCACCCGTAGGCAGAAGGAGAAGGATAGAATGAAGGAAAGAAATACAGAGGAGGATGGAAGGAAATATGGATGGAGAAGAGGAAAGGGCAGACACTTGAGAGCAGCACTACATCGAGTGAGTGGATGGTGAGTGCCCCCACTTACCACATATAATAATGATAATAATAATAATAATAATAATAATAATAATAATAATGATAATATCAATAATGATAATAATAATAATAATAATAATAATAATAATAATAAAGTTTACTTGTGAGAGGCATGGTCGACCCATATGAGACACGTGTTAGTAAAGATAGAAGTATTTTTGTGTTTTGCTAGGTGTAAATTTCTCTTGAACTGAACGTGGAAAATAATTGTGTATGTGTGTGTGTGTGTGTGTGTGTGTGTGTGTGTGTGTGTGTGTGTGTGTGTGTTTAGGCTGTACATTTCCATATTTAGTTTCCAAAGATCGTCGAATTGTCCAGCGATTCGTAGCACACCTGGCGCTGGAGCAGGTGCGACTTTCGCCATGGCTAGTTCCTCCATCGCTGCCGGAATCACTGGCCACGATTGGAGGGAAGTTATTGTGAATCAGAAGGAGGGTTGACATTCCCGGCTCTTGCGATTAATGATAGGGAATCACCTGAGTCTAAAATCTTACGGTGAACGTGCCTAATATGGTTGCACCTGGCTAGCATAATTCCACTGATCACCTGGATGTAATTATTCGTTACGGCAGTACCGCGAGGGAAACATTTTCTTCTAGAACACTTTCGTCTAATCAAATGGTAATTCTTCCTATACCCATTTTACTCTAACTGGCCTTAAATTACCATCTCTCAACCTTGAATTCTGAGTTGTCACAATAGATTAGCATTAGAATACGATGCTAGTCAGAAAGAAGTGCTGTGGAAAGGATAAAGAGCACTGAACACATGCTAATCAAGGATCTATCTATCTATCTATCTATAGCCCGACGCCCTAATCCCGCAAAGGGTGGCCGCAGACAAAACGCCTCCAAATCACTCTGTCACCCACCATTTGACTCCTCCCCCAACTCACCCCCTCCCTCATATACCTCTCAACTCCATCCCTCCACCTCATCCTCGGTCTACCCCTCCCTCTCCCTCCCTCCACCTCACCTACTGTACATACACCCTCTTAGTCAGTCTTTCATTCTCCATTCTCTCCACATGTCCAAACCACCTCAGTGTATTTCTCCTAATCTTTTCAAACACATCCACATCTACCCCACAACGTTCCTTCACTTCTTCATTCGTCAATCTGTCCCTCCACGTCACTCCACATGCTCCTCTCAAGTAACTCATTTCCACTGCTCCCACTCTTGACTTGTTCCCCTCTTGCAAGGTCCACGCCTCGCTTCCATACGTCAGGGTAGGGATCACAATACCATCATGCAGTGACTTCTTAACTTCCATACTCACCTCCCTATTTCTCATCACTGCTTTCAGTGTACCAACAACCTTTCTTCCCTGCTGTACTCTTTCACGTACTTCATCCCCCAAAGTTCCATCCTTACTCATCACACTACCCAAGTACTTGAATGCACTCACATTCTCCATATCCTCACCATTCAACCTCACTGCACACTCTGTGACTTCATTCCTCTCAAACACCATAACTTTACTTTTGTTTACATTAACTTTCAGCTTCCTCCTCCTACACACTGTCCCAAATTCATTCACCAAACCTTGCAACTCCCATTCATCTTCACTCAACAATACTGTATCATCAGCAAACAGCAACACCGGAAGCTTCCAAATCTCACCCTCATTCATTAGGGCCACCCCCACATCCACTGCCCTACCTTGCACCTCCTTTACAACCCCATCCATATATATATTAAACAGCCATGGAGACATCACACACCCCTGTTTCAGTCCCACATTGAGATCAAAGAACTCACTCAGCTCACCATCCACTCGCACCGTAGCCCTAGCTCCCTCGTACATACTCTTCACAGCACTCAACAATTTCCCCTCCACTCCATATATTCTTCAAGGAACACATCAAAATTACTAACACATGTCTACCCACTGATCAAGGAACACACCAAAATTACTAACACCTAAACACCCACTAATCAAGGAACACTCCAAAATTACTAACACCTAAACACCCACTAATCGAGGAACACTCCAAAATTACTAACACCTGAACACCCACTAAAAAAGAAACACACTAAAATTACAAACACATAAACACCCACTAATCAAGGAACACACCAAAATTACTAACACCTGTCCACCCACTAATCAAGGAACACACCAAAATTACTAACACCTGAACACCCACTAATAAAGGAACACACCAAAATTACTAACACCTGTACACCCACTAATAAAGGAACACACCAAAATTACTAACACCTGTCCATCCACTAATAAAGGAACACACCAAAATTACTAACACCTGAACACCCACTAATAAAGGAACACACCAAAATTACTAACACATGTACACCCACTAATAAAGGAACACACCAAAATTACTAACACCTGTCCATCCACTAATAAAGGAACACACCAAAATTATTAACACCTGAACACCCACTAATAAAGGAACACACCAAAATTACTAACACCTGTCCATCCACTAATCAAGGAACACACCAAAATTATTAACACCTGAACACCCACTAATAAAGGAACACACCAAAATTACTAACACCTGTCCACCCACTAATCAAGGAACACACCAAAATTACTAACACCTGAACACCCACTAATAAAGGAACACACCAAAATTACTAACACCTGTACACCCACTAATCGAGGAACACAGGTACACACCAAGTTCCTCTCAACTCCTTCCAGAATATCTTAGTTTCGGAAGCAAGACACTGGGGGGAATACCTCCTTGGTTCTATCGTCTTAACCTGTTTCTTATTTCTACTCCTTGACCTAATTCAACCACCAGTACTTCCTCGGTTTTCCTCTCTCTCTCTCTCTCTCTCTCTCTGTCTGTCTGTCTGTCTGTCTGTCTGTCTCTCTCTCTCTCTCTCTCTCTCTCTCTCTCTCTCTCTCTCTCTCTTTCTCTCTCTCTCTCTCATTAACTGCCAGACTATACCATTTTCACCTTAGCTTGGCCCAAATTTTAAGCCTTTCACCTTAACTTGGCCCAGATTTTCAGACTTTTTTGCAACTTATTTCACGTAGCTCAGTGGCGGAATAAGACAATACTTCAGCTACTATATCTTTTCCATTGCACTTCTTTGTTACTAGCATTATATTCTGATGTGAATCTGATGCTACAACTCGGCATTCAAGATAGATGGATGAGAATTTTAGAACAGGTAGTAGTTGTAGTAGTAGTAGTAGTAGCAGCAGCAGCAGCAGCAGCAGTAGTAGTAGTAGTAGTAGTAGTAGTAGTAATAGTAGTAGTAATAGTGGTAGTAGTGGCAGTAGTAGTAGTATTGCAAGAGATATAATGCTCAGAGAGACCTTGCGGTAAAGGAGACAAAGGAAAGATAATTTTGTTTTATTATTATACGACTTTATATTTACGTTATTTACTGCATAGATAAAGCCATTCTATCTATCTACCTACCGGTATCTATCTATTTATCTATCAGTCAGTCTGTCTGTCTATCTATCTGTCTATCTATCCATCCATCTACAGCCAGAAGCCTGAATCCCGTAAGGGGTGGCCACCAACAAATCTCCTCCATGTCGCCCTGTCCCCTGGCATTTCGCTGCCCTCCCCCCAGTTATTCTACATTCTTAATTCCCCTGCCTCTTATCCTGTATCACCTGGATATTGAGACTTATCTGTAATTTCCTTTACTTATCTCTGTTTACCACTCTGCTTCAGTCTCGTAAAGATTCGTGTCTCTAAATTACTCTCTTTTATCAGTCTGCCTGTCTCCTGCCACCCATCACCTTGCCCCCTTCTTAATGTGTGTGTGTGTGTGTGTGTGTGTGTGTGTGTGTGTGTGTGTGTGTGTGTGTGTGTGTGTGTGTGTGTGTGTTTTAATGCCAGACCCTAAATAGTGATGTGATAGTTCTGTGTGTGTGTGTGTGTGTGTGTGTGTGTGTGAAGACGGTAGTAGCTGTAGTTGTACTTAAAGGTATATAGTGAGGATTCTGCAGTTATGTTTGCAGTGTTATGTAGTGTAGTAATGTGATGATGGTAGTGTAGTTGTTGTTAAGTGTGACAGTATGATAGTGTGACTTGTAGTATGTTAGTATGAGTGTAGAGAGCATTAGTGTGGAGTCAGGCAGTATGGATGTCTAACGATAGTGTGACTGTGTGGTGGTGTGATAGGGAGTGTTACGATAGTGTGATTGTCGTGAAAGTGGTTGTGGTGTGGTGCGGTGGTGAGGTATGGTTGTAGTGTGATGTAGTGTGTTTTTGGTGTGGTGGTGTGGAGCGTGATGGTATGGGAGTGTTGTGTTCTCTCTCTCTCTCTCTCTCTCCCTCTCTCTGACACACACACACACACACACACACAGTTACATATACGCAGTCAACTTCCCATTCCAATCATCTAAATATCACTATCATCACCGTCATCAACACCCCAACAATGACCATGTTAATTACCAGAAGCCCGAGTAATTAGCGTGATAAGGAGGCACGATACCGGGCCTAAAGACCCTGGATCCCGCCCTAATTACCCTCATTAGCCTCTCAGTAGTGTGGCAGGCTCGGTCACTAGGAGTCTTCATTACTTGCATCATCATCCTCCATCAGACCATTTGGGAGAGTTTGGGACTGAGGTGGTGATGAGGGTGGAGCCAGTGTTGTGTGTGTGTGTGTGTGTGTGTGTGTGTGTGTGTGTGTGTGTGTGTGTGTGTGTGTGTGATTGATACTGTGTGTGTGTGTGTGTGTGTGTGTGTGTGTGTGTGTGTGTGTGTGTGTGATTGCTACTGTGTGTGTGTGTGTGTGTGTGTGTGTGTGTGTGTGTGTATACTTTCGTTCTAAAGGTGTAAAGGCGCCTCACTCCGGCAATTCATATTTAATTACCTCCGCCAGCGAAGTTAGAGGAGGTTGTGTATTCACCTTCGTCTGTTTGTCTGTCTGTGTACCGTACAATACTTCTAAAATGAACGGATCTTGAATTTGGATCTCTGTTATCTTGTTTTTGTTTTTTCTTGGAGGGAACAATTTGCAGGCTCTCAGGTTCCATCTTCCATGCATTAAAAAAAAAAAAAAAAAAGATATAGTTGCTATGGGATATCAGAAAAAATTGGTGGATAGGAAGTGGGTTAAGGAATAGTTGAATAGATTTTGAGGTAGATCTGGGTACGAGTGGAGGAATCATACATTATATTGGTGTTGTTGGAGGTATACGCTCTTTCAGTTCTTTCTAATTATATTCTCGCTCAATTCATATGATATTTAGAAGGGAGTCTTTGAATTAGGACGTCAGATAGAGCCTTAGTTGCCCTTCATTACAAGAAATCATTCATAATTTAAGTAAGGTCGTCTCCTGAGAGTAAGACTTAACAATAACAAGAAATGTCAGGACAGGCAAATAGTAGGCTCATCTGAACATGAACCCAGTGGACTGCTGGCTTAACTGACCCTTCTGTAGCCCGCCATCCTCCTTTTGGCGGATATGGAATTGGTTGAGAGGCTTTAGTACACCCAGGCAGCCCACCGCCCAGTCAAATCGGTGCCACCACGTGAAGGCGTCCCATTTCCAGCACCATTAAAGAGAGAGAGAGAGAAAAAAAAACAATACACAGACATCCTGGCCTACAGACTCGATCCTTCCAACACTCATTCTCTCTCTCTCTCTCTCTCTCTCTCTGACCTTCGAAACTTCATCTCAAAATTTCGTAAAATTTTAAGTAAAGCTTCTCTTGGGCGATTATTTTTCCCTGAGGTTTAAAGATGAGGTGGGGTTGTAATAGTGGGGAGGGGCAAGGGAGGGAGGGGAGAGGAGTGAAGGGGATAGGGGAGAAAGGAAGGAGGGAGAGGAACGGGGATAGGAGGGGAAGAGAAGAGAAACGTAGAAGGGTTGGGGAAGGGAGGAGAGAGAAGGTAGAGGGGAAGAGGAAGAGAAGTAAAGGGGAAGGAAGAGGAAGAGGGTAAACGGAAGAGGGAGGGAAGGAGAGAGGTATAAGGGAAAAGAGGAGGGGAAGAGAGAGGAGGGGAGGGAGAAGGAAAGGGAGGGGATAGACCTGGATGAGAAGAGGGGAGAGGGGGAAGAGGGATAGGTGGTAGAGGGGAGAGGATGGAGAAAGGAAAATTGGAGGAGAGGGGAGAGAGGGGAGGGGGAGGTTAATGGGTGAGGGAGGGAGAAAGAAGAGGGGGGAAGGTGATTAGAATGGGGAGAGAAGTCAATGGGGAAGAGAGAGAGAGAGAGAGAGAGAGAGAGCGAGAGAGAGAGAGAGAGAGAGAGAGAGAGAGAGAGAGAGAGAGAGAGAGAGAAGAAGAAGAAGAAGAAGAAGAAGGGAAGGTGTAGAGGGACTGGGAGTTAAAGAAATAAGAGAAGGAGAGAAAAGGAAGATAGGGAGAGGGAGAAAGGGAGGAATGAGTGGTAGATAAGAGGAAGATGAATTTGAAAGAGAGAGAGAGAGAGAGAGAGAGAGGAGAAGGAGGTGGAGAGGCAATGAGGGGGGAGGGAGAGGAGGGAGAGGATAGGGGAATGGAAAGGAGGGGAAGGGAAGGGAAGAGGTAGGAGAAAGCAAATCTAAATAATGATATGAACACTCACTATGATGAACACTAATTGACAGGAAAATTGGGTGAAATCTGATTTTCTTTTAGAAGGGTGGTGAAAGACAACACACAAATTAAAAATAAACATCATCATTATCACATTTTTTTTTATGCAAGGAAGAAGGAACCAAAGGCCAGAAGTCCGTAATTTTGTTCCCTCCACGAAAAAACAAAAAAGATAGAGAGCCAAATTCAAGATCTGTTTATTTCGTAGTCATCATATCCCAGATTCCCTGTAGTTCGAACACACACACACACACACACACACACACACACACACACACACACACACACACACACACACACACACACACACACACACCACCAGCACCCCTCATCCCCCACCCACCCACAAACACCCCCCATCCCCCACCTCCCCACACCCAGCCACACCATCCACTCACCTGCTTTAGATTTTTTGCTGACGTAATTAATTTCGCTGTCACCCAGAAATCATGCAGCGATCGTAAACCCTGCCGCTGCGTCATTAATTAATTTGATAATGTGCGAATGTTACTGGAATACCCGACAGCATTTCATTAATTTTCGCTCACTCTCATTATTTTTCGCTCACTTTCATATTGTGGCTGGGATGAGCTTAGTGGATTTTTTTTTTTTCTTTTTTAAGAGGTGGTCATGCTTTCAATTTGATGCTGAGGGCCTGTCTTTGCTTTTTCTGCTGTCTGATGATTTTTTTTTTTGTTTATTGTTTTGAGAGAGAGAGAGAGAGAGAAAGAGAGGGGGGGGACGGTCTGGTTTAGGGTTGTCGTTGTTGATGTTGTTATTGTTGTTGTTGTTGTTGTGGTGGTGGTGGTGGTGGTGGTGGTGTGGCCCTATCCCCCTTCTCTCTCTTCACTATCCATCTCCTCTCTCCTCCCTGTCCCCTCCTCTTTCCTCCTTATCCCCCTCATCTGTCCTCATCCCCTCCTCTCTCCTCCCTCTCCTCCTCATCACTCCTCCCTATCCTCTCCTCTCTCCCTCCTCCCTCTCCTCTCTCATTCCTTTCCTCCCTCTCTCCCTGCTATCCCTTCCGCTCCTTCCTATCCCCTTATTCTCCTCTCTATCCCCTCCTGTCTCCCCCCAATCCCCTCCTCTCCCTCTCCTATCCCCTCCTCTCTTCCCTGTCCCCTCCTCTCTTCCTCCTATCCCCTCCATTCTTCCTCCTATCCCCTCCTCTCCCCCCTATCCCCTCCTCTCCTCTCTATCCCAATCCTCTCTTCTTCCTATCCCCTCCTTTCCCCCCCTATCCCCTCCTCTCTCTCTCCTAGCCCCTCCTTTCTCTTCCCTAGCCCCTCCTCTCCTCCCTATACCTCTTCTCCTCTCACTATTCCCTCCTCTCCTCCCTATACCTCTTCTCACTATCCCCTCCTCTCGTGCCTATCCCCTCCTCTCCTCCCTATCCCCTCCTCTCTCCCTCCCCTTCTCTCTCCTTCCTATGCCCTCCTCTCTCCTCCCTATCCCCTCCTCCCTCCTCCTTATCCCCTCCTCTCTCCTTTCTGTCCCGCCTTCCCTCCCTCCCATCCCCTCCTCTCTCTCTCCTATCCCCCCTCTCTCCTCCCTATCCCCTCCTCTCTCTTCTCTCTTAGTATGTACACAACAGCGTCTTGACCCTTGGTAGTGACCCCAACTGTTTTTCTTGAAGAACTTAGATGTGAAGTATGATATCTTGCCGGTACGTCTAAGTCAGATCGGAAGACCGTTTGAGGTATTCACAGCACTTCTAAAAAATGTATTTAGAACCCTCCTAGAAGTGGAGTGAAAAACAGACACAAGAGTAAATAAACAGGCCCATTCAGAGTGAATAAGGAGGTCATGCATAGTTATTCAGAAACCCCGAGAATCACAGAATGAATAAACAAACCTCCAAAAGCAGAAAATGAATAAGCAGGCCATGCATAGTGAATAAAAGAAGCATGCATAGTTAATAAACCCTTATAATCACAGAATAAGTTATAGCCACGAAAAAAAGAAAAATATTAACACCTAATTTAGAAGCTTACAAACCCACAGTCTTTTTTTTTTGTGTGTGTGTGTGTCCGACTCAGGGCATAGGCTTCACAGCCTGCTATCAAGGCCCAGCAGTCCTCCTACATACCATACACCTCTACATGTCACCACTTCGGTGCTAATGCCCACCGTCCATATTGAATACATGCTAGGGCTGTCTCATACAGGACTGGTGTATTGGTATTAGCGGGGGTATTTTCACGACATGTCGGCGGGTCTTCTGGTAGATCAGTAAAGCCTGATTTAATGAAATTCAAATCCTTAAACGGTTCCCTGCCCCAGCCGGGATTCGAACCTGGGTCCGTTAGGACTGCAGGCCACCTCTCTACCGATTGAGCCATCGCCTCCCCCAACCAAAACCTTCCTAACCAAACACTGAATAAATAAGCAGTGATCAGTGAATAACAGAACAGTGTAGAGTGAATTAAGAACACTCCAGAGCTAGAAAGTGAATTTAAAAGGCCTGCAAAAAGGAGTGGCGTGGTTGGTTGAGGTCTGAGGGGACAGTGAGGGTCAGTGAGAGTGGGACCGACTCGGTGACTGAAAGGGAATTGCTGGTAGGAAGGCAATGGAAGGGCAGTATTGACGATATGGAGGGGGAGAGGAGAGGAGAGGAGAAAGAAGAGGAGGGAATACGGGAGAGGAGAGAGGAAGGAATATGGGAAAGAAAGGAGTACAAAGTACAAAGGAAAGCACACAACAACAGCCCTAATGGTCCTTTCGAGGCTGCCAGGTACAGAGAAGACTATCACTATGATATCTAATTCTACATGTTAAAAGTAAGGATAGTAAAGCATAAAGCCTCTCCCCGACGCACCAATCCCTCCCGTCGAAGCTAGCAGGAAAAAAAGTGAGAAGGACCACCATGCAGCACGGAGAGCTGACATGGAAATTTCATAGGAAAGACTGAAAAGTGTTAAACTATATTCTGTCCTACTATATCTACAAGTGTCAATAAGCTACGAGTATCATTAATTACACAGTATTTCCATGCTATAGTTTCATCACGATCTGAAATAGAGGAAAACTGCTGACACTGTTATTTAGTCATGAATGTTTAGCTGGGGATTTGAAGCAAGATACTTATCCAAACAATTTTTGAATAACACCACTGTACTGCAAGCAACAACTTCCCAAGCGCAGTTTATTCCAGATGTTAACAACCCTGTTAAAGAAAAAATGTTTGGCTTCATTGGACAGGAAATGCTTTTCAATAATCTTATACCCATTACCTCTAGTATAATTCGAATGATTAAGTGTAAAGTACTTGTCAACATCCATATAATCAATTCCTTTAATAACCTTGAGTACTTGGATGAGATACCCTCGTAGTCTGCTCTTTAATAGGTTAAGTAACTTTAGCTCATTTAATCGCTTCTCTTATGATTTGTTACTCGGTGTGGATATCATTTTTTTTTTTTTAATAATCACTGCACTCTGTCTAATTTCTCTGTACCATTCCTGTAATACAGTGACAAGAAATGCACACAGTACTGTAGATGTGGACGCACAAAGGAAAGTTACAGGGTAAGAATTATATTTTCAGATCTGATCTCAAATGATCTACCTATAAATCCAATTAGTTTGTTAGCCTTCTTTATGGCTTCAGTGCAATGTTTACTTGACTTCAGCTCATGTTATAATTATTCCTAGATCCTTTTCATGGTTTACATTCATGAGTTGTGAATGATTCATTGCATAACTTAAGATTTCATTTTTACTTCCATTATTTAGAACTTTGCATTTATCAATATTAAAACCCACTTGCCACTTTTCAGCCCAATTAAGTTATTTATTAAGAGCCCTTTGAATCAATATTCTTTGTTCTGGGGTATCTGTTCTACTGCCAATCTTCGGATCGTCAGCAAATTTTGATATTTTTTCAAAACACGCCTTCATCAGTGTCGACTGTATAAATCAAGAACAATATAGGACCCAAAACTGAGCCTTGCGGTACTCCACTTATACATTTTTCCAGTCTGAGAGAGAAGAGAAACTGTGAGAGGAGAGGAAACGGGAGAGGCGAGGAGGGGGGGAAAGGTGGGAATATATGAGAGTAGAGAACGAAGAAAGAGAGAAAATAGGAGAGGAGAAAGAGGAAAAGAGGAGGAAAGGAGGGTTTACTGAAGAGGAGAGAAGGTGGGAGGAGAAGATGAGGGAGTAAGAAAGGACAGGAAATAGAAGAGGAAAGGAAGGAGGAGAGAGGAGTGTAAGAGGATATGAAAAGTAATGGGAGAAAAGAGGAGAGTAAAAGAGAGGAGTGAATAAAAAAGATGAATGAAAGTACGAAGAGATGGAAGGAAAGGAAGGGAAGGGGGGGAAGGGAAGGGAAGGGAAGGGAAGGGAAGGAAAAGATAGGAAGGAAGGGAAGGAAAAGGAAGGGAAGGGAAGGGAAAGGAAGGGAAGGAAAGGAAATGGAAGATAGGAAAGAAAGATGAGAAGTACAATGAAGGGAATTGAAACGAAAGGAATGAGATAATTGGGAAGAGAAATGTAGGGAAGGGAAGGTAAAGGATGAAGAAGGAAGAGAAGGGGGAAAAAAAAAAAGAAAGGATATGAAATGGAAGAGAGGAGGGGGTGTAGGGAAAGCAAGTGAAAGGAAGGAAAAGGAACGGAAAGGAAAGGTAGGGAAATGGTTTAGGTGACTGAAGGGCAGTGGAGATCGGGGCTGAGGGAGACCGAGGATGAAATGAAGGGTTGAGGTGAGGAGAGGCATATGAGGGAGAGGTGGATGTGAGGTGTGGAGAGGGCAGTCTGAGGGAGAGGGCGACATGGCGACGATTCGTTTGTGGCCTCCCCTTTCGGGATTAAGATTAAGGCGTCTGGCTATAGACGAACAGATTGACAGATAGACAGATATAGATATTCCCAGAGCCTCGGTTATTTCCTTTTCTCTAGGGAAGCAGTTGACATAACAATTAAAAATGCAACTAGCTTGACCTGTGCCCTTAACGATGACCTGAAATTGTACGGTGGTTAGAAGAGAGAGAGAGAGAGAGAGAGAGAGAGAGAGAGAGAGAGAGAGGGATATAATTCAAGGTGTCGACAATATCCACGTTATCCAACAAGCAGCAGCCAAACTCAATGACACTCTTGGCCTTTGCTAAATAAAACTGTCTGAGAAGAAGGGGAGGAAGAGGAAGGCGAAGGCGAAGAGGAAGAAGAAAAATAAAGAAGAAGAAGATAAGGAAGAAGAAAAAGGGGTTGAGGAGTAGGAAGAAGACGAAGAAATTGCAATAACGACATTCTCTTTTCCGGGCAGAAAACTCTCAATCTAAATTTTGAAAAAAGAGAAAACAAAAAACAGAACAAGTTAAAATTTTGACAGCTAATACCAGTGATCATGAAACTAAACAAATAAAAAAATTATATATTTAGATAGATAGATAGATGGATATAGATGGATATAGATATAGATAGATATATAAATTAATATCTACTAATTTCTTTCCATAAGTCAAAACAATAATAGTAATAATATTTGCGGTAGGTGGTGACGCTCACCATCCACTCACTCGATATAGTGCTGCTCTCGGGTGTCTGCCCTTTGCACTCCTCCATCCTTCTTTCCTTCCGTCCTCTTCTGTTTTTCTTTCCTTCATTCTTTCTTCGTCCTTCTGCCTACGGGTGATTTTACACTCCCTCTTCTGCCTTTCTTGCCTACATTCTTTGCTCTTCCTTCTGCCTGTGGGTGACTCTACACTGTGACAAGCCAAATGGTTTCCTGTACACAGGAAACCATTTACTACGCTGGGTGGTAACCATATAACCAAATTTTAGCGCCTAGTGGTTTGGTGAGTAATTACGGAGCACCAATTGGATTGAGGCGGTGAAGGTTTATATCCAAGAGATGGTTGTGGTTTATTGCTCACGTAATGCCACTCAGGGATAAATGAGGCCGGTCACTCTCATATTAAATGTCAAGACCAACTTCCCTAGCCCCGGACTCCTACGCTCCTCATGGGGCAACGTAGGATTGGATGACGAATGAATGAATGCATGAATACTCGTATATAACAACTAGCTACCCATTGTTATCGAGTAGCCACAATAAGGAAGCTTCACCACGTGGTAAATAAAGTAAGTTTAATATAAACAAGATCTGAAGACTATAGGGTAACTTCTCGTGTAACCTCATCTTAATCTGAAGACAAAGGTGTCGAAGAATGCATGTGTAAATTACATGTTTGTCTCAATAACTGGCTAACTGTATGCCTGACTGTAACCATACTCCTTTCAGAGCATAAGAGGCACCCCAGCTATATATATGGAAAGTTACAGATTTAAAGCTTTTGTGGTTTTCTCTAAAAGGTGTTGCAAAGAAAAAACGAGCTGATTTGATTTCGTTACTCTCCACTAGCCTTAATGGCAAAATATTAAGCCAGAAATATTCAGCAAACATTTTTAACATAGGATCTACAAACAAATAGCAGTATCTCAGTTAGTTTGTGAGATATTTCAATTTCAAATATGCAATTTTTAGAATAAAAATGAGTACATCACCAGAAATATGTCAAGGTAATTTACATATGGCACAAG
>NC_137069.1:35850439-35857939 GCF_032717465.1 Coenobita brevimanus
AGCACACTACACCACACTTCACCACAACACACCACACTACCACACCATACTACCACACCACACTACCACCACACAGCACCACCACATTCTCAGACAGGTAAGAAGATCCACACTCAGTCACCTGATTTAATAAAAGGGGCAAATATTACAACATTAGCCAAAATTTTTCTCGGTATATCAGATGTTTGGGTGAGGGGGAGGGAGGTATGGGGAGGGGGAAGGTAGGGGGAGGGAGAGAACATGTTGAAGAAGGAAAGAGGGGGGGAAGGAGGGAGGAAGGGAGAAAAGGACTGGAGTAACAGAAAGAGAGGGAAGAATGCAGGGAAGACAGAGAGAAGGAAGGCAGAGGATGAAGTGCATGGGAGAGGTATGGGAGGAAGAAAGGGTAGGAGGAAAGAAGGAAAGGGAGAAGGGAGGGGTATGTTGTTGGGAATGGGTAAAACGTAGGAAAGAGGGAGGGAGGAAGGGAGAGAAATAAGTGGGTAAGGAAGGAGGTTCCAATGAGAGGAGGAAAGAAAGTCAGTGGGAAAAAGAGGACATGAGGAAAAGGCCAGTGAGAGGGAGGAAAGGAAAGGGATTAGTAGGGTAGTTAGTGAGAGAACTGTGGGATTGGAGTAGGGGAGGGAGGGAAGGAAAGAGATGGGAGAGGAACAGAAAGAAGGAAGAGAGAGAGAGAGAGAGAGAGAGAGAGAGAGAGAGAGAGAGAGAGGGGGGGGTAGAGAAAATTGTACATAAGCCTGTCTATCTATAGCCAGACGCCCTAATCCCGTGAGGGGTGACCACAAACAAATCGTCTCCATGTCGCCCTGTCCAACGCCACTTCATTGCCCTTCCCCCAGTTCACGGCCCCTCTCTCATACACCTTTCCACCCCATCCTTTCATCTCATCCTCGGCCTCCTCCTCCCTCCACCTCTCTCACAAACGCTCTCCCCGTTAGTCTCCCGCTCTCCATCCTCTCCACATGGCCAAACCATCCCAGTGCATTCCTCCTAACGTTTTCTATCACCTCCACAGCCACACCACAATGCTCCTTTACTTTCTCATTTGTCAAACTGTCCCTCCTTGTAGCTCCACATACTCCTCTCAGATAACTCATTTCCACAGCTCTCTCCCTTGATTTGTGTCCTACCAACAGGGTCTAAGCTTCACTTCCATACGTAAGAGTTGGTATCACAATACTATCATGCAGCGACATATTTATTTCCATGCTAACTTCCCTATTTCTTATCACTGCTTTCAAAGAACCAGCAACCTTTATTCCCTGTTGTACTCTTTCAAGCACTTCATCCTCTAAACTTCCATCCTTACTCATCACACTACCCAAGTACTTAAATGCACTCACATTTTACATTTCCTCATCATCCAACCTCACTGTACATTCAGTGACTTCATTTCTCTCGAAGACTATTCACCTTTAGATTTCGTTTCTTACACACTTTCCCAGACTCATCCCAGACTCATTCACCAAGCCTTGCAGTTCTCATTCGTCTTCACTTAACAATAAAGCATCATATGCAAACAACAAAATAGGAAGTTTCCAAACGCTGTTCTTTCTCGTTAGGGCCGCTCCAACATCCACTGCCCTGCCTTGTATCTCTTTTATAATCCCATCCATATTCAGATTGAACAAGCATGGAGATATGAGCATATGAGCCGCAGAGACGAATTATGGTGAGAGACAAACTGACAGAAAAGTAGATAATGTATGTCCAGCCATTCAGGCAGAGTTAGACAGACGACGCAGCGGTAGAAGTAAGATACAAAGAGTCTCAAATAAAGATTAATATTCCTCAAGGAGCATAGAGGAACTTCAAGAAAAAAGAAAGAACAAGATGATATGGTCAAGGGCCCGTTTTCTCATCGATTAACCCTTTAACTGCGGGCATTGTTTTGGCCTGACTGTCCTCTCCCACGGGGGTTTCAGCCAAATGTAAACAAACCTTTAAACCTTAATAACTCTGCACAGAATAAAGCTAGAGAAAAAAATAAGGTACCATTAGAAAGTACTAACCTTCAGCTTTCCATTGATGTAGGTTTCATGACTTTGTTGACATTCACAGGACAGGCAGTGCCGTTAGAAGTGAGGGGTGTAAAATCACTATTTTACGCCCCACACACCAGTACCAAATGCCAACCACTCTCTGATAATAGTAATATAAACATATATGAACACTGCACATACGATAAACACCCACTCTGTGTTCACTGAGGTAGGTAAAAGGCACTTCACTGCGGCTGCGCCCGCACTTCACTGCGGCTGTGCCCCACTTCACTGCGGCTTCACCCGCTCACTGACGTTTGGTTAGCGGCGATCTTTTCATTATTTCTAACTTCTAATATTATTTTACATATAATCTGGGCAATATAAATTATATTTACACTGCATTTATTACTATGTTGCGTCACTGTCGCATCAAAGAATTACACAAGTGCTGCAGAATTACACAAGTGCCGCAGATTCTCTTATTACAATATCACTTATTATACTGGCCAATATTTACATTTTTTTCTAGGCAAAATATCCCTTATTACTACATTATCCATTATACAATTATTGGTAAAGCACGTCACTGTCGCATCACTGTATATCACTGTCACTTTCAGTATTTACTCAGAGAGTGGTACTCGGCAAAGCACGGAGTCACACAGAGAGCGACTTGGCATTCCTGGCACTGGTGTGTGCTCATTTTTCTCGTCCGAGGCCTCCGTGTGGTGTTATGACATACTCTGCAATGGCCCTGTGACAACCTGCCAACTGCGGTAAGATGCAATTTCACAAGCTGGTGCCGGCTCATGTAACTGCGGCACTCAAGACGGTCAGGTTGTGTGTCAGAGTGTCGCCTCGGGATCAATGCCATCACCTGACCAAATCGTGCAAGCAGCTGCTGCACGACAGTCTTGGAGAACTGTCTCAGGGATGGTTGCCTTATGCCCCCGACTTGTGTCTTGTAGAGGATGAAAGCGTTGAGCATCCACATATCGAGCATGTGCAGGCAAGCCTTCCTGTACCATCGGGTGTTTCTCCTGAGACAGTCTATTTCGCCAATCATCATATCAGACTTATCAACAAGACTCATGTTCACATTGTAATCAATGACGGCATCAGGCTTCATGATTGGCTCTCCCGTCCTGTAGCTGACCTTCCCAGTTCTCTGCAATTCCCCCTTGTGGATGGTGCTGATCATATTCACGACCTTCTTGTCATGCCACCTGATCGCCAGAAGCTTGTCTGACTTCTTCAGGTGCACATCTCCCTTGGATGAGGATGATGCTTCTGGGAAACTTGGCCACTCTTTCCTATAGCTCCGTACAGTGCCAACAGTGCCAATGCCGTGTTCAGCCAGGTATTTGGAGAGTTTCGGTGCTGTGTAATAATTGTCTGTGTACAGCACATGATTCCCACCAAAATACCTCTCCATCAGCACTTTTACAACGGAGCCAGAGAAGCCAAGGGGGTCTTTCCTGTTCACGTTCATTGTGCTTGCAGCGTAGATGACGAAATCAAGGATCTACCCCGTCTCACAGTCACACAGCACAAAGAACTTTATCCCAAAGCGGTGGCGTTTGCTGGGGATGTATTGCATGAATTTGAGACGTCCTCTGAACAATACCAGGGATTCGTCTATGACGACTTTCTGCATAGGACGGAAAAATCGCATAAATCGATCCCTAATCCTGTTGAGAAAATCCCTCACTTTCCACAAAGGGTCAGTTTGGGACGGGTTTCCATTGTCAGCGAAGTGCAGGTATCCTAGCAGCTGTCGGAACCGATCCCGTGACATATACTTCCCGAATGTTGGGATAGAAGTAATGACATCCACGAGCCAGTACTCCTCCAACTCATGTCTCTTGATATGGGGCATCAAGAACATCAGTGCAAAGAACACATACAGCTCTCTGATCCCGACAGGCAACCACGACACTTGCTTTGGTGAGCCAATAGGTTCCAGCCCTTCTGCTGCACACTGAGCTGCATACCTATTGGTCTCATCGCTGACATGCTGCACGATTTCGTCATCCATGAAGGCCAGGAAGTAGTCAACAAAATCATCTCCTGCGTTGCATGGAAAGGCAGGCTGTATTCCAGCATTTGTCATATCAAACGGCGGATTGTGTGGCTGAAAATCTGCACCGTCAGACCAAACAAATGCATCAACTTTCCCTGTGTGTGGTTCAGTGGAAGTGGCAGGTCGCATTGCGCTCTTTTCCCTGTGAGAAGGAGCTGAGGTGGAGGCAATGGGTGGGGCAATGGGTGAGGCAGGAGGTGAGGCAGGAGGCGAGCGGGAGGGGGGTGAGGCAGGAGGCGAGCGGGAGGGGGGGTGAGGCAGGAGGCGAGCGGGAGGGGGGTGAGTGTGGGGGCGGTGAGTGGGGGGGTGGCGAGGGTGAGGGAGCTGAGCAGGGGGCAGCCGGGGGGGGTTACTGACCTGATGCATGGTGAAATTTGACCCTTTCTTCCCCGCTTATCACCTCGCTTATCACCTCGCTTATCGCCCAGCTTTGCCCTCCAACTGCCACGCATCCCCTTTGTTCTAGGCCGGCCTGCCTTCCCTCGCTGTGCAGGCTCTGGGAATTCATATTCCTCAGATGATGTAGACTGAGGAGAGGGCATGGCAGAAGATGAAGATGATGTGAGGGCAATAGGGCTAGGGGAATGGGAAAGTGGTGGGAAATGCTTGCTAGGGCCTGGTGTAGGAGACGTAAGTCTGCGCTTCACTCCCTTCCCACGTGCAACACCAATTTTCCCCATAGGCGCCTTCCCTTTCCCAGAGTAAGTTGGGGGTGGTGGGGGGGAAACTACACGCTCACTTTCATCACTGTCACTGTCAATGGTAAAGGGTTCACCACCAATCACTGCAAAATCGTCACTACTTGCTGTAAGTGTATCACTCTCACTGCCACAATCCAGAGTTGTACTTACAGTTTTGTCCAGCTCTGTTCTAATTTCTGGAGTGCTCAACCCCTTCTGCCTCGCCGTCGGCAGTTCCTTCACCGGTGTAGAGGTCGAAGGCACACTAGCACTGATCATTTGCGAGGAGGAAGCGAGCGACGATGAGTCGGGACGGAGCGCCATTATCACGCACAGAGCTGGACAGATACTGACTGATGCGTGTCAGGGCAGGGGTGGGGGGGGCCCCCTCGGGGTGGGAGGAGGGAGGTGTGGGATGGCTGGCGTGAAAGAACTCGACAGCTACTCTTGCGTGAGACAATTTGTGCACTGGAAAAACGCGCGGTGTTCAAAATATTCACGAACATTCCAGAATGACACCCGCGGTTTGGTCCAGTTTTGTCGATGTCATTCTGGAATGACACACGCGGTTAAAGGGTTAAGGAAGCTCTCTAGCACCTCATCCTTAGTGATTTGTTTTATTTATTACACCTTGCAGTTCTCTTTTGTGTTACATAAATCATTGTAATATCACCTTACTCTGCATAAATAACGTAGAAAACTTTATTAGCCTGACGTATCCAAAAATAAATTGGTAAGGAAAGGTGTTAGGGAGCTTCCTTAACCTCCGAGAATACAGACCTAGGAGAGACCACAACCACTGACAAGAAAAATATAAGACACTCGAAATTTTACGAGAAAAGTATTGAAATTCTAAGGAGTGTAGCCACCAAGCAATTAAATAGAAACTTTTTACAGGAAAAGAGCTAAATATTTATTCTAAGATATTCTGGCGTAGAGGGATCAAAGAACAGAAATTAAGTGGTCAAAATATCAGAAGAAATTTATGCAAAGCTGAACAGGTATAATTAAAAAAAAAATAGAGTCTGCCCAGGTTGTTGAATTAGTAAACATAGTGATTCTCAGCAGTATCTTAGAATTGAAGGAAGTATTAGAGGAATAAAGAAGGGTAAGGGGGTGGTGCTAATCTCTCTCTCTCTTTGCACCAGGGAACAACAAGAGCGAGAAATAAGGTGGATGAGGAATGGTGAAGAGGGAGATTGAACTGGGTAATGAAATAGCCGAGTGGAAGGAAAGAGGGTAAACATGGAGAGAGGGGAAGGGCATAGATGAGAGAGAGAGAGAGAGAGAGACAGACAGACAGACAGACAGACGGAGAGAGAGAGAGAGAGAGAGAGAGAGAGAGAGAGAGAGAGAGACAGACAGACAGACGGAGAGAGAGAGAATGTGTGGGAGTTAGAACTGGTAGCGTAACGAAACAGAGTAAAAATGGAAATGAGGGAATAGGAAGGATGAGACAGACAGAGAGACAGACAGCAACAGAGGCAGATAATACTGTAGACATGACATGTTCGTCTCCTTGGTTACATGTTTCATGGACAACCAACAGATCATTTCTCAATTAATCTGGATCCCGTGCGTGTTTCCCTTAATATCCTTTGGTCAAACACGAACGCCATTGACTTAACAGATTAGGCTATTGTCTCCAGCAACCCTTTTCGTCACACTTTTCTGTGTGCGAGTTTTTCTGCACATTAAATTCGGTATGCTCTTGCCTGGCACTGCTGCAAACTTGTCGATATTGGAACAATAAAGGGAACATATAATATTGTGGCTCAACATCTCTTTCCTAGCACTTCTTCGTGACTAGTGCCATATTTAACTGTTAAACTCTTGTTATAGCTCAACTTTGATGATGGAGAGATGGCAGTTTTACGCCAGGTTAAAGTGAAAGTACTATTTTACGCCAGTGTAATGTACTGTGCCTAAATCTGTACTCCTCTTCCCGTACGACTTAAATATGTACATGTACTTAACTCGTACTTAACTAAATCCTGCTTATGTTGCCAAGGTCTCGAGGTGGCTTGGGATTTTGAGAGAATGTCACTACTACTACTACTACTACTACTACTACTACTACTACCACCACCACCACTACTACTACCACTATTACTACTACTACTACAGCTAATGCTGTTTTTACATTCCCCTGCTATTAAACCCCCTTCATGATGGACACAGCTCTAGCATTTTATTCCATCTAACGCCAAATGATTTTATTCAGCTGAGAGTGAGTCATAGGCGCCTGAGCGTATAGTCCGTTCACTTTAATTTGGCAGAGATTTTCGTCCTTTTGCAACTTATTTCCCGTCACTTAGTGGCAGAATAAGACAATGCAATGGTTCAACATCCTTTCCACAACACTTCTTCGTGACTAGCACCCTATTCTGGCCGTCATTTCTCGCTAAGGTCTCGACGTGGCTGGAGTATGTAAAAGAATCTCCTCTCTCTCTCTCTCTCTCTCTAAATCTGTCTGTCTCTGTCTCATTCTAACTCTACTTGTGTTGCAATTTAAATCTACCTGTCTCATTCTGTGCCTCTATCCCTGTCTCTCTCACTCTCTTTCTCTGTCTCTCCCGCCCTTAACGCTCACTGCCACCTATCTCTCATTCTGTTTCTCTACCTTTGCCTCTCTCTATATCCATTTCTGTTTTCTCACACTCTAACTCTCACCGCCATCTATCTCTCATTCTGTTTCTTTGTCCGTCTCACTCTGTCTCGCTCTGTCTCTCCCACCCTAACTCTCACTGCC
>NC_137069.1:35862939-35885439 GCF_032717465.1 Coenobita brevimanus
GTAAGGTTAGGTTAGCACTGGGTTAGGTTAGGTTAATTTAAGAATTAGGTTAGGTTAGTTTAAATGTTGGTTAGATTAGGTTTATTTTTGTTAGGTAAGATTTGTTTATTTTTGGATTGAGTATTGATAAGGTTAGCTATGTTAAACTAATGTTAGGCTAATTTAAGGTTAGGTGAGATTAGGTTGGTGTAAGAATTGGGTTAAGCCTTGGTTACTTTTAGCTTAAACTTGATTATTTTAAATTTAGGTTATTTAAGTTAGGGTAGTTTATTACTGGAATGGGGTGGGTTAAAATTATCTTAATTTATTAAGCTAGGCTAATTTAAGTTTAGGGTTATGTTGAGTTAGCATATGATAGTTGTGTGAACAGGGCAAGGTGAATTTTGACATTTCAAGGGGGCAATTAATGAAAAAAAAAAAAAAAAAGCCAAAGCGGTCATAAAAGCCTGTTATGTTGGTTTGATTTTATGGTTTTTGGCTTTTGATTTGTGCCTTCTGAGAGTAAGGACAAAATTTGGATCCTCACATAATTGTTATGGCCACATAAAAGTACAAAATCTTAATATAAACAGATTATACCAAAATTTTCACTAAAACCACTAAATTCCATGCCATAAAAATTTAAGATTAACCTGAGTATATATTTATTCAAAACTTCAAAGGAGGGATGGAATCCCTCTTGGGACTTAGAAAGGAATTATTCAGTATTTTCTGGCAAAAGTGAGGAATGACTGAGAACAGTATACCTGTATATGTGAATCTCAGAGCAAGGTTAGGGTTGGATAAATTTAGCTTGTTAGGTCGATTATTATTATTACTGTTATTATTATTTTTTTTTTGCTGGCTTAGGTTAGCTTGTTCTATGTGGCTCTTATGTTTCTTCAGCTAAGTTCTGTTGGGTTAGGTTATTTAGTTAGGTATTGTTAGGTTGTTAGGTAAGGTGAAATTGTTTGGTTGAGATTTGGTTAGGTTAGGCTCGTTGGCTTAGCTTAGGCTGTTCAGTTACCTTTGGTCAGGTTACTTTAGGTTCTTAGGTCAGGTTACTGTTAAGCAAAAAAAAAAAAAAACAAAACACAAATTTATTTTCTTTGCTGGAGCTTTTATCCCAGGGTGCTTTTTCTAGGGTGCTATTGTTCAACATAAAATGTCAGGTACAGTACTGTACAGTGTACAACAGTGTCAGTTTAGTTTTGCAGAACGCACAATAATGTAATAAGTGTTGTACGGCTGAAATGTTAAATATAAGAGCGATTCAGTCTGTACAGTATACTGAAGGCACTTTAATGTACTCGTACATTATTGTATAATAGTAATGTACAGTACTGCTGCACAACATGCAGCAGTAGTTATGCTGGTAATAATGCGAGTAATGCTTTCTGCTCACTGCACTTCCCAAACTGACAACACTTCATATATTTCATCCAAGCCTGTCCTCTGTTTTGTTTTTGAGTTCTTCTCAGCTGAGAGTCAGTGTCACCAAACACGATGATTGGCTGAAGCGTCTAGGCAGAGAAGTATCCTGCGTTGTGATTGGCCAAAACTACCATCAGCTGAGCGGGGAAAAATTCCCTCAAACACAGCGAGTTTTTCCCCGCCCTGAGACTTACGGTCACCGTACGATGGTGGGAGAAATGTTAGTACATAGCAAAACACCGACTATCGTACGGGGACCGTGGCGGCGGCGGCCTTACGGGGACCTTACGGGGACGTGTTAGTGCATCCGCCTCCAGAACAGCACACAAGACTAGAGATGAGGGCACACTAGCTCATTGTACAAGGCAAGTATGACTTTTTCTGATTTAAACTCGAAAGTTCTCCCAATAAAACCCACCAACTTGTGTGCAATTTTAACCTCCTCAGTGCACTGCTCACTCGGTTTTAGGTCATTCGATACTGTCACACCAAGATCCTTTTCATTGTCTGTACTTGATAACTGGATACTGTTCATTCTGTAATTCGCATGAACGTTGCTACTTCTAATATGAAGTATTTTGCATTTTTCTATGCTAAATTTCATTTGCCATTTTTTGCCCAGCTTGCCAAAGTACTGGGGTCATTTAGTAACTGCTGCCACTGTAATGTTCAAGTTACTTTATTTTTTATTATAGTATTGTCTGCAAGTTTGGATAATTTACATTTTAAACCCTCATCTATGTCGTTTATGTAGATAAAAATTATTGGTTCTGAAAGTTCTGAGACCTGGGGAATGCCACTAATCACAATTAGGATTGCTATATCTGAACAGTCAAAATACCGGACACCTCCGCTGAAAGCCATGGGCCCCACTCCAACACTAATATATATATATATATATATATATATATATATATATATATATATACATCAGTGCTTCTGTACTGCATTCATCCATCCATCGATCCGTCCATCATCCTGATATTTAAGATGAGAGTGACCAGCCTCACTCATCCCTAAGTGGTATTACATGAGCAATAAACCCCAACCATCCCTTGGATGTAAGCCTGCACAGGCTCAGTTCGATTGGAGAGCCTTCATAAATCTTTTTACAGTATATTGAAAAACAGGCAAAGTAAAGAATTGGCAAGATTATGACTGTAAAATGCAACAACGGCTTAGATGCAGGATAAGATCATAAGAATAACAAATGGTACAGTGTAAAAATGAAACCTAAGCCAATAATTGTGTGCAATTACTATTCATTTTATGGCTATAACAGCACTAAGTATGAGGGAAAAAAAAAAACTCGTGGCTGAACAAGAGGAAAAGGCAGGACATTTTAGCTAGCTGCTAGCACTAAACCAGCCAAGTTGGCAACACTTACCCCAGCTGACGGAAACAACGAAACTCTCTCTCTCTCTCTCTCTCTCTCTCTCTCTCTCTCTCTCTCGACATTACAGAGTTTAATAGTATAATAAATTTTTCAAGAAAGTGATGGAAGCTGAAATTCCGGACTTTTGGATAATTCTTAAAATTCTTCCCAGACGAAGATTTTGACACATAAATGCAGGACATGTCCGGGAAAATCCGGACGTATGGCAACCCTAATCACAGTTCGCCAATTGGATTCATTTCCAGATATCTCAGCTCGCTGTTTTTGGTTTGAAAGCCAGTTTTGTTCATTTCTGCATATTTCCATTTATTCCATGGGCTTCTATTGTACTTACGAGACGCTTGTGAGGGACAGTGTCGAATCCCTTCTGGAAGTTGAGGTAAATTATATCTACTGTTCTTCAGTCGTCATATTATTTGTAAACATCATGGAAGAAGTCCAGTAAGTTAAGCATGAACGTCGATGTCTGAATCCATGCTGCGAGTCCTTTATTATATTATTTTCTTGTAGATAATTAACTATTTTATCTCTTGTGATTGTTTCCATTAATATGCACACTACTGATGTTAAGCTGATTGATCTGTAATTTCCCAGGAGTGACTTATTTCCTTTTTTTTTTTTTTTTTTTAATTGGCGTTACATTTCCAAGTTTCCATTCGCAATGGACTACATCAATAGGTCCTCTAGAACGAACAATGGCAAACACACAGAAAATGAAGTTGAAATGACGAATATACTTAACGATTATTTAACGTTTTCTTGAATAAGTTAGAGTGGCAGCAGCAACTCATTTTTTGCTTCTTTGAGAATTCTCTGTGATATTTTATCAGGGCCAGGGGTTTTGTTTATCTTTTTACTATTTATGGCTGAAAGGATATCGCTATTGTGGATAGCGTAGTTACTGAGGACGGTGCTATTTGCTTGGTTTAAGGGTGACAGTAGGCCTCTGGTGGTGTTTTCTACTATAAAAACAGATGCCAAATAATCGTTAAGCATGTTCGCTATTTCAACTTCATTTTCTGTGTGTTTACCATTGTTCGTTTCTAGAGGGCCTATTGATGTAATCATAACTTTTTTCTTACAACGGGAACTGTAAACTTCTTGAGGATTTGATTTGCTCTTACAGCATCAACAGTGTGGATCTCCAGTGCTCTCTTGCATCGTTTGATACGCCTTTTCGATACGCGGCGTAGATTATGGTACTCTATTTTATCATCATTATTTTGTGTAGTTTTATTTTTATGGTAGGTATGTTTTCTGGGTACTAAGCTATTTTTAATTTCACTGGACCACCACTTAATTTACTATTGCCAGCTGGACGCCTGTTATGTAGTGGTACACATGACTTTACCGCATCATTTAATTTTTCGATGAAAATATCCCATGATTGGTTTATGTCTTCGGTTTCAGTCATTTGATTTTAATCCGTAGTTGTAAGTAGCGCTCTGGGTCTGGTGACGTCCGTTCTATGATTGTCTGGGACAATCTCTCTGTTTGTTTCACTTTTTCAGCAGTAATATTAAACTGTATAATTCGATGAGGTCTGATTTCGACGTTGTTAACTAGGTTATCATTTGTAGTTATTAAGATGCTGGGAGAAGAAAGAGAAGGAGAAGGATTAGGAGAAGGAGAGACAGGAGTATGGAAGCGAGAGGAGAGGATAAGAGGCAGAGGGGAAGGAACAAAGAAGGAAGAAGGAAGAGAAAGAGGACAAAAGGAGAGTGAATGAAGAGGGAGAAGGGAGGGAGGAAATAGGAGAGGGAGAATAAGAAAGGGAGAAAAGAAGAAAAAAAGGATGGGAAGGGAGAGGGGAGGGAAGAAATAGGAAGAGAGGACATCAAGAAAGGGAGAAAAAATATAGGTGAAAGAGTGGAGAGAAAAGGGAGAATAGAGGAGTGTGAGAGCAAGGAAGGGAGGAAAGAAGAAAATGGTGAGAGGGGAAAGGAGATAGTAAAAAAATAAGAAGTGGGAACGGTAAGAAGGCCAAAAAAATAAAAAACGATTGATTCAGCTGAGAGGGAGTCCGATAGTAAAGGGGTAGACGGCGGGGGGGCTTGATCTAACCCTCCCAGTTTCATCTGTGTGGCTGCCAGACGATTTTTTTTCAGCTGAGGAAGAATTGGCTTGTATTAGGGGTGGGTTTAATGAGGGCTTAATTAAACCCCTCCAGGTCAGACAGTCCTTTAATGTTATCAGCCAGAGGACGTGATGGCTATTTCATCCTTGCTATTACTAGACGATTTTATTAAGCTAAGAAACAATCCCTCCTAGTATTAAAGATGATTTTAATACTGCCTTACCTCTCCAGAAAAAAAAATCGTCTCCCGTGAGCTGAGGAAAACCGTCTGAAGCTCCATAAGTCTCTACAAAAAACCGTCTTCTGTCTAAAGGGGGGTTAATCTGTATAGCCCCAGGGACATTAATTTTTCCACCTATATCCAGACGGTTTTATTCAGCTCAGGACAGACGATTGGAACTGGAGGGGGTAGATGTAGCGTTAAAGGAAAAGAAAAAACTTCAGTACGAGATGGATATTATTACTTCTCGTTTTTTTTTTGTTTTCGACTCAGGAAGTGGATTTCTCTCTCTCTCTCTCTCTCTCTCTCTCTCTGTCTCTCTCTTTCTCTTGCATTCGACTCTGTATATTAAGCCGTTCTTTAAAGTCCAGCAGTCCTCCTACGTGCCACACACCTCCACATGTCACCACTTCGGCGTTAACACCTACAGTCCATATTGAATAAATACCAGGTGTATTAGTATTAGCGGGGGTGTTTTTATAAGTCAGTGGGTCATAGGACGGAATAATAAAGCCTGTTTTACCAAATTCAGATTCTTAAACTGTTCCCTGCCCCAGCCGGGAATTGAGCTCACGTTTATTAGGCCAGTAGACCACCTCCCCACCAACAACAGCAAGAATCGTCCTCTGGCGGAAAGGATTAAGCTTGTTAGCAAAGTTCTTTTTTCGTTCTTTTATTTTTTCTTTACTCGGACTGAGGCCTAATTTCACCTCGTCCCAGCCCATGAGACAGGTTGTCATAATGAGCACGTGACCTGACCTGACCTGACTTGACCTGGCTTGACCTGACCCTACCTGGCCTGACCTGACCTGACTTGACCTGGCCTGCCTACAGCACGGTAACAAGGACACCCAAATTCCCTGACTGAATTAACTGAGAGAGAGAGAGAGAGAGAGAGAGAGAGAGAGAGAGAGAGACAGACAGACAGACAGAGAGGTGGTCAGGAAGCTGAGATAATAGACTGCTCTAAGTGATGATGATGACAGTAAGGTGTAGCAGTGAAGACTGGTGATACTAGGATAATACTTGTACTGTATTTATACTGTATATCATCGATGGCGAGGTGTACATTTTTAAATATAGATAGACATAGATAAGTAGGTAGATATATAGATAGATAGATAGGCAGATAGATAAATGGATGGATGGATGGAAGCTTCGTGGTTTTCTATCCTTGTCGTTGATTGCTCGAGTAGTTTTGTCAGTTATAACTCCCTATACCAAACAACCACAAAAGGACCAAAAGGTATGGTGCTATTTGCTTTCCTTTGTACTCCTATATGGATGGATGGATGGACGAATAAACAGATAAATAGATGGATGGATGGACAGGAAGACAGACAGATTCTCGCAGATGAATAGATAAAAATAAGTATACAGATAGACAGACATACATACATATATACATACACACCTTGCTACCTACATAGATACATACATCCATATATATACGGTATTAATCGACCCAATTACACAAATGCACTTCTGCTTTATTGTCATTACTATTACTAATAAAAATCCTGTACACACTCTCATATTTTTGAAATATCTGGATCTAAAAAACTTTGCAGAAAATGGAGAGTTTTGGAATGTAAAATTATGAGTGTTGTAAAAATAATGTCTATCTGTCTATCTATTGCCAGACGTCATAATCCCGTAAGGGGTGGCCATTTGACTTTGAGTTAGTTGTTTTATGGGGAGGGGCACTAACCCTCCACCAACCCACTAGACACGTAGGGAGCACGTATGGTTTGGTTATATGGTTACCACCCAGCGTTGTAAATGGTTTCTTGGCTTACAGGAAACCATTTGGCTTGTCACTCAGTGTAAAGCTACCTGTAAAGGAAAGAAAAGCAATAAGAAGTGACAGGAAAGATGAGGGAAGTAGGGAGAGAGGAGGGCAGGCACAGAAAAAGAATGATAAAGGCTAAGGAAGAAGTAGGCAGTACTACATCAAGTGAGTGGATGATGGTCACCACCACCTACATTACTGTTAAATGTTATTACAACTAAGTGCCTTGTGTTAGTAAAGTATTATTTGTTGGTATATGTGTACAAAATAGTAGTAGTATTAGTGGTGGTGGTGGTGGTAGTTGGTGGTGGTGGTGGTGGTGGTAGTAGTAGTAGTAATAGTAGTAGTAGTAGTAGTAGTGGAAGAAGTTCCTGTTGTTATTGTTGTAATAATAATAATAACAATAATAATAATAATAATGATAATAATAATAATAAAATAATAATAATAATGACATTAATAATAGTGACTTCAAGTATGCATTGGCACTGAGAGGACTGGAGGTATCAACATCCTTTAACTGCATTAGTAATAATAATAATAATAATAATAATAATAATAATAATGACTCAAAATGGAGGTTTTTAGAAGTCCTTTTTTTCTGGTTGAGTGTGTATATTATTATTATTATTATTATTATTATTATTATTATTATTATGGAGAATGTTTGTGAGAAGAAAGTTGGATGTGTTAGCTTTGAGTGAAACGAAGATGAAAGGGAAGGGTGAGTCTATGTTTGGAAGTGTGAATGGAAGATTGTCAGGTGTTGTTAGAGGAAGGGCAAGAGAAGGTGTGGCCTTGTTAGTGAGTCCGGAAGTACAACAGTGTGTGATTGAATGGAAGGAGGTGTCATCGAGACTGATGTGGGTGAAAGCGAAATTTGAATGTGAGTTGTGGGTGTTTGTGAGTGCATATGGGCCTGGTAGTGAAAGGGATGAAGAAGAGAGGTAGTCTTTCTGGAATGATGTTGATGAGTGTCTGCAGAGTTTTGGAGCGAATGTGAATGTGGTAATGATGGGAGATCTGAATGCTAGAGTGGGAAATGTAGCAGTTGAAGGTGTAGTTGGTATGCATGGTGTGCCTGGAAGAAATGAAAATGGGGAGCGAATGATAGCGATGTGTGTTGAGCGAGAGATGGTGATTGGAAATACGCTGTTTGAGAAGAAAGATATTTATAAGTATACATGGGTGAGACAGGAGGGTGGAAGGGTTGTTGATAGAGCTTTGATGGACTATGTGGTTGTGTCTAGGAATTTAATAGGAAGATTGTTGGATGTGAGAGTTCTGAGAGGGGAGGGTGGAGGTATGTCTGACCACTACCTGGTGGAGGGAAAGTTAAGAGTAGGTAAGAGATGGGTGAGAGCTAGGAGAGTTAGGTGTGGCAGGGAGGTTTTGAAAGTGAGTGAGTTGGATAAAAGAGAGAAAAAGATAGAGTATCAGGAGAAATTGAAAGATGAGTGGAACGCATTGAAAGATCGGGAAAATGGCAGTGTGGAGGAGGAATGGCAGTTATTTAAGAGTGCTGTGGTGGGGCATGCAGAAGAGGTGTGTGGTGTGAGACGTGTGGGTGGTGGTGTAAGAAAAGGAAGTGAATGGTGGTGCGAGGAAGTAAGTATGGCTGTGGCTGAGAAGAGACGTGCATATGAAGTGTGGCTGCAGAGGAAGGATGAGATGTCATATGAGAGGTATAAGGAAAAGAGGAATAAGGCGAGAAGGGCTGTGCATGATGCTAAAGTGGCAGCAGATGAGAGGTGGGGTAGGCGGCTGACAGAGAATTTTCAACAGAATAAGAAAATGTTTTGGAAGGAGGTGAAAAGGGTGCGAAAGGGAGAGTCTGGGAAGGAAGAACGAGTAAAAGCAGAGGATGGAAGGATGTTAATTGAGATGGATGCAGTAAGGAAGAGATGGGCTGAGTATTTTGAAAGATTGTTAAATGTAGAGGAGGAAAGGGTGGCTGAGCTTGTGGCAGATGGAAGGGTGCAAGGAATAAATGTGTTGGGAGAGTTGAATGATTCTTTGATCACGAAGGAGGAAGTGCAGAAGGCAGTAAAGGAGATGAAAACAGGGAAAGCTGCAGGTATGGATGGGTGTGCTGTGGAATGCCTGAAGGGTGGTGGAGTGACTATTGTTGACTGGTTAGTAAGATTGTTGAATGTGTGCTTTGTGAAAGGTATGGTGCCAGTTGACTGGGCAAGTGCTTGTGTGGTCCCGTTGTATAAAGACAAGGGTGATAAGTATGAATGTACTAGCTTTAGGGTTATAAGTCTGTTGAGTGTTGTAGGTAAGGTGTATGGTAGAGTGTTAATTATGAGAGTTAGAGAGGGTACAGAGGGAGTGATTGGTGATGAGCAGTGTGGCTTTAGGAGAGGGAGGGGATGCGTGGATCAGGTGTTTGCAGTGAGAGAAGTGTGTGAAAAGTATTTAGCGAAAGGCAAGGATGTGTTTTGGGCATTTATGGATATAGAGAAAGCGTATGATAGAATTGATAGGGAGGCTTTGTGGACTGTTTTAAGATTGTATGGACTCGATGGTAGGTTATTAAAAGGGGTGAAAAGTTTTTACGTAAATAGTAGAGCGTGTGTAAGAGTGGGAAATGCTGTGAGTGATTGGTTTCCTGTGAGAGTGGGGCTGCGACAGGGATGTGTGATGTCGCCTTGGTTGTTTAATATTTACATGGATGGTGTTGTAAGGGAGGTGAATGCAAGAGTTTTAGGTGGAGGTCTGAGTCTGGTGAATGTTGATGGTGGAGAGTGGAATCTGAAGCAGCTGCTGTTTGCAGATGATACTGCACTGGCAGCTGATTCAGAGGAGAGATTGAGACAGTTGGTAGAGGAGTTTGGAAGGGTGTGTGAAAGGAGGAAATTGCAAGTAAATGACAATAAGAGGAAAGTGATGAAGTGTACGAGGTTGGTAGATGGTAGGGGGATGAATATAGTTTTGAATGGCGAGTTGCTTGAGGAGGTAGAGTGTTTTAGATATCTAGGGTCACATGTTGCTGTGGATGGAAGAATAGATGCAGAAGTGAAGTTTAGAATAAATGAAGTAGGAAAGGTGCTGGGAGGAATGAAAAAAGTGTTTAGATGTCGTTCGCTTAGAATGGATGTAAAGAGAAAGCTGTATGAGGGTGTTGTGGTATCGACTGCATTGTATGGGGCTGAAACATGGAATATGGGTGTAGCAGATAGGAAAAGTTTGAATGTAATGGAGATGAGGTGTCTGAGGAGTATGTGTGGAGTGACGCGTATGGATCGAGTGCGGAATGATGAAGTGCGAAGGAGAACTGGAGTTGTTCGGGAGATGGCTGGTAGAGTTGAGCAGAGGGTGTTGCGATGGTTTGGGCATATGGAGAGAATGGATAATGAGCGATTGGTGAAAAAGATAACTAGATCTGATGTGAGAGGTGTAAGGCTGAGAGGAAGACCACGAATAGGATGGATGGACAGTGTGAAGAGAGCACTGGATGCGAGAGGGATGTCTGTTGAGCAAGGAAGAGTGGCTGTGCGTGACAGAAATGGGTGGAGAGAAATTGTGAATGAATAAGTGATGACGCGGCCCTGAAGGGATATTCTCCCGCATTTGGTCTGATCAGCTATTTCAGGTCAGGTGCGGGTAAGGGGATGAGTCTGTTATGATGTGGCAGGGGTAAACCAGCTCTGCTGTCGGGCCCTGATGCGGATGTCACTGATTGCAATGCGCAGTTGACCCTTGTGCGGTGTGGTTCGGTGAGGATCTGTCCGTTCTTCCCTTTGGGGCTAAGATGCGAATGAATGTGTTTGAATGGATGAGTAAATGGGGAGTGTGTCGTTCTGTCTCGGCTACCTCCCTTTCCTTGGGGGAAGCAGCCTAGGTATATAGATAGATAGATTATTATTATTATTATTATTATAAATGTTAAGAAATCTAATAACATTTCCTGTTAACAATTATATATTATTATTTTTTCAGGTAAGTCGAGTTCCTCTTCTGCCGTACTACAAAAGTTGTAAGTATAAGAGGATAAACCGCAATGTAAATACACTTAGGTGTACACGTGCGGACATAACGTTACACCCCATGACGATAGAAAACGAGACAGTGAGCAGTGACATCTGAAACCCAGTATGGCATTCTTCGGAACCCAGTATAGCTTTCAGAATATTAAGTACGAGTTTCATTAATGATCGGCTGAAAACTGGATCTATATTCTTGCCTGCGACTGTACGTATCTCCAAGGAAAGCATAAGAAAATATAAAAGTAACGGGAGAAATAATCGTTGGTCTCCTATACTGAAAATTAAAGGCGATTTCCATAGTCATTGCTCCGTGGTTTAATTTCAGTCAATAAATAGATCAACAGATAGATAAGAAGGTAGATAAATAAACTTCACTCTTTTGCTTTTACTGTCTCAAACACTTCTGAGGAAGAACCAAACACACACCAGCGCACCAACCAAACACACACCAGCGTACGAACCAAATACACACCAGTACATGAACCAAACACACACCAGCGCACCAACCACACAAACACCAGCGCACAAACCACACACCAGCGCACGAACCAAACACACACCAGCGCACCAACCAAACACACACCAGCGTACGAACCAAATACACACCAGTACATGAACCAAACACACACCAGCGCACAAACCACACAAACACCAGCGCACGAACCACACAAACACCAGCGCACGAACCACACAAACACCAGCGCACGAACCACACAAACACCAGCGCACGAACCACACACCAGGGCACGAACCAATCACACAATAGCGCACGAACCAAACACACTCCAGCGCACGAACAAAACGCACTCCAGCGCACGAACCACCAGCGCACGATCCAAACACACACCAGCGCATAAACTAAACACACACCAGCGCATAAACCAAACACACACCAGCTCATAAACCAAACACACACCTAAGCACGAATCAAACACACACCAGTGCACGAACCAAACACACCAGCACACGAACCACACACACCAGTGCAAGAACCAAACACACACCAACGCACGAACCACACACACACACACTAGCGCACGAACCAAACAAACACCAGCGCACGAACCTCCATAATGGCAGGTCATTTCACTGATATACAGAAAAAAAAAATCATGTTGCAGTGACCTTTAAAAGCAGCTAAATCTTCTCTATGACCAGTTTATTACACATATATAAGAACACTGAGAACAGAGTGAAAATGGGGATTTCATATTCATAAGCGCGGGAAGATAATTTCTTTGTGTCATGGTACTTGAAACTCTCTCACGTGAGTTCAGAAATAGACTCCAGTGGGAGTTGTATGCTGATGGCTTGGTGTTGATTGCAGAGAATGAAAGGGAGACAGAGGAAGGATTTCGGAAAGTGGGGAGGCGCAATGGGGCATAAGGGTTTGAAAGTAAATGTAGATAAAAAAAAGTTATGATATCTAGGGCTGGTGGCGGTAATGTCAGAGCACAGGGAGAGTGGCCATGTGCAGTTTGCCACAACGGTGTGGGAAGTAGCTCCATCTTGTACATAATTTGTTTTAAGTGGATACATAAAAGATGTGGTACTAGAGGTAGGCTGCGAGATACTGTAATACTGATTTCGTGCGTTCACTATGTCAGGGAGAGCATGTAGAGATTGTCAGGAGTGAAGGAACTGGTCTCGCTGATGAGTCTCGTGAGTGTGTGGAAGTTTTGATATTTGGGGGGCATATTATGTACTGGAGGAGGGGTTGGAGCTAGCTGTGTGGCCAGGGTAAGGAGTGGGCAGAATAAGTTCAGGGAGTTGTTGCCCCTCCTGATACTGAGAGGGCTCTCCCTCCATGCTAATAATTCTTTGTAGCCTTTGCGGCATGTAGTGTAATGTTGATGGTAGTGAGATCTTGGCAGTAAAGTAAGAGGATATTCGTAGGTTCAAACTTACAGAAATGACAATGAACAGACGAACGTGTAGCGCGTCCTTGAATGCGAGGTCTGGGGTGGGTGGGCTAGGCTTACGATTGAAGAGTTGAGAAGAAGGATAGGAAGGGAGTGATTTTGGTGCTGTGATGAGAAAGGATATATTGAGATGGTTTGGGCATGTGGCGAGGATGGAGGATGGCAATTAGATGCTGGAGATGCGAAGTGTGAAAGTTGGGGGTAGAGCTGCAGGAGGCAGACTGAAAAAGACCTGGGACGAAGTCATGGAGTGTGACCTCAGAGATAAGGGACTGAAGTGGGAGGCTGCCGGAGCTTGAGCAGCGTGCAGAGCAGCCTTTAGGTGACCAAGGCAGACACATGTAAGCATATTAGAGCCCTTATAAATTCTACGATTTGTCTGTCTGCCTGTCTGCGATTTGTCTGTGTGTCTGTCCGCCTGTTTACGATTTGTCTGTGTGTCTGTCTGCCTGTCCATTATCATCAAAGTGTTCCTAAATGACGGCATAGAGATTTTTGATATTAACAAGCGTCCCTGCGTGAATACTATGATAAGTATGACTACCGAATATTGAAGTATGGAATACTCAGAGGAAGCACATGATTTAAAATGTGTATACTAGAGAGAGAGAGAGAGAGAGAGAGAGAGAGAGAGAGAGAGAGAGATAATAATAATAATAATAGTAGTAGTAGTAGTAGTAGTAGTAGTAGTAGTAGTAGTACTAGTAGTAGTAGCAGCAACAATAACAACAGCAGCACCATAGATGACAATAATAAACGGATGGTGATGATGATGATGATGATGATGATGATGATGATGATGATGATGATGATTTCCCTCAAACAGTATCCCTAGTTTCTTGAAGAAGGAGCGCCTTGGTGAAACTTTTAATGAAACTCCCTCAAAAAATTATGCATCAAAACAGGGGACAGAATGAACGAAATTTTTCTTCAATTTTTAATTTTATTTCTTAGTCTTCTTTCTTCTGCGCAATTTTATTCAGGTTAAGAGAATAATTTGTTTAGGGGAGAAAGGTTTTTACCTATATATATATATATATATATATATATATATATATATATATATATATATATATATATATATATATATATATATATTATATATATATATATACAGTAGAGAGAGAGAGAGAGAGAGAGAGAGAGAGAGAGAGAGAGAGAATGCATAAACGAATTACTATGTGAAAAGAAAAAAGTTAATGTACTGTACAACAGAGAGGGGGGGAGGAAGAGACAAAAATGTGGAGAAAGGAAAGGAAAAAAGTAGAAGAGAAATTAGCAGTGGAAAAGAAGAAATTTAAATTGAAAAATTCAAGGAAAAGAAGAGATAGAAACCAAGGTAACGGGATGACAAAAGGAAAGAGAAGGGAAAGAGGAAGAAGATACAAGGAGAAAGACTACAGGAGGAAGAGGAGAGAGACGCAAAAGAAGAGGAGAGGGAAGAGGAAGGAGAGAGAACGAGAGTAAAAAGCGTGAGGAAGGTAAAGTTAAAGACAGAAAATGGAGGGAGAATGAACCAGTTAGGAGTGCATAAAGCCTGAGAAATTACCTGCCTAATTTACATGAGAGAGAGAGAGAGAGAGAGAGAGAGAGAGAGAATATAATAACTGCACAGAACATAAGGATATATTTGAACCCTCAATATCGGCAGCGTATCACATGACTGTCAGAAATTATCATCATCATCATCATCATCATCATCATCATCATCACCATCAAGACATCCATTCCTATCCCAAGGTGGGGTGAGGTTGAGTCCAGAGAGAGAGAGAGAGAGAGACTAACCAAAATTTGCCTAGTTGAATGAGTCACACTACCATTCACTCACCATTCAAGCCCCCGGAATCCTAGCTCCACCTGAGAGGTCAAAAAGCACACCACACGTAGCAACATTCACCTATCTGGTAAAGCCAACCCGATGGCTCTCAGGTTAAAATATGATGGCAAATCCTGATCATACACTCCTTTGCACAAAATTCATCGAGCCAGCTCGATCGATTGTCAGTTCCCTGTCCTCGTTATCTCCTATATCTCTCTTGCTCAGACATTCAGTTACCATATCCATCCACCTTTTTCTAGACCTACCACGTTTCCCATCTTCAGATTCGCTCATATATACCCTTTCCACTAACCTATTCACACCTGTTCTTTCCACCTGCCCATACCATCTAAGCACACTTTCTTCAGCTCTGGTGCTCACAGTCTTCCTTACCTTCATCTTTCACAGATTTCATGAATCACATTAGTCCTTCTCCTAACCACTCCCCACATGCTCCACATTCCTCTCCAATGCCACCTGCACTGTACTTACTCTTGACTTTTTATGCCATACCATAGTCCCACACCCATATGCCAGAGTCGGTACTAACCGTCCTTCCCGCAGGTCTCTCACATCAGACCACTGCTTTTTATCACGGCCTTCATAGCACCATCCACTTTCCTTCTCTGTGCCACTCTACTCTCCACATGTCTTTGCACATTTACCTCTCTTTTCTATCACTGGACCCAGGCACTTAAACTCTCTCACCAGTGATGATGATATTAATAATAATAATAATAATAATAATAATAATAATAATAGCAGCAGCAATAGTAACAACAACACCAGTACTACTACTACTACTACTACTACTTCTACTTCTACTACTACTACTACTAATAGTGGCAGGTGGGGGCGCTCGCCATCCACTCACTCGATGTAGTGCTGCTCTCGGGTGTCTGCCCTTTCCTCTCCTCCATCCTTCTTTCCTTTCATGCTCTTCTGTCTTTCCTTCATTCTTTCCTTGTCCTTCTGCCTACGAGTGACTTTACACCCCCTCTTCTGTCTTTCTTTCCTTCATTCTTTCCTCTTCCTTCTACCTGTGGGTGACTCTATACTGAGTGACAAGCCAAATGGTTTCCTGTACACCAGGAAACCATTTACTACGCTGGGTGGTAACCATATGACCAAATTTTGGCGCCTGGTGGTTTATTGGGTAATTACGGCACTCCAATCGGATTGAGCCGGTGAAGGTTTATATCCAAGCAGTGTTTGGGGTTTATTGCTCACGCATTGCCACTCAGGGATGAGTGAGGTTGGTCAGTCTCATCTTAAATATCAGGACAAACTTGCCTACCCCCGGGCTCCTACGCTGCTCACGGGGCAACATAGGATTGGATGAATAATAATAATAATAATAATAATAATATAGTAATAATAATAATAATATTAATAATAATAATAATAATAATAATTTCTATTGCCAGACGCCGCAATCCCGTTTGGGGTGGCCACAAACAAATCGCCTCCAAGTCGCCCTGTCCCCCGCCATTTCACTCCCCTGCTCCCAACTCACACCCCCCTCTCTCATATACCTCTCCACCCCATCTCTCCATCTCATCCTCGGCCTCCCCCTCCCTCTTTCCCCCTCCACCTCACTTACATACACTCTCTTCGTCAGTCTTTCACCCTCCATCCTCTCCACATGGCCAAACCACCTCAGTGTGTTCCTCATAATGCTTCCTATCACATCCACATCAACACCACAACGCTCCTTTATATCCTCATTCGTCAGCCTGTCTCTCCATGTGACTCCACAGGCTCCTCTTAAATAACTCATTTCCACGGCTCTCACTCTTGACTTGTGTCCTTCCAACAACGTCCAAGCTTCACTTCCGTACGTTAGAGTTGGTATCACAATACTGTCATGTAGTAACTTTTTCACTTCCATGCTCACTTCCCTGTTTCTTATCACTGCTTTCAAAGAACCAGCAACCTTTCTTCCCTGCTGTACCCTTTCAAGCACTTCACCCTCCAAACCTCCATCCTTACTCATCACACTACCCAAGTACTTAAACGTACTCACATTTTCCAATTCCTCACCATCCAACCTCGCTGTACATTCACTGACTTCACCTCTCTCAAAGACCATCACTTTACTCTTCCCTACATTCACCTTTAGATTCCGTTTCTTACACACTTTCTCAAACTCATCCACCAAGCCTTGCAGCTCCCCTTCGTCTTCACTCAACAACACGGTATCATCTGCAAACAACAGTACAGGGAGTTTCCAAACACTATCCTCTCTCACCAGGGCCACTCCAACATCCACTACCCTACCTTGTACCTCTTTTATTACCCCATCCATGTACAGATTGAACAACCATGGAGACATGACACATCCCTGTTTCAACCCAACTTTCAAAGAGAAAAATTCACTTAGTTCACCATCCACACGCACTGCAGCCTTCGCACCATCGTACATACTCTTCACAGCATTCAACAACTTCCCATCTACTCCATATATTCTTAACACTTTCCACAATCCTAGTCTATCCACCCTGTCATATGCTTTCTCCAAATCCATGAAAGCCGCATACAACTTCTTTCCCTTCTCTAGAAACTTTTCCACTAAAGATCTGAGAATGAATATCTGATCTACACAACCTCTTCCCTTCCTAAAGCCTCCCTGTTCTTCTCCAACTAATTTCTCTGTTCTTTCTCTAACTCTGTCAGTAAGTATCCTACCATACACTTTTCCTATTATACTAAGAAGACAAATGTCCCTATGATTACCACACACTTCTTTTTCCCCTTTTCCTTTGTACAAGGGAATAATTATACCTGACTTCCAATCCTCCGGGACTCTACCTTCCTCCCAGGCCAATCTGCACATCTTCCACATCCATTCTACTACTATCTCTCCCCCATGCTTCAGCATTTCACCACACACTCCATCAATTCCTGGGGCTTTCCCTGATTTAACTTTCTTCATTGCTTCCACAACTTCTATCCTACTGATTTCTTCCTGTCTTCTCACCTCCCTCCTTCTCCCCGCCATTCCCCAGCCACTTACACTCGCATTACTTCCATCCTCCACGTTCAACAATTCCTTAAATAAATTATAATAATAATAATAATGATGATGATGATAATAATAACAATAATGATAATAATGATAATAATAATAATAATAATAATAATAATAATAATAAATAATAATCAGAACTTCCATTGCATTTCCAAACCAAAATAGACAGCTCCTCCATTAACGATGGTAAATAAAATAAATAAATAAAAAAAACTTTAGTACTACAAATGCACAGAATTCGGAGTTATTTTGTTATATTGGTGCGTGAATTAATGTAGAGATCAAAAGGATGCATGTGTGTGTGTGTGTGTGTGTGTGTGTGTGTGTGTGTGTGTGTGTGATGATAATGGCTATGATAAGCCTACTTTGTATTGGTAGGGTTATTGTTGATGACGATGATGATGATCAAGATGATGATGTTTGTTAGATATGAGATTATGATGATGATGATTATCATAACATGTGAGATAGAGGCGATGATGATGTTGATGGTGCTGCTTATTAAATTTGTGATAGAGACAGCAACAATAGCACCCCCACCATCACACCCACCACCACCACCACCACCACCACCACAACAACAACAACAACAACAACAACAACACCATCACCACCATCACCACAACAACAACAACACCATGACCACCACCACCACAACCACCACCACCACCACCACAACCACCATCACTACCACAACCACCATCACCACCACCACCACAACAACCACTACCCCTATAACAACAACAGCCACCACCACCACCACCACCACCACCACAACAACCACTACCCCTATAACAACAACAGCCACCACCACCACCACCACCACCACCACAACAACAACAACAACAACAACAACAACCATCACCACCACCACCACCACAACAACAACCACCACCACCACCACCACCACCACCACCAAAACAACAACAACAACAGTGTGGTCAATTAAGGTAAACAGCATCCTGGGTGGATTTCATTTTCTGGTCTTTTACACGGCCGAGGAAAAACGTGGCTGATATTATTATTACGCCAACCCACCCAACCCAACCCACTGGCTGTATTGTGGCTTTATTTGGTTTTAGTCTTCCATTATTCTGGCTTTACTGTGGCTTTGTTGTGACTCTACTGGGGAGGAAAAAGGTGGCTGATATTATTATACCAACCCACCCAACCCACCCCAGTAAGCCACCTCTCACTGGCTTTGTTGTGGCTATACTTGGCTTTACTATGATTTTTCTCGCTTGTTTTTGGGTTTATTGTCGTCATTTACACGGTGGAAGAAAACCCTTGGTAACCACCACTTGTAAAGCCACTTCTTACTGGCTTTATCAAGCTTTATTCTGGCTTTACTGGGAAGGAAAAACGTCACTGATACATTACGCCAACCCAACCTAGTAAAGCCACCTCTCATTGGCTTTCTCTTGGCTTTACTGTGGCTTAGAGTGAGGAATTTAATACTTCGCCAACCCATCCAACACAGTTATTTGTAAAGCCACCTCACACTGGCGTTATTCTGGATTTATTGGGGAGGAAAATCGCCGCCAGTCTTATTACGCCAACCCACCCAAGCCAACCCAACCCAACCCTCCTTGTAAAGCCGCCTCTCACTGGCTTTGATGTGGCTTTATTCTGGCTTTACTCTGACTATTCTGGCTTTTTGATCAGTTACACAGTGGAGGAAAGTCCTTATTCACTTCTGCTTATAAAGCCGCCTATCACTGGCCTAATTATGGCTTTATTATGGCTTTACGGTGGCTTAGAGCAAGGAATTTAATCTCATCGTTATGCCAACCCACTCAACCCAACCCAGCCCAAATCCTTCCTTGTAAAGCCGCCTCTCACAGGCTTTGTTGTGGCTTTATTCTGGCTTTACTGACTGGTTCAATTTTACAACAAGTGTATATATCACTGCCTTTACTCTCTCACTTTACTTTAAACATTGTCTCGACAGATTTCTCACATTGGGTAATTGACCACTGGCTTTATCTCACTTTATCTCACTGGCTTTTCTCTATCTTACTGGCTTTACGCTATTGCTTTATTTGTAGTGGCATTGCTTTTGGTGGCTTTGTTGGTCCCTTCCTGTCTCTTTTAGTCTCGCATTATTTTGCCAACCAGCTAACCATCCGTGTAAAGCCACCCCTGCTGGTTCTTTTGACGGTGGCTTTGATAGATCGTTGTATTTCACTGGCTTTACTATCTGTCCCACTGCCTTAATGTCCTTTTCTTGGCTTTATTGTGTAGATGGCTTTCTGTAACTGGGTTTAACATTTTCCCACTCACTGCAGAGCCACGCACTGCCAAGCCTCACACATGCGTCATCCATGATGGCTTTATGCTCTTTGACTGGCTTCATTGTGACTTTATCTCACTGACTTTATCTTGGCACTTTACTAAATTATTGCTTTATTAATTTATTACTGTATTACATCACTCTCTACGGAACCACTCACTCACCCTCTGTAAAGCCACACTAAGTCTGGTACTGACTTTATTTACGGAGGCTTTACTGCTTTAACTGGCATTATTGACAGTGACGTAACTTTGTGGCTTATTTCACTGGCTTTATTGACTAACTTTTTTCCTGGCTCATTATCTCACTGTCTTTATTACTCTCTGAAGTTATTTTCGTGGCTTTATTGACTCACTGAAGTTGTTCTCGTGGTTTTATTAATCACTGAAGCTATTATCGTGGTTGTTATTGACTAAAGTTGTTTTCGCCGTTTTATTGACTCGTTATTTTTGTGTTTTTATTGACTAACAGGATATTTTCATAGTTTTATTGGCTCAATGAAATTATTTTCATGCCTTTACTGACCCACTGAAGTTATTTTTCCTGTTTTATTGGCTCACTGAAGTTACTTTTCCTGTTTTATTGGCTCACTGAAGTTATTTTTCCTGTTTAATTGGTTCACTGAAGTTATTTTTCCTGTTTTATTGGCTCAATGGTTATTTTTCCTGTTTTATTGGCTCACTGAAGTTATTTTTCCTGTTTTATTGGCTCACTGAAGTTATTTTCGTGGCTTTATTGACTCACTGAAGTCATTAGCATGGTGTTTATTGACTAAAGACATTTTCATGGATTTATTGACTCACTGAAGATATTTTTGTAGCTTTATTTCATCAAAGGTATTTTTGTGGTTTTAATGACTACCTAAAGATATTTTCGTTGTGTGTGTGTGTGTGTGTGTGTGTGTGTGTGTGTGTGTGTGTGTGTGTGTGTGTGTGTGTGTGTGTGTGTGTGTGTGTGTGTGTGTGTGTGTGTGTGTGTGTGTGTGTGTGTGTGTGTGCCAATACAAACACACCTCCCCTTTAAATGGAAATGACATTGGACTTTCATACATGGTCTCCTCCAAATGATTTCGTCTTCCTTTCGATGTTGGCCATTTTGCTCCAAGAAGCGAAAAAAAAAAATAAAATAAAAAATAAGGGCATTACGAATATATACGGACCGGTGTTAGCATTCCCAAAGAGTGTGTCGAAGTCGTGTTGGTGTGAAGACGCCGTGACATCTCTTCCTTGGCGAATTGTTTTGCCTATTACAGTGTAATGTTGTCTTGTGTGATATTCGTAATTTTGTTTTGTCGCATTGTTACACACCTTCCGATATGGAGATGTTATACTGATAATGATAATGATAACCATCATCATAATCATCATCATCATCATCCTGAAACCGTTTACTACAAGAGGGTCCCCCCTATCGTTCTCCATTCTGACCTATTGCATGTTAGCCTGTTCCATCCATTCCCAGCAAATATCCGAATTTCCTCACACCATATCGTCTTGTCTTCTGTCTGCCTCTTTCTCTCACTCCATCTCCCCATCTTGTTCTTTGTCTGCCTCTTCCTCTCACTCCATCGCCATTTCCCCAACTTGTTCTCTGTCTGCCTCTTCCTCTCACTCCATCTTTCCATCTTGTTCTCTGTTTACTACTTCCAGTCACTCCATCTCTCCATCTTGTTCTCTGTCTGCCTCTTTTTCTCACTCCATCTCCTCATCTTGTTCTCTGTCTGCCTCTTCCTCTCACTCCATCTCTCCATCTTGTTCTCTGTCGCTTCCCCATATTCCATCTCTCATTCGTGTTCTGTCTGACTCTTCCTCTCAATCCATCTCTTCATCGTGTCCTCTTTCTGCCTCTTCCTCTCACTCCATCTCTGGGCTGCCACTCAGTTACCCTGGATGTCCATCTGTTATCTGTTCTACGAAGGACGTGACCTGCCCACATCCATTTATGCTTCTGGACTGTCCTGATGATGTCCTTTTCTTTCCTGTATTCCCTCATTCAAGAATCTTTTTTTTTCTCTCTCTCTCTCTCTATCACACTCCTAACATAATATTTCCCATTTTCCTTTGAGAATTATTTTTTTAATTTACGTTTCAAGGATTTTGTTAAGAATCCAGTTTACATATTAAAATAAAGACATTGACTGGATACCCATCTCTCTCTCTCTCTCTCTCTCTCTCTCTCTCTCTCTCTCTCTCTCTCTCTCTCTCTCATTACACACATGCAATTTCATTTCCTCTTTCACCTCACTCCCTCATGAACTGCAGCCTTCATTAACTAAATTGGTTCACGTCCGATTTTTAATGAGAGGAATTCAGTATATCAGTTGACATATCTCTTAAACCCCAGTACCGTATACATCAGTTGACCCCATATCTCTTGAACACCTGTATACATCAGTTGACCCCATATCTCTTGAAAACCTGTATACATCAGTTGACCCCATATCTCTTGAAAACCGGTATACGTCAGTTGACCCCATATCTCTTGAAAACCTGTATACATCAGTTGACCCCATATCTCTTGAAAACATGTATACATCAGTTGACCC
>NC_137069.1:35892939-35967939 GCF_032717465.1 Coenobita brevimanus
AGGTGAAAGGACTATGGCTGACTTTTCTTTTCTTGTGGCTATTACCAGACGATTTTATTCAACACCCTTGTGCGGTGTGGTGCGGTGAGGATCTGTCCGTTCTCCCCTTTGGGGCTAAGATGCCAATGAATGTGTTTGAATGGATGAGTAAATGGGGAGTGTGTCGTCCTGTCTCGGCTACCTCCCTTTCTTTGGGGGAAGCAGCCTAGGTATATAGATAGGAGTCTATTATTGACGGGGTTTAATTTTTCGATCTAATAGCGTTATTTTTTTTTTTTCATTTTTCCTGCCAGTCACAGATGATAATGTTTACCTGTGGAAAATGTTCTCACCTGAGGCGTTTGATATACCCTTCCTATTCTTATTCGTTTTCTTTTTCTTTCTCTTCTTTTTCTTCCTCTTCTTCATCTTCATCAGCATCTTCTTCATCTTCTTCTTCTTCTTCTTCTTTTTATCTTTTGCTCTTCTTCTTGCTCTTTATTCTCTTCTTTTTTTGCTCTTCATCCCCTCCTCCTCCTCCTCCTCCTCCTCCTCCTTTTCTTCTTCTTCTCCTTCTTCTTCATCTGGATGCGGTTTTGTCAAATCTCTCAAGTTAAAAGTCTTTCCCACAGTGAACACTCAGAAGAAGGACAAGTGGGACATAAACCAGGTTAGCAGCACGAGTATGCATAAACCCAGACTCTTTCCAAAAGTGCATTAAGTGGTACAAATGCCTTCTTGTTTCAGCGGCTTTCCATGACAAATATTTCAGGCCTGTTGAATGACTTAGGTGGTAGGCGTCAGTGACGATGTTGGGCCTGATGTGTGTGTGTGTGTGTGTGTGTGTGTGTGTGTGTGTGTGTGAGAGAGAGAGAGAGAGAGAGAGAGAGAGAGAGACAGACAGACAGACAGACAGAACTATTCCGTCATTGTGTACCATCATCGTCAGACTGCAAGACTAACCGTGTCCGTTCGCCGGCCTTTTTTTTTTTTTTTTTAAGCATGACTTCGACTTCCCACTAGTGAGGGGGTTAAAGAAAGTAGGGACAGCGATAGTACACACGCATGTAAACACACACACACACACACACACACACACACACACACACACACACACACACACACACACACACACACACACACACACACATGTTCACATATAATGGTATATCTCGGTTTTCTGTGGATGCAGCATCAAGACGTTTTATTTATTCTCTCTCTCTCTCTCTCTCTCTCTCTCTCTTCATTCTGCGCTCAACAATGAGAGAGAGAGAGAGAGAGAGAGAGAGAGAGAGAGAGAGAGAGATTAAGGAAAGATACGGGAGGGAGAGTAAATTGCTAGGGGGGAGACTCAGATGGAGGAAAGATTGGGAGGGAGGAGGAATATAAGAATGAGAGAGAGAGAGAGAGAGAGAGAGAGAGAGAGAGAGAGAGAGAGAGAGTAAATGATAATGGAGGAGGTGAGAAATATTAGACACAGACAGACAGGAAAATAATGCTGGGTGGGGGAATGAGCTAGTAAATGATATTGTGTGTGTGTGTGTGTGTGTGTGTGTGTGTGTGTGTGTGTGTGTGTGCGCGCGTCAGGGAGAGAAAGAGGGAGAGAGAGAGTTGGTGTGTGTGTGTGTGTGTGTGTGTGTGTGTGTGTGTGTGTGTGTGTGTGTGTGTGTGTGTGTGTGTGTGTGTGTGTGTGCTAGGGAGCTTCCTTCACCTACAACAATACCAACCACAGACAGCCGTTTCAACCCGACTTTGGACTAAAACTGGCATCACCCTGACAAATACAGCATCAACATTGCATAATCCATCCATGTCAAGGCAAAGTATCACTAAACACATTGCAATATTGCGGTGGGGTTGCAGTGCCACGTCAACAGTGCGGCTATTGCATTATTCAGCCGTAAACATTGTCAGGTGGCGATATCAATGCCGGGGAATTGGTGTGTGTCGCTTGTACCCCCTTCTCCCCCTTCTGACACCAGCACGCCATAGCAACTTATCAACTAAACAAAGAATTTAAATTGTAGTTATATATTCCACTATTAGTTTATATATTTCTCTCTTTTTATTTCAAACATTCATTTCAAACCGGTGGATAATACCAATGAAACACGTTCAGAAATCATTGCTCACCAACCAAAGACACCTTCCCCATTCGTCCTTGGTCGGCATAAGAAAAGAATAATTCTGACCATCACTCTTCCTTCAAGGTGTCCCACATAGACTGCCAGTTAATTTTACGTTTCTCGGTATAGTGATGAAATATCTTGAGAGATAAATAGATAGCTACATATAGATAGATAGATAGATAGATAGAGAGAGAGAGAGAGAGAGTCAGAAAGGGGATAGAGATAGTAAAAAGACGAAGAGGGGGACAGAATGATAGACGTGAGCATGGGGTGAGGAGACGTGTGTCATGAGAGAGAGAGAGAGAGAGAGAGAGAGGAGGCGAAAGGGGGAGAGATGGTAAATAGAGGAAGAGGGGGACAAAATGATAGACGTGAGAATGGGGTCAAGGAGACGTGTGTTTATGGGAGAGAGAGAGAGAGAGAGAGAGAGAGAGAGAGAGAGAGGTGAGGTAGAATAATGATAGTGGGGGTCAGGCAGAAGGGCGGAATGTGAGAGAAGGAGAACATGGAGTGAGAGGTGATCCAGGGTGAGGTAGAAGTGAGCCATGGGGTAAGGAAAGAGAGGTGAGGCAGGATGTGGCAGGGTGAGGCAAGAGAGGTGAGACAGGGTGAGGCAGGAGAGGAGAGGCAGGATGAGGCAGGAGAAGAACGTGAGGTAAGACTGAGTGGGCGGGGTGAGGCAGAGGAGATTTGGAAAGGAGAGGCAACTTTAGCATAATGACACATTCGGCACTTAACCACAGTGCTCACTTCCATAACTTAAGCCTTTGAGCCTGTGATGGATTATTTACCCACTACCCTTTAAATATAAGACCATTACATCATCCAGGTTACCACAGTTACCTGCCCCAGGTGTTACCCAGGTATTCATTTTACCTACCAACCCGCAGTGGCTTTGGAGACTTGGCAACACCCCTTCCTTAGCGAATTACACCTCATTATTCCCTTGGTTATTATTATCGTAAACTTCATCGGTATTAAAACTATATAAACATCATACAAGAGAATGTTATGGTGTTGCGTGCGAAATAAATAGCTTAGGAATAGGTGTTAGGGAACTTGCAAAGCCACTTCCACTAGGGCCAGGAGTCGAGTGGCGCCAGCTGCCCGCACCAGGATTCCAACCGTGACGCTAACGAGCCGACAGCGCCATAACTTGCCAGGCCAACCCCTCGGCCACCGCTTGGAAACTGGGTGGACTCTGAATATTGTTAGGGTGAGGCAGGGTGTACAGGGTAAGGCAGGAGGGAGAAAAATGTGTAGGCAGGAAGGGGGAGGCAGGGGGAGGGTGTGGCAGGGGAGGCAGGGTGAAACAGGACAGACATACAGTAGTTAAGCAGGGTGTGGAAAGGGAGGGAATAGAGGGTGAAGTAGGTAAGCAGGAGAGGAAGGGTGAAAGTGAGGGTGTAGCAAGGAAAGACTGACAGGGGAAACAGGGTGAAACAGAATAGACTTAGTAAGGCAGGGTGAGGCAAATGAGGGAAGGAAGGGTGCAGTAGATTTGCAGGGGAGGCAAGGTGAAACAGGAATGGTGAGGCAGGGTGACATAAGAGAAGAGAGGCAGGAGTAATGGTGAGAAGATGGGAGGATAAGGCAGGATAGAATGGTAAGACAGGGTGAGACAAGGGTGAATGAGACAGAGTGAGGTAGATAAGTGAGGCGAAGCAATGTAAGGCAGGAGAATGAAAGTAGAGCGAGGTAGAAAGGTAAGATCGGAGGAAGCAGAGTGAGGCAGAATTAGGTAAATGCCAGCAGGATGAGGCAGGGAAATGCAGGGTGAGGCAGGATCAAGATGATGATGGCAGGGTGAGGCAGGAAAGGCAGAGTGAGGCAGGGAAATGGAGGGTGAAACAAGAGAGGCAATGTTAGGCAGCTGATGAGCACTAGGAGCTGACAGCCTGCAAACACCCTGTCTACTTGCCTATCTGTCCCTTGTCTATCTGCTCCTCATCATTAATGTCTTCGTGTGTGTGTGTGTGTGTGTGTGTGTGTGTGTGTGTGTGTGTGTGTGTGTGTGTGTGTGTGTGACAAAATTAGAGCAGCTTTTTGCTGATCGATACTGATATGATACACCATGTGGGATCATTCACAATATTCTTAAACTATTTTGTCAAATCCACTGTACAGTATTTATTTTGTTATGTTGGTTGAAGTTTTATTGTTTGCTGCCGGTGCTTCTTTGATGTTGCTTTTGTGCAATCCAGATTCTGATCTTGACAGGTTAATATGTATATTTGTTGTTTTATATTCCTTTCTGCATTCAAACCTCTGTAAACTGTGGTCAGTAAACGATATATCTGTGTGTGTGTGTGTGTGTGTGTGTGTGTGTGTGTGTGTTTCCCCTCCCACTCTTTCATCAGTCCGTCCTCTCGCCCGTACTCCCTCCCGCCCTCCGCCCGTCATCCAGCCCATTCGCCCGGCCATCCGTTCTCCTGTGCTCCCATCCGCCCTTCCTCCCACCTGCTTAACCGGCCATCCGTTCGCCCGTCCGCCTGGACGCCCACCCATTCACCTGCCCGTCCTCCCGCCCTTCCTCCCGCCCGTTCTCCCACTCGCTCGCCCACTAGTTCGCCCGCTTGTTTGCCCGCTCATTCTCCCATGCATTCGCCCGCCCGTTCGCCCGCCCGTTCACCGCCCGTTCGTCCACCCGTTCCCCGCCCCGTTCACCCGCCCGTTCACCCGCCCGTTCACCCGCCTGTTCACTCGCCTGTTCACTCGCCAGTTCGCCTGCCCATTCACCCGCCCATTCACCAGCCAGTTCACCGGTCAGTTCACCCGCCCGCTCACCAGTCTGTTAGTACGTCCATTCGCCCGTCCGTTTTCCCGTCCTTTCGTCCGTCCGATCACCAGTCCGCTCACCCACCCGTTCTCCTGTCTGTTTAACTGCCAGTTCCCCCACACGTTCACCCACCCACTCACCCGCCCGCTGACCCGCCCGTTCGTCTGCCCGTTCGCCCCTCTCGTTCGCCTGCTCGTTTTACCACCCGTCTTCCCGCCCGTTCACCCTTCCGTCCTCCCGCCCGTTCGCACGCCCGTTTCCCGCCCGTTCACCCGCGTGCTCGCTCGCCCGTCCTCCCATCCGTTCGCCTGCCTTGCCTACCCGTTCACCCGCCTCTTCAGACGCCCGTTCTCCTGCCCACTTACCCTCCCGTTCACACTCCCGTTCGTTTGCCCGTTCACCCGCCGGTTTGCCTGCCAGTTCACCCCCCTTTTTGCCCGTCCATTCACCAGTCCTTTTGTTCGTCCGTTCACCCGTCCGCTCACTTATCCCTTTACCCGTCCCGTCACCAGTCCCTTCGCCCGTCCGTTCAGTCGTCCGTTCACCCGTCCCTTAATCCGTACGTGCACCCGTCCCTTAACCAGTACGTGCGCGATTCGTTCACCCGTGCGTTCACCCGTCGGTTCACCAGCCCGTTCTGCCTTCCGTTTACCTACCCGTTCACCCGTCCGTTCACCCATCCGTTCACCCGTCCGTTTGCCCGTCATTTCACCCTTCCGTTCACCTGTCCGTTCACCCCCCCTCCCGTTATCCGCCCGGTCGCCCGCCCCGTCGCCAGCCAGTTAGCATGCTTGTTCGCCCACCCGTTCACCCTTCTTCTTACCCGTCCCTTCACTCACACGTTCGCCCGTCCGTTCACCCGTCCTTTGACCCTTCTGTTCTCCCGTCCATTAACCAGCCCGTTCACCTGCCAGTTCGCCCGCCCATTCATCCGCCCTCTCGCCTTCCCGTTCGCCCGCCCGTTCCCTCGTCAGTTCGCTCTTCCGTTAACCCGTGTTCCTTCCAGTTCGCTCGCCAATTAGCTTGCCCATTAGTTCTTCCTCTTGCCCGTTGGCCCGTCCTCCTTATAATGAGGATGATGCCATTATTTCCTCTCGGGACACCATCGTCAGCATCATCATCATTATCATTATCATTATCATTATCATCATCACCATCGTCATCATCATCATCATCATCATCATCATCATCATCACACATCCTTCACTGATAACGATAACAAGACTCGGTAATGGCCCGTAATGATAAGGATAATAGCGTAATGGCGATCGTAATTTCCCTTGACACGGACATGTAGGAAGACAGGTGATGTGATGCTAAGATTCAGTGTTCCATATTTGTAAGTTTTACTGAGGGTAAGATTTGCGTTAGGTAGATAGATTGATTTAGATAGATAGACATAGATGGATGGATGGATTGATAAATAAATTAATAAATATAAATTCTACATACATGCATACTTATATACATATATAAATATATGGAGAGAGAGAGAGAGAGAGAGAGAGAGAGAGAGAGAGAGAGAGAGAGAGATCTTAGACTGTATTGGGCCTACGTCGCATTCAAAATCGTTCTTTTATGCCTTCCTCGTACCCCGCTAATACCAATACACGAGTCCTGTATAAGACAGCTTTAGCATGTATTCAATATGGACGGTGCGTGTTAGCGCCGAAGTGGTAATATGTAGAGGTGTATGGTATGTAGGAGAACTACTGAGCCTTGGGAGCAGGCTGTGAAGCCTATGCCCAGAGTCGGACACATTAAAAAAAAAAAAAAAATGTACTAAAGGTTTCATAGCCAAACTATCATTTTTTTTTTTTTCATCTGAGGGGACTGGGACTACCGTGGAATAATAAGTCGAGTTCATTAGGAAGGTCCCTAACACCTTTTCGGAAACGATTTATTTTGTTATATACACCTGTTTGTCCTCCTCTGTGTTTCATACATCCTTCTAATATCGTCATTCTCTGCATCAATAACGTACAAAAGTATTTTACCACCTATATCCAGAAATAAATCGCTGAGGAAGAGGTGTTAGGGAACTTACTTAACGGCCGACAATACGAGCCTTGGTTATGAGGCGCGATTGAGTCTCCGTGGTTACGAGACAGATCAGGCGTACAGTAAATGCTATATAATGAGAATAATTATGTGAAAAATTAGTTCAAGGAAAATTATTCACGTTAAATTATATTACTAAAAAAAATTGTATGATTTATTATGGAAGTTGGTTAAGATTTTTTTAGTTCATCCCCACGTAATTCTTCATTTTACCAGCAATGATGTGGGGGTCGCATGTGGTGGTGTGATGGTGTAGTGGTGTGGTGTGGTGTGGTGTGGTGTGGTATGGTTGGTATATTTGATTGTGTGGGAACGGTATGGTGTGGTGTGACAGCTGAGGGTGGTGTGTGGTGTGGTGTAATATGATATGGTGCGTTTGATTTCGAGGGAACAGCATGCTATGGTGTAGAATGGTGTATGATGTGGTGTTCTTTGCTGTCTCTGTGCAGGAACAGTGTGGTGGTGTGGTGTGGTGTGGTGCAGTATGATGTGGTGGGGTGGAACGGAAAAGTAGAACGTAGATGTGATGTTGTCTAGTGATGCGTGGTAGTGTGAGAGTGTGGAGAGGTAGAACTTTGGGTGCGGTGTGGTGTGATGTGGAGTGGTATGGTGTGGTATGGTGCAGTGTGGTGTAGTCACAGATAAAGAACCCACTGATAAATGCCCATCTAATAATACCCAACAAAGGTAAAAAAAAATAAAGCTAACGTAGTAATGTTAATCGTGACTTCTTATTCCCACTGACAGGCAGGTGGCAAGACGCATGACTTTAATTCTCCAGGAAAATCTATGCTCACCTGGAATAATGAGGGCCTTGCGTGTGTGTGTGTGTGTGTGTGTGTGTGTGTGTGTGTGTGTGTGTGGTGAGATGTGCTACATTTAGTGGTCTGATGATGTGTGGTGTGATGTTGTGTGGTGTTGATTTAAAACTGTGGTTTGCTGTAATGTGCTTTACCTCGCTGTGGTGTAGTGGTATAGCGAATGTACACCTAATATAATGAAGCAAAAACATTATAAACTAGAACAATGGTGCTCAGATGTGCTTTAGTGTCCCTGCAGTGCGGTAAAATGTGGTGTGGTGTGGCAGTGCAGATGGATTAGTGGAGTGGAGATATGGTGGGGTGATATGGATGCATCTGTGGTGGGTAAGTAGTGCCACAGTTTGGTGAGAATACTGTAGTGTAGTACTGGGTAGTGTTGGGTAGGGTAGGTAAGGTAGGGAAGGCTAGGGTAGGGTAAGGTAGGGTAGAGTAGTGTAGTGTGATGAGGTAGGGCAGCGTAGTATAGAGTCGTTTAGGGTAATGTTGGATAGTGTAGGGTAGGGTGGGGTAGTTTGGTGTGGTGGGGTAGGGTAAGGTAAGGATGGATAGTGTGGTGTGATGATGTGTTGTGTAGTGTAATGTACTGAATTGTAGTGCTGTGTAGTGTAGGCCTAACTTAGTACAGTGAGGCGTATTGAGTAGTGTATCTAAGTAGGGAGGCAGAGCAGTAGGGCATGGTGTGGTGTGGTGAAATGTTATAAAATAGAACAGCATAGTGATACAAGATGAGTCAGAAGTACTGGTGATGTGCAGTGTGGTATGGTGTGCAGTGGTACAGTGCGATTGTGGTGTTAGTGAGAAATGTAGAGCAATGCTGTGGAAAAGTAAGAGGATATGTGATGTGTGGTATGGTGTGGTGTGGCGTGGTGTGGTGTGAGCCAGAATGACAGAGTGATGTGAACCCTAGTGAGATATGTTAAGGTAGAATTCTTGGTGATGTGTGGTGAGTGTGATGTGCTTTTATGTGGGGTGGTGTGGTGTGGTGTGATACCAATATATTGTGCGGTATGGTGTGACAGAGAAAGACAGTAAAAATAGGAACAGCAACGAAATTTAACAAACTAATGACACGATGTAGTTGTAAAATAAAACCATGATCAAAACGCCTCTTTCTTAGCGATTCAGTTGTCTTACACCTTCATGTTTGTCACGAATCAAATTCACGACATTTCCCTTTTGTGAGAAGCCACGAACTATTAGTGGAAAACTCACTGTGTATCGCTCAGTTAACCGTTTCTCTCTCCATTTCGGGGTATACTTTTCAAAACATTCGTCACTGTTTTCAAAAGTGACCGATTTAATGCATGTCACTAAGTGCTGTACTGAGTGATACTTTTGTTTCTTTATTGTTCGCCCCTGTTTGCCTCGACCGTTAGAAAATGCGGCCTACTGCTCCCCCTTTTGTTCCCACGACTTAGTCAATCCAGTGTTTGCTCTGACGGAGGAAGGACCTGTGCTCCAGCAGTGTGAGAGGTCAGCTAGCACCCAAGCTCCACAGAGTACAGTTAATCCAAGCTCCCACCCCCTGGGTGATACACAGCATTCATCGATCAGTATTTCCTTTTTGTATTTTCGTAGTCTTAAGAGTTTAGTTAAGGTGTTTTTTTCCTAGGCGTAAGTATTTAGCTTTTGTGTGAGTGAGTGAGTGCGTCTCATTGATTTGATTTGAATTGTAACGTTAAATTTAATTTTTTGTAATCAATAAATTTAACAGTTCTTTTTCTTGAGCTTAATGTAAAGTAAAACTCTTGTTTCATTTCTCCATAATTAAGCTTATTTCCCACATAGCTCCCAGCTTGCATAGACGTTTTGCTATTCATAACTGGTACTTAGACCAGTATTGTATTAAACTTAAAATCCGTTGTGCCTTCTAGGAGTTAAGCATCGGCAAGAACCTGATGTTAGTATTAGTTATTTATTGTCAGGGGTGAAGTAACTTTCTCCAGAGGCTAACAGTACTAATTCAGCATTTGTGAGTAATTAGTCTCTGCTGTGTACTGTTGAGAAAGTTTATAAATTCTCGTTCTTAGAGAATCGTTGCTCGATTTAGCAAGACAAACATTGTCCCTGCTCTTTAATATTATTGAATATTAATATCAATTAAAAAATATTTAAGCATTTATTTTAAAACCACAGTGATATAATATAAAACCCCCGTGACAATTGGCGACCTCATTCCAGGATATTAACTCCTAGCTCTAAAGCTATTCACGAGATAGTGCTCACTCGTTCATATTTAGGTATTTATCATTAAAGTTTATAGGCACAAGTTTACTGGTGTTTACCGTTAATTTAGCAAGTGAATTTTTGCTTTATTAATCTATAGAGTACTTAACTCTATTTAATTCTTTATTTTTGGTAATGCCAGACGATTTTATTCGCTCCTGGGTACCCGCCGTACCCATTGTGTTAATTATTGAGAGTTCTTAGTTATTCGCATTTTTGCTTTAATCTTTGCCAGTTAACTAGATAAGACTGGTCACCACTAGCTTGTGTCTGTATTCTTTATTTGTATTATTAGCATTCGTTTGCGAAGCAGTCAGTACTCAGTTTCGTTTGCTTAATAAATTAGCGCCATGGCAGCCAGTGCTTATGTACAGGAAGCCAAAGATATGGGACCACGAGAAAATACAGAGTTACGTTCTCTCACGGTTTAATTACGAGCAAGAACGTGAGAAAGACGCTCGTGAACGTGAGCGAGAACAACGCGAATACGAGTGAGAACAGCGCGAATATGAGCGAGAACAGCGCGAATATGAGCGAGAACAGCGTGAACACGAACAAAAACAACGCGAGCTCGAGTTAGAAAAAGAGCGACAACAGCGCGAACACGAGCTAGTACAAGAGCGAGAACAGCGCGAATACGAGCGTGAACAACGAGACAGAGAACGAGAACACGAACGTGCTGAGCGAGAAGCACGCGAGAGACATGAACTTGAAGTGCTGAAGCTCAGGCGAGATTCCTTGGCTTCAGACACGTCTGCTGCAGTTGGTCCAAGCTCCACGAGCGTTTCCCCTGCACATGTCCTGGCGACCTCACGCATCAAGCTTCCTTCATACAAGGAAAGCGAGCGAATCGAGCCGTACATAGCTCGTTTTGAGGACATGGCAGACATGTATCAACTGGATGAGGCAGCTAAGCGGCATCAGTTTCTTAGCCTATTTTAGGGCCCTGCTCTCGATATTCTCCACAGAATTCGTGGAGACAATCTCACATATCAGATGATGAAAGCTGCACTCATTAAGGCATATGGTCTCACAGTAGACGACGCCAAAGTTCAGTTCATGCGAGCTCGTTTCCAAGACAAGGAGACAGCTGTTCAGTTCCTTGATCGTCTCACAGCTTACTTAAATGAGTGGATGGAGAAAGATGGAACTCCTTCCACGCGTAAGGGGATAATTGACCTTATGCTGCATACACAGCTAGAGAGGTCGTGGCCTGCTGAGCTCATAGCACAGCTTAAGATCTGCCAGGTGAAAGATGCCAGCCAAATGGCAGAAAAGGCTGACGCATTCTTCACTGCATACGGGTATCAAACTCGCAAGCAGCAAAACACCTGGAACAGAAAACCTGATAAGTCTGGGAAGCCGTCTCAGACTGAACCCCAGCAACAAGGCCATTCTCAGAATAATGGCCAAGGTCCAAAACTGCAGTGGAAGGACCAGGGGCAAAACACTCAGAAACCTGAGTGGAAGAGGTACAACAGGTACCCTAACCAGCAGCAGTATCAGCCACACAATCGACCTTCGGGACAAACTTTTTCACCACCAGCTCAAAAGAGGCAGGAAGCGAACGCAGCCTTCATTCCTCAGCAGCAGCACGGTGGTCACGTCCCTACCAGTATGGGTACTCCCCCACGGTTCACTAGTCCCACAGTGACAGTGAACCCCCCTCCACAGATGGCCAATGTTCCATCTTCACAAGGCACGACGTTTGCCGCATCAATTCAGCAGCCTCATGAGTGGCTAGCTGCTTCCTCCACAGGCCCTCCCACAGGTGACAGTACCTTCCTTGTTCAGCCAGGGTTTGTGGGAGGCATTCCTGTGAAGGTCCTGAGAGACAGTGGTTCCTCAGGTTGCTCTGTTAAGCAGAGTTTAGTTCGGCCTGAGCAGTATACAGGTTGACAGATCCATGCAAACCTTATTAATGGATCAGTGAGATTGTTCCCTGAGGCATGTATCCAGGTGGCATCTCCATTTTATACTGGTACGACACTTGCAGTTGTCATGCCAGAGCCTCTGTTTGACCTTACAGTAGGCAATATTCAAGGAGTCAAGGATAGTTGCTCCGATGATGATGCTTCTCAGACTTCGGCTGCTGCGGTAACACGAGCCATGGCTGAGGCTCCAGACTGTGTCACCCCAGTGATCATTGAATCGCCACAAGATCTGATGTGTAGTCAACTTGTTGTGCAAGAACAGCATTCTGACCCGACACTTGCTGCCGTGCGGAACAAACAAAAGGGTCGAGTGATTAATTATTCACGGGGAGGTCGAGCCAAGTTCCTTCGTAAACAAGGACGGCTCTACCGTGAGTCACGAACACCCGAGGGCGAGGTTCGACTGCAGTTTGTCGTTCCCACCAAGTACCGCCAAGCAGTGTTACAATGGGGTCATTGTTCAGCCTCAGGAGGTCACATGGGCAAAAGGAAGACCCAGGGCCGTATCCGAGCTGACTTTGTCTGGCCAGGGATGGGACGAGACATAGATAGTTTTGTCCGTTCCTGCAGTGTGTGTCAAAGTAACACCACTCAGGGACATGTCCTTCCTGTGCCGTTCGTAACTACACCTGTAATCTCTGAGTCAGTTGAGAGACAGGGTAGTGGTGAATTGGGTGCAGACCTGACGTCTCGCCCATTGGCCCCACAGGACACAGTATGTCCCCGGCCTGTACATACATATTATGTACCGTAGGTTAAGGGGGAAGTTCGAGAGAGAACTCCGCAGAGGCGACTTGAGGCTATGGAAGACCCGAGTTTGCACAAGGATTCTCAGCTCCCCGATACTAATATAATTACTGTAGGTTAGGGGGAAGTTCGAGAGAGAACTCCGCAGAGGCGACTTGAGGCTATGGAAGACCTGAGTTTGCACAAGGATTCTCATCTCCCCGATACTAATATAAGTACTGTAGGTTAAGGGGGAAGTTCGAGAGAGAACTCCGCAGAGGCGACTTGAGACTATGGAAGACCCAAGTTTGCACAAGGATTCTCAGCTCCCCGATACTAATATAAGTACTGTAGGTTAAGGGGGAAGTTCGAGAGAGAACTCCGCAGAGGCGACTCGAGGCTATGGAAGACCCGAGTTTGCACAAGGATTCTCAGCTCCCCGATACTAATATAAGTACTGTAGGTTAAGGGGGAAGTGAGAACTCCGCAGAGGCGACTTGAGGCTATAGAAGACCCGAGTTTGCGCAAGGATTCTCAGCTCTCCGATACTAATATAAGTACTGTAGGTTAAGGCACAGGTTGAGGACCCGTGTGCAGTTCGAGGCTATGGAAGACCCGAGTTTGCACAAGGATTCTCAACTTGCCGAAACTAATCGTGTGCTATAACTAATGGCGACCTCGAATGTACGAAGCTTAAGCTGTCACCTGTATTTTTCGGCCAGAGCGTATTTTTCGTAGCATGTACTGATTGCTAGGCAGAGAGAGTAATTGTAACTTAATAAGAATTTTGTCTCACTGACACTTTTGGTGCTCCACCTTAATTGGTTTTGCAGGTACAGCAATGGGTGTAGCAGTTTTGCTGTGCGGGCCAGCTGATCGTCTGCCGCACGCTGCCACCTCTTCTCCTCTACCTTCGTCGTCGCCATGTTATTATTTACTATGTCATTTTACACATAGGTACAGTTACACTACAACTGTCACACCTACACCGTGTATTACATACACCACGCTACACAACAATTAGTTGTCAGTGTAAATGTAGCGAATTTTCGCTCAGTTTGACCTGAGTACAGGATTTTCACCGTCGTCACGGAGTTTTTCCCTCAAGCTTGCTTCTATTAACGTAAATACGAGTTTTTTTTTCGCTCACTGGCGACTGCGACTTTCTCCTGTAGCAGGATAGCACACACACCACAGTGTGAATCTTGTGTGACTGAGTTAGGATGTGTACATATATATATATATATATTCACAAATTTTTTCCCATAAGGAAAAAATTTAATTTTGTAGGGGCGTAATGTCACGAATCAAATTCACGACATTTCCCTTTTGTGAGAAGCCACGAACTATTAGTGGAAAACTCACTGTGTATCGCTCAGTTAACCGTTTCTCTCTCCATTTCAGGGTATACTTTTCAAAACATTCGTCACTGTTTTCAAAAGTGACCGATTTAATGCACGTCACTAAGTGCTGTACTGAGTGATACTATTGTTTCTTTATTGTTCGCCCCTGCTTGCCTCGACCGTTAGAAAATGCGGCCTACTGCTCCCCCTTTTGTTCCCACGACTTAGTCAATCCAGTGTTTGGTCTGACGGAGGAAGGACCTGTGCTCCAGCAGTGTGAGAGGTCAGCTAGCACCCAAGCTCCACAGAGTACAGTTAATCCAAGCTCCCACCCCCTGGGTGATACACAGCATTCATCGATCAGTATTTCCTTTTTGTATTTTCGTAGTCTTAAGAGTTTAGTTAAGGTGTTTTTTTCCTAGGCGTAAGTATTTAGCTTTTGTGTGAGTGAGTGAGTGCGGTCTCATTGATTTGATTTGAATTGTAACGTTAAATTTAATTTTTTGTAATCAATAAATTTAACAGTTCTTTTTCTTGAGCTTAATGTAAAGTAAACTCTTGTTTCATTTCTCCATAATTAAGCTTATTTCCCACATAGCTCCCAGCTTGCATAGACGTTTTGCTATTCATAACTGGTACTTAGACCAGTATTGTATTAAACTTAAAATCCGTTGTGCCTTCTAGGAGTTAAGCATCGGCAAGAACCTGATGTTAGTATTAGTTATTTATTGTCAGGGGTGAAGTAACTTTCTCCAGAGGCCAACAGTACTAATTCAGCATTTGTGAGTAATTAGTCTCTGCTGTGTACTGTTGAGAAAGTTTATAAATTCTCGTTCTTAGAGAATCGTTGCTCGATTTAGCAAGACAAACATTGTCCCTGCTCTTTAATATTATTGAATATTAATATCAATTAAAAAATATTTAAGCATTTATTTTAAAACCACAGTGAGATAATATAAAAACCCCGTGACAATGTTCTTTTATCAATTATTTCTAGATGTATTTAAATAGACATGGGCTGCATCAATGACACTGTAGATGATGTTATGGTGTAATGAGTGCAAAATAAGTCGCCGAGAAAAAAGTGTTACCAAGCCTCTTATTCAAGAAGGAGTGGTAGTCAAGGAGGAGGTGGTAGTCAGGTGGTGACAGGCGTTGTCTTCTGTCCATAAAAATGCGAGTTCAGTCTCAGTCTTGATCAGAACACAGTTTGTTTAATATTTCACACACACACACACACACACACACACACAGATTACTGAGGTTCCACAAAACCCCAAATCCTGTCATTAATACATCAGGCCTAAACGAGACAGGCAATATGGACAGTGGGTATTAGCACCGAAGTGGTGACATGTGAAGGTGTGTGAAACGTAGGAGTGGTAGGCCTCAAGAAACAGCAACCCACAGTGACCAGGGTTTTTGCGTCGTGGATTCTGGGAGGATCCTTAGCATACCATCTTTCGCTTATTGGCTCATGGTGGCGAAGCTCTCAGTACCCTGAAAGTCCCCCTTTTGTATTAATAGGATGTATAATTCCGTCCCGTTATAGAACCATGGCAAGCAATGGGTAAAATAATAGTATTAGAGAAGATACTATACTCCTTTCACCTTAACTTGGCCTAGATTTTCGTCGCTTTGCAGCTCATTCCACGTAGGTCAGTGGAAGAATGAGATAATGCTAGCTTCTATTTCCTTTCCACATCACTTCTTCCTGACTAGCATACAATTCAGCATTCAAGATGGGGAGACAAATTTTAGGCCAAATTGGAGATACCGTAAGTGTTATATATGGTGTTATGTTTCTGCTTCCTTCCCACAGCACTTCGTCCTGACAAGCATCATATTCTAGTGTTAAGCTACTGCTACAACTCAGCATTCAAGATGGGGAGATAGCAATTTTAGGCCAAGTTAGAGTAAAAGGAGTATATTGTAGTTAGAGGTAGGTACTAGAAGGTAGTTTGTGTTACCTGTCGTTAGGCTTGTGTGAGAACGATGTAATTGCCTTGTCGTTTGAGCACGTAGTAAAAATGATTACTGTGCATTCTCTCTCTCTCTCTCTCTCTCTCTCTCTCTCTCTCTCTCTCTCTCATACAGCACTTTTAAACAGAGTGGAATCAAAGGCTTCTCATCTCAACAACTCTCCTTTCTCTCAGAGACACCTTTTCACACACACACACACACACACACACACACACACACACACACACACACACACACACACAAATACTACGTACATTCTTTCTGACACTAATCTCTTCAGAACTATGGTATGTGCTGTTCTCCCACACACATAAAAAGTGTATTCGAGCCAGGGTCTCCCTTCAAAGTCAGAAATTCAGGAAGGTTAAAATATATCTCAGCCAACTTCCTCGATGCTGTTTTTTAACGAATAGAAATTGATTACTGTGGTAGGTGGGGGCGCTCACCATCCACTCATTCGATGTAGTGCTGCTCTCGGGTGTCTGCCCTTTCCTCTCTTCCATCCTTTTTCCTTCCATCCTCTTCTGTCTTTCTTTCCTTCATTCTTTCCTTGTCCTTCTGCCTTCGGGTGACTTTACACTCCCTCTTCTGTCTTTCTTTCCTTCATTCTTTCCTTTTCCTTCTGCCTGTGAGTGACTCTACACTGAGTGACAAGCCAAATGGTTTCTTGTACACCAGGAAACAATTTACTACGCTGGGTGGTAACCATATAGCCAAATTTTTGGCACCTGGTGGTTTAGTGGGTAATTATTGCGCTCCAGTCGGATTGAGCCGGTGAAGATTTATATCCAAGGGGTGGTTGGGGTTGATTGCTCATGTAATGCCACTCAGGGATGAGTGAGGATGATCACTCTCATCTAAAATGTCGAGACCAACTGCCTAGCCCCGGGCTCCTACGCTCCTCACGGGGCAATGAAGGATTGGATGATGGATGGATGGATGAATGAAATATGATTACACCTACAGTAGATTGATCTGAAGACAACAAGGATATGGAGATATGATTAAGCATGAAGGTGTGTGCTTGTTAATGATAAGGGGGAGTAATGTGGAAGTCTGCGGCCAGTTAAAAGACGGAGGAATTGAGTTTTTGAGGCATTTAAAACAATAAGGCTTCGTTTTCCCCAGGCAGGTAAAATATGTCTAATCAGAAGTCAGGTGGCCGTACTCTCGCTCCATGACTGTTGTGGCGATTGTTGCGATGGACGCTGTGAGGGGCGAGTGAAAAAGTGAAAGTTGGAGTTTGTGTCATCAGCGAGTGAGTAGTGCTAGCGTAGGTCACTGATGGGTGAGAGAGAGAGAGAGAGAGAACCATGAGGAACACCAATATTCATTGGCCCGTATTCTCGTCGGGTAAGGAGGCTCCCTAGCACCTCTTCCATGGCTACTTATTTTCCAAAGTACTCATTAATATCTTCTGATTTGCTTCTTATGACCTCTCGATATCGACATAGCTTGCGTGAATAACACACAGGAATATAGTTACGTAGCAGAATCGGAAATACATCGGTAAGGAGGCGGCCTATATTCTTATAATTACTTGGTCACTTAGAACGCCACCCAAAGATCGACCGAGGAAGAAACCTGAGACAACGAAGAAAGATGGACAGAGACGCAAGGACACGTTTCGAAATTAACCTCTTCAATCTAATGTCGGGTTTTCTGCTATATTGCCGTTATTTACAGATGGCTTTTCTTCACTTCTGAATAAACTTTTTGACTAAAGGCTATCACCATCATATAGCACATCTCGACGGATTGCAATAAAAGAATTTTCGTATCATTGTATCAATTCTCTCAGTGACTCCCCTCACACACACACACACACACACACACACACACACACACACACACACACACACACACACACACACAAATATATACTCTCTCTCTCTCTCTCTCTCTCTCTCTCTCTCTCTCTCGTATTAAATCGTCTGTACGTAGTAAGAATAAATTGCTTAAAGATGTCGTCATCGTTCTGAAGGACTTCAAGATTTGTAGCACACTACGTCCTGTGTGTGTGTGTGTGTGTGTGTGTGTGTGTGTGTGTGTGTGTGTGTGTGTGTGTGTGTGTGAATTATTGGCGAGAATGATACATAACGTGCATGCAAATGATGATGAATAGACGGCCATGGACGAGTTTTATGGCCGTGTGTGCTGCCTGTATTATGTGTTGTGTAAGGTCTGTTTCTTGTTGTGTGTGTGTGTGTGTGTGTGTGTGTGTGTGTGTGTGTGTGTGTGTGTGTGTGTGTGTGTGTGTGTGTGTGTAAATCCACATTAGAATTACACCTGTCCACAGTTCACACCTGTCCTCACCTGTCCATATTTAAATAGTCTAGCTTCATCACCTGCAACTACAACTCCAATTTCTATCTATCTATCTATCTATTGCCAGACGTCATACTCCCATAAGGGGTGACCATTTGACTTTTGAGTTATTTGTTTTTGATGTGGATAATAGTCATACGTAAGGGAGTTAAAGGGAGGGAGTAGGGCAGGTGTGGAGGAGTGTCAGGTGTGGTTAGGGCAGGTGTGGAGGGGTGTCAGGTGTGGTTAGAGCAGGTGTGGAGGGGTGTCAGGTGTGGTTAGGGCAGGTGTGGAAGGGTATAAGGTGTGGTTACGGCAGGTGTGGAAGGGTATAAGGTGTGGTTACGGCAGGTGTGGAAGGGTGTCAGGTGTTGTTAGGGCGGGTGTGGTTAGGGCAGGTGTGGAAGGGTGTCAGGTGTGGTTCGGGTAGGTATGGAAGGGTGTCAGGTGTGGTTAGGGCAGGTGTGGAAGGGTGTCAGGTGTGGTTAGGGCAGGTGTGGAGATGTGTTAGGTGTGGTTAGGGCAGGTATGGAAGGGTGTCATGTGTGATTAGGACAGGTGTGGAAATGTGTTAGGTGTGGTTGGGGTAGGTGTGGAAGGGTGTCAGGTGTGGTTAGGGCAGGTGTGGAAGGATGTCAGGTGTGGTTAGGGCAGGTGTGGAAGGGTGTCAGGTGTGGTTAGGGAAGGTGTGGAGGGGTGTCAGGTGTGGTTGGGGTAGGTGTGTGGTTAGGGCAGGTGTGGAGGGGTGTCAGGTGTGGTCAGGGCAGGTGTGGAGGGGTGTCAGGTGTGGTTAGGGCAAGTGTGGAGGGGTGTCAGGTGTGACTGAGTGTTGATCATCAATTGGTGTGAATTATAGTTAGGGCAAAAATACCAGTGACTTCAGTGGTCATCATCATCATCGTCATCATCACCATCATCATCATTATCATCACGATCATCATCATCATCATCATCATCATCATCATCATCATCATCATCATCACTCTAACCAACTTTCCCACTCTCTTCCCCATAAAACTGAAGGGATGCAGAAGCGGGAACAGGCTAGTAAAAAAAAATAATCAAGTGAACTGTAAACAAAGTGCCAAGTAAAAATGGGCCACACATCCACTCACTCATAATTAAAGACCACGGAATCCTCTGGCAACACTGGTATTCGAACTGCGATGTCCTTAACGTATGCCGAGTTCAGTACTATAGCTACTGGAAGTGTGTGTGTGTGTGTGTGTGTGTGTGTGTGTGTGTGTGTGTGTACTTGTGTCTGTGGATAAAGGTGACGTTTTTAATGTAAATGGGAGAGAGAGAGAGAGAGAGAGAGAGAGAGTGTGTGTGTGTGTGTGTGTGTGTGTGTGTGTGTGTGTGTGTGTGTCCCTGTCTATGCGTGTGGGTGGGGGGGTGCGTGTGCCGGTGAGCTGGAGTGGGAATTACATTGTGCTAAATCAAATCCATGCGACAGCCCTGCTCCACTAGAAGGGGTACTGGATGTTTTGGTCCCCACTAACAATTACTACCCAGCGACTAAGCCAAGAATGGAGGAATATCACCAACCAATCACAAAAGCTAACATAACATAGCATAAAGTAACATAGCATAGCACAGCATATTAAGGTAGTATTGGATAACATACTATAGAGTAATATTGGTCAACATAACATAGCATAAAGTAACGCTACGGGACATAGCATAGCATAACATAGCTTAAACTAACATAGCATAGCATAGAATAGCATACCATAAAGTAGCATTGCATAAAATAACGATTACTACCCAGTGACAAAGCCCAGTAGAGAAGAATATCACTAACCTATCCCTCAATCTAACATAACATAGCATAAAGTAAAACTGCATAACATAGCATAAAGTAGCATGGCATGATATAGCATAAAGTAACATGGCATGACGTAACGATTACAAGAAGCGGTGCCAAGGCACAGCAAACTCGTCCCCGGCAGTCATTTTAGTGCTTGACGTATAAACACAATAGGATATCTAGTCAACGATGTCACATATCAAATTTGGAGTAAATTTGACGATTTTATGTCGATTTGAAATTTTAGGCCCGACCCACCTGACATTGACCCCCCTACCGCTAATTGGGGGTGACCCCCCTAATGTAATGAAGCATGTTATAGGATGCAGATTTGAAAGATGCACCTTTAGTTTTGGTTTCATGTCGATATGACGAATTTGAAAGGAGTTATGACGAAAAAACTATATATATATTTTTTTCTCTTTTTTTTTTTTTTTTTTTGCCTACAGCATGCGCTATGGCCCGATTGGCCCAGAATTTATTCAGGTGATCAGGTCATAGCCCATCATACCTTTAATTTTAGTCAAAATCACTCCAGTAGTTTTCGCGTAAAGTTGTTAGCAGACAGACAAACAAACAGACAAACCGAGTGAAAACAATAACCGTCCCTGAGCCTACCCGCAGCGGGGACAGTAACAAGCAACGATAAAGCTCAGTATGGAAGAATATCACTAATCTATTGCGAAATCTAACATAACATAGCATAGCATAGCATAAAGTAACATTGAACAACATAACATAGCATAAGATAATATTGCGATTATAACCCAGCGACAAAGCCCAGTATGGAGGTATATCACTACAGTAATCTATCATTAAAACTAACATATCAGAGCATAACATAGCATAAGGCAGCATAGCATAACAACGTAGCTTAACATAGCATAAAGGAACATGGAATAACATAACGATTACAACCCAACAACAGTGTCCAGTTGGGAGGAATATCAATAATCAACCTCTATATGTAACATAACATAACATAGCATAACAGCGATTACAAGCAACAACAAATCCATTAGGGAAAAAAAAATCACTCGATCTTGTCCAAGAAACCCTAGGATAATAAAGACAGCCACTAAATCTCCAACCTTACCTAATCTAACCTAATCTAATCTAATCTAATTTAATCTAAGAAATAAAATCCCACACCCGAATCCAGTGTGGAAAATCTAACACTTGTCTGATGATTTCTAAGGTGGTAAAGATAATCCACCAACTTCTAACCCTACCTAATGTACTCTATCCTAACCTGATCCAAGCGAACTTAACCTAATCATCGTAACTTCAACAAAAACTGACCTATCCTGACCTGATATGCTAACCCATTCTAACCTAAACTAAACTAGACTGACCTAACCTTACTTAGTCCCGTTCAGCCCAACCCAACCTAAGCCAACCTAACCTGATCAAACCTCACCTCACCTAACCTAACTCAACCTAACCTGACCTAACTCGGCTAGATTCAATCCAGCCTATCCCTCATTCAGTTTAATCCAGTTGACTTTGCCCTATTCATAACATAGCAACATAACATAGTCCAAACCGACATAACTAACCCCACCAAACCTAAGGCAAACATCCTAGGGTGTCTCCGAGCCAAACAAAAGAAAAAAAAAAAGGAAAGTTATATTTCTTCTTCTTTCTACCGTGATGACTGCAAATCTTCGTGGTGGAGGTAGTGGCCGAGTGGATATGGGAGTGGGCTGTGAATTGGCAGGACGTGAGTTCGATTCCAGCTCTTGAGGGGAAAAAGTTTGAATGATAGAAGTTTCTTGGAGCTGGAAATTTTTCGAAGTGTTAGTCCCTTCACTGCGAGGACGTATTTTCCATTAATTCAAAATACTGACAGACGATTTTACTCTCCATTTTATTCTTGCTACTACCAACCTTTTTTATTCTGTGAAAGAGTGAGGTGCAAGTCATCTCACTAAAATAAATGCGTTAGTCTTTCACTTCCCGTCCCCTCCACATGGCCAAACATTTACACTAAGATTTTAGGTGTGGGTTTTGGACCACAAGGCAAGAAAGAATCACTGTTATCACATCACATTTAACTTATAAATCTATATATATATATATATATATATATATATATATATATATATATATATATATATATATATATATATATATATATATATATATATATATATATATATATATATATATATATATATATATATATAGCAGCCGTGGCTCAGTGGGTTAGAGCGCTCCGTTCTGACCTAAGGGTCGGAGGATCGAATCCACCCAAGGGTCATTGGTAGACCTCAGGAAGGGCATCCGGTCATAAAATGCTACACGCTCCAAACCAAAGTCCTCTACCCAGGGGCAACGCCCTAGCCCTTATCCAAAAAAGGGGTACCTGGCGTAAAACTCACTCTCTCTCTCTCTCTCTCTCTCTCTATATATATATATATGTATATTATATATATATATATATATATATATATATATATATATATATATATATATATATATTTTTTCAGAACAGGGCAATGCTTCGACTCAGCCGTAATTAAGGAAAATGTAGTATCGGTGACCTTCCATCTTTTCACAAGTGCTTGAGAAACTGTTTATTATTTTCCCGGCTAAATCGAAGCATAACACTGTTCAACAAGGTCTTGGGCTTGTATTCTCTAAGGTTAAAAAAGCTCCCTAACACCTCTTCCTTATCTATCTAATTCTGGATACGACTAATATCATTTTGTACGATGCAGAGTATAGTGGTATTACAATGATTTCGGCACACAGAAGCGGACGTCAAGGTGTTATTAGCAAACTAAATCTTTTAGGAAGGGGTGTTAGAGAACTGCTTTAACTGACGAGAATAGTAAATGTCGGTGTTTTCACTCTCCTTGTAACCCAGTGCTCGCAAGTTAGTCGTTACTCCCAGTCCTTCATGTATGCAACAATTCTACTCTGGAACTGTCTCCCTCAGTCTTTATTTCCTACTGCCTATGACCTTCAGTCATTCAAACGCAGTGTGTCCAGGCATTTGGAAATGAACAGAGCTTGAATTTTGCTCTCTGTTACCTTGCTTTTTTTTTTTTTTTTTTTTTTTTTCTTCTTGGAGGGACCAATCCTGCGGGCTTCGGGCCTTTGGTTCCTTCTTTTCTTGCATGAAAAATTAATAAATAAATATAAATGCGGTAATTTATTTCATTCTTGGTTTCGTAGGCACCACTCCACAAATTATTATAATGACATTGCACTTATACGCGTTTTACTATAACGTAGCCTAAAATTGCCACATCTCAAGCTTGGATGCCGAGTTGTAGCAAGAGATTAACACTAGAATATGATACTAGTCACGAATATGTGCTATGGGGAAGGCTGTAAAGGCATGGTATTGTTTTATTCTGGCATTAAACTGTGCGTGAAATAAGTACACAATGATAAAACTCTAGGTCAAGTTAAGGTAAAAGGACTATAGTACTGTGACTGAATTACAGCTTCGTCATTGGAACAGACAGACCAGCAAACGGATAGTGATTTATTCCTCCAAAAGATACTTAGATTCAGGCTTGTAAGAGACAGAGTTTGAAACAACTTCATGGTAGAGATTGTGGTGAGTGGAGCTGCCCTCTATCCACTCACTCGATGTAGTGATGCCTTTGGGAGATACTGCACTGAATGACAAGCCAGATGGTTTCTTGCAGCGCAGGAAGCTTTTAAATTCTAGGTATGATTGGGGTTTACTGCTCACATAAGGACAACCAGTTACCCGCGTCTTAAATGTCAAGACTGTATTGCCTACCCCCGGGCCCCATTTTGTTATGCAAGAAAGAATGAACCAAAGGCCTGGGGCCTGCAAAATTGTTCCCTTCTCATGGGGCGATAAACAATTGGTTGATAATAGAAGGACAACAAGGACATGGTAGCAAAGGAACTAACATCTGCTTTTTGTTGTGGCAGAAAGGCAAAAATAATATTGTAGTAGTAGTAGTAATAGTAGCAGCAGTAGTAGTAGTAGTAGTAGTAGCAGTAGCAGTAGCAGTCGTAGTAGTAGTAGTAGTAGTAGCTGCAATTCCCCTTCATCTGCAGTCCACCATCCTCCTTTCGGGGGATAGGGAGGGGGACTGAGGGATGTTTGTATACCCAGGCAGCTCCGCCACCCAGTCATATCAGTGCCACCGCATGAAGGCGTCCCTCTCCAGCACTAAGGCAGGAGTACACACACACACACACACACACACACACAGGTTGACTAAAACATGATACCGTCCTTACTTTGCGAGAGAGGAAATAATAATGATAACGCGATGATAGAATAACAAGCACACCAGCAAGTATATCTGTATTACCCACGACGGGGAAAATTAGTAGGGGAAATACAAGAGAATCACATAAACAGCAAAGGCCACCAAGAACACTATTACTAACCCTAAACTAACAATAATATAAATACGAACTCCGTAAAGAAAACTATAATCATAACATTAGCACTAAGAGAATATCAAGAAGAGCCCTACCACCACCACCACCACCAACACCACCACCACCACAAAAACATATCCATTTTCCCACGAAGACCAGGGGTACAAAGGAAAATGTGAAAACTATAAAAATAACAAAGAATGTGGGACAAAGAACACACTAATTGCGGACCTACTCCATTTTAGCGAGAGGGCAACGAAACTTACATTGTTGAGGCGGGAATGTGGTAAGTTTCCCTCACCCGCACCATAACAGAAGCGCAGCAAAATACAGCATCGTTAAAGCACCATCACAGCAGTACAGTAAAACACGCATCGTTAAAGCACCATCACAGCAGTACAGTAAAACACACACACACACACACACACACACACACACACACACACACACACACACACACACACACACACACACACACACACACACACAAAACAGAACATTAGCACAGCACAGTAAAAGACAAAGTAGCACCATCACAGCAGTACAGCACAGCGAAGGAAAACACAGTACATCATTAGCATAGCACAGTAAAAGACAGGGTAGTACAGTGGCCACAGCATAACACAGCAAAGCATTGTAAAAAAAAAAAAAAAAAAAAAGCATTTCTTTAAATATGCTGTGTAAATTGCAGAGTAGCATCAACACAGCAGCAGAGTATGGCACAGCCCCTGTAACGACTGCCCTTGTGTGTGTGTGTGTGTGTGTGTGTGTGTGGTGGCAGCTGCTGTTGACTGTCACTGTAATGTCTCTGCACTAGGGGTTACTTGAGCATGTGTGTGTGTGTGTGTGTGTGTGCCCGGGCTCGTATTTGTGAGAGAGAGAGAGAGAGAGAGAGAGAGAATTTGCTTGTGTACGAAAGTGTATGTACATTCCATGCTTCTGTGTGTGTGTGTGTGTGTGTGTGTGTGTGTGTGTGCATATAGTGTACAGTACCTCAAAAAAGTATCCGAACACATTTGTGAGGAAACAAACTGAAAACTGAACGAAAGATCTGAAAGACGACTGTGGCCTTGCCGCAAGTGCTGGCAAGGTGCTGGTAGCCCTGAGGACTCCAGTTGCCATTGATATATTTATACTGTTAACATTGGCATTTTCGATAGCTGACAGGCTAATTATTCTCATACATGTGTATTATTATTATTTAACCCTCTTCAATACCGATACGCATTTTGTGGTCTATTTTTCCTACCTCATGATTTTATTCAGAGAGAGAGAGAGAGAGAGAGAGAGAGAATACGCGACCTCTCGGTATAGAAGGGGTTAAGGGTGAATGAATGACAGCAACAATTAGTCTTCTCCTTGACTATTCATTGATTCAGTATAGGTCACTATTTGCCTATCACCTCCGTATATCATAGGTAACTGACCTAACGACAGTAACTGTTATGCCCATAGTAGATTGGTTGCAGGATAAACAGCACATCATTGTAATACAACCTGAGAGACTCCATGATAACCCATGACATGTTTTGTAGGCGTTTTACTAACGAAAACACATATTTTTGTGTGGTAGGCTGCAGGTGAATACGGGTCACACACATAGGACGGCATACACTAAATGCGTGTACTGCTACACTGGAGGCTACAGAATGACACTGGTTCGTTCATTGCAATCACTGTCAGTTCATATATCCGTGTATGGCAACTCAGACTTCGTTTGTTTAAAGGATGATTTATAGAATAGGTTATGCTAAATATGGCTGCCTAATACTGTTACTGATAATGTTTCATATGTTAGGCTATTGTGTAACATTCTTGCCAAATTTTGGTAACCTTACACACACTGTGCAAGTGACATTACAAACCATTATTAGCAACCTTGGATGTCGACTACATGCTTACCAACCTTGCCGAAACCGCCTGCATGATCCACAACTTACGTTTTCGGAACTATCTACCCTCGAGTGAGGATACTTTTTTGAGGTACTGTACATCCTCCGGTGTATTTTTTTTTTTTTTTAGGTATCTGAATCTGGGCATAGGCTTCACAGCCTGCTTCTAAGGCCCAGTAGTCCTCCTGTTTTCTATACACCTCTACATGTATCCGTTAGCGTGTGTATCTATGGGTACCGACCCAAGAGAATATATATACAGCGCCACCTCAAACTGCAAAATATCGTTGCAACCTCATGGGATCCTCACTGCAATTGCAACCGGCTCGCAGGACTCTGCCATCAACACGACTATACATTCTCGTAGTTATTGCAGTTTTTTTTTAATGCTGACGCCAGACATTTTTTTATTTTTTCACAGACGATTTTAAAAGTTCAGTTTTTTCATAACGCGATTCTGTTCAGGTCATACTATTTTGTTCATTTATCTACCTGTGCATCTGTCTACCTATAGCCAGACGCCATAATCCTGTAAGGGGTGGCCACAAAACCGTCACCTTCATGTCGCCCTGTCCCATGCCATTTCAGTGCTTTCCCCCCAACTTACACTCCCGTCTCTCTTATACTTCTCCACTCCAAGCCTCCAGCTTATCCTCGGCCTCCCCCTGGTCCTCCTCCCCACATCACACACACACACACACACACACACACACACACACACACTCCTAGTTAGTCTCTCACTCTCCATCCTTTTCACATGGTCAAACCACCTCATTATATTTCTCCTAATGCTTTCTATCACATCTAAATCCACACCACAACGCCCCTTCACTTCCTCATGTCATTCTCTCTCCATGTAACTCCACATGCTCATCTCAGGTAACTCATTTCCATTTCTCTCACTCTTGACTTGTGTCCAAGTCCCTTGCTTCCGTGTTGTACCCTTTCAAATATTTCATAATCCAAACTTTCATCCATATTCATCACACTACCCAAGTACTTAAATGCACTCGCATTTTCCATTTCCTCACTATCTAACCTCACTGTGCATTCAGTGACTTCATTTCTCTTTAGACGACCACAACTTTACTCTTCCCTACATTCACCTTTAAATTCAGTTGCTTACACATTCTCCCAAATTTAGTCACAAAGCCTTGCAGTTCTCCTTCGTCTTCACTTAACAATACAAACTCATCTGCAAATAAGAGTACAGGAAGTTTCCAAAAGCTGCCCTCTCCCATTAGGACCGCTTCATCATCCACTGCCTTACCTTGTATCTCTTTAACAACTCCAGCCAAATACTAATTGAACAGCTATGGAAGCACGACACATCCCTTTTTGAATCCAACATTCAGATAAAAAATTCACTCAGTTCACCATCCACACACACTGCAGCCCTAGCACCGTCTTACATACTCTTCACGGCATTTCTCTAGAAACTTTTAGACTAAACACCTTAGGATAAATATCTAAACTACACAACCTCTTCCCTTCCTGCAACCTCCCTGTTCTCTTTCAACTGATTTCTCTGTTATTTTCCTAACTCTGTCAATAAGTATCCTACCATTTACATTTCCTAATGTGCTAAGCAGATAAATGCCTCTATGGTGTTAATCTCTTGCTACAGCTCAGCATTCAGGATGGAGAGAAGACAGTTGCAGGCTATGTTAAAATTCACAAGATATCGTTAGCATGATCCAGTCGACCTACTGCATTTATTCCTTTTTTTGTCCTGATCCTAACCTCTTCCCCACAGCCATCCCACAGCACCATTTACCTGTGCCTAATTAGTGTGTTTCTTGCAGGTGAGAATAGGTTTAGCGCTTCACAGCACTTCCACAGCACCAATTACCTGTACCTAATTAGAGTGCTTTTTGCAGGTAAGAATGGGATTAGTACTTCCCCACAGCACTCCCACAGCACTCTCTGCCTGTGCCTAATGAGCGTATTTTCTTGCAGGTAAGACTGCGGTGATGCTGTGAGCTCTCCGTAAACTCTGATGTCAGTACCTGCTTATGCAACACGGTAAGTGATGTACTGAGCAGCTTCTATTATGAAGCTTACCCATCAAGTATATCGTCATCTTTTTTACTTCACGTTATTATTGCACGTCTCAAGCTCCTTTCTTTAACTAGGAGACCGCCCTCGCAGTAAAGAATTTAGAAACACACTGAATAGAGTGTCACTTTCTCTTTCACCAGCATTTACGTCTGTTGAGAGATGAATGACCCACGTGACGGTAGGCAAATAAAACTAAATAAAAAGTTAGCAAGATAAATCCAAATATAAAATATCCGCTCTGAAAAAATCAAACAAGGTACAAGTAGAAGAGAGGATGCAATTAAAATAATTCATACATATGCAAATCCTTAGAGCAGTGATATCGTAAATGAAGGGTCAGTTTTAGATAGAGAAATGGTGGACAGAGTAATTTTCAACACTGCATAAGAGGCAAAGAAAATCTGGAGAGGTGTAAGCAGGTATAAGGAAGGTGGTGATGACGGTGGGTAAAGGAAAACTGAAGAGGTGTATGCAGGTGTGAGGAAGGTGGTGATAACGGTCGATAAAGGAAAGCTGAAGAGGTGTATGCAGGTGTAAGGAAGGTGGTGATGACGGTCACTTTATCGATCTTATTAAGGATGCAACTGACTATAACTAAGAGAATTAAGGAAAATCGTTCTAAAAAGGGCAGCACAATTTTTTTAGTCTACTCACAATATCAAAGCGACAGAGAGAGAGAGAGAGAGAGAGAGAGAGAGAGAGAGAGGGTAACCAAAAGTGTAGTACCAATGAACTGATAAAATGGCAGACTTATAATCCATTCATTTTAACTAGGCAGATATTTTCGTCCTTTTGCACCTTATTTCACGTAGCTCAGTGGCAGAGAAAAGACAATACTGTGGCTCTATATCCTTTCCATAACATTTCTTCGTGACTAGCATCATATTTTAGTGTTAACCTCTTGTTTCAGCTCAGCATTCAAGATGGAAGTTGGCAATTTTATGCTTAGTTAAAGTGAAAGGAGTATAGTAGCCTCCCCCCTCCTCTCTCTCTCGCTCTCTCTAAAGAAGCTGACCAACGACCTTTCATTCCTTTATTTCCCCTTCCACAATCTCCGACGGCGGTAATGATGATGATGATGATGATGAGTACACGAACCATTGACATAAGCGTTATTACAACTTCTACCACGGAAATCTTACTACTCTCTACGTCTCGTCATTGAATCTTGCATTCTTGTTGATGCTTTTCGTTGGGATGCATAGATATCAACTCTGGAAACATGTCCCTGTATCTTTGTGAAATAGTAACTTGCTGTGTTTATAAAAGGTAAAGATATTGCAGTGCCTGTGATGAAATGGGGAAACATACCCTGCCTTGCTTTGCCTTTCATTGCCCAGCCTTTCCTCTTCTTTTCCTCACTCTCCTTTTTCCATCCTTGCCCTGCCCTCTTCACCCTTTCCCCTTTCTTGTCTTTCTCTTCCTCTTCCCTTTTTATCCCTTGCCTTTATCGTTCTCTCCTCTCTTTCCTTCTCTTCCCTTCCCTTTCCTTCCATTCCTTCCCATCCCTTCCCCTTCTTAGTCTCTCTTTTCCCTTTCTTTCCTATCTCTTTCCTTCCCTTCACCGTTTTCTCATCTCTTCTCCTACCCTTCGTTGGCCGCCACTTCCTTTTCCCATCCTTCTCATATCTTCTCTTCTCTTCCCAGCCTTTCCGTGCTCTTCTTTCCCATCCCTTTCCCTCAACATATCACCCTCCTCTTCTCCTTCCCATCCCGTCTCTTCCCTCCCTTTCCTTCCCATTCCATCCCATCTCATCCCATCCCATCCCTGCTCTCCCACTCCAACAAAATTACACTTATCACTTACCACCTCAACACAACAATCGTACTGTGTAAAAAGGCTAACATAAAGCTTGAACCACTGCCTCAATCTTTTTCTTCCCTTTCCTTCCCTTCCCTTCCTGTACTGTCCATCCCTTCCCTACCTTTCCTAGTTCCTTCCATTCTCTTCCCTTCTCCTCCTCCTCTTCTCTCTTAACAGTATTTCTCTTCCTTACCTTTCCAAATCCTCTTCCTTAGCGATTTATTAATGGTTTTGGTTGGTTACTATCCTTTTGTACATATGCAGAGGATGGTGATATTGGAAGGATTTAGGCAGCACTGAAGAGAAGACAATGAGGTGTAAAAGGCAAAATAAATCGCTTAGGAAAGGGGACTAAGAGTAGGAACAGAGGGAGTCGGTCGTGGTGCTGTTACTCGTATAACTCGCTTCGTGTTTTTATGACTACTTCCTGGCAAGCTACCAATATTTCCTTGTGTGTGTGTGAGAGAGAGAGAGAGAGAGAGAGAGAGAGAGAGAGAGAGGGGGGGGGAAAGTGGAAGAATGAAGGAAGGAAGAATATTAAGAAAATTGTATTCTGTTAGGTCACCGATACAAATGAAGAAGAAGGAAGAAAGAAAGTAGAGTAAGAGGAAGGAAAGAGGGAAGGAAGGAAGGAGAGGAGGAATGGAATGTTCAAAAATATTGGAAAGGAGGAGGGAAGGATGGAAGGAAGGAGGGAAGATAAAGAGAAAATCAGTAATTGTATTTAAAAAAAAAAGTGTAGGGAGGAAGAAAGGATGGAATGTAGGAGGAAGGAAAAAGAAAATAAAGGAGAGAAAGGGATGGAGAGAAGGAAGGAAAAGAGGATAGGAAAGTGTGTGGTGAATGTTAAGTCTCAAAGAAAAAGGAAGAAGTATGAAGGAAAGGGAAGAAGGAAGGAAGATGATTGATTTAAGAAGAAAAGAAATTAATGAAAAACAGAGGAAGAGTAGGAGCAAAGAAGGAAGGAAGGAAATAAGGAAGGTTGAGAAGAAAGATGAAGGAAAGAGAAGAAGGAAGATGACTGAATAAAGAAGAAAAAGGTGAAGAACAAAGGAAGAGAAGACGCAAAGAAGGAAGGCTGCAAGGAAGGAAGAGAAGAAGGAAGGATGAGAAGAAATATGAAGGAATGGAAAGAAGGAAGAAGATGACTGAAGAAGGAAGCTAAAAATAATGAGGAAGGGTAGGAGGAAAGAAGGAATGAAGGATGAGATAGAAGACTTGGAAGAAAGAGAAAATGAAGGAAGGAAGGAAGGACAGAAGGATGAGAAAGAAATGGAGAAGAATTGGAAGAAAGAGGAAAGGAAGGAAGGAAGGAAGAAATGAGAAGAAAAAATAAAGATGTTGGAGGAAAGAAAGGAAAGACAGAGAGGAACAAAAGAAGAAAAAAAAGGACGGAAAGAAGGAAAAAGGAAGGAAGGAAGAAAAATACAAAGGAAGGAAGGACAGACAGTGGCTAAAAAGGAAGGAAGGAAGGAAGGAAGAAAGGAATGACTGAACGAAGGAAGAAAAGAAGGAAGGAAGCAAGAAAGGAATGACTGAACGAAGGAAGAAAAGAAGGAAGGAAGCAAGAAAGGAATGACTGAACGAAGGAAGGAAAGAAGGAAGGAAGCAAGAAAGGAATGACTGAACGAAAGAAGGAAAGAAGGAAGGAAGCAAGAAAGGAATGACTGAACGAAGGAAGGAAAGAAGGAAGGAAGCAAGAAAGGAATGACTGAACGAAGGAAGAAAAGAAGGAAGGAAGGAAGAAAGGAATGACTGAACGAAGGAAGAAAAGAAGGAAGGAAGGAAGAAAGGAATGACTGAACGAAGGAAGGAAAGAAGGAAGGAAGGAAGAAAGGAATGACTGAACGAAGGAAGAATAGAAGGAAGGAAGCAAGAAAGGAATGACTGAACGAAGGAAGAAAAGAAGGAAGGAAGGAATAGCGTCTAGGAAAACCATAAGGAGAGAAAGACCAGGAGGGAATAAAACGAGAGGGAATAACAAATGGGAAAAAGGAGAATGAAGAAAGAAGAAAGGAGAGGAAGAAAGGATGGAAAGAAGGAAGGAGGGAGGGAGGAAGGAAGGAAGGAATGACGGAAGGAGGGAAAGAAGGAAAGATAGAAGGAGGGAAGGAAGGAAGGAAAAGGATAGAAAGAAAAAATTGAAAAGGAAGAAATAGAAGGGTCAAGAAAGACAGGAGGGAAGGAAGGAGAGATGGAAGGAAGGAAAAGAGAGCATTTAAGAAAGTGTGTAGCGAGTGTTAGCTCACCGAGAAGGCTATTCTCCTCAAGACAAGAGTCTGCCTCATTTTCCTGCCTCAGTCTGCCTCCCCCTGCCTTACCCTGTTTCTCCCCTGCCTCTCTTACTTCAATTGGCCTTACCTTGCTTCTCCTGCCTCCTCCATACCACTCTCCTGTCTCATATGCCTCACCTTGCCTTCCTTACACCTCATCCTGCCTCTCCCTGCCTCACCCTGCCTTCCTCATACCTCACCCTGCGTCTCCTTGCCTCAGCCTGCCTTCCTCATACACCACCCTGCCTCTCCCTTCCTCACCCTGTCTCACCTTCATGCCTGGCTCCCTCTGTCCTGCCTTCTCCCTTTCTTGTCCACCCGGCCATGTCCCTCGCCTCTCCCTAGCCTTGTTTCCTCTCTCTCTCTCTCTCTCTCTCTCTCTCTCTCTCTCTCTCTCTCTCTCATGTTTCACCTTAACATTCTCTTGTGTGCTATTTATGTCTTTGGAATATTAACACACTTTCCATTAGTAACATCGGACACTGAGGCGTAATACTCAGGTGCGGAATAAGTCGCTACGGAAGAGCAGTTAAGGCAATCACCAAAGCCCCTTAGCATACCAACCACAATTTGATTATTTTAGAGATGTGTGTGTGTGTGTGTGTGTGTGTGCGAGCTTGTGTATCTGTCTCTGTTAGTGTGTGTGTGTGTGTGTGTGTGTGTGTGTGTGTGTGTGTGTGTCCTCCCCCTCCTCCTCCATGAATCCCACTACTAATAATAATCCCATATTTACGATTCAGAAGCCTACCTGGCCAGATCACCTGCATATAATTGGCTTAGTGTGGCCTCGGTTTTATTCTCAATCCCAACTTTCTCTACAATTACTCTGTGTGGATTTGCCTATATTAATTCTCAGTCTCTGGGACTCCCTAACTATTCTCTCTGTACTAATTCCCGTATTCTCATCGGGCTACGAATCCTAAATCCTAAGTGTTTTAATTTGCTTCTTGCACTTTAATGTCCTAGTCTTTGCTTTATATAAATCTTTCCAATGTCGCCATATCCTGCGTGAGAAACGTACAGAAGGATATTAACCATCCATATCCAAAAATAAATCGCTATGGGAGAGGTGTTAGGGAGCCTTTTTACTCACCTCACTCAAACATTCGTATACCTGAACCCGAAATTGAGAAAGGGAAGGCAGGCCCACAATTTTGACGACAAATTTTGAAGAATATGATAGTGATGGAATGCACTTGGTCTTCTGTATGGCCGACTGCGTTCCGTGATATGGGATGCAGGCTAACTATAAGTAATAACCACAGGCGATCCGCAAATGAACTTAAAAAATTAGGGTTTGCATTCCACCGTACGATTTAAGATTTGAGCAGACGGTACCGTGTATAACTAGAGAAAATCCTGCTGTCTTGTTTGAAAGGTTTGAAAGTTTGGAAGGTTTATTTTACTCCAGCTACCCCAAGTTGGGTTTGAGAGTACACAGGGTTTTGCAAAGAACAGAATACAGTACTGTACATAAAATAACTTATAAGAGTAAACAAACAGAAATTGAATCATTGATTTACTGGTAGAAGAATTATTAAGATATATTACATTATTAAGATTGTTTTTCATCAGTTGAAGCGTTCCATTATCTCCTACAAATTTAGCCAATTTAAGAATAACAGCGTGTCGTTTGCTGCTGAATATCTACAGTATAACATCTTTGTCGTATTCAGGTTGTCATAAAAATATCTCTTCATACTGATATATAGTTTCCTTTGTGAAATGAAATCTAGACACTTACACAAATAATGAAATTCGTCACCAGTATCACCATCATCACAAAGAGAACACAGTCATTCATTAAAATTAATGTTGTTATGTCTCCCCTTAACTGTTGGTAACTTATGGTTTCTACATTTAAATTTACATAACTGAATATTTTGTTGGTAGCGCAATGCGATAATATTCCAAGTTCTTGTTTGTGGTCATTAACCTGTAATTTATACACACAGTGGTTTTATCAACATACTCCCTCCATTTTTGACTATATCACTCGATCTAAGCTTGAATGCTTCCTTAAATAGCTTGCCATTAAAATTCATTGGAACATCATATATATTTGACATATCATTGCTGTCCATAAGGATTTTAGTTTTATTTAACCAAGATGATTTATATTGTTCTGTCATATAATGCCTTAATAGATTTATATAGCACATTTGAGATTTTGTGTTCCTCATCAGAAGCAATTCTAAGCCAAAAGTTGACCATTCTGTTGTCTATGTGCTCGGACATACTTTTAATCCCAAGTTCCACATACACCATACATGTAGCAGTAGACCTATCCAACTTAAGTAGTCCCTTCAGAAATCTATTTAGAATATCCAGATTCTAATAACTCCAAAATTCACATCCGTACAATAGAATTGACAATATGAGTTTTTCATATAAATCAATACTTATATATGAAGGAAGACTGAACTAGCTGATTTTACTTAATAATTTCATACGTTGCTTTTTTTGGTTTCGTAGTACTTGTTTTTTTCTTAGCTTTGTGAAATAAACCACTGAAGTTAAATGTTGTCCCAAGGTATACATAATCGTAAACTACTTCAATACTGTCATTTCCAAACTTAAATCCTTCTACCTTTTTTTTTTTCTACCTTACCCCTAAAAAATACTATGAGTTTAGTTTTATCTGTATTTACCTCAGTCCCCAATGGCTACAATAATCTTGAATGGCATCTAGAGCAAGTTACAACTGTTTATCATTATCTGCAAATACTATGGTGTCATCAGCATATAACAGAGACAGTAGACTGAAATACGTATTTATATTATTCTCATTCAAATTGCTAGTAACTGTTCCACTGATTAACGGTACCCCGGAAAAACAGTAACCAATGTAGTTACTGAAATTATTTAAGTATATTGCAAAAAGTAATTGCGATAAGTTTTCACCTTGTCTTACACCAATATTGCAAGGAAAATATGAAGAATGTCTATTCCCTACTTGAACACATGACTTACCATTTAAATATAAACTACGTATCACCTGTAGTACCTTGCCATTATTATTATACCTTAACATCTTTTCCCATAAAGCTGTCCTCTCAATGAAGTCAAACGCTTTTCTGTTGTCTATGAAGACACAGAATAGTTGCTTTTTATGTGATACATAGAAGTTGGACAGAACGTACAAAGTAAATATATGATCCAGAGTGCTATGATTTTTCCTAAATCCAGGTTGCTCATACCCTAAAAGTTTGATAATCATCATATACTCATAAAGTCTAGTATTAAGTAGAAATGTAAATAATTTTCAAAGACAGCTCAGCGACGTTATGCTTCTCTAATTATCAACGTTACTAATCCTACCCTTGTTCTTATAAACAGGGTTAATTACACCGATTGTCCAATTTGTGGGAATAACTGCTGAGTTTAAAATTACATTAAATAACTTTACAATAACCAATAAAACTCATTCAGGACAATTTTTTATGAACTCATTTAAACTGTGAGCACCTCCAGGAGCTTTGTTGTTTTTCAAGCCCTTTTCATGTGTCATAACCTCTTCTCTTGTAAATGCCTGATTAATAACATCATTTCCATTCACTAGATTACAGTCCTCATTACCATCCACAATACTTATATTCCCAGTCCCTAAATCACTAAAATGAGCGGCAGAAGTTTCTAAAGGGATATTACCCACTTTCTGCCTAGGCTTACGATCTTTATTTATGATCATCCAGTACTCTTGACAGTTGCTTGATTTGAGCGTTTTTATATGTTTATGCAAACATTTTTCGTATGACAATTTTTCTTGCCTAATCACTCTCGTATGATTTTTTGCTTTATTTCTTAAGAGGAGTTTAGTTTCACTGTTAATTTTATTGTGTACCGAGTATTTGAAATGCATGTATTCTCCTTATGATATCTTACACTCGTCATTAAACCAACGTTTACCTTTAGTTATTTTCTCTGAGTAATTGGGGTGTTTCGTTGTTTTTCGGTACATTTGCATATCCTTTGCTGGCTGAAGGAAAATATAATGCAACTCTTCAGTGATGTTGTCTACTGATCTCTGACTAACATCATCAAGTGTGTCTAACTTTAATTTTAGATTATTGATTTTATGTACATCAAATGAGCCAAAATAATTGTATTTTTATCAGTATTTCATTTAGTTTCACACATCTGCTTGTGGCTTCATATTTATCTTCGTTGTTAACCCGTCACGTCCCGACCACTTTCGCACCTATGACATCCCCCAGTCCCAACCACTTTTGGAAAAAAAAATTTTTGGCTAAAACTTCCGCTTATGTTGAGAAACAAAGGAAAATCACAAAGAAAGTGCTTACCGTGGTCCACAACCGGTCAGGACAGGTGAGGTCCCCCGCGCCAGGTATCGTATTCTATCATAGAGGTGTGAGGCGCTCACGTTTTCTATGGTAGGTAATTTTGGGAGAAACAACAAACAACACCTCTACATTTATTGAATTTGAACTAATAAACAATAAAAATAACAATAAAATGAATTTCAATGACATATATGAAAAATAAGCATTGTACCTTCGCACGAGCATAGCGAGTTTGGTCCGACTGGTAAAACGCTATGTGCTAAGTTTCTTGTTTCAGTCAACATATCATTTTTTCTCCTTGTATCCTACTGTTTCAATGTCATTTTACCATTTTGTACTGTATGTAAATGTTTTCAGCTGTTTTCATTCATTACGATGACATGTAGCATAAGTATAGCACACATATGCTTACTCAGCGCACTCACTACGACTCGTATTTCAACATACAACATTGTTTTATCACTTTCATATTATTTTTTTCTTTACATTGAACTTTTCCTCTACCACTATAAACGTTTTCAATTATTTGTATTCATTACGAGGGCATTTAGCGAAATGCTAGCGCATAATCTCATAGCAACCACACTCTCTAACACTCGTGTTTCCACTTTTACTTTATTTCTTCAATCACAATATACTTTACAACTTACATTACACCCATTTACACCCTATTCTGCACTATACATATTTACTGACATTATTTATTCAAGTGAGCGTCAGAATATCGCATGAAAATACCCTCGCAATGAATGTTTCAACCAACATAATACTCATACACTTACAAAGTAATATTCCACTTATATTACACCAGTGTTCACTTGTAGACTCCTATTTACATATTTACGGGCCTTATTTATTCCACTGAGCGTCTGAATATCGCATCAAAATACCCTCGCAAGGTATGTTTCCACTTAGAAAGTACTCATACACTTACGTAGTAATATTCCACTTATATTACACACGTGTTCACTTGTAGACTCCTATTTACATATTTATGGGACTTATTTATTGCACTGAGCGTACGAATATCGCATCCAAATACCCTCGCAAGGTATGTTTCCAATTAGATAATATTCATACACTTACATAATAAGTTGCCACTTATATTACACCCATATTCACTTCCATACTACTATTTACAGATCTACGGGCCTTATAATTACACTGAGCGTCTGTTTGTCGCATTTATTTCAGAGTATCAGCGTCCTATTGCATTCACATCTTATCAGAAGTGCAGGAGCATGTGAAACTCACTGAAACATGGGTGAATACACAGACCCACGTCACACTGAACGCACTCATAGCGGGTGTCCTTTCTCTGAGTGGTGGGTCTCACGCGGGAATTGCTACACACGTGACACCTGCGTTGGGGCCTAGGTCTATTTGCTTGAGGAGGTATGGGAGTGGGGAAATGGCTGGCCGATAATCTCAAGGGAAGGGTGGGCACCTGGGGCTGTGCGGGTGCAGTGTTGGGGCCTTTCAACCGCATACCTTGCAACAATCTCTCGCGTCAGCTCCCTCACAAACCCTTCAAAGGTTTCCTGAACTCCTGTTGTCATGGCGTGAAGGTGGTGACAATTCAGGGCAGTAATGTCAAGCAGGTGAAAGAATAGTTTTTTGTACCACTTCATCGTGGTCCTGGCACACTCGACAGTGGATATCATGGAGTCTGACTGGTCCACCAGATGCATGTTGATATTATAATCAAGCACACACTCAGGTTTCCATACATGGTGCCTGTTCTTGCTCCAATAATCTACCGACTCTGTACGGTGCATGAAGGGGCGGTGAACCATGGACAAGAGGCGGACTTCTCTATTGTGGTTCCACACAGTTGCAAGGATATTGTTTGCCTGGAAGAAGACAACCTCATTCCTGTCAAGTTTCTGCCCCACCTTGACCACGTGATGCTGGTTCATCTTGACGGTCCCACATATCCCCGTGTCATGCCTGTGTAGAAATCGAGCGAAAAGAGGGCTGGTGTACCAATTGTCAAGGTAAAGGACGTGACCACAATGAAGATAGTCTTCTATCATTGTCTTTACCACTGCTCCCGACAGACCAATACTCCGATCTTCTATTATGTCTGTCTGTGCACCGGTGTACAAGACTATGTCTTGCACATACCCAGTCCTGCAGTCACACATAACAAAGATCTTGAACCCAAAACGGTGCCTTTTGCTGGGTATGTACTGCCGAAATGAAATATTGCCTCTCCACAACACGAGACTCTCGTCTATGAAGAGGTCTCTATAGGGATAAAATGAGGAACGGAATGTCTACCTTAGGTGATCAAAAACCAATCTAATTCGCCTCATCTTATCTGTGTCATTAGCATTTGCAGGATCAGCTGCATCATAGAAATGGAAGCGGCTTAGAATTTGCTGAAACCGATTACGGCTCGTTACTTGGCCAAATATTGGTGTAAGCATAATAGGGTTCCTTGTCCAGTATGCAGGAATTCGGTTCTTTCGTACAATACCCATCAAAAGTACCAAGGCCAAAAACAAAAACATTTCTGCAAGGGAGACTGGGTAATCATAGAAGATTGAATACCTGCTCCATGTGCCCTGTCTTTCACTCTCATGCCGCTGGCTGTTAGCGAACCAGTTTGTTTGATCCACTATTTCCTCCACAAAAGCCTCACTGAAGAAAAGCTGGAAAAAATCCAGCCTGGTTGAATTTGGGTGAATACCAAGAGCAATACATCCAGCACGCCGCTGCTCAGTGAATGGGTGAATGAGGGGAGTAAAATCACTCCCATCCTCCCAATTCCAAGACACAAATTCCTCGTCCCGATCGTGCCCATCCTCGCCTTCATCAGGGTGGGGAGGAGATGATGGTGGGGGAGGTTGGGGAGGAGGAGTGCGTAGGGTTTCCCGACTCGCACTCCTCTTCCCTCTGCCTTTACCCTTCCCCTTTCCCTTACCCTTACGGCCTTGGGGAACATCAGGGGGCTGTGGGGAGGAAGCCCGGGAATATTGGGGAGCATAAGACGTGCTGGGGAGTGGCTCTTCCTCACCTCCCTGCTCTATCACCACACCACGTGACTCACCACCCACCCTCACTGCCCCAAGTGATAAGCCCCACCGCCTCACACCACCACGCGACTCACTTCCGCCACTCTCACTTTCCACACTCCTCCCAACACTTTCCCTTTCACTCCCCACTCCCTCAACGCCACTTCCGCCATCCCCAAACAAAACACTAGGCCCATACCTGTTAGAACGATGTGGTGTGCGCTGTGAGCCGCGATGAGTAATAACCTCACAGCCGTACCACGTGGCAGCACGTCCCACGGCTATGTCGTCGTCGTCGTCGTCGTCCTCGAAATCGGGCTCCACGTCACGTAGGGGCTGGCTAGAGGATCTTGCAAGTTTTTGTGCAGCCTGACCCTCTCCTGCAGCACGATAAGTCACGTAGTGCCGCTTCCTGGGGGACGGGACTTCCTCATCACTGGTGCTGCTTTCCACATCCTCTGGTTGAACATAATCTTTGTACATCTCCTCGTCATCGAGTGGTGAATCACTATCACCAGTAAAGGCATCCAGGGTGGCTTGAATTTCGTCCTCTGAGAGACCTCTATGCGCCATGTCTGAGCGGGACCGTTGCTAACAGGTGAGTGACCAAGCCGCAGGTGAGCGCGGGTCGCGTGGGGTTGCTGAGTGTCCCCGCCTGGTGGCAGGTAGGGGAAGATCGTGCGACGCTACGTACCAAAAATCAAGCACGAATTTTGAAAATTGTGGAAATTATGCAACTTGCAATTGCAAAATGTACTGGTACGTCAACGGGACTGGCAAATGCAAAACGTTGCAACTATCCATACGTTGACGGGACGTCTCAGGTTAAACTGGGAGGTAACATGTACAGTGTCAGTCATGTGAATGGATATTTCTAATGGTCTGCATTTATCTGATAACAAAAATCAAATAAGTCTACTGTACACTGAATGATCTAATTCTAGGAAGCATAAGTGGTGAGAAGGTAACATAATCAATCACACTAGTGTCTTTGCAAGTTGGAGCACTGACTTATTTGTCCAAACCTAGTCTTCCATTAACAATGTTTAACTCAAAGCACTGGCAAAATTCAATTAATTTCCTGCCATTATTGTTAATTTTTGAGTCTACACTGAACCTCGACGTAGGGATTCCCAGATTATGAATATATTCTTAACGTTATTATAACTAGTATTTATGCCGGCAAAAAGATCCTGATCAAATTTATCGTCAATTGTAAAATCGTTGAGGGTACCAGTTCGACTATTAAAATCTCCAACCATTAAAACTAGCATATTATGTTTATCTTTTAATTTACATATATCAGGAGCAAAGTTATCATACACCTCTGGGTCAAGATGCTTTGATGCTTCATGAGGTATATAAACGGATCCTAATAAGAAGTGATGCATTACCTTAACCCAGAGAACTGAGTAACATAACATATCTTTACCAAAATTTATCTTATTAATGTTATATGTATATTTATTAGAAACAAAAAATATAAGTACCATGTACACCCGGATACGGGTACTTTCTGTTATGATCGAGTTTAAAGCATTTAAAGCCATCTATATCTATCTCTTCTTTGATTTTTTTTTTTTCGGATAGGCATAGGATATCAAAATTCTTAATGTAATCTTCAAATATACTGTTATTCATTTTGGACCTCAATCCGCAAACGTGTAACCACAAATCTTTAATGCGTTATCACTCCCATTTTTTTCTGTTTAAAAGCTTTACTGTCATCGTTATTCCCATTGTCTAGTTCAGTATATTCAGATTCACCTTTAGACTGATTGTTTACACTCAGCTTAGGGTCACTGTGTCCCTAGAGTTTCTCGAAGAAAGCTCCAAGCTGTGTTTCGTTTCACCCCAGCTTGTACAGGTCATCTGGCGTGTCAAACATCTTCTTACTTTCATTTTCACCTTCATTGATCATGGCATAAATTTTCCCGTCAAACGTCCATGTCTTACCTGTACGAGGATCCTTCCTTATTTCATACAACATACTGCTTCTCATCTTGGTCAAGGCCTCCTCGATGTATACATCACTTCTCAAATTTTTTTTGTCTCAGTAACTCAATATTCTTATCACGTCGAGTGAACCGTACTATGATAGGCTTGGGCTTGTTATTATCCGTGGTGTGTCCTAGTCGGTGACTTGTGGAAATGACATCTTTTACCATGTTAACTCATATATCATTGGCTAGTTTCATGACAGTTTCCATGGTATCTTCACCTTCCTAGTATCTGACTCCCTTGATCCTCATATTCTCCCTCCTGCTATACTGTTCCATTCGTTCTAGTTGGTAGGACTGTTGCTTCAGTTGTTTCCTGAGGTCGAGAATTACTGTGTCGTTCTGTGTCTGACTGAAACCGTGTAGGTCAGTTTTAAAAGTGTTTGTCATCCTGGTGATAGCCTGATCAATCGCAAGAGACACAGTGTATTATCATAGGTTGCAAATCCTTGATAACCTCGGAAACAATAGTAATTATGGTTGCCTCCGAAGCACCACTGCTGTCACCCGTTGTTTGTCTTGTTTGTCGCCCCTTCTCCGGTTTTCTCTTCCTTTTTTTTTTTTTTTCTCAAGATACTCATTTAAAGTTTTCTCATTTTCACATTTAAGCTATGAGTGAACTTCGATGGTGCCATTACTGCCATTTGAAGGCAGATCTCGAACCTCCAACCCTTTCCCAGTGTCCATATTAGAAGAACTGCTTCAACCCTTTGATTCAGTGCTATGGAATCAATTTGTAGGAGCGGCTGTCAGACACGTCTTCTCATTCTGGCCACCAGTCGCAGACTGCACACACCACACCCAGGGTTGTCAGGTCGTGCCATAAACGGCATTTTTTGCCACAAATTTCCTGTTTCCCGAAAAACTGCCTTTTTTTTTTTTTGGCACAAAATAACTGATGCCATCAAAATACCATAATTTGTAGCCGGTTTGTCATTTTGTGCCTGAAATTGCCAGTGATATCCAAATTATCTTGGGAGAATAAAAGATTAAAATTAAAAATTAAAAATTCTCCACTGCCATTATTTACGTTTTTAGATTATATAGGTACCGGTAAGTACACGCCACTGAGAGCGGCGCGTATTGGTGGAGCGTGTGTCACGTCAGAAGTTTGGCAAAATTATTGTTAACTAAGTTATGTTTACATATATCAAATGCATTTCTTGAAAGAGTCTTCAGTCTGGCTGCTTTAGTTAAGACGAAAATAAGAAATAAAATTGGAAACAAGCATTTAAAGAGCACCTTGATGATTAGGTCACATTTAATGTTGAACAATGCCTGTTGCAAAGATTTTCTTGTTGCAGAAGAGATGCTGAAAATTTTCAATAATAGTATGTATGAGAGTCAACATGAGGAATGGGATAGCAGTGAAGCTGAAGAAGCACTCCAAATATTGACTGAATATTTTCAGCAATAGGTGTCTAAGTGTGTGTCTGAGCTGCAATAAAACATGGGAAATGTATGGTTAATTTTAAGTTCTGTTTTTATTTTTGTAAATTCCAAAAAGTGCCATTTTTTCTAAATTCTCTTGAATAAATTATATCAAATATATGGGTCATTTTCAGTGTTCTGTTTTAATTTTGTAATTGCCATAAAGACTGCCATTTTTCAAAACTAGTTTGCCAGAAAATGCCATGAATCACACTCATAGATGCCACATGAGTACTGCAACACCTGGCAACCCTGACCACACTTCATCTCATGCACGTCACTCACACATTTTACTCTGCCCCAACTCACACTGCAACACAGTTCATTCATCTCTATTTCGCAAAACATACAATCCTTCAGTATAGCAAAAATACAACTCACAAGCAATACACTCCTCCCTCACTCTGATCCAGCCTCTCACACCACTAAAACACTCACCTCATCTCACTCACCTCACTCATCTCACCTCATCTCACCTCATCTCACCACACTCGCCTCACCAGTCATTTCGCTTTTACCACAGGAACTCCTTCAATACATCAGCAAAAGGTCTCTGGGAGCAGTTGATTGAAGTGGTCGGATTTGTGCAGTTCGTCGGGTTAACCAAGGGCCACAAGGACGGATAGATAGATCGATTGGTAGATAGGCTAGGTAGGTAGATACATAGATAGATAGACTGACAGTCTGGTAAGTATGTAGGTAGGTAGAAATATAGATAGTCAGTAAAGTCATTCCACGTTGCTTCACAAACTTGCAGTGGATGAGGTGACAAAGTGCTAGTGTGTTATGCTGTGGTATGCTGTGTTATGCTGTGTTGCGTTATGGTGTGCTGTGTTGTGATGTGTTAGGTTTCATTGCGTGTGCTGTTACGTTGCGTTGTGTCGTATATTGTAATGTGCTGCTGCGTTACACAGTTTTATGTGTTGTGCTGCTGTGTTGCGTTTTTATTGTTGTTGTGGTGTGCTGTGCTGTGGTGGGCAGGGGCGGGGATAACATCTATCTATCTATCTATTGCCAGACGCCTCAATCCCGTTTGGGGTGGCCACAAACAAATCGCCTCCAAGTCGCCCTGTCCCCCGCCATTTCACTCCCCTGCTCCCAACTCACACCCCCCTCTCTCATATACCTCTCCACCCCATATCTCCATCTCATCCTCGGCCTTCCCCTCCCTCTTTCCCCCTCCACCTCACTCACATACACTCTCTTCGTCAGTCTTTGACCCTCCATCCTCTCCACATGGCCAAACCACCTCAGTGTGTTCCTCATAACGCTTCCTATCACATCCACATCAACACCACAACGCTCCTTTATATCCTCATTCGTCAGCCTGTCTCTCCATGTGACTCCACAGGCTCCTCTTAAATAACTCATTTCCACGGCTCTCACTCTTGACTTGTGTCCTTCCAACAACGTCCAAGCTTCACTTCCGTACGTTAGAGTTGGTATCACAATACTGTCATGTAGTAACTTTTTCACTTCCATGCTCACTTCCCTGTTTCTTATCACTGCTTTCAAAGAACCAGCAACCTTTCTTCCCTGCTGTACCCTTTCAAGCACTTCACCCTCCAAACCTCCATCCTTACTCATCACACTACCCACGTACTTAAATGTACTCACATTTTCCAATTCCTCACCATCCAACCTCGCTGTACATTCACTGACTTCACCTCTCTCCAAGACCATCACTTTACTCTTCGCTACATTCACCTTTAGATTCCGTTTCTTACACACTCTCTCAAACTCATCCACCAAGCCTTGCAGCTCCCCTTCATCTTCACTCAACAACACGGTATCATCTGCAAACAACAGTACAGGGAGTTTCCAAACACTATCCTCTCTCACCAGGGCCACTCCAACATCCACTACCCTACCTTGTACCTCTTTTATTGCCCCATCCATGTACAGATTGAACAACCATGGAGACATGACACATCCCTGTTTCAACCCAACTTTCAAAGAGAAAAATTCACTTAGTTCACCATCCACACGCACTGCAGCCTTCGCACCATCGTACATACTCTTCACAGCATTCAACAACTTCCCATCTATTCCATATATTCTTAACACTTTCCACAATCCTAGTCTATCCACCCTGTCATATGCTTTCTCCAAATCCATGAAAGCCGCATACAACTTCTTTCCCTTCTCTAGAAACTTTTCCACGAAAGATCTGAGAATGAATATCTGATCTACACAACCTCTTCCCTTCCTAAAGCCTCCCTGTTCTTCTCCAGCTAATTTCTCTGTTCTTTCTCTAACTCTGTCAATAAGTATCCTACCATATACTTTTCCTATTATACTAAGAAGACAAATGCCCCTATGATTACCACACACTTCTTTTTCCCCTTTTCCTTTGTACAAGGGAATAATTATACCTGACTTCCAATCCTCCGGGACTCTACCTTCCTCCCAGGCCAATCCGCACATCTTCCACATCCATTCTACTACTATCTCTCCCCCATGCTTCAGCATTTCACCACACACTCCATCAATTCCTGGGGCTTTCCCTGATTTAACTTTCTTCATTGCTTCCACAACTTCTATCCTACTGATTTCTTCCTGTCTTCTCACCTCCCTCCTTCTTCCAGCCATTCCCCAGCCACTTATACTCGCATTACTTCCATCCTCCACGTTCAACAATTCCTTAAAGTGTTCTCTCCATCTGCTCACTTTTTCTCCCTTCTCCACTAGTAATCTACCATTTTTATCTTTCACTCCCCTGCTAACTCCACATCCACCCTGTCTTACTCTTTTCACCTCTTTCCACAACATTTTCTTACAGTCCCTCCACTTTACACTCAAATTCCTTCCAAATTCCTCATCCACTCTCTTCTTACTCTCTCTTACTAATCTTTTCACCTCTCTCTTTCTACATATAACTCTCTCTTCCGCCTCTCAACTTCTTCCACGCCCCTATTTCTCATCCATTCATTGTATGCTTTCTTCTTTTGTGCCACAGCCCATTTCACCTCTTCAGTCCACCACGCTGTTCCTTGCACCCCCCTCCGTCTTCTCTTCCTTCCACACACCACATCACATGCTGCACATATTTCTTCTGTAAATATTCTACACACACCTTCCACGTCCTCCATCTGCTCCAACTCATATTTGCCCAATCGTTCCTCCACTTCTCTCTTATACTCTGCCTTTTTCTCATCCTCTTGTAACCTTTCCACTCTCCTTGCAACTACTCCTTCCTCTCGCCTTTCCCTTCTTCTATTCCTCCATCTTACTTGAACTTTAACTCTGGCCACCACCAAGTAGTGGTCAGAAAGTCCACTCCCCCAACCTCTATAAACTCTTGCATCCAATATACATCTTCGCATCCTTTCATCCACACACACACAATCAATCACATACAAACTTGTTTAATAAATGTCACCGCTCTCAGACATATACCACCTCACCCAACCTGCCCGTGGTGTGAAGTGACATGTGGTTGTGTGGTGAATGATGTAGGAAGCCAGATATAGGGCTCAGAGATAGTTAGATGGTTAGATAGAGTATTGAAAGATTTATGGATAGATGAACTGACGCGTGGTTGTGTGGTGAATGATATAAAGCCAGTTATAGGGTTCAAAGACAAAGAGATAGATAGATGGATAAATAGATAGATAGATTATTGAAATATATATGGACAGATACTGTAAATAAGCGAACTGACATGTGGTTGTGTGGTGAATGATATAGGAAGCCAGATATAGGGTTCACTGCCTTACCCGCCGTGCTATGGGCTATATATTTTGATAGGTAAATGAATAAATTATATTGATAGATAGATGAATTGACATGTGATTGTGTGGTGAATGATACAGGAAGCCAAATAAAGAGTACACTGCCTCCCCCGCCATAATATAGGCTATACTATATTTTGACAGATTGATAGATAGATATAGATAGATAGATTGGTAGATTGATGGATGGATCGGATGAATGGATGGATGGATAGATAGATAGATAGATAGATAGGTAGACAGATTGATGAATAGATAGACAGACAGATAAATCGATAGACTGATAGGCAGGCAGGTATAGAGGGTGTCAGGTAACCACTACAGCCTTAAGGGCTACATCATCAGGTCATAATATTTACCCACAAAAATTGTCTTAACAGTGGGTATAATTTCCAGTGGTGAGGGAGATGTACAGCTGGCAACACATCCACCTGGTACAGCACCAGTGTGTAGCAGAGGTGTAGCCTTTGTTACACTTGACAACCCTGACATAATGACATGTTTGTTGGTGGCGCTGACATGAACGACGTGAGGTGTTAAATATTAGCTGACATGACCAGGTAACCGTGATGCAGGAACGTCCGAAATTGTAGCTAGACCTCCACTTCACACACACACACACACACACACACACACACACACACACACACTATCATAGTTTCATATGGAAGTAAGAAAGACAACAAATTAATTATTCATTCACTTAAAAGATGGTGCTTGGTGATGATTTGCAGGTGGAGAGAAAGGGGTTCGGGGGGGGGGGGTGTTCTTGGGCAAGAGGGTGGGGGATACCCTGGAGTTAACAAGAAGTAAATTAAAATGGGGTGCTGTCCATTACTCTTTCTTTAATATGAAAATAATAGACGGTGTTAAATTAGTAAAATAATTCAGAGAAAATGATTGTTTCATATATATAAACAGAACAAATGATGGGGAGGGAAGAGATGGGAGGGGGAGACCGAGAATGGGATGGAGGGATGGAGTACAGAGATACACTGGATGAAAGACGAGGGTGTAAGATGGGAGGAGGGAAGCGAAATGGCAGGGAACAGGGTGACATGGAGGCTATTTGATTGTGGCCACCCCTTTACGGGATTATGCATTCTGGCTATAGATAAATAAATATAGACTAAATGGCTGCTTGTCCGTAACTTTGGACTCTGAGGGAAGCAAAGGGGAAATAAGGGAATTAGTGTAATGTAATAAGGGCATTGACGACTTACTCTACCTGTTGACCTTTATACCCCACGTGACCTAGGCCCGTATTCTCGTCAGGTAAGGAGACCCCCTAAGACGTCTTCCTTAGTGATTTAATTTTGGATATGGCTGGTTAATATCTTACTGTGCGTCATTTATGCAGAGTATGGCGATGTTTGTAGGATATATCAAAAGCATTTGACAGAGTATGGCACCGGGCCTTATTGTCTAAGATGTCACACTATGGCCTTGCATCAATGGTTCCTCTAATTTCTTTTTACCCTCATAATAGAGGGGTACGGGTCATGGTAGATGGTGTTTATTCTCAGTTTCATTCCATAAACGCTGGCGTGCCTCAGAGATCAGTTTTGGCGCCAACCCTCTTTCTCATTCATATAAATGACCTATCTGTCACTCACAACCCAATACACTCTTATGCTGATGACTCGACCCTTCAAAGTTCTTTCACATTTAGTACGTCCTTTACACAATTTGGTATTGTAAATTCCCAAATAAACACAGTAATTTCTCTGAACCAGGACCTTTCTAAAATTAATCAATGGGGACAAACAAATCTGGTCTCATTTAATGCTCAGAAAACTAAAAACATTAATTTCTCCAACAGAAAGAATCCCTCAGACTCTCACATAATTTTAAATGATGTCAGTATTCCCATATCCACTACAATTGATATCCTAGGTGTTACTCTAAGCCTCAACTTAAGCTGGACAGCTTATGTTAAATCCCTTGCTAAAAATGCTTCCAAAAAATTGGGACTTATGTACAGAGTTCGTGAGTTCTTCACTGACGAGCAGATGGCCACAATATACAAAAGTCATGTGCGTTCTCAGATCGATTACTGTTCACCACTGTGGAGTGGATGTGGAGCGGTTGCATTGAGGCAATTGGACTAAATTCAAAATAAAGCCATTAGATTAATCAATAATCCTGCCATCAAGCAAGACCTTCCTCCATTATCAGTAGGTAGAGATGCTGCTTCTTTAGCGCTATTTTATAGATATTTTTACCGTAAGTGCTCAAACGAACTGGCTTCAATTGTTCCTCCCCTTCACATTTTCTCCCGAAATACTCGGGCAGCTGGGAGCGCCCATGAACTCACACTCTCTCCCCCGCAATGCAGAACCTCTGCTAATCATAAGTCATTTATCCCCAGAACTACTACTCTCTGGAATTCACTTCCTGGGAGTTGTTTCCCACAAACATTTAATCCATTTCACTTCAAATCCAGTTGTTATAAATATTTTATGAATGGAGGATGCCTTTAGGCACATGGACTTTTTTTTTTCCTTTGTTTTTCCTTCATTCATTATCTATTTAAAAAAAATGTATATAACATACATCAGGAGAGTAAAGTGTAAGAAGCAACTAAATCGCTTAGGAAAAGGTGTTAGAGAACTTCCTTACCCGACGAGAATACGGGCCATAGTGCAGAGTGATTAGTTAGGGAGTCCCAGAGACTGAGAATAAATATAGGCAATTCCACACAGAATGATTGTAGAGAAAACTGGGGTTGAGAATAAAACTGAGGCCACACTAAGCCAATTATATGCAGGTAATCTGGGCAAGTCGGCTTCTGAATCGTAAATATGGGATTATTAATAGTAGTGGGATTTATGGAGCAGGAGGGGGTGGGGGAAAGTAGAGGAGAAGGAGGACGAGGAGGAGGCAAACAGAAGACTTTTAATGAAGATGGCATTCGTGCAGTGGGTATCTGAGTTGTGTGGTTGAGAGGAGGAGGAGGAAGAGGAAGAGGAAGAGGAGGAAAAGAAGAGGAAGATGCGGCAGAGTAGGAGGAGAAATGAACACAGCTGACTGACAACCCCGTCCCCCGTCGTGGTAGTGAAGGGGTTTAATGAGGTTACATAGAGGCTGTGGTAATTGCCGTGGTCTGGTGATAAGGATGGAAGTAGGAATAGGACTTTAAAATTACTGCAAATTGTTGGGAGTAAATCTCTCTCTCTCTCTCTCTCTCTCTCTCTCTCTCTCTTCTTTCTTTCCTAACGCTTTCTAACACATGCACATCAACATAATAAACACTGCAATATATATTTTATGTTGCAGGCTGTGTTGCAGTGTTATAATATTTAATTTTTCACTTTGATAAGGATTTTTGTTGAAGGTTGTTCAGTAAACAGTGTTGTGGGTTATTTTGCCACCTTTATTAATTTTATTTTATTCGTATGTTCTTATTTTCATTTATTTATTAGTTTTATTTAATTTTTAAGTGATTTATTAGTGTTCTATTTTTTATTTATTTATCTTAATTATACTTTTCTTATTTTTCATTTCATGGAATATTTATTTTTATTTACTTTATTCCTCTGCTTTAATTATTTGTCGGTCTTCTTTATTTATTTTTCATTATTTTTATTTATTTATTTTATTTGATGCTTCTGGGCTGTTCTCACGATATATTTCATAATAACAAAGGATCATTTTTATTAATGTAAAAAGAGGAGACTATTGGGCTGGCATGTGTATATATGTACGAGTACCGTATGTATGTATGTTATGTCTGATTGTCTTTCTGCATGTACTGTATGTATGTATGTATGTTATGTGTGCATGTCTCTATATGTGAGTATGTATGGATATATGTATGTACGTATGTACCGTATGTAATGTCGGTCTGTCTTTCTGTATCTGCGTATGTATGTATGTGTGTAATGTCTGCCTGCCTTTCTGTATGTATGTATGTATATATTTATTAGACACTGTGTGCGTTTAGTGTACAGTATGTGTTCATTTTCGCACGCATACGTTGTGTGTGTGTGTGTGTGTGTGTGTGTGTGTGTGTGTGTATGCCTGCATCTTCCCTTTATCTCTGGTTCTGTGTGTGTGTGTGTGTGTGTGTGTGTGTGTGTGTGTATGCCTGCATCTTCCCTGTATCTCTGGTTCTGTGTGTGTGTGTGTGTGTGTGTGGGTGGGTGGGTGGGTGTGTGAGCGCGCCCCATTACTTAGGGCTATTAGGAATAAATAGCAGCTCTGGCCAGTACGTACCATGGGCATTAATGGTTGATGGTAGTCATGCTTTGTTTAAACACACACACACACACACACACACACACACACACACACACACACACACACACACACACACACACACACACACACACACACACACACACACCTTCCTTAAACATTTCCCTTATCATCATCATCATCATCATCATATGTCAGACAGGTGGACATCAAATTTTCTTGGAGGAGGAAAGAGGAGGAGGAGAAGGAGGAAGAAGAGAAGGGGAGAGGGAAAGAAGTTAAAATTTTGCCCATCGGTTACATAGATAGAAAAACATAGAGAAACCGAGATAGATAGAGAGATGGATAAAGTTCTGTTCCACAGCCTTCGTGCTAAAGCATTAACGTGGTATTTTGACTGACCTCTTCTAGCGATAGATAGATAGATAGATAGTAAAGCAGATGGATTAACGGATGGATGGATGGACAAATAAATGGATAGACAGGTAGGTAAATAGATGGATAGATGGAGAAATAGATAGATAGATAGATAGTTAGATAGATAGACAGACACAGGTAGACAGATGGGTGAATGGATTACATACAGACATACATACATACATACATGTATAGGTAGGTAGACAGATGGATGGGTGGATGGATGGATGGAAGGATGAATGAAATAGATAGATGGATAAGTAAAGTTGCCTTGGTCTTAAGCGCTGAAGTGGAATTAGCGCTGCGCACTTCACACATCCCGATTCCCGATTTAGACCCGTTGTTGGGGCAGAGTCGCTACACGTAACACGAGTGGCAAGTTTGGTAGCAACTGTGGCAAGAATTGTGGTAGGAACTGTGGTAGCGCTTGTAGGAATGTAGTATTATTGTGCTTTGTGGTAAGGAATGTGGTAAGAATACTGTGGTAGGAATTATGGTAAAAATGCTGTAGAACTTGTAGGAATGTAGTATTATTGTTTTGTTGTAGCCATTAAGATAGGGAATGTGGTAGGAGTACTGTGGTAGGAATTGTGGTAAAAATGTTGTAGCACTTGTAAGAATGTGGTATTGTTCTGTTTTGCAGTAACCATTGAGATAAGGAATGTGGTAGGATTTCTGTGGTAGGAATTGCAGTGGGATTGTGGTAGGACTTGTAGGAATGTAATATTATTATGTTTCGTGGTAGGGAATGTGGTAAGACTACTGTGGTAGGAATATAGTAGGACTTGTAGAAATGCAAAAGACTTGATAAAATTTAGCTTTGCAGTAGTATTTGTGGTAGGGAAGATGGTAGGGTTAGTGTGGTAGGGCTGATGAAGTTGTGGTAGAACTATGATGGGAGTAGGAATGTGGTAGTAACTGTGGTAGGAATTTGGTTGAAACTGTGGCGGCAACAACAGGGGAGTGCAATAGGAACTGTGGTAGGAATGTGGTAGTAATGTGGCTGAAAGAGCAGGAATAAGACTGTGCTACGAGTTTGGTAGGAATGTGGTAGAAATGTGGTAGGATTAGTAGTAGTAGTGTCGTAGAAGTAGCAGGAATAGGAATATGGCACGAGTTTGGTAGGAATGTGGTAGAAATATGGTAGGAATTATGGTAGAAATTGTGGTAAAAAATAGTAGGAAGAGGATTGTGGTAGGAGACTGGTAGGAATGTGGTGGAAATGAGGTCAACTGTGGTAGGAATGTGGTAGGAACAATTTGCAGTGAGCACTTCCCACGTCACGATTCCTCAATTAGACTGGTTGTTGGGGCCGAGTCGCTACACCTAACACCAGTGACAAGTTTGGTAAAAAATATGGTATCAGTTGTGGTAGGAACTGTGGTAGGATGTGTGGTGGATGTGTGGCAGAGCTAGTGGGAATCTGGTTGGAATGTGGTGGGAGTGTGGTAGGAATGTGGTTGGAGCTGTGGTAGGAATTGTGGTTAGAATGTGGTAGCAGTGTGGCAAGACTGGTAGAAGTGTGGTAGGAATGTTGTAGGAACCGGAAAGAACTGTAGTACCACTGTGCCAGGATTGATGAAATAGTGGTAGGAATGTGGTGGAATTGGAATCAAATAAGTCTGGTAGGAACAAAGATTAACTAACTGTTGTAGAAATGTGGTAGGAATAGATCAAATTATTGTGGTAGGAATGTGGAAGGAATGTCAGGACTCCATATTATAATTACAAATCATAACAGATAGATAGATAAATAGATAGATAGACAGACAGATAGAAGCAGCAAGCCAGAGGATGAGACAGGTATTGTGTCTGCGAGAATCGAGCAATGCTAAACATGCTTACACACTCTAACTCAAGGAATGCTTTATAGGCACACGACAGCGCCTCGTGACCATACACACACATACACACATACTCACACACAGGTTTATAGAACTTTACAACCACAGTGTAACACACGTGACACGACCCCTGCCACACCAGAATTTAGGAAGCAGAGCTCAGAAGGAGGTTGGCCATAGAACCGGCAGGTGGTAGGGAGAAGGAGCCTAGCAACATGAGCGAGAGGGTGGAAGAGAGAGAGAGAGAGAGAGAGAGAGAGAGAGAGAGAGAGAGAGAGAGCGAGACAGGAGGTAGCTCGCTGGACTCTACTTATTCTTCACTCGTGTGAGAGACTTTGTTAATATTCCCAAGACAAATAAAAATAGTCCCATACTATTCTTTACGTCTCGTGTCATTGCATGACAAAAGGGAACGAAGATTATCTACTTACAAAACTACTCAAGTATAACAACCGCTCGTCCACGAGTCTAATATATATATAACTAATCTACAAAACTCCACTACAAGAAGCTACAAAGTTATTGTGAGATATGGCGGCAGCGAACGTATGAACTTCGTCTACGAATCAACAGTGATTTCCTACAAAATACAAGCCCACGAGTGTACAATTGATTCTGCATTATCAAGAGTGAAACAAAAAATACCTCTTACAACCAACAACTCACAACCAGCTCCTGACAGTATTCTCTACAACCCCCCCTCCGTCTCCACGATCATCACGCTGATTTAGAAGTGATCACACGACGTCTTGCCAGTAGTTTAACAAAATAATGATACAAACAATCTTCCAATTTCTACGACGAACCAACGAACTACAACAATCGACGATCAACTACAAGTAACAACTCTACGAGTCGTCTGTATAATCTTCTACACTCACCTACAAGTAGTGGCAGTCTTCATCACACAATGAGTAAATTACAAGAAAAAAAGACCGCGAATGCATCGAGAAAGAAAAACAAAACAAACAAACGAAGAGTGAGACACGACTCACAACTCACAACCACCAGACCTCACCCTCCTCTCTCTGCTACATCCACCCAACCTCCACCGCTTACGCAGGAGTGCGAGGTCAAGACGACGAAGCAAATACCAAGCCCATATTCACAACTCATCTTACTCACTCATCTTCACTCAAGTTACTCATCGCTACTCATTCACTCACCACTGCTACCAGTGTGGGAAGTCGACGTCTTCATGCGTGCTTGCTGAAAAGACGCCACGTCAGTCAACACACCACCTGCACCATCACTAACACCATTCCCACCACGGTAAAAATTAGTGAGTTACATAGCTACTTCATTTACACGATACACTGTGATAGACAGAAAACTTCTGCACAATCATATAAAACGTGCTGTATAGTTACAAATTACGTACCCATACTTACTTCAATTATCTGCATAACTCAAACACTAAATAATCACCAACAATAAACATTCTACACTGTATATATTCATTCATTTCTTATAGCATTTATTTACTACCAACGAGTGTTACCATTTATACCTACATAAAATACGTGTTTCATACATACAGCTATACATTATTACATCTACAAAGTAATAAAGAAAATATACTATCACAGTTACTCAGTGAGCGATTAAAAAAACTGTATTAAACATTTATTAATTAAAGCTACCTAGTGGAAACAGACAAATTAAATTACAAGGAAAACCAGGAAAAGAAAAAACAAAACAAAATATATCCAACACAACTGACAATAGCAAGAATGAACAACATCTTCCACACAATCGGGAAGGCATAGATGTCCACACAGTGCTGACACATATATTGCCCACGCTAGGTACAAGTGAACAACAAGTCAGTGTATATAGTTAATATTGTATAGTGTATACATATTTTTTTATATAAAATAACAAAATATGGGGCTATATAATATCATTTTCAGTAATATCTGTGCAATATAAACTAAACCTTAAAAAAGGGTCCCAAGGGAATTAGCCAGCAATTATGCAACCGTGAACAATACAGAAAAAGCGTAGACAAACGAAGAAAAACAAACTATAGAAAATCAATACATACAAAAAAAAAGAAAAAAAAAAGAAAAAATAAAGTAAGATCACATAACAAACAAATGAAAATAAGCGTGTTACTACAAATGCCAAAATACCACATAAACTACAAACAAAAAAGCAAATTCTTGTCTCCACAAGCTAGTGGCATGGCACATCATATCGACTGCAGCATGACCGGATTTGATGTCAAGACTGCAATTATTACAATTATGTAACTACAAACGATATGTAACTACAAACATTATGTAACAATTATGTAACAGTTGCATTAACAAGAAGTAACTTTTATGTAACTTTAACTACAATTATAAGGCCAACACTATTATATGACAGTTGCATTAACAAAATGTAACTACAATTATAAGGCCAACACAATTAGGCATTACCACAATATTATGTAACAATTCATAAAATGTTACAATTATGTATTACTACAATGTTACTACAATGTAACAATTACAATACAATTATGTAACAATTCACAATGTTACAGTTATGTATTACCACAATGTTACTACAATATTATGTAAAATTATACAATTTTACCACAATTCTGTAGTACCAGAATCATCATACAAGTTAGGTGAAATATTAGACATTACTAAAGGGATAACTCAATATGTAATGTAATAACCTGGCAGTATTACCATTGCGCAATTATATGCGTATGTCTGTTATACATACACATCTTACAAAATGTCATACAACAACCATTGCATTTATTCAAATATTTATACAACTTGTTTAAAATGTAATATTACTAAATCATTGCAATTTACTATGAATATTATATGTATACAATATTATAATCAATATTATGCACTAATAGATTAGCATATGTCAATGATAATTACTGTCGGAGGACCTCCAGCGGCATGGCCGAGCAATGTCAGGACTCCATATTATAATTACAAATCATAATAGATAGATAGATAAATAGATAGATAGACAGACAGATAGAAGCAGCAAGTCAGATGATGAGAAGGTATTGTGTCTGCTAGAATCGAGCAGTGCTAAACATGCTTACACACTAACTCAAGGAATGCTTTATAGGCACACGACAGCGCCTAGTGACCATACACACACATACACACATACTCACACACAGGTTTCTAGAACTTTCCAACCACAGTGTAACACACGTTACACGACCCTTGCCACACCAGAATTTAGGAAGCAGAGCTCAGAAGGAGGTTAGCCATAGAACCGGCAGGTGGTAGGGAGAAAGAGCCTAGCAACATGGGCGAGAGAGAGAGAGAGAGAGAGAGAGAGACATGGAGGTAGCTCGCGGGACTCTACTTATACTTCACTCGTGTGTGAGAGACTTTGTTAATATATCCAAGACAAATAAAAATAGTCCCATACTTATCTTTACGTCTCCTGTCATTGCATGACAAAAGGGAACGAAGATTATCTACTTACAAAACTACTCACGTATAACAACCGCTCGTCCACGAGTCTGATATCTGTATAACTGATCAACAAAACTTCACTACAAGTATCTTACAAAGTTATTGTGAGAGGAATAGATCAGATTATTGTGGTGGAAATGTGATAGGAATAGATCAGATTATTGTGGTATGAATGTGGTAGGACTAGATCAGATAATTGTGGTAGGAATCCGGTAGGAATAGATCAGATTTTTGTGGTAGGAATGTGGAGAAAACGGTGATTTTTTTTCCTTAATGTTTCCGACTCTGGACATAGGTTTCACAGCCCGTTCCCTCCACATGTCACCACTTCAGCACTAACACCCACCGTCCATATTGAATACATGCTAGGGCTCCCTCATATAGGACTGGTGTATTGGTAGTAGCAGGGGTAGACCAGTAGTTGCGGCTGTGGTATGAATGTGAGAGAAGTGTGGCAGGAGTATGAGAAAAACTGTGGTAGGAATGTGGTAGGATCTTTTGGTAAATCAGTGAAGTCTGGTCTGACGAAATTCAAATCCTTTAAACTATTCCCTGCCCCAGCCGGGATTCGAACCTGCGTCCATTGAGACAGCAGATCTCCTGTCTACTGACTCGCCCTCCTCCTTCTTTGGTAGGAACGGGTTTGCACTGATTCTAGTTTGAGGTGAATTTGGGAGAGTCGCAACACGTAGAACTAGATTGTGGTAGGAACGCGATGTAAATATGGTAGGACTGTGATGGGATTGGTGTGGCGGGAATGTGGTAGGACTTCAATGTGGTTCCAACGTGGTAGGACTTTGATGTGGTTGGAATGTGGTAGGAATCTTGGTAGGATTTTGATGTGGCAGGAATGTGGTAGGACTGGTGTGGCAGGGATGTGGTAGGAATTTGATGTGGTAGGAATGTGTCAGGACTTTGATGTGGTAGGAATGTGGTGGGACTTAGGTATGGTAGGAATGTGGAAGGACTGGTGTAGCAAGAATGTGGTAGGACTTTGTTATAGTAGGAATGTGGTAGGACACTGGTGTGGCAGCGATGTGGCAAACTTAAATTATGGTTGAAATGCGATATAAAAGTGGTAGGAATGTGCTAGAACTTTGATGTCGCAGGAATGTGGTAGGACTTAGGCGTGTCAGGAATGTGGTAGGACTTTGATGTGGAAGGAATGTGGTGTAGCAGGACTGTGACAGAAATGTGGGAGGAATGTGGTAGGACTTTAATGTGGCAGGAATGTGGTAGGACTTTGATGTGGCAGGAATGTGGGAGGACTTTGGTGTGGTAGGATTGTGGTAGGACTTTGATGTAGCTGAAGTGTGGTAGGAATGTGGTAGGACTGATCTAGCAGAAATATGGTAGGAATGTGGTTGGACTTTGGTGTGGCAAGATGATCGGATTGTGGTGCAGCAGCAGTGTGGTAAAATGTGGCAGGACTCAGACGTGGTACGAATGTGGTAGAACTGATGTGGTAGGAATGTGGGCCGACTCTCCCTATTTAACTCCTGTCTCTCTAACATACCAAAGTTAGCTGCAATGCTGGTCTAGCCTAAGAAGAAAGCAGCCCAGAGTAGTCCCTTGTAGCCTAGTAGTTCCCTGTAGTGTTGTGTAGCCTAGAGTAGCCCCTTGTACAGTTGCGTAGCCTAGAATAGTCCCCCGTAGTGTTATGTAGCCTAGAGTGTTGTGTAGCCCAGTGTAGCCTGCTGGGGCGTATTCTAGTATTATAATGAGGAATACTATACTTATTCTCTCCAGTTTATACAAACTGAGCAATATTCCCTTAAACTCTATTCTCACTGTTTTCAATGTAATCTTCATTATTCCCAGCTCTTTCATCAATATTCATTGTAACAAACTCACTCCTGCAGTCCTTTTGTAGTCTCTGTATTCTGTTATGGAAGGTGGAAGTATTGCATTGGCTGCTTTTGTGTGTGGTACAGTGGGAAATACGGCTGAGATGATGATGGCCATGATTACGATGATGGTGATGATGATGATGCTACATATATCAGAGCCAATATTGTTGATGATGATGATGATGATGATGATGATGATGATGATGATGAGGAGGAGGAGGAGGAGGAGGATGCTTCTGCTGCTGCTGCTGCTGATGATGATGATGATGCAACATATTTCAAAGCCAGTATACTGTATATTATGATGGTGATGATGATGACGATGATGATATGATGATGATGATGTTGATGACTACATGTATGAAAACCAGTATATATTATGAAATACATTAATAAAGTTGTATCAAGTAAATAGAAATTCCAAGAACACCAATAGCCACAAGCCTTCACGCTTCAAAAATACTTATCTGAGAATTTTTTTTTTTTTTTTTTTAACCTGGACGCCAGCAGACAGGAAGCCCCTCTCTCTGACTGGTGAGAAGCAGCTTACTCTTACTTCCTATGACGTACACACACACATTCTCTCTCTCTCTCTCTCTCTCTCTCTCTCTCTCTCTCTCTCTCTCTCTCTCTCTCTCTCTCTCTCTCTTATACCTACAGCCTGATTATTGACAGGCAATGCTAATGAATAACGTCATTTAGCGATTTATTTTTATTTATTCAAGTATCGGAGAGAGAGAGAGAGAGAGAGAGATAGAATGTAGGAATGTGAGGAAAGCTTTTAAGGTGAGTTTTTAGAATGAGCATAAATAGAGCGATCTTTGAGAGAAAGAGAGAGAGAGAGAGAGAGAGAGAGAGAGAGAGAGAGAGAGAGAGAGAGAGAGAGAGAGAGAGAGAGAGAGAGATCTACGTCCACTTAAAAAAATACCATGAGAAAAAACAGGATCATACTAAAAGATCAACTGCTTCTAATTTCTTCGCGTTTTCGTTCTCGGAGTGTTTCGCTCTAACTCATGAACGCCTTTCTTTTAACTTTATTTTTGCTGCTTCCAGACGATTTTGTTCAGCTTAGGAAGGGCCTCTCGTACTGGAGGGGTTTATTAAGGCTCTATTTAATCCCTCCGTCTTGAAAGTTTGCCCTAAGATGAAGGAAATCGTCTGAAGATGGCAAGAAGAACATGGTGATAACTTCGGCTTTCTTGAGTAGGTTAATTTGTCAACCGTCAGGCAATACACACTATCTATCTATTTATCTATCTCTGTTTTTCTGTCCGTCCGTCCACCTACCCATTTGTCCATCCATCCATCTATCTCTCTGTCTATCTGTCTGTTTTTCTAGCCGTCCGTCCACCCATCCATCTATCCATCCATCCGTCTATCCATCCATCTGTCCATTTATGTCTACTTACTTACCTGCAGTACCTATCTACCTACCAGTCTACCTGTCTATCTGTGTATCTGTTCACCTGTCTATCTCTTCATCCATCCATCCATCCACCCAGACGTTTTAATCCCTCACAGACAAATCGCTTCCTTGTCGTCCTGTCCTTTGTCATTTGGCTGCCTTTTCTCCAGCTCATAATCTCCGCTGATGTATCTCCCCACTCCATTCTTCCATCTCATCGTCGGTCTCCTCCTATACCTTCCCCCTTTCACTTCACTCGCCTACGCTCTTCTAGTCAGTCTTTCACTCTCAAAATTGAATCTGTATTTTTTTTATTTTCAGCAATTCTAGGTTTGACCCAAATCGAACAAAAACTGATTGTCATATAATGATACCTGTGACCTTGACCTATAGCCATGACGCTTGACTAATTGTTATCAAAACTGAACTACCCCATCCCAGCCATACCCTGAATCTTTCCACCAAGTTTGGTTGGAATCAAGTCAAAACATTCAAGTTCACCTTGCCGTTTGACGGTGACCTTTAACCAGCTGTTCTAAAAAAAATATGATAATAATAAATCCCGGACTCTTCCACTGCTATTGATGAAAACTGAGTAATAACTTTTGTGTTATGGTCACATAAACAGACAGGTGGACAAAACTACACACACACACACACACACACACACACACACACACACACACACACACACAAAGTATAAAACATTATACCCCTGCATTATCATGGATACGGAGTGAAAAATAAATAAACATGGAACCAAGCAAGAAAACGCGACTAACAGTAAGTTGCAGCATGAGCTGGCCAATAAAATAAACGTCATGGTAGACTAGAGGAAGGCCATCAAACTAAGCCACATGCCATCACTATTCTTGCCTCCGTATGACCCACCCACCTCTGCTCTGATTGGCTGTCGGTTTGTTGTCACGGAGACATTTAATTCTTTGGTACTTTTAATTCCTCTTTAACGTCCTAGCCATTTAAATTCTTCCTCCGTCAAGTAAAAAAGATACCCTAGGTGATTTCATGAATGAACTTAATTTTGTGGCCAACACTGAACGTTTAAAGGCGGCTGAGGGTGGTAGTTTATATGTATTTCTTTAGATGGAACGTCTTCACTTGTTTTACACTTTATCTTTTTCTTAATGTTTTCTTGTGTTGTCTGGCAGTCAGGGAAAGATATATGTGTGTTTATTCTTGTTAAATCAGCTTCAGCACTGTAGTCGTTAGATTTTGATTGAGATGTGGAGTAATGTGTTATTTTGGGGAGGCTGTGGTGTCATGGGAACAGCCTCCTTCTCAGTCAAGACCCCGCCCATAGTCCCTAGTTCAGTCACCTATTAGGCTCTGTTATGGATGGTAGCCGCCTGCCTGTGGACCATATTGCCACATTTAATGTTTATCTGGCTAGAAATATGCCACTTTTACTTATATAAAGGAAATCTATGATTGGACAGTGTTACGAGGATGGTGATGTTTGGAGATAGGTATGATTACACATAATATTGATGTGGAAGTGATATTTTAGAAAGTCATGGAATTTTGCACCATTTTCTAGGGTCGTAAATTATTTTTACGTATGCAGGAATGCGGATGTTTAGGTGTCGAATATTGATCGGCATTTTGTAGCGTATCTTTGAGTGAACGATGCATTTGATAGCATGTCAGTGTTATCAACCCCTTCATTTCAGTGACGTACCAGGCAGTTTTGAATCTGAATGTTACTTTCAGACTATTTTATTCAGTTTAGGGAAGATTTATTGGCTTGGAGGGGTTTAAAAAGGCTTTATTAGCCCTCTCGCTTGAAAAAACCTGAGCTGAATGAAATCGTCAATAGAGAGCAAGAGTATTGTGGAAAATACGTCCTCGGGGTGAAGGGATGGGAGAAACGTAGGATAATCTGGTTGGGGGAGGATGTGAGATGCTAGGAACAGCCCTTGCTTGTTTCTGCCTCCCCCTCCCCTTCCCCTCTACATCGTCTTTCCCTTCCCTCCCACCCTCTACCATCTCTCCTTCACCCTCCTTCTCTCCCTCCCACCTTCTATCACTCTCCTTCTCTCCCTGCTTCCCCCACCCACCCCTCCTCTCCCTATTCGGTCAATCTCATTCTCTCCCTCCGTCTCTCTCCTTCCTCTCCCCTTCCCTCACTCACCCTCCCTCACCCTCCTTGCCTCTTGCTCTTCCTTTCATTTTTCTTTTCTTTTCTTTTTCTTCATATGATGGTCAGTGAGAGGAGAAGAGGGTTGGTCAAGAAGACACTGTGAGAAAAAGAATTAGTGTTAGAGTGTAGGTGTATAGTGTAGGTTTGTTGTTGTTGTTGTTTGTTGTTGCTTACTGGTTCTCCCTTACCCCCTCCTTCTCTACCTCGTCTCAACCCTCCCTCCCTCCCTTACCTTTTGTCTCTCGCTCCATTTCTCCCCTCCCTCTTTTACTTTCCTTCGGCTCCTTTCTTGATCCTTTCCTCATCTCTCTCTCTCTCTCTCTCTCTCTCTCTCTCTCTCTCTCTCTCTCTCTCTCCCCTTTAGTTCATCTCCTCCCATTCTTCACCACTCCTTCTCTCCTTTTACCCTTTTCTTCCTCTTCTTCCTCTCTTTTCCTCTCTCCTTTCCTACCTCAGTCCTTGTCTCCTTCCTCTCTTCTCCTTCCATTCTTCTAGCTTTCTTTCTTTCCTTCCTTCCTCTCCTCCATTCTCTCTTCTCGCTTTCTTTCTTTATCTTCTGATCATCATCTCTTCTCCTATCCTCCTTGCTTCTCTCTCTCTCTCTCTCTCTTTCTCCTCCCCTCTTGTCTCACTACTCTTCCTCCACGATCCTCCTCCTCGTTCTTACTCTCTCACTCTTATTTCTCCTCTCTCTTTTTTCTGTCTCTCCTTCCTGCTTCGTATCTTCACAACATTAATTTTTTTTTAGGTCCGTGTTTCCTTCCTAGTCTGGCTTTATTACTGATTCTGTATTTCTCTTTCTTGCGTTCTGTTTATCTTTCGTGTTTTCTATTTCTGTCTTCCATTTATTCTTTTCCCCTCTTCTTTCTCGTTTCTCTCATTCTGTTAATATTTTCCCTTCTCTTTTCTTTCCTCTACTCTCTCTGTCTCTTTCCTTCCTCACTCCATTTCTCTTCTTCACTCTCTCTCATCCTTGTTGTCCTTTCTCTTTTCTTGTTCCTCTTTCCGTTCTCTCTATTTCCCTTTACCTCCTTTTTCTCTCTTTTATCTTTTCCTTTCCACTCTCCTTTCCTTTCCTTCCTCTCTTTTCTTTCGTTTCTCTCTCTCTCTCTCTCTCTCTCTCTCTCTCTCTCTCTCTCCTTCCTCTCTTTTCTTCTGTCCCCCCCCTCTCTCTCTCTCTCTCTCTCTCTCTCTCTCTCTCTCTCTCTCTCTCTCTTTCTCTCTCTGCCTTCCCCCTCTTCCTTCTTCCTTTTCTTCCTGTGTTTTCTACTGTTCCTTCTTTCCTTCTCTCTCTCTTTCAGTCTTCTTTTGTTAATCTTATCTTCATCTCATAAATTAGATATCATAGTCTTAGTCTTATCTCTAACAGTCTTGAAGGAAATATTAAGTCTGTTGCTTTGTGCTTTCCTTTGTACTCCTTTGTATTTCGTCTCTTCCCTTCTTCTTCGTCCTATCTCTCTTCCTCCTCCTCAGCATCTCCCTCTTCCCTCTCATCCTTCTCCTCTGTCTTTCTCCTTCTCATCCACTCCTCTTCCTCTTCCTCATCTCTTCCTTCCTGTTCCTTCCCCTCTTCATCCCCTCCCTCTTCCTCCTCCCTTTTCATTCTGATTCTCATCCTATCCTCCTCCCTCTTCCTTCTCTTTCTCTTCACTTCTCCTTCCTTCTCCTCTTTTATTTCCCCCCTCTTCCGCCTCCTCTTTCTCTTCCTTTCACCTTCCTTCTCTTCCACTCCGCATCCTCTTCCTTTTCCTCTTGCATTTCCTCCCACATCCTCCACATCATCCTCTCCCCCTTCCTCTTCCTCTTCCTCCTCCCCATCCTCTCCCCCTTCCTCCTCCTCCTCCCCATCCTCTTCCCCTTCCTCATCCTCTTCTTCCTCCCCATCCTCTCCCCCTTCATCTTCCTCCTCCCCATCCTCTCCCCCTTCCTCTTCCTCCTCCCCATCCTCTCCCCCTTCCTCATCCTCTTCTTCCTCCCCATCCTCTCCCCCTTCCTCTTCCTCCTCCCCATCCTCCCCTCCTTCCGCTTCCTCTTCCTCCCTCTTCCTCCTTCCCATACTCTTCCTCTTCCTTCCTCCACCAATCTTCCAGTTTTTCTTCCCTCACCGGACTGCAGATTTCTTACGCTTAGCAAAATCTATACACTTAGTTTTGTCACTTTCTTCCACCTTCCTTCAGGTAACTCACCCACCTGGCATGACTTAGGGCAGGTTAGGTCAGGTTAGGGCAGGCCAGATCAGGGACAAGACGAGGTCAGGGGTCAGGTCAGGTAGGAGAAAAGATCAGAGGTAAGGTCAGGGAGGAAAGGTCAGGGGTCAGGTCAGGAAGGAGAAAAGGTTGGGGACTCCGAAAGGAGGAGAATGGACTGCAGGAGGTCAGCTTTAGTCTGCAGTCAACTGGGTTCACATTCAGTTGACCAATAAGCATGAGGAGTCGCTTAGGAAGAGGTGTTAGGGAGCTTCCTTTTTCGACGAGAATACAGGTCCAGACATAGTTCGAAAATTGATGACGATGATGATGATAATAATAATAATAATAATAATAATGATAATAATAATAATAATAATAATAAGAGGAAGAAAAAAAGATGAACTAGGCTTTAGCAAAGACGAATCCACACTATGTGGTAAAGAATATATAGAGATGCACTAGTAAGTACGGCAATTTCCTCTGTACGGACATAAACTAGGACTCGTACACTATCTTTAAGAAGTGAAGATGATCCAGCTGGTACTTTCCATGTTACAGCTACAGGTATTTACAGATTAGTTTCCTTATACGGGGATAGCTCGTAAATACTTAAATGTGGCAATTTCATATATATAAAGGCATAAACTAGGACTCATACTCTGTCTTTCTGTAAGATATGAAGAGAATCCAGCAAGAAATGTCCAAGATATGACACAAAACAGATTTTTTCCTTATATGGTCATAGCTGGTAAAGTACAGACAATATGGCAATTGTACATATACGGGCATCAACTACCACACATACTCTATCTTTCTGTGTGATATGAAGCCAGTCCACCTGGTAGTTTCCCAGATACAGGCCCTGAAAGAAAGACGGACGGACGGACAGACAGACAAACGGACTGACGGGGGGAATTCCTATATCCCCATCGTGGGGAATAATGGTGAGGATAATAACAAAAATCTTGTGGATGTGATAAAAAATATATACAGTATATAAATGTTCTGCCATCTCGAGTTTTAAAGCTAGCGATAATGGCTGAGAAGTAGCAGAAACAAGAAGCGGTGCCAAAGCACTGCAAACCCGTCCCCGGCAGTCATTTTAGTGCTGACTTGTAAACACAATAGGATATCTAGTCAAAAATATCACATATCAAGTTTGGAGTAAATCGGGTGAAAATTTGCGATTTTATGCCCATTCGAAATTCTAGGTCCAACCCACCTGACATTGACCCCCCTACCGCTAATTGGAGGGGGGGGAGTGGCCCCCCTGATGTAATGAAGCATGTTATAGGATGCAGATATGAAAATTCCATCTTTAGGTTTTGGTTTCATGTCGATATGACGAATTGTAAAGGAGTTATGGCGAAGAAACGATTTTTACCCGTCCCCGCTTTTTTTTATTTTGTTTTTTCACCTTTTTTGGGCCTGCAGCTTGGGCCTCGGCCCAATTTGGCCCAAAATTTAATCAGGTGATCAGAAGGTCATATCCCATCATCCCTGTAATTTAGTCAAAGTCGCACCAGTAGTTTTCATGTAAAGTTGTTGAAAGTCTGAGACAAACAAATAAAGAAACAAACAAAAAGACAAACTGAGTGAAAACAATACCCGTCCCCGAGCCCCTCCAGGGAGGGATGGGTAATAAAATAAAACTAGCATTAAGGGACGCTAAAACGAATGTTAAAACCAGGGTCGAGAAAAATAATTCAAGTGCAGAGCGGAAGGAGAGTCGAGTGAGGCAGGAAGTAAGAGCGTGTTTAGTTGAGGTGAGGCAGGGGGGCAGGAGAGGATGAGTGAGGCAGGGAGAGGCAGGTTGAGGTGCAGAGGGAGGGGAAGGTAGGGAGAGGCAGGTTAAGGGGCAGAGGGCATGGAAAACTGGGGAGAGGCAGAGTGAAGCAGACCAGACCAGAAGAGGCACTATGAGATCGGGTAAGGCAAGGGATGGTGGGATAGCGTGAAGTGCTGAGGTTTGGGAAAGGTAGGGAGTGGCAAGATGAAGTAGGGTGAAGTAGGGTGAGGAAAGGGTACTAGATGAGAAGGATGAAACGGACAAGTGTAGTGGCAAGGGGGTAACGGAAGTAACAGGGAGAGACAGAGAGACAAGGAGAGACAAAAACATATGTAAAGAAGAAGAGAGGAGAAGATGACAGAAAATAATATGGAGAGATGAAAAGTAGAACAAGGAGAGGCGGAGAGATGGATGCAAGGAGAAGAAAAGTGAATGAAAAGAAGGGAGAGGAAAAGAGATATGTGGAAGTGGACGAGAAAGAGAGGGAGAGAGAGAGAGAGAGAGAGAGAGAGAGAGAGAGAGAGAGAGAGAGAGAGAGAAGGGGAAGTTTAGAGCGGAAGAACAGCCGAGTCAAGGAGGAAGGAGGAGAGTATTTAGATGAAATGAGAGAGAGAGAGAGAGAGAGAGAGAGAGAGAGAGCACTAGGACAGATTCTTTAGGTGGTTAAAAGCTTAATATGCAAAGGTGGATTGGAATATTTTTTCTTCTTTTGCTAAATTGACATTGATTACTGCATCTGTGTTTTTTAGTCTTTTCCGTTACTGTAATTATTAGTTTACAGATAGATGGAAAAATAGGTAGATAAACACGGTACCAAGTTCAACTATGATGAATTATTTCTTGGTAAAGTTTAATTTCGTGTTTAATTATATTGGTTCACCTTTTTTTTCTTTACAGATAAGACACTACCTCATTCTGTACTACAAAAGGTGTAAATATAAGAGGAATATTTCTGCAGATACGCTGATATAATTATGAACAAGGAAGCAATTTTGAGAAGTATCCGTAGATTTGTAAAACCAAATTTCCAGTTCAAAAAATGTTGCCTGTGCATGCGTACCTTTCCTGTTGATGGGTCTGGGTCATCTTCATTGCATTCCTTATATATACTTAAATATTCTTTTGTTTCTTCTTATTGGTGGTAGGTGGTGGTGACCATCATCTACTCACTTGACGTAGTGCTGCCTATATCTTCCTTCACCTTTATCATGCTTTTTCTGTGTTTGCCCTCCTCTCTACTTAGTTCTCCTACCTTTCCTGTTGCCTTTTATTACTCTTCTTTAGTTTCAAGTGACTCTACATTGAGTGACATGCCTAATGGTTTCCTGTAAGCCATGAAACCATTTACAACGCTAGCTGGTAACCATATAACCAACCCATAACTGTTCGCTACGTGTCAGCATGAGGGTTGGAGAAGGGTTAGTGCCCCTCCCCGTAAAACAACTAACTCAAAGACAAACGGCCACCTCTTACGGGATTAAGACGTCTGGCTGTAGATAGATAGATATATTTTTCACGTCAATAAGGTGAAGTTGAAGAGTTTACTTGGATTTTCTTTGTTGTCTCTCATGAATTCCGTGTAATGATCAGGCCTGCCACTCATTTATGTTATACAAGGACAAAAGCTGTATCATCAGCTAGGTGTTGGCTGATCAAAAATGCTGCACCATGTTCCTCCTTTTCTTGGTCGCCTCTTTAGCTAATTCTGTTTATGCCGTATTTGTTTTCCTGACCTCACTAAGACCTGCAACATCTTAGCTTACATTTTCTCGGTTCTTTAAGAAGAGAAACCAAGATCCTTACTAGATAAAGTCAAGGCGGCTAGTAGTATGTACTGTATATCTTCAGTATGATGACGTCTTAATTCAACATAATCTTCATATCAATTTTCTTCAGCTTACGAGTGATCTTTCTTGAAGGAGCCATTAAAGACAGTACCTCACCTCCTTATTTCAAATTCTTCACCTGGTCTTAATAAAGCCAACAGATACTACTAAAAAAGCCAAAAGTTCGTCTTCGATCTTAAGGGCTTACATATATACCCCAGAAATATTCCTTACTTACCTCAAGGCATTTTTCTTAAGTCATTAGTAGAGATTTTAATTTTTCTCAGTATTATTAAGGATATTATTCAAGGATATTAATTTCTCAAGGGACTGGGTTGGGATATGGGTTTTGTGTGTGTGTGTGTGTGTGTGTGTGTGTGTGTGTGTGTGTGTGTGTGTGTGTGTGTGTGTGTGTGTGTGTGTGTGTGTGTGTGTGTTCTTACCTAATTCTTACCTAATTGTATCTTTACAGGAATGAGTCAAGCTCGTACTGTCCCGTGCCTTAGACCATATTTATCGTACATATCCTTAAATTTGTGAATTGTTTTGGCACACACTATTTCATTCGGTAGTGCATTCCATTGATCAATTGCTCTGTTTGGGAAACTGAATTTCCTTACGTCTTTATCACCTCTCTTCTTATGCAGATTTTGCAGTGTCCTCTTGCTGATGCTTCTCCATACGTTAAGTAATCATTTATGTCTATTTTCTCCTTTCCTGATATGCATTTATATAGCATTATCATGTCACCTCTTTTCCTTCTATCCTGTAGTGTTGGTAGATTCAGTTTATTTAGTCTTTCTTCGTAGCTTAGGTCCCTTAAGCTTGGTATCCATCTTGTAGCGGCCCTTTGAACTTTTTCAATCTTGTTTATGTGCTTTTTGAGATGAGGACTCCAGACTACTGATGCATATTCCAGGGTTGGTCTAATGAATGATGTTATTATCCTTCTTAGCATGTCTTCATTTATGTATGTGAATGCTATTCTCATATTTGCAAGCAGTGTATACATGTTCCGTACCTTCTCGCTGATGTGGTCAGCCGGAGATAATCTGTTATTGATAATCACACCTAGGTCTTTCTCTCTTTCTGATGTGTATAGGGTTTTATTTCCTAACTTATAATCCCAATCAGGTCTTTTTCCATTTTTACCAAACTTGATTACATGACACGTGTCCACATTGAATTCCATTTGCCATGTACTACTCCATTCATGAAGTTTATTTAATTCTTCTTGTAGCTCTTTACAAGAGTCTGTGGTAGTAATTCTCCTTTGTATTTTTGCATCATCTGCAAACATATTCAGATAGCTCTCATTTCCAGTGTTACTGTTTATATCATTTATATACACTAAAAACATGATTGGTGCCAGCACTGAACCCTGTGGTACTCCACTAGTCACTTCTTTCCATGATGAGTAGTTTCCTCTTAGTACTGTCCTCATTTCTCTTTTTATGAGAAAGTCTTGCATCCAACAAAACAGTTTGCCTCGAATTCCTCCTTGATGGTACAGTTTCCATTAAAGTCTTTGGTGTCTTACTGTGTCAAAAGCTTTCTTGAAATCTAAATAGATACTGTCCACCCATCCTTCCCTTTCCTGTGTTGTGTTTGTTACTCTGTCATAGTAAGGTGTGTGTGTGTGTGTGTGTGTGTGTGTGTGTGTGTGTGTGTGTGTGTGTGTGTGTGTGTGTGTGTGTGTGTGTGTGATGGACAGACAGACAGACAGACAGAGCAGGAGGGAATATGAGCAAGGAGATAGAGAGGAAAGAGATTAAGCTAAATACATATGAAAGCTGTTCGGTCCCACTGAAATTCAACTAGAGAGAGAGAGAGAGAGAGACCGAACAAGCGGAGGACTACACTACGAAATCTGCCTTCAGTTTCCGCCTACACACACACACACACACACACACACACACACACACACACACACACACACACACACACACACACACACATGTAACAGCAGGCATAGGAATCTCGCCACTGTAACCGTTTAGGCTGTATGGAATTCCTCAACCAGTCACTAATATATATCAGCATGGAACCCCACAGCTGATCACCAATTTTCAGCTGAGTCGTGACCTCACAGTTCCAAGAAGGTTATAACGTTGCTCCTGCTCGAAGTCATTTCCGGCTGACACTCCACCAAAGTCTTCTCACACACTGGAGATGGTGGGAATCGGTGTAGAATCCTGTTGAAGGAATGTAGAGGTAGCGTGTGCTGGTGAGACTGAAACTGAGCAGATTAAATCTCTCTTTATTGGCCACAGAAAGATACAACTGCGACACAGAGAGCTCAGAGTTAATACGTCCCTCTCGTTCTAGTGATACGTGCTTTCTGCCCTAGCCGGCCGCCATCCCCTCTGGGTGTGGCGCCGAGTCAGCTAAATCAGAGGTGCTAAACCTCCACAGACAACTGGGATTTATACATGAATAGAAGCATCATAACTATACCATGTATATTATATACCTCAATAAAATAGTATTGATTACATTAAGGTATACCAACAAGGTAAATATTTCCCCCAAGACTTAAACATATATACAATTCATATTTCTCTATCGCCTTCCCTTTACTCTAGGTTTTTTATTAAAAGGTGTCTGAGTCGCATCTTATCCCAAGCCACACTTTACAGTGAAATGGCGTTTGTTTGTTTATCATTCATACTACGTTGCATATTGTTAATTATGAATAAACAACTTTATATGTAATATGCATTAATGGTGTGAAACTACAACTAGTCATGGGAAACAATATTGGCACCAGAACACACACACACACACACACACACACACACACACACACACACACACACACACACACACACACACACACACACACACACACACACACACACACACACACACACACACACACACACACACACACACACACACACACACAGCTTGCATATTCATTCCTGTGCCTTCACTCTCTCTCACGTGATTGTATATTCACCACATCCACCACATTCACCACATAGCATCATTTCTCGGTATATGCAGATTCTCTCTCTCTCTTTCTCTGGGTGGTGGTTTCCAAACGAACGATAGGTCCTCAGGGAAAGGACGTGTGTGTGTGTGTGTGTGTGTGTGTGTGTGTGTGTGTGTGTGTGTGTGTGTGTTATTATCGTTGTTATCATCAGCATCGCCATTATATTTATCGTTATCATCACCAACATTGTCATCATATTAAGGGATGGGAAGCATTTGGAAATAAGGGAAAAGAAGGTACAGATTTAGAATTAACATCATCATCATCATCATCATCATCATCATCATCATCATAATCTTTACCTTAGAGTGACAGTATTTAATCCCAGGAAAACCAAGAGAGGGAGAGAGAGAGAGAGAGAGAGAGAGAGAGAGAGAGAGAGAGAGAGAGAGAGAGAGACTTTATTCCTTAATCCCGATATTACCGTCAGCTGCCTCCTCACAAAACTAATTCCCTTCGTAATTTGGATTTCTTTTGTTCCCCTGAAAGTAGATTTAAGCCCAATGGAGAAAAGATGGAGACTGTCTGTAGATATTTCAGCTTCTGGGGCTGTAATCTGGCATGGGAGTCTCCTTAGCGCCGTTTCCTGAGCGATTTATTTTGCATAATACACACTGACATTTTCTCGTATGCTGTTTGTTTGGTTTTAATGTGGGTATGGTTTGAATCTTTAACGTAACCGAGAATATGACTCACAAACCAATTAGAGAAAGGTAGGGGCCATCTAAAGCGTTAGCTAGCTTTGCCAGATAGAAAAAAAGTTACAGTAGTTGTCTTGTCAGTTGAAAATAGTTACCAGTCTTTGTCATTTTAAAACAAATGCACAAATGTTAAATCAACCCTCCAGTCTAACTAACAGCACCTGGCCCTCAACTAAACACAGAAGTTAGATGAGGTTAGAAAGGAGTTAGTTATCTTTTCCAAGTACTCCCGTCTGGCTACATTTGGTCATCAACTAAACATAAAAGAAGTTAGGTGAGCTTAGAACTGAGTTAACTATCTTTATCCAGCTCTAACAAACGCCCCAAAACACCGCCAATCTCCTCCATTACCAGATCCATTACTGTGTTGAAAATAAAGACTGCCCGACCCTTCCCTCGCTTCTTACTCGCTTTCCCAGGCGAAAGGAGAGAAATGGGAGGCAATAAAAATTTTATGTGCGGGCTTTTAAAAGAATTTCCCCTACATCCTCTTTTCTGGGCTCGGTTTGGCGTGTCTCTAGGGTTTTCTTCTCCGTTGCCAGCACTCTATTTTTATCAGTGAGTTGCAGGAAAGGACTAGGTGATGGAATGGATAGATAAATTGCTAGATATCCAGTACCAAAGTTAATTCACTCCCTGCTTCCTCTTCTCTGGACTCGTTTTGGCGTGTCTCTAGGGGCTTCATCTCCGTTGCCGACTTCCTGTTTTTATCAGTGAGTTGTACTAAGGACAGGATGATAGAAGAGATAGATAAATTGCTAGACGCCCAGTACCAGGTTGGTTCACTTTCCACTTTCTCTTTTCTCTTCTCTGTTGCCATCTGTCTGGGACGGGGGGGCTTCTCCGTTTTGACTGTCTGTTTCTATTAGTATATTGCAGCAAAGGACTAGGTGATAGATAGATAGAAGAGATAGATAACATTGCAACAGTAGAGATAATATTGCAATAGTACCGGTAGATGCCCAGACTAGAACGAATTCATCTCTATTTTCTCTTCTCTGTTGCCGTCTCTCTAGGGCCTCTCACTCCACGCAGTCTGTCTCTTATTATCAGTGTATTGCATAAAAAGACTGGGTGATAGATAGAATAGATAGATAAATTTGCTAGACGTCCAGTACTAGGGTTAATTTACTTCCTACTTCCTCATCTATAGACCAGGTTGCCATCTCCTTACGGTCTCTCACTCCCTTTCTGTTTTTGTCAGTGTACTGCAGTAAAGGACAGCATGAGAGAGAGAGAGAGAGAGAGAGAGACGTGGTGAGTCAGTCTGCAGACATAATTTTGGATCGGTTCTCAAAGAGAAGAGCAAGAAGACTGAATCTCTTTTATGAATATACAGTACTGTCATGGCATGCAACATTCCTGAGAGCATATTGATGTAACTAGAATTTTTTTTTGTTTTCATTTTAGTTGATATAGCGGTTATAGAGTATCAGTATGAATGAAACTACATTTATTTGTCAGAGTTCAACATTATCAGTGTGTCCTAGTTAAATTAATCAGAACTATGATGATCTTAAGCAATATCTGTCCGAAGTAGGAAAACGATCAGGTCGAATGAGTCCTAGAACTTTTATTACCTGTGATCAAAGTAGAAATCACGTGTGTGTGTGTGTGTGTGTGTGTGTGTGTGTATATATATATATATATATATATATATATATATATATATATTCTAAAATATTTTTTTTCTTAGAACAGTCAAAAATAGCAGACAAGTCTAAGTAATTTAATATATTTCAATGGCTTACGCGTTTAGTTTAACCAAGTGAGTAGAATTCCGATGCATGGCACATTTATAATTATAGATGATGTGTGGACTATGGAAGTGGTTTTTAATATGTTATGTGATACTTGAGTCTTGAGGTACCAAGAGATTTGTGAAATATTTAAGATTATATTGCTTTCCCTTAGACGAGGAGAGTGTATGTGAGTGAGGTGGAGTGGGGGGGGGGGGAGAGGGAGGGAGAGGCCAAGGATGAGCTGGAGAGATGGAATGAAGAGGTATATGAGAGAGGGGTGTGTGAGTTGGGAGCAGGGAAGTGAAATGGCGGGGGAGGGCGCGACATGGAGGCGATTTGTTTGTAGCCACCTCTTATGGGATTAAGGCGTCTGGCAATAGATAGATACAGTGGATAGATAGTTTCCACCGTTTGTCAGATTAATTTTGACATTTCCAGGTACCAACTAACTTAGCTAAAATTATTATGCCCTTAAAGGCGAGGAAAATGCACATGAGACTCTCAGGTTCATTACTGTTCTTTTATTCCTTAAGGATCATTACAAGAGCTTCTTTTTTCAGCCAAAATCATTTTCTTGCTCTATATATCGCCATTTTCACTATAATGAGTTATCATCTAAATATTCCAATACATACCTTCAAAGGCCTCAGAAAGCCCCTAAAAGTACTTAATTTTCACAAATTTTCCTGGGGGGGCTCACAGCGCCACCCTCAGACCCCTCAGCTGCAGAGGCTCGATTCGCTGGCCTGCCACCACCTTTTCAAGAATCTATAGACATCTTTCCCTCGCCCCCCCCCTTGTGAACTTTCTGGCTACGCCCCTGGAAAGATATCAGCGTCCTCAGTAGATGACCTTGAGAGAGAGAGAGAGAGAGAGAGAGAGAGAGAGAGAGAGAGAGAGAGAGAGAGAGAGTCCGTCGATAATCAATAGGGACAGAAACGCGATCAGATTCCTCAGATGTGTGTCACTGGAGATCAGATGTGGCCTCTGGCTGTAAATAAATGAATAAATAAATAAATGAAATATACATGCATTGAGTAATAGATGCGAGACACACACACACACACACACACACACACACACACACACACACACACACACACACACAGGCAGGCAAAAACATTATCACCCCTCCATCTAAAGGCGGGCGATAAATGTATATCCCCCGTGTATAATAAATGATTGGGGGCATAAGAGTCAAAGGTGCGTCCTACATCAAGCCAGAATCTGCTTACCTGGGTTCGTGTGTCCTTGTGGGCCTTGGAGTCCCTAACACATTATCGTTTTTTACTTATTCTAATATATGGATGGAACAGTCTAGCATCCAATAGGTCAGAGTGCAGAAAGGTGGGAGCGGCCTTCGTGTTGCACTATATGACAGTCTGTATGTTGTGGTGGTGATGATGATGATGATGATGATGATCAT
>NC_137069.1:35975439-35982939 GCF_032717465.1 Coenobita brevimanus
TTCTACCCTGTATGCTCACTTTAAGTACCTTGCTAATATCTCCCTTATTTATACCCTTCATCCACTTAAACACCTCCCTTACTCTACGCTTCTCTAGCAAATGCAGACTTAGTCTTTTCAGTCTGTCTTCATATGACAGGTTCCGGACGCCATGTATCATTTTTGTCATTCTTCTCTGTACATTTTCTAACGAATTAATATCCATTCTATAGGAAGGACACCAAAATTGCACTGCGTAGTCTAAATGTGGCCTTACTAATGCTAGGTAAAGTTTCAGGATTAGTTTAGATGATCTATTGCTCACGCTTCTCGATATAAATCCTAGGACCCTATTTGCTTTATTTCTCGCATTAATACACTGTTGCCTTGGTTTAAGGTCGTTACTAATCATAACTCCTAGATCCCTCTCGCATTCCGATTTGCTAATTTCTTTGTTATCTAAGCTGTATTTAGTATCTCCAATGGTCTTGCCTGAGTGGAAGACACGTTGTTTCTTATTCTAAAATTTATTTCGCTCTGTACACATGCACTGTTTGCTTTCTCTAATATTACGATCCCACACGCTGCCCTGCCATCCTCTCTGACCGAACCATCGCAATAGACGTGAGCAGTGTTTTCACTGCAGAGTTTATTTATTTGATTTTGTACATGTGTCCATAACACACCTACAGCATAACATTTCTTTTTTTGTAGTGGAGATATGCTCACCTTCACCTCTTCCTTTTCCCAGGGTGGAGGCCTAGGTGCCTGCGGTATCTCCTCACAGAAGTTTTGTACCTCGTATTTGAGTACGTTCCTCGCAAGACCTTTCACATAGCATTCGTGACTTGCCTTCAGAAGGTTCTGATTCCGTTAACAATATCTTTGATGCTGTTACTGAGTCCCAGTCCGCTTTCTGATCGCATGTGTCTTATTGCAGCCGCCACGTTGTTTTCCTGAATTCTGTTTTTTACACTCTGCAAATTTAGCTGAAGTCTCATGGCATCTATCATGGTGTTCCTTGGGCACTAAGCATGATCTTCATTGCGGCATTCTGGATTTTTTCAAGTTTTTCCAGCTTTCCTTCACCAAGGCAAGGGAGGACTAGGCTTGCGTACTGTAATACCGATCTGACAGTACTGAGGTACATCATTTTTAGTACTGGTACACCCACCCCTTCACCACTATAGGCCATTGATCTCAAGGACTGCAATCGTGCCTTGCACTGCGTTATTATGTGGTTCATCTCGGCATCTTTACAGTCTGCTGTGTACCCGACATACATACCTAGGTACTTGTAACATCTCACCCTCTCGCTGTTTTTGCCATTAATTACTAAATGCTTTTCCCCTAACACACGGCACTGGAACTTTGTCTTACTCTCGTTAACTACAAGACCCAGACTTTTGAACAGGTTGCCAAACCTGTTCAGTGCAGTTTGCATAACATCGAAAGTTTTGGACTGTATCATGATGTTGTCGGCATAAATTACTTCACTGACCCCGTAACCCAGCTGTTCACGCGCCACTTTGTTCATCAAAAAGATTGAAGAGTAATGGACTTAGGACTCCTCCCTGTGGCGTACCAAGCTCTAGATGCATTTCCCAGGGGAGTGTCCCTTGGGTCCCCACCTGGGCCCGCCGTCCAAAGAGATAATCCCCCACCCAGTGTAGCAATCTTCCCCTTACACCCATGCTAGCTAATTCATATAAAATTACTTCTCCATTGGCCTTATCGAATGCACCCATAAGGTTAATTGGGGACACGGTGGCTCAGTGGTAGAGCATCTGAGTCGTGATCAGGGGATTGCGAGTTCGAGCCTCACCCGGGACTGCCGTGCCGGGAGTGGTAGCGCGCTCCTGTAACCTAGCGGGGCTAAATGACCATAGTTGCCTAGCTCGGGGATTAAATCCTCTGAGGTCAATGAATACCCTGCAGTAGTCAGTATCACTATAGCAGCCGCAGCGAGAAATGAACGCTGTGGTGGGGCAGGCGGGATGACCGGGGATTCCCCCACTGTAGCCATATCCACATGTCACCGACCATCGGCCACCGCTGCAGCCCCGCTCCATGATCCTTACCCTGTGTCTCTGGCTTTCTCTTTCTCTCTCGCTTTCTATATAAACTGGTGTATTTCCAAAACTAATTATGAAATTATTATGACTTTTGTTCCACACCACCACTGAGGTAAAAATCAAGGAGAGTTTTCTGTATAAAGGTTTCCCCCCCCTCCTAAATGTGGTATATGAGCGGGGGAGTGCAGCCTTGTCGATACCTCCACCTGACCTATAATTATACACTCGCCAGAACTGACCTGCCCTCAGACAAGGGGGGGGAAACCTTTATACAGAAAACTCTCCTTGATTTTTACCTCAGTGGTGGTGTGGAACAAAAGTCATAATAATTTCATAATTAGTTTCGGAAATACACCAGTTTATATAGAAACTGAGAGAGAAAGAGAAAGCCAGAGACACAGGGTAAGGATCATGGAGCGGGGCTGCAGCGGTGGCCGATGGTCGGTGACATCCTACCTCTATGGTCGGTGACATGTGGATATGGCTACAGTGGGGGAATCCCCGGTCATCCCGCCTGCCCCACCACAGCGTTCATTTCTCGCTGCGGCTACTATAGAAAGGCACTTAATGACGGCGTCTTTTGTCCCTTTACCTTTCATAAACCCGTACAGATAAGCATGTCACCTATGAGGAATATTATTCTCTCTAACATGATTCTTTCCATCATTTTTGAAAAGCATGATGTTAGTGAGACTGGTCTGTTTCCTCCAGTCGCTTTGGGGATAAGGATGATAATTGCTTTTTTCCATGCTGTCGGTATTCTGCCCTCCCTTAGACTCATATTGTACAAGTCTAACAGCGGGCCGTCCTCCATGCTGGCCAGGCAGTTAATTATCTCATACATAATTCCATCCACACCAGGAGCTGTAGACCTTCCATTTTTAACTGCACGCAGTAACCCATCCCTGGTTATGTCTGTCCCGTCACGTCTTCGGTGTTTAGTGCAGTAACAATGAAGCTTCCCCTATTGTCCTGCCATGCCTCTAATGCCTCCCTCACGTCTTGTGGCAGACATTCACTGTTCGCCGCTGATGCCCACGACTCCATTAAGTCTTCAGCTAATTTTTCTGGGTGTGGGTGTGGGTGTGGGTGTGCTACACTTTTCACCTTTCTCCCTCTTACTTTGTTAACTTCTTTCCAAATTTCGGTTATGGTCTTACTGTTGCCTATCGTGTTAGTGAAGCGTTCCCAGTACTCCCTCCTTACTTCCCTTCTGGGCTGGCTGCAAATCTGGGCGTTCCTTCATTGCGACTTTGCTTTCGTCACCCCTACCCATTTACACCCATTTTCTGTGAGCCAGTCTCATCATTTGCGAGAGTTGTTTTATTTCTTTATTGTTATAGTATTTGTCTGTATGGTATGAGCAGTTTTTCTTCACATCTCTTTTATGCTCGAGTAATTCGTTTATAACCTTCACTAGGTCTTCGTAATACTGGTTTACACTGCTCGGAAGAGGGGGAGGGGGGGAAGAGAGGGGAGGGGGAATAGGGGGGGATCCATCCGGCAAGCGTTCTGGCTATGGCAAAATCATATTTAATTTCTTGGATATTTACATTGTCATGGGCGTATGTACGTGTGTGTGTGTGTGTGTGTGTGTGTGTGTGTGTGTGTGTGTGTGAGAGAGAGAGAGAGAGAGAGAGAGAGAGAGAGAGAGGGAGAGAGAGAGAGAGAGAGAGAAGGTTTACATGCTCGTCTTTTGGCCTGTCTGTCTGTCATAATCACTAATTAAATAGCAGTGAATTAGATTACACTACCGGCAATTTAGAATAATGACAGAAGGCCATTAAAGGCCCAAGTAATTAAATCTTGAGGACAAAGGTCGTAGGTCAAGTTTTGAAGGGGGGATGGTGATGCCTTGCTGGAGGTATGCGCTTCCTGAAGGTTATTGATATATTTTCCCTTGGTATCTTAAGACGAAATATTAAGTTCAGGAGAGACTTTCTTACATGGAGTTACATACATTATTTATTAAATATTTCAGTGTCCTTTTATTTTGTAGTGATTATTTTTATTATTATTATTATTATTATTGTTGTTGTTGTTGTTGTTATCATTACTATTAGTACTAGTACTAGTACTACAACTACTACTACCACTATCATCATCACCACCATTATCATCGTCATCATTACTGCCATCTTCAAACAAATTTACCCCAAAATAGGCTATTTGTACTGGAGGGGTTAGATACAGAAGTTTTCCTAAGCTAAAGGAAATCGTATAGGGATTGTAAGAATAAAAAGAAAATAGAATAAGGATTGCTCAGGCCAGAGTGACACCACACCCTAATGTTTTGCCTTATTTATTTACCCTGACCGATTGACCTGGGCGAAAATCAAATCACTTTTTCCCATCCCTAATTAGAAGGTCATGTTTGATCCTATTCCAGCCAGGCATTCAGGATATATTTTGATTATAGACACACACGCATGCACACGCACTCACGCACACACGAACCTACACACACACACACACACACACACACACATGTAGACGTACTTGATCACATTAGGCGTCGCACATAACCAACGTCACCCTATCGAAAGTAGGCTAAACTCATTTATTTATTTATTAACTTTTGGGCAAGAGAGGTAGGTCACCCGCGCTAAATATACTCTCCACTGTGGCAGGTAGTGGGACGGTGAGGGCAAGTGATGATTGGACTTAACTGCCAGGTATTCGCAGTCTCTAATTTCCAGGTACATGCATTCCCTTGTTGTCATTACGCCAGTAGTGTGCGCTGCATACTCATACCCCTGATGCATTTAGCGGGTGATGATCTGCAGGGCTGCACTGATTGGCTTAACATTAATTTGTGTATAAAGGAATTTTTCTGTTTATTTTTTTTTCGGTTAATTATTGTGAGCTGTGATAAAGATTTTTTTGCGTATGTTGGGGGCGGGGGGGTTTGTGTGTATTGGGGCTTATATAGTGGGATATTTGGGGAATGTGTGTGTGTGTGTGTGTGTGTGTGTGTGTGTGTGTGTGTGTGTGTGTGTGTTTACCTAATCATAACAGGTTTTGAGATAAGCTCTTGTTATTCAGTTTCCATATCCACTTACATCTAATCTACTGTGTGTGTGTGTGTGTGTGTGTGTGTGTGTGTGTGTGTGTGTGTGTTTACCTAATCATAACAGGTTTTGAGATAAGCTCTTGTTATTCAGTTCCCATATCCACTTACATCTAATCTACTGTGTGTGTGTGTGTGTGTGTGTGTGTGTGTGTGTGTGTGCATTTCTGTGACGTTTGCATAGCGTTATAAAAGTCACTCTGCAATTAAAAACACTGCCACACCTCACACTGCCACACCACACACTGCCACACCTCACACTGCCACACCTCACACTGCCACACCATACACTGCCACACCACACACTGCCACACCTCACACTGCCACACCACACACTGCCACACCTCACACTGCCACACCTCACACTGCCACACCACACACTGCCACACCACACACTGCCACACCTCAAACTGCCACACCTCACACTGCCACACCTCACACTGCCACACCACACACTGCCACACCACACACTGCCACACCTCACACTGACACACCACACACTACTACACCACACACTGCCACACCTCACATTGCCACAACTCACGCTGCCACACCTCACACTGCCACACCTCACGCTGCCACACCTCACACAGCCACACCTCACACTGCCACACCACACATTGCCACACAACACACTGCCACACAACACACTGCCACACAACACACTGTCACACCACACACTGCCACACCACACACGGCCACACCACACACGGCCACACCATACACTGCCATACCACTCACTGCCACACCACACACTGTCACACCACACACGGCCACACCATACACTGCCACACCACACACGGCCACACCATACACTGCCGCACCTCACACTGCCACACCTCACCCTGCCACACCTCAGATCCCCCGAAAACATTAAGAGGATAACTGCATTAGGCCGGATTAGGCAGCACCTTTAAGAATGTGACACTAGAATAAGACAAGGCTTTCTCTCACCCATCAAGCCCTCTGGCTGAAACTGGGAGGGAAGAGTGGGTAAAAACCACAACATAGTGTAGACGAACTGACGTGGAATTTTATGAGATGGGACGAAAGGAAAACAGAGTTGTAATTAAACCCGAAAAAAGAAGAATTAGTAAACCACACTGTGTAGAAAAACTGACGTGGAAATTTTATGGGAATGGACAAAAGGAAAACGGGACCCTAATGAAACCTGAAAAAAAAAAAAAAAAGTAGAACAGTTAAGGAGCCCCGACTTCATTGAGCATCTTATTCCACTCATCCAGTACTTATAACCAAACCAGTACTTGTCTGAGACCTGTATTCTCGTCGGTAAGAAAGCCCTGAAACACCATTTCCTCAGCGATATATTTTCCTTATTACACATTTCTGTCCTCTGTTTAATAAATCCTTCTAATATGGCCCTGCATAACTAGCGTACACAAGGATGTTAACCAGCCATTCCGATAATAAATCGCTAAGGAAGAGCTGCTAGGGATCCTCCTTATCCGACGAGAAGACAGACCTAAGACTCACTAAAACGGAATATATTTCATTTAAATCCTAGGGCTTGAGTTCACTCTTGATTTTGCAGTTTTAAAACCTTGCTAATTTCCTTCTTGTTTATTCCCTTCACCTACTTAAGCACCCCAAGTAAATCCCCAGTTACTCCACGCCTTTCCAGCTTGTACATATCTTCTCAGTCTGTCTTCATATGAAAGGTTTCGAATATATCATTTTTCTCGTTCTCTGCACAATCACATTTTCTAAAGACTCTACTGTATAACAGCTCTTTAGCATATGAGTGGATAGGGTTGGATATGCAGCATAGAGGGTCATTGATGAATAAAGGAAGAGTTGGTGATAGGACAGAACCCTGAGGAACCAAAACTGCACGGTACGCCCTGCAATTTTGTCGGAAGGGGATTATTTGTCTTATCCAGCAAGTCAGCCTTACCAGTAAAAAAAAAAAAAAAAATCGTATGGTTAATCAAATCTCTTTCCCCTCTTTTCGTAGCCAACTTTGTAAAGTCTTATCCCGGGCAACAAATCACAGGCATAAAAATCCACCACCAGCAAATCCCCGATAAGTGAAAGCCCCGGGATTTACTGTATATAGAACGACTTAAGTAGCTGAGCAAGTCCACATGATCCTGGGGGAAAGCAGTGGCCGTCCCTCCCTGAAATGAGGTCGTCTTGGTTGGAACCAGGTCGGATCAGGTCAAGGAAGGGATGGGGGAGGTAAGGAAAGATAGATAGATACATGGATGGATAGATGGATAAGTAGATAGATAGATGACTAGATAGTTAGATGGATAGACTGATAGAGGGGGAGGAGAAGGAAGTGACTGGTAGGAAAATGAAAATATAAAAAATGGAGATTTTGAGAAGAAATATTAAAAAAGGGGGACGAGAGAG
>NC_137069.1:35985439-36013903 GCF_032717465.1 Coenobita brevimanus
TAACTGGTTCCACTCTCGTAATATCCCTTACTCTTGCATTTGTAACTCTGTCTTGCCACTTTACCCCAAGAATCCTTCTCAGTATTTTATTCTCAAATCCTAATACTTTCTGATCTGTTGCAATTGTACTGTACCGTGACTCATGCCCATAAATTAAAATTGCTCTAACCATTGACTTGTAAATTTTCACATACTAAAGATTTTATTCACTTCTGCTTAATTTTGTCTATCCTACTGATTTTTTTCTTTTCATTTGCTGATTTTTTTTTACTCCTGCTGACTCTTGCTCACTTGCTGATTTTTTTCAATCCTGCTAATTACTTTCCACGTCTGCTTTTTTTCACTCCTGCTGTTTCTTCGCTCCTTTTTTTCACTCCAGCGGATTTTTTTATTTGACTCGCTAATTTTTTACTGCTTTTTTTTTTTTTTTTTAAATCTTTTAGCTCATGAAGGTATTTTGAAACTTCAGGAGTAGGATAAAACATTAATAAACATCTTCAGTACAAGAGAAAGTGACAAAATTGACTGAAAACTTTGTCACCAGCAAGAAATAATATCTATATCTATCTATCTATCTATCTATATCTGTCTATCTATTTATCTATATATATATATATATATATATATATATATATATATATATATATATATATATATATATATATATATATATATATATATATATATATCCCGAGATTGAAAAGAATAAAAAATATATATATATATGAAAGTAGAAACAGGAAATTTAGGATTTTTTTCAGGAGATCTTAATATTAAATGTGGGAGATGAAATGGAAAAAAAAGATGGTAAGAAAAACAAATTTGGAAAATATAAAGAGCTGGGAAATTATCGTGAAAAGAGGAGAGAGAGAGAGAGAGAGAGAGAGAGAGAGAGAGAGAGAGAAAGAGGGAGAGAGCTATAGTCGGCCTTGCGCCCGTAAGCGCCTGTGGTGTGGCTCGCACCTGTTTACAATGGTGCCACGTTTCCTCAACTTGCGATGTGAAACGGAAGCTATTTATGTACAAGGCATCACAAATTCGATAAATTCAGATGAATAAAACTTACACTTGTGTATTTTGATGGATGAATCAACAGTAATCTAATTATGCATAAAATATTTATACAGTAACACAGAAACATGGCATACATATTGTACAGTGTTGCTAAAAGAAATAGCAGTCACTTTTAATGTTTTTTAGCGTAGTTTTAGGGTGGTTAATAATATTACAGTTATGGATATAATAGAATGAGCCTGAAAAAAGAAGAAATATGCCAATATCCAAAGTAAAAGAAATAATTCATATAATTCTTGTGAGTGGCAGCACTGACAGATAGCTTCCCTACAGAGAGAGAGAGAGAGAGAGAGGCAGGAGAGGGGCATGCATTGAATGCATTGTCGGCATCACTAAATATAACAAAACCAAATTAACAAATGAAAGCACAATTATAAATAACTTATAAAAGAATCAAAAGTACTCAGGGTGGCTCACATTTCCCGCCATGTGGTAGGTGAATCCAGCCCCCCCTTCCCCTTCCCTCCCTTCTTAATCCCTCCTGGGTGTCTCAGGTCAAATCCCCCTTCACACTTCCCCTCCCCCCTGGACCACCACCCCAACAAACCCACATCCACACTCCCACCCACACCTACACCCACACCCCACTACGTCGGGGTGTATGAATCAGTAACGTAACAAACCTCTCAGCAGACAGTAACTTTGACACTCCATCTACTACTAAATATAACAAAACCAAATTAACAGATGAAAGCACAATTATAAATAACTTATAAAAGAATCAAAAGTACTCAGGGTGGCTCACATTTTCCGCCAGGAGAGAGAGAGAGAGAGAGAGAGAGAGAGAGATAACGGTATAGAAAACGTGGCAACACTGTACACAGGTGTGGACCACACCACAGCCGCAAACGTGCGCGAGTCCTACTATAGTAAAGTTTATGTTGATGGGACCCTCTCCAGCTCCGATCATTAAAACTTTCTCTCCATTTTTTGTTTCTCAGTCGCGTCATTTCTCCTCTCCTTTCCTCATCTTCACTTTTTTCTCTTTCTTTTTTTTTCTTTCTCTCTCTTTCTTCTTCTGCGTCTCTCGTTTGCTGTCTCTCATTCTCTTTAATCCAGTCTTTCTATCCATTTATGTATTCATCCAGTTTGTCGCTGTGTCTTTGTTTCTTAGTCCAGAATATATTTCAAAAAGTTGTTGAAGGATTTCAATGAAGCTTGTGCATATATGGGTCATGGGTCAAGGAAGAGTTGGCTAAATTTTGATGGTGATCGGAGTTGTCCAATATAGGTATTGTTGGAGGTATGCGCTCTCTGATTGTGCTTAACTTGTTTACCTTTTTTTCCGCATGTCATTTCTTTACCTAACCATTCGACCACCGCCCCCTCTTCACTGCCTTTCACTCTTTCTTGTGGGTGGGAGAGGGTCCCCTCCATAGGGGAATAAAAAAAGTGACATAAAAGCCCTCGTAACTCGTCTGGCTAAGCGTTTTACTTTGCTTATTCCGTAACATCCTCTAGTACGACCCTTCTCTTAATATCGACATAGTTGGATCAGAAATATGAAAAAGGATTATGGAGGAGGAATGGTCAGAATACTCGCTTAGGGAAAGATTTTACGAAATTTCCAAACCCATTAAAATGCTATTCGTATTGTATTTTAAAATTTTCATATTTTATTATATTTTATTATTCCAGTCACCATCATCATCATCATCATCACCACAACCACCACCACCACCACTACCATCCTCCTTCCCATCATCATCATCACCATCATCATATCATCATCATCAACATTCCACTGCAAGACAAAGGCCTCTCCCATCATTTTGCACTTTGACCAATTTGCTCTTAGCCTGTTCCATCCAATCCCAGCAAAGGAAGAGAGGCTGCGAAATATACAAAGCCACTGAGACTACAACACCTGCGCTACACATTAATTACACCTCGACACATTTGCAACATGGCTAGAAATGCATAGTGGAGCTGTTGTCCATGTCAGATGTGGAGAGGGAATGATTTCGGTTCAGTAATTGATCAGTTTCTCTCTCTCTCTCTCTCTCTCTCTCTCTCTCTCTCTCTCTCTCTCTCTCTCTCTCTCTCTCTCTCATTATTTCCCTCGTAATTAATCTTTCATCTATCCCCTTGTCATATAATTATTCGTTCCTTTTCCTTCATTAAGTTCCCTGTCTCTTTTCTTTCACTGCTCTCTCTTTTCCTTTGTCTGTACTTTCTGTCACTTCCGGGAGTTTCTTTCTTTCTCCCATCTCTTCTTCCTTCCTTCTCCTTTCTTCTTTCCCTATATTTATTTCTCCCTCCCCTTTCTTTTTTCCTTTCTCTTTCTCTTTTCTTTTTTCTTTCTCTCTCTTTTCTCCTTCTTTTCTTATTATTTTCTTATTGTATACTTCTTGCTTTTTTCTCTCTTTTCTCTTTTTTTTTATCCTTCTTCTTTTCTTCTCTTCAATATACATTTTGTCTGTCTGTCTGTCTGTCTGTCTGTCTCATTATTATTATTATTATTATTATTATTATTATTATTATTATTATTGCTCTGCTACGCTCCTCATAGGGCAACACTTGGTTAGATGATGGATGGATTATTATTATTATTATTATTATTATTATTATCATTATTATTATTATTATTATTACTACTACTACTACTACTTTCCTATGCTCCTGATGAAGCAACACTTGGTTAGATGATTGATGGATTATTATTATTGCTTTTATTAAATTATTATTATTATTATTATTATTATTATTATTACTATTATTATAATTACTACTACTACTACTGCTACTACTACTACTACTACTATTACTATTACAAGTGCTCCTAGGCCCTTCGTGCCCTCTCGCGCTTGCTCCTGCGGAGGGCTGTCGTGCTGCGCGCTCGCTTTCTCGTGCTTCACACTTGTTTCCTAGTGCTTATCACTCGTTTCCTCACGCTTCGCACACGCGTTGCGATCATTTCAGATAATATGAGTCATGTTTATATAAAGCCATCAAAAACTCTACGGTGAATACAACCCTAATTTCTTGCACTTACGCCGGGAGCGGCGTTTTTTGGTCAAGCTTTGATCACTCATTAAATATAGTAAAAGTTTTTCAATCGTGATGGGACCAAGTTTTTCCACATCAGCGATTTTTTTTTTTTTTTTTTTTTTTGCCAATTTTGGTGTAATTTGAATGTGTTGTTTCAGCTGCCCAAAATACACACACACACACACACACACACACACACACACACACACACACACACACACACACGGCTAGTGTTATAGTATATTAGATTAGTGCTATTATTATTATTGTTATTAATATTTTTATTACATTATTAATATTATTATTATTATTGTTATTATTATTATTATTATTATTATTATTATTATTATTATTATTATTATTATTATTATTGTGCAGGGGGGAGGACACAATCTGATTGCATTATGGGGTGGTACTACCACTCTGCAGCAAGGTTGTGTTGGGAAGAATTCTGCTACCATATTCCGTGTATGTCGTGAAAGGGAACTAAAAGGGTCGGGGTGAGGGGACTAGGGACCCCCTCCTCTGTTTTTTAGTTCCTAAAGAGATAGGCCAGAGAAAGGGATGGGGACTGAGTTATCCCCATACCCTAAAAACTGGGTCTATGAATGTGCGTGGATGTAGTACGATTGAGGCTAAAAAGGAGGAGATTGGGAGAATGTTTGTGAGGAGAAAGTTGGATATGTTAGCTTTGAGTGAAACAAAGATGAAAAGGAAAGATGAGTCTAAATTTGGAAGTGTAACTGGAAGAATATCAGGTGTTGATTGCGGAAGAGCGAGAGAAGGTGTGGCCTTGTTAGTGAGCCCGGAAGTACAGCAGTGCATGATTGAATGGAAGGAGGTGTCATCGAAACTGATGTGGATGGAAGCGAAATTTGAACGTGAGTTGTGTGTGTCTGTGTGTGCACATGGGCCTGGTAGCAAAAGGGATGAAGAAGAGAGGGAGTATTTCTGGAATGATGTTGATAAGTGTCTGCAGAGTTTTGGAGCGAATATGAATGTGGTAATTAGAGGAGATCTGAATGCTAAAGTGGGAAATGTAGCAAGTGAAGGTGTCGGTATGCATGGTGTGCCTGGATGGAGTGAAAATGGGGAACGAATGATAGGGATGTGTGTTGAGCGAGAGATGGTGATTGGAAATACGCTGTTTGAGAAGAAAGATATTTATAAGTATACATGGGTGAGACAGGAGGGTGGAAGGGTTCTTGATAGGGCACTGATGGACTATGTGGTTGTGTCTAGGAATGTAATAGGAAGATTGTTGGATGTGAGAGTTCTGAGAGGGGAGGGTGGAGGCATGTCTGACCACTGCCTGGTGGAGGGAAAGTTGAGAGTATGTATGAGATTGATGCGAGGTAGGAGGGTTAGGTGTGGCAGGGAGGTTTTGAAAGTGAGTGAGTTGGATAAAAGAAAGAAAATGATAGAGTATCAAGAGAAATTGATTGATGAGTGGAATGCAGTGAAAGATCAGGAAAATGACAGTGTGGAGGAGGAATGGCAGTTGTTTAAGAGTGATGTGGTGGAGCATGCAGAAGAGGTGTGTGGTGTGAGACGTGTGGGTGGTGGTGTAAGAGAAGGAAGTGAATGGTGTTGTGAAGAAGTAAGTATGGCTGTGGCTGAGAAGAGACGTGCATATGCAGTGTGGCTGCAGAGAAAGGGTGAGGTGTCATATGAGAGGTATAAGGAAAAGAGGAATAGGGCGAGAAGTGTTGTGCGTGATGTTAAAGTGGCAGCAGATGAGAAGTGGGGTAGGAGGTTGATTGAGAATTTTCAACAGAATAAGAAAATGTTATGGAAGGAGATGAAAAGGGTGTGAAAAGGAGAGTCTGGGAAGGAAGAGCGAGTAAAAGCAGAGGACGGAAGGATGTTATTTGAGATGGATGCAGTAAGGAAGAGACGGGAGGAGTATTTTGAAAGATTATTAAATGTAGAGGAGGAAAGGGGGACTGAGATTGTGGCAGATGGAAGGGTGCAAGGAATAAATGTGTTGGGAGAGTTGAATGATTCTTTGATCACGATGGAGGAAGTAAAGGAGGCAGTAAGGGTGTTGAAAACAGGAAAAGCTGCAGGTAGTGATGGGTGTGCTGTGGAATGCCTGAAACGTGGTGGAGCGACTATTGCTGAGTGGTTAGCAAGACTGCTGAATGTGTGTTTTGTGAGAAGTATGATGCCAATTGACTGGGCAAGTGCTTGTGTGGTTCCAATGTATAAAGGTAAGGGTGATAAGTACTTCTTTGATTTTCCCTGGAATGATTATTGCTTCCATGGCCGGGAGCCATCTGAGTGTGCCTTGCGCATTACAGAGGTTATTCTCTCGGGCATGGAAGCATACATTCCTTTCTCATATCCTTTGACTAACGCAGGAAAGCCTTGGTTTAATCACGCTTGTTCTAATGCTGTCCGCAACAAGGAGAGGGCCTACAAAAGGTACCGGAGCCAACCCACCCCTGAATCACATCATCTTTACGTTTCTGCCCGGAATCGTGCTAAGTCTGTTCTTCGCTCTACTAAAAATAATTTCATCCATACTAAATGCTCTCAACTCTCCAACTCGAATTCTTCCCGCTCCTTCTGGCACCTTGCCAAAAATCTTTCTAACAACTTTACCTCATCATCCTTCCCTCCTCTTTTCTACTCTGATGGTTCTGTAGCTATTTCTTCTACTGATAAAGCAGATCTCTTCGCACAGACTTTCTCCTCCAATTCCACCTTAGACGATTCCGGTGCTGTTCCTCCATCTCTTTCCCCCTCTGACTTCCTCATGGCTGACATTAAAATTTCTTCAGTTGATGTATTTTCTGCCATCACTGGCCTCAGTACTAACAAGGCATATGGGCCTGATGGGGTCCCTCCTGTTGTTCTCAAGAACTGTGCTTCTGTGCTTACACCCTGCCTAGGCAAACTCTTTCGCCTTTGTCTGTCAACATGTACCTTTCCTTCTTGCTGGAAGTTTGCTCTAATTCAGCCAGTCCCAAAGAAGGGTGACCACTCCCAACCCTCCAACTATCGTCCAATTGCTTTAACGTCCTGTATTTCAAAAGTTTTCGAGTCAATTCTTAATAGAAAAATTTTAAGGCATCTTTCCTATCACAACCTTCTTTCCGATCGTCAGTACGGATTCCGACAGGGACGCTCCACTGGCGATATTCTCACCTACCTCTCAGACTCCTGGTCATCCTCCTTTCGGGACTTTGGCGAAAGCTTTGCCATTGCTCTTGACATCTCAAAGGCTTTCGATCGAGTCTGGCATAAATCTTTAATTTCCAAACTGCCCTCCTACGGTTTCTATCCTTCTATCTGTGCCTTCATCGCTAGCTTCCTTTCTGGTCGTTCTATAGCCGCTGTTGTAGACGGCCATCGTTCTTCTCCTAGATCTATCAACAGTGGTGTTCCTCAGGGCTCTGTCCTATCACCAACTCTCTTCCTTTTATTCATCAATGATCTTCTAAGCTGTACATCTAACCCTATCCACTCATACGCTGATGACTCCACCCTTCACCTTTCCATTCGGTTCCCGCAACGCCCATCTCAACAGTTACTTCAACAAACAAGGGATGAGGCTATGGCACACCTAATGTCTGACTTGGCTCATATCTCTGACTAGGGTAAAAATAATATGGTTGTTTTTAATGCATCTAAGACTCAGTTCCTACACCTATCAACCCGACAAAATCTTCCACAGGTATACCCACTAATGTTTAATAATATTCCGATTAATCCTGCATCATCCTTGAACATGCTTGGGGTTTCATTTACTCGGGACTTATCTTGGAAAGATCATATTACATCTCTTGTAAAATCTGCTTCCAAGAGATTGGGTGTGCTAAGCCGACTCCGCTCTTTCTTTACCCCTGCACAATTGTTGACTCTATACAGGGGTTTTATCCGCCCCTGTGTGGAGTACAACTCTCATGTGTGGGGAGGCTCCCCACATACAGCTCTTCTCAATAGGGTGGAGTCAAAGGCTTTTCGTCTTATTAACTCTCCTCCTCTTACTGACTCCCTTCAACCTCTGTCTCTTCGCCGCACTGTTGCATCTTTATCTCTTTTCTATCGCTACTTTAATGGTCACTGCTCCTCTGAACTGTCTGCTTGCATTCCTCCACCTCTACGACGGGCGCGTAGCACCCGTCTGGCAGCAAACTCTCATCCCTTTTCTGTCCAACTCTCTAATGCAAGAGTTAACCGTTACTCCCAGTCTTTCATTTATGCAACAGGTCGGCTCTGGAACTGTCTCCCTCTATCTGTATTTCCTGCAGCCTATGATCTCCAGTCTTTCAAACGCAGTGTGTCCAGGCATCTCAAAATGATCGGATCTTGAATTTGGCTCTCTGTTGAATTTTGTTTTTCTCTTGGAGGGAACTGTTACTGCGGGCTCATGGCCTTTGGTTCCTTCTTCCTCGCATTAAAAAAAAAAAAAATGTACCAGCTTTAGTGGTATAAGTCTGCTGTGTGTTGTAGGTAAGGTGTATGGCAGAGTGTTAATTAAGAGAGTAAGAGAGGGTACAGAGGGAGTGATTGGTGAGGAGCAGTGTGGCTTTAGGAGAGGGAGGGGATGCATGGATCAGGTATTTGCTGTGAGACAGGTATGTGAAATGTATTTAGCGAAATGTAAGGATGTGTTGTGGATATTCATGGATTTAGAGAAAGCGTATGATAGAAATGATAGAGAGGCTTTGTGGACTGTTTTAAGATTGTATGGACTAGTTGGTAGGTTGCTAAAAGGAGTTAAAAGTTTTTATATAAATAGTAGAACGTGTGTAAGAGTGGGAAATACTGTTAGTGATTGGTTTCCCGTGAGAGTGGGGCTGCGGCAGGGATGCGTTATGCCGCCTTGGTTGTTTAATATTTATATGGATGGTGTTTTAAGGGAGGTGAATGCAACAGTGTTAGGTGGAGGTTTGAGTCTGATGAATGCTGATTGTAGAGAGTGGAATCTGAATCAGCTGCTGTTTGTGAATGATACTGCATTGGTGACTGATTAAGGGGAGAGATGAGAGATTGACACAGTTGGCAGATGAGTTTGGAAGGGTGTGTGAAAGGAGGGAATTGAGAGTAAATGAGAATAAGAGTAAAGTGATGAAGAGTACTAGGTTGGTAGATGGTAGGAAGATGAATATAGTTTTGAATGGTGAGTTGCTTGAGGAGGTAGAATGTTTTAAGTAATTAGGGTCACATGTTGCTGTGGATGGAAGTGAAGTTTAGAGTGAATGAAGTAGGAAATGTGCTGGGAGGAATGAAAGAGTGTTTAGATGCCGTTCACTTAGCATGGATGTAAAGAGAAGGCTGTATGGAGGTGTTGTGGCACCGACTGCCTTATATGGGGCTGAAATGTGGAACAAGGGTGTAGCAGAGAGGAAAAGTTTGAATGCAATGGAGATGAGGTGTCTGAGGAGTATGTGTGGAGTGATGTGTATAGATCGAGTGAGAGGTGATGAAGTGCAATGAAGAACTGGAGTTGTGCGGGAGATGGCTGATCGAGTTGAGTAGAGGGTGTTGCAATGGTTTAGGCATATGGAGAGAATGGATGACGAGCGATTGGTGAAAAAGATAACTGGATCGGCTGTTAGAGGTGTAAGGCTGAGAGTAAGACCTTGAATAGGATGGATGGACAGTGAATGAAGAGAGCATTGGATGCGAGAGGGATGTCTGTTGAGCATGGAAAAGTGGCTGCACGTGAGAGGAATGACTGGTGAGAAATTGTAAACGAATAAATGATGACGCGGCCCTCAAGGGATATTGTCTCAATATCAGGTCAGGTGCGTTTAAGGGGATGGGTCCATTATGTTGTGGCAGGGGTAAACCAGCTCTGCTGTTGGGCCCTGCTGTGGATGCCGCTGACTGCACTGCACAGTTGACCCTTGGGGCTAAGATGAGAGTGAATGTGTGTGTGTGTGGATGAGTAAATTGGGAGTGTGTCTTCCTGTCTCGACTACCTCCTTTTCAAAAGTTGGGGGAAGCAGCCTAGGTATATAGATAGAATAGATACCGGGATGATATTGATGATGAGATGATGATGATGATGATGATGATGATGATGATAATGATGATGATGATGATGATTATTATTATTATCATTATTATTATTTTATCATCATCATCCCTTACTATTATTTTTGCTGTTATACTACTACTATCGTTATTATTATTATTGTTATTTATTATTATTATTATTATTATTATTATTATTATCATTATTATTATTATTATTATTATCATACTTATCATTATTATCAACAACAGCATCACAAAACAAGGAGAGACCAAACAAAGCCACTAAAATAAAAGAGAACTGTCAAGAATAAATAGAAAATAGCTGTCTCCACTCCGACCTGTTAGCCTTAGTTTCTTAGACGCAAGACCAAGTACTTTAGGGCAAATCTTGTGTTGAACTTGGGCGGGAATTTTATGTAGACTTTTCCTACATTGTTTTTCTCAATTTCATAAAACAAGATTTTGCATGGGGTGATCTTAGTGTGGACTATACCTAATAATTTTGTTATATTTAATCGACTTCGGATAGATAGATAGACAGATAGATAGATAGGTAGATAAATGGATAGACTGTTGGATGGATGGATGGAGTGTTGGGTGGAAAGATACATAGTGACAGATAAAGACAGATAGACAAGTAGGTAGACAGATAGAGAGGTGGATACATAGATAGACAGATAGATGGACAGATGAAGGTTAAGTGACACATATAGACAGATAAATACTGATTGAGAGAGAGAGAGAGAGAGAGAGAGAGAGAGAGAGAGAGAGAGATTAACGTACATATAGATAGATACATAGATTGATATAGACAAGGAGGGAGAGAGAGAGAGAGAGAGAGAGAGAGAGAGAGATTAACGTACATATAGATAGATACATAGATTGATACAGACAAGGAGAGAGAGAGAGAGAGAGAGAGAGAGAGAGAGAGAGAGAGAGATTAACCCGCCCCATCCCATTGACGTATGGGTACGTTGCAACGATTTGCATTTGCCGTCCTGGCGACGTACCGGTACGTCGTGCAATTGCAATTTGCATAATTTCGACAATTTTCAAAATTCGAGCTTGATTTGTGGTACGTACCCTCGCATGACCTTCCCCTACCTGCCACCAGGCGGGGACACTCGGCGACCCCGCGCGACCCGCGCTAGCCCACCACTTGTCCACTCACCTGGTAGCCACAGTCCTGCTCAGACATGACTAAGAGAGGTCTCTCAGACAGCGAAATTCAAGTCGCCCTGGACACCTTTACTGGCGACAGTGATTCCCCACTGGACGACGAGGATATGGACAAGGATTATGTGCAGCCAGAGGAGGAAGAAACCACCAGCAGTGATGAGGAAGTTCCGTCTCCCAGGAAGCGGCAGTACGTGACTTACCGTGCTGCTAGAGAGGGGCAGGAGGCAAAGAAGGCACGTGCAATATCCTATCCCTATCCCCAGCGTGATTTGGAACCAGAATTCGAGGACGAGGACGAGGATGAGGACGATGACGGAGCCGTGGGACGTGCTGCTATGTGGTATGGACGGGAGGTGATTACACATCGTGGCCCAGAGCGCACACCACGTCGTATGAGCAGGTATGGGCCTAGCATTTTGTTTGGGGAGCTAGGAAGTCAAGTGGAGGGAGTGGGGAGTGAAAGGGAAAGTCCAGGGAGGATTAGGGAAAGTGAGAGTGACGTGAGTGAGTCATTGCTCTCCCTACGTAGTGTGAGGCAGCGTAGTGGATCACGTGGGCCAGTGCGGGTGTGTTCATTATCACGTGGGGTTGTGAGGGAGGGGGAAGGTGGGGAGGAACCACTCCAAAGCACGTCTTATGCTCCCCAATATCCCCTAACACCTGGTCGAGCTAGGATGCGTGAGAGAGCACGTGGTGTTGTAATGGAGGGGGAAGGTGGGGAGGAACCACTCCCCAGCACGTCTTATGCTCCCCAATATCCCCTAACACGTGGTCGAGCTAGGGTGCGTGAGAAAGCACGTGGTGTTGTCATGGAGGGGGAAGGTGGGGAGGAACCACTCCCCAGCACGTCTTCTGCTCCCCAATATTCCCCTATTTCATCCCCACAGCCCCCTAATGTTCCTCAAGGCCGTAAGGGTAAGGAAAAGGGAAAGGGTAAAGGCAGAGGGAAGAGGAGTGACAGTGGGGAAGCCCTCCGCACTCCTTCTCCCCCACCTCCCCAGCCAAGATCTCCTCCCCACCCAGACGAAGGCGGTGATGGGGCTGATGGGGACGAGGGATTTGTGTCGTGGGATTGGGAGGATGGGAGTGATTTTTCTCCCCTCATTCACCCCTTCACTGAGCAGGGGCGATCTGGCTGCATTGCTCCAGGAATTCACCATAATTCCACCAGGTTGGATTTTTTCCACCTGTTTTTCAGTAAGGCATTTGTTGATCAGATTGTATACCAAACAAACCTGTTTGCAAGTGCCCAGCGCCTAGAGAGTGAAAGATTGGGAACAAGGAGTAGGCATTCTATGATCTATGATTACCCTGTCTCCCTTCCAGAAATGTTCTTATTTTTTGCCCTGGTCCTTTTGATGGGTATTATAAGAAAGAATAGAATTCCTGCTTACTGGACTAGGGACCTTGTTATGTTTATCCCCATATTTGGTCAAGTGATGAGCCGTAATCGGTTTCAACAAATTCTAAGTCGCCTCCATTTCTATGATGCTCATGACCCTGCAAATGCAAACAACACTGATAAAATGAGGCGAATTAGGTTGGTCTTTGATCACCTCAGGCAAACCTTTCGTTCCTCATTCTATCCCTATAGAGACCTCGTCATAGACGAGAGTCTCGTGTTGTGGAGAGGCAATATTTCATTCAGACAGTATATACCCAGCAAAAAGGCACCATTTTGGGTTCAAGATCTTTGTTATGTGCGACTGTAGGACTGGATACGTGCAAGACATAGTCTTGTACACTGGTGCACAGACAGACATAATAGAAGATCGAAGTATTGGACTGTCGGGAGCAGTGGTAAAGATGATAGAAGACTACCTTAATCGTGGTCACGTTCTCTACCTCGACAATTGGTACACTAGCCCTCTTCTCGCTCGTTATCTTCACACACATGAAACGGGAGTCTGTGGAACCGTAAAGGTGAACCGGCGTCACATGGCCAAGGTAGGGCAGAAACTTGCAAGGAATGAGGTTGTCTTCTTCAAAGCCAACAACATCCGTGCAACAATGTGGAACCACAACAGAGAAGTAAGCCTCTTGTCCACGGTTCACTGCCCCTTGATGCACCGTACTGATTCAGTATATTACCGTAGCGAGAGCAGGCGTCGTGTTTGGAAACCTGAGTGTGTTATGGATTACAATATAAACATGCGCCTCGTGGACCAGTCAGACTCCATGATATCGATGGTAGAGTGTGCCAGGACCACGATGAAGTGGTATAAAAAACTTCTTTCACTTGCTAGATATCACTGCTCTGAATTGCCACCACCTTCACGCCATGACAACAGGAGTTCAGGAAACATTTGAAGGGTTTGTGAGGGAGCTCACAAGAGAAATCTTTGCAAAGTATGCTGTTGAAAGGCCCCAACATCGCACCCGCACTGCCCATATTGCCCAAACTCCCCAGAGAATATCCGGCCGCCATTTCCCCACTCCTATCCCTCCCCAGCCAAACAGACCTAGGCCCCAACGGAGGTGTCACGTGTGCAGTAATTCCCAGGTGAGACTCACGACACAGAGGAAGGACACCCGCTATGAGTGCGTGCAGTGTGACATGGGTCTCTGTATTCACCCATGTTTTAGTGAATATCACACGTTGATGCAATTTTAGTATGGTGTGAATGCGAAAGGACGCTGAAATTATGAGGTAAATGTGACAGACAGACGCTCAGTGAAATTATCAGTCATGTTGATCTCCAAATATTAGTATAAAGTGGATACGGGTAGAACATAAGTGAAAACATTGTATGTAAGTATATAAATCTGCCCTAAGTTGAAACTTACATAGCGAGGGTTTTATGATGCGATATTCTGTCGCTCAGTGCAATAAATACGGCCCGTAATTATATAATTATTATTATGGGAAATTCTTACGGGTATAATATAAGTTCAAATTATTGTAAGTGATGATATATATTCTAAGTCAAATATTCATAGCGTGTGTATAGAGATGCGATTTCCTGACGCTCAGTTGAATGAATAAGGCACGTATTAGTCAAAATAAAAGTCAGCAAGTGATAAAGCGAATAATTAGTATATAAGTGTGTGAGTGAATTAGTATATAAGTGTGTGAGTGAATTAGTATATAAGTGTGTGAGTATTATGTTTGTCGAAACATTCCTTGCGAGGGTATTTTCAGGCGATATTCTCACGCTCACTTGAATAAATAATGGCAGCAAGTATGTACAGTGCATTATAGGGGTGTAAACGTGTGTAATGTAAGTGGGAAATTATAAGTGGAGTGAATAAATAAAGTAGATGATGAAACACGAGTGTTTGAGATCGTGGTTGCTACGTGAATATGCGCTAGCATATCGCTAAATGCCCTCGTAATGAATGAAAATAATTGAAAACCTTTACAGTGGTGGAGGAAAGGTTCTATGTAAAGGGAAAAATAATTGGAAAGTGATAAAACAATTTGGTATGTTGAAATACGAGTCATAGCGAGTGCGCTTACTAAGCTGATGTGCGTTGTACTTATGCTGCATGTCATCATAATGAATGAAAACATCTGAAAACACTTACAAACAGTTGTAATTGGTAAAATGTCATTGAAACAGAAGTATACAAGTAGAAAAAATGATAGGTTGACTCATACCAGACACATAGCATATAGCATGTTACGACTGACCAAACTCGCTATGCTCGCACTGATGGTACAATGCTTATTTTTCCTATATATGTGTCTGAAATCCATTATATTGTTACTGTTATTGTTTATTAGTTCAAATTCAATAAATATAGAGGGGTTGTGTGTTGTTTCTCCCATTATTCCTTACCATAGAAAACGTAAACGCATATCCAGCCCATTAGAGAACACCATACCTGAGGGGGGGAACCGCACCTGTACGGACCACTTACAGACCGCGGGAACCACTTTCTTTGTGATTTTCCTTCGTTTCTCGACATAAGCGGAAGTTTTAGCAAAAAAATTTTTTTTCCAAAAAGGCTCGGGACTGGGGGATGTCATAGGTGCGGAAAACCTCGGGACGTGACTGGTTAACGTACATATAGATAGATACATAGATTGATATAGACAAGGAGAGAGAGAGAGAGAGAGAGATTAACGTACATATAGATAGATACATAGATTTATATAGACAAGGAGAGAGAGAGAGAGAGCAACTCAAACACATGCATAACTTCATAACTTTGCACACAACGTTTACATGCACTTTGCCTCACACACACACACACACACACACACACACACACACACACACACACACACACACACACACACACACACACACACACACACACACACACACACACCTGTGATTAAGGATTGGGACATCAGTCCCCAGCCACACTGGTGTGCCGCCATTGCGTTTCGGTTGCTTGTTGCCGGATGCTGTTGCCCTCCGCCATCTGATGATAGTGGGGGAGACATGGCTGGTCCGGTATTGTTGCTAAGAACTTATCCAAAGCCTTCTTGAATGATGTCAGTGTGTGTTTCGTGTCTCTGATGGATTGGGGAAGGCAGTTGTAGAGCCTTGGTCCGTTCACGATAATTGACCCTTCTGTCTGTGTCTGTATTCGTCGCCATGTCCTTTTTATTGGCTGCATTCTGCATAAATTTCCCTTTCTTGAGTTGTAGTGTGTTGTGATAAGATTTTCTCCGTTATAATTTACGTTAGGGACAATATCATTGATGATTTTCCAAATATATATGATGATATATATTTCTCTCTGTCTTTATAAGGAGTACAGCTTCAGATGCTGCAACCTCTGCCAATAGTCCATTGCATTAGTGCCATGTATTTTAGATGTGAATGTTCTCTGCAACGCTTCAATTTTTCTTATCTGCCCGATGGTAACAGGGGTCCACAATTGGCTGCAATATTCGATGATGGGTAAAACCATTGCTCTATACAGAGTCAGCATCGCATCTGGTTCCCGGGTCTTGAATGTACGAAAAATCCAACCCATCCGTTGTTTTGCCTTAGAGACCATTTCATCTATTTGTAGTTCAAAGCTGGCATCGTTACTCATAGTGATTCCTAAATATTTTGTATTCCTGTGACAGCTAATGGTTTCATTTTCTAGGCTTCTGTACTCGTAGCTGATCACGTCCGCTTTCGGGTGTCGGTACCGAAGCATCTTAAACTTGCTGGTGTTAAATTCCATGCTGTTGTTCTTCGCCCATTTAAACATCGACTTAAGGTCATCTTGCATTTTGGTACAGTGTTGTTCATTCGATATTTTGGCTAACAGTCTAGTGTCATTCGCGAATGAACTTGCTCTGCAGTATTTCATATCCGGTCTATATCAATGGCATAAATGAGGAAAAGCATCGGGCCTATAGCAGAGCCCTGTACCACTCCAATGAGCACTTCAGTACTGTAAGAGTGAACTCCTTCCACGATTACTGACTGGCTTCTATCACTGAAAAAAATTATTAAACTATTCCAGTATCTTGCCTTGGATCCCCATTCGGTAGAGCTTGCTTAGTAGTGTTTGCTGATTCACCTTATCAAATGCCTTGGAGAAATCCAGATAAATAACATCCACTCCATGTTCAGATTCTAGATTTTTTCAGTATTTCAATTTGATGCTGTAAGAGTTGTGAAAGACCCGACTGGCCTTGTCGAAATCCGTGTTGCTGATTGTTATGAAGTGAATTGTTCTCCATAAATTTCGATAGCTTTTTAACTATAATCCTTTCAAATATTTTTATAACTTGTGACATTAAGCCCACCGGTCTGTTATTCTTCGGGTGTAGTCTGTTTCCTCCTTCATATATAGGTGAGATGATTCCATGTTTGAGTATAAGAGGCATTTCTCCCGTGTCTAGAGACCGACACCAGAGCAGCAGCAATGGCAGTGAGATAGCACCCGCGCACTTCTTGATTAGGATGGCAGGAATGTTGCCAGGGCCTGCTGCCGCATACATGATGATTTCTGAAATGGCCTGCTCAATGTCCGACCAGTCGAAATCAATGTACCCTAGTGTATTATCATTATCCCTCTCCTCCTGTTCTTTTGATTCTTTAGCTTGGTCACTGTGACTGAACACAGACTTATATTGATCATTCAGGGCATCAGCTATCTGTTTCGGCACGGTGATTAGTTCTCCAATGACTTCTGAAGGACCAACCCTGCTTTGAAATTTGGCCTTTGATTTTGCAGAGCGAAAAAAGTATTTGGGGTTCTGTTTGATGGCTGATATTGCTTGTTATTCTGCTAATCGTAGTTCATTTTCATGTGATTCTGTTATCTGTTTTTGAATATCACCTAACATCCGACGTAGTGCGTTGCTCTCTGTTGAATTCGCAGTCATCCGCTTAACTAACTTCGTTCTCTTCCTCATCAGGATTTTGCGATCACGTGGAATCTTACTACGATGTTGTTGTCGTTGTTTCTTTTTAGGGGTGTACCTTAGACAGATATCCAGAAGCTTAGAATGAATCAGGTTAAATATCTGTTCACTGTTCATATTATCCATTTCTGTATTCCACTGTATATTGCGCAGTTCATCATTGATGGTTATCCAGCTTGTATCTTCGTGGAAGAAATTCAATATTGTAAATGAATTGCTCTGATTTATATGGTCTGATGCTCCAGGTTGTACATTCATTGTAGTTTCTACCACAACAAGTCTATGATCTGATAGGTTGGTATCCTCGGTCCTGATTCCCGCAACCAGGTCTTCATTATTAGTTAAGAACAGGTCTAATATATTGGATCCCCTGGTGGCAGTCGTTACTAACTGTTGCAGCATAAATTCTTCCATAGTTGCAGTAGGGACTCAGACTGTGCTCTATCAGCTGTTGATCCTCCATATACCGAGAGTGATCGCCAGTTTATTATAGGGAAGTTAAAGTCTCCGTTTAAAACAATGGTGGGTTCTGGTGGGCCATTTTTTCCGATTTCTGACCTAACAACATCTAGAATACTGAGAAAATTCACTGTTGAGCAGCCTCGTGGTCGATATATGGTAATGACCATGGTTTCCAACTTGGCCACATGCAGTATAACGTATTCTATCTCGCCATTAGCTCTTGTGGCTACTACCTAAGTACTTTGTGCTAAGTGTTCACTAACGTACACAACTACTCCACCTTTCTTCTTCCCTTCAGTGCGGTCTCCGCGGAAGATTCGGTATCTGTTGATCTTCACTTCAGTGTCGTAGATTTCTGCCCTTAGATGTGATTCTGTTATGCTAATCATGTCGCTATTGTACACTGTGGCTAATTCTTCTAGCATTTGTATCTTGTACGTTTTCTTTCTGGGCAGAAGACCTTCGATGTTACAGCATATTATTGTTCTTGGATATTTTCTACGTTCTGTTATGCATTCACACCTATCTGATAACGATCTGAGCATGTCGTCTTCAGCTTCTACATTCTGACCCTTTGGGTGCTCTGCAGACTCTCGTTTTTTGAAGATGGACAATACTCTTCTGGCACGTGCATTGTTCGGCGGACTATCAGGTTCTTTGCTGCGATAAACGACGGGCAACTCGTGTCAAAGGCCGAGTGTTGTGTCTCTTCTCTGGAATTTTCTGTCCAGTGGCAACACTTCAGCGTATTTTTGTTGGTACAGTCTTTGGAGTAATGCTTGCTTGAGCAGTATCCACAACGGGGTTTGTCCTGTCTGTATTTTTCTGCCTTGTGTCCGTATTTCATACATTTGTTACATCGTAGCACCCAATATCTGTCATATACTTTGCACCTGGACATATGTATATAGATATATCCAGTTTTCATCACCACGTTTCTGATGAGAGGCGATGTCGATATTACTGCTGTCTTGAAGCCAGGAGCACTAGGTCTCGTGAACAGCAGGTGCAGGTCCTTTGAGTCCTCAATCCGTTCTGCGATTGTGAGATTTTTATCCTTCACTGATTTAATTATTTCGTCATCATCCTTGTAGTCTGGTATGTAGGTGGCAGTGATCTTGGGCCGTAGCTTTTTCTCATACGATAATTCGTAGGTATTTTTCAGTGTCTCCGACTCCTGTATCGCCTCAATGGCTCGCTGCCTCGTTTCACTGTTCGGGAGCACGAGTTTAATGGTCTTATCATGTACATTCTTCATGGAGATAGCAGGCACTGCTTTTAGAGCACACGATATTTCGGCACTGCTGCTGTTTACATTTCCATTGTCCTTACGCTTTATGTAAACTGCTTGCTGGTTGGACTGCTGGATATCATCTGTCGACTGCAAGGCTTGTGAGTACAGTTTCTGTTTGCTGCAGTTGTTCTCGGTGTTCATTTTTGGGGTGAGACTGTTCATTTCTGCTCGCAGTACATCAATGCTTTCTGCCAATCGTTTGATTATTCCAAGCGAATCACCTTTTACAGAGTAGGGGAGATCCTTATCTGTTAGGCCGGTCGCGGCCGTGTCGTGACCGCTGACGTCATCACTGATTAGTCTATTACCGATTCTCAGTTCTTTGATCAGTTCCAACACATCCTCGTATCCATCAGTTTTCGTTTTCACACATTCTTCGCACGTATAGGTCACTCTGGAGGTAAAGTACTTTATCCCCATATAAGTAGGCATCCTTGTGCATTTAAGGTGGAATAATCTACTGCACTGGTCGCATTTGACCGCGGTCGTTGCCAACTCAGTCGAACATTTTCCACATTCTTGACCGTTCAGCTGCACGATTTTGCTAGAGTGAAACTTTTTCATGTTGCTTATCTTACCTCCTGACACTATTCATAGTTCATAGGCAAAGGGTATTCACTCGCAGAGCATAATTCCTGACACTGTTTATAAGCACACACACACACACACACACACACACACACACACACACACACACACACACACACACACACACACACACACACACACACACACACACAGGAAGGCACTCTAAAATTCATTTTGAATACAGTAACTGTGTTGTGATGAAATATGAAAATGTGTGTGTGTGTGTGTGTGTGTGTGTGTGTGTGTGTGTGATAGACAGACAGACAGACAGACAGACAGACAGACAAACAGAAAGACAGACAAAGATAAGTTGTATTGATAATGAAAGTGTCCATGTCCGTGTGTGTGCGTGTGTGTGTGTGACAGAGCCCGGTTTCAGTTTCACGCCAGGTTCATATGTTCCCTATCAGAAGACCTTGATGTCCTCCACCACATAATTATATATGGCGAGAGAGAGAGAGAGAGAGAGAGAGAGAGAGAGAGAGAGAGAGAGAGAGAGAGAGAGATATCACATGAATAACAAGACGTGACAATCGTTCCATTATTATTATTATTATTCCACCACATAATTATATATGGCGAGAGAGAGAGAGAGAGAGAGAGAGAGAGAGAGAGAGATCACATGAATAACAAGACGTGACAATCGTTCCATTATTATTATTCTTTTTTTTTGTATACTTGGGGTATTCTATTTATAGTTCTGTGTGTGTGTGTGTGTGTGTGTGTGTGTGTGTGTGTGTGTGTGTGTGTGTGTGTGTGTGTGTGTGTGTGTATGATCTGGATGGAGGTTACCCTCTTATAGTAGTGCAAATACTGGGATGGTGAAGATGATCATGATGATGATGATGACGGTGGTTTTTGAAGTCCACCACTCACATGAAGGTTTTATCATCATTATTTTCATGACCATCATCATCATCATCATCATCATCATCATCATCATCTTTCTTCTCCTCATCATCATACCTACCTTTCTCCCCACTAAAAAAATAAATTCTTTAGTATGTATAAACAATAAAATAATAAAAATCTCAGCACTACCCACAGCATACCCAGTAAAATGAGTCGCCTGATTATTTCTATATATCTTTTTGGAGTGGGACTCCTTCAGGTGGTGGCACTGGTGTAATTAGAGGGGGGGTCACTTGCCTGGCTACACAAACGTCTCTTGGTTACCTCCCTATCCCCCGAAAATGAGGATTGTGGACTGAAGGAGAAGAGGAACTTAAGCCCGCAATCCACCCGGTTCACGTTCATTTGAGCCTGGGGTTACAGCTACTACTACTACTACTAAAAATAATAATAATAATAATACTGCTGCTGCTGCTATTATTACCTTGTTCTCGTAATTCTTCTAATAAGTTTGGCATTCGTAAAATCACTCCTGTTAATCATAGAGGGTAGATGAGAGTGCGAGGGAGGGAGGGCGGCGTGATGGCAGAGACTAGGGTGACATGGGTGAGATATTTTTGCCGCCACGGTAGCCAAGGGATTAATGTTGTTAGCCAGGAAGTTGTGGGCCTGATAGCGCCAGGGTTGGAATCCAGGTGCGGCCAGCTGACTCCACTGAACCCCGGTGTCCAGCCAGCCATTGTGGCTTGCCAGGTCAAACCAGTAACCAGGGTAACTCTTAGGCAGGTAACTGTGGTAACCTGGGGGATGCAGTAACCTTGTATCTCAGTATAATGTGTGAGTGACCCGCCACAAGCTCAAAGGCCTAAGCTACGTAGATGAGCACCATGGCTAAGCGCTTCATGGTGTCTTCCCCCACCTTTACCTTACCTTCACCACCACCTCTGGCATTAAGGGCTTTAGTTCTGATAGAATCCAACTTTTATTTGGTAGTAGTAGTAGTAGCAATAGTAGTAGTAGACGCAGTAGTAGTAGTAGTAGTAGTAGTAGTAGTAGTGGTAGTAGTAGTAGTAGTAGAAGAAGTAGTGGTAGACGCAGTAGAAGCAATAGTAGTAGTAGTAGCAGCAGCAGCACCCCAGGTTCATCTGAAATGTGAACCCGGTGGACTGTGGGCTTAACTTCCCCTTCTCCTGCAGGCCACCATCCTCCTTTGGGGGGATAGGGAAGTAGTAGAGGGATGTTTGTATAACCAGGCAGTGGAGCCGCCCAGTTATATCAGTGCCACCTTGTGAAGGCGTCCCTCTCCAGTTTCCCTGCAGAGAGAGAGAGAGAGAGAGAGAGAGAGAGAGAGGGTCTGAAATTGTCTGAAACTTCCCCAGGTTAGGTGGATTAAGTTTCATTTTTTTGAGGAAGTCTAGTTTCTTCACTTTTTTTTTTTTTTTTAAGTGTGTGTGTAATTAAATAGCAAGATGGAATGTGCGCTCAGTCCATTATTTTATATCCTGGTGATCGATGGTTCAAGAATGAGCTATGTTATTTTTCTGTAGTAGATCTGTTTTCATCTGATAGAACTGGGCCACTCTCGCTGCATGAAAATCGATATTTAGTCATAGGGTGGGAGTGAGTCTCCTTGGTTACTGGTCAAACCCACCTTTTAATCTGACTACACCTGGCCATAGGTTTGGTATCTTTGTCAAGTTAAAAAAAAAAAAAAAAAAAAAAAGCCATAGGAAAACAGTGTAGGTGCGGAACCTCTAACTCGTGCCTGTTTGTTACCAAAAAGCAGCAATAATTTCTATTTCACTTATGATCGTATTATTACATATGAATGCGCGAGTGTGTGTGCAGACCCCTTATATTTAACATCATTTACGGAACACCTGTAGTGGTTCGATATGACCAGCTTGCATTCAAACATTGCAGAGTGTAGTTTGCAATATGGCAGAAAATTCAGACTATAATTGTTACATCCTTCAGAAATTATAATAAAATATCGCCCCACATTTATATATCATCGCATGGTGGTAGCAAGAAAGGTACTTGGGCTGAAAGGGTTAGGGTTGTTTGGTCTCAGAGGTGTATACTTCCTGTTCATTCAGTCAATCTTCCATTCATTCAGTCAGTCACTTAGTCGGTCAGTCATCATCATCATCATGATCATCATTATTATTACCATTACCATCATCATCATTACTACCACCATCATCACCACTGTCATCACCATCGTTAACAAAATTTCTCACCTGTTTCTAATAACTTTCTCTCTCTTACAGGTAAGAGTAAGATGGCACAAGCAGCTACTGAGGAAAAATGAAATTACTGCTTCTGATATTCGGTGTGTGTGTGTGTGTGTGTGTGTGTGTGTGTGTGTGTGTGTGTGAGAGAGAGAGAGAGAGAGAGAGAGAGAAGGAGAGAGAGAGAGAGAGAGAGAGAGAGAGAGAGAATGATCTTTATCCTTCTCCATTGGTTTCTGACAGTTTCCGACCTGCGATTTAAACTTGCCATTAGTAGAGAGAGAGAGAGAGAGAGAGAGAGTAAGCAACACAGAGAAAGAGAAAAAATAGACAAAAATATTTCCTTTACTTTCAGGCGTAGTCTTTCAGCTCACGAAAGAAAACAAAATAGCAGTGTCAAAAAATCTGCTACATCCTATGGCCTGAAAATTGAACGCTCGCCCCCGGCAAGAAAAAACACGAAAAAATAATGGAAAAAGATAAAAAAAAGAAAAGAAAGAAACTGATACTCTTTTCCATTTGTAGTGAAGGGGAACAAAAGTAGTAGCATTTTTGTGGCTTTTTTTCTTTGAGAGAGAGAGAGAGAGAGAGAGAGAGAGAGAGAGAGAGAGAGATCAGAAAACAAACGCTGGCAAAAAGCGCGGAGCCTGTGTTGTATCTCCGTATTCACCCTAACACCTATTCCTCAGGGATTTATTTTGCTTATACAGAACAGGAGCCTGTGTTGTTATAGGCCCGTATTCACTTCGCTCCCTAACACCTATTCCTAAGCGATTTAATTTGCTTATGCAGAACTGAAACCTGTTTTGTTACCATTAAATGCGACGTTTAGAAAGAAATTAAAGAGTTAAAACCTAAAACATCGCCAGGTCTGAACGATATATTTGCAAAAAATTATGAAAGAAACCAAGGAAAAATTTTTATTTTTAGAAAAAGATAAACAGGAAGGGAGAAAAATTAATAAAAAAAGAAATAATCCCTACACCAGATTACAGGTGCCCTCCTGGCTTACAGCGTTACTTAATTACAGAGTGCCCTCCACTCTACAGTGCTACTTAATTACAGGTACCCCTCCACTTAGTGCTACTTAATTACAGGTGCCCACCTCCACTTACAACGCTACTTAATTACAGTGGGTGCCCTCCACTTACAACGCTACTTAATTACAGGTGCCCTCCACACTTACAAACGCTACTTTACCATTGCAGGTGTGCCCTCCACTTAGTGCTACTTAATCTACAGGTGCCCTCCACTTTACAGTGCTACTTTCTAAATTACAGGTGCCCTTCATTGACAACTCTCTACTTTAATTACAGATGCCTCTTCATAGCCTTCAACGCTATTTAATCATTCTTTAAATTCAGGTGAAGTTTCAGTAGCGTGGAAAGACAGTGAGCGTAGTAACCAAATTTAAAACAGGTGGTAAATCAGCTATGGAGGTTACACGGAGAGACTGACAAAATGAGGAAGTGGAAGGAGCCTTGTAGGTGTGGATGTGGATGTGATGAAGTGTTGGAATAAATACATGGAGGTGGTTTCGGCCATGTGGAGAGGATGGAGAGACAGGGACTAACGAGGAGAATGTATGTTGAGAGTGAGGTGGAGGGAGGAGAGGGAGGGTTAGGGCCGAGGAAGAGATGGAGGGATGGAGTGGAGAGGTGTGAGCTGGGGGGTGGGGCAGCGAATGGGGAGGGGGACAAAGCGAGAATGGAGTGGGAGATTTGTTTGTGGCCACTCCCTTACGGGATTGTGGCGTCTGGCTGTAGATAGATATACTCCCAGTAGATAGGTGCCACACTAAAGGTTAGTTAGGGAAGGTCAGAGCACATGGTATAAGACGGTAATATCTTAACGTGGATGGAATTCTTGGCTGAAGAGGACGAAAACATAGTTTTAAAAATGGAAAAGCGAGGGTTGTCTCTTCACTTTACAGGACCTGTGTGTGTGTGTGTGGAAGGGAAAGTGTGTGTGTTCGTGTTCGTTCGTGTGTGTGTGTGTGTGTGTGTGTGTGTGTGTGTGTGTGTGTGTATTAAAAGATATAATAACATAATTTTTTAAATCAGTTAAATATGCACCTTTTAAAAAATTCTGTCCAATTCCCCAGTGAATTAGATAGTATAGAAAATAAAATAAAATTCTAACAGTAACTCAGTTGAATAATAATTTCAGCTAAATGGGTTAGTGGAGAAGTCCCACATTCTCATATATATATATATATATATATATATATATATATATATATATATATATATATATATATATATATATATATATGCGTATATGCGTGTGTGTGTGTGTGTGTGTGTGTATGTATATACATGAAATCCTTTCCTATGAGAAAAATAATCGTGTGACTCTAGCTTAAAAAGACTGAAAAATACACATCCTGGAGGGGAAAAAGAATTCAGCTCTTAAATATGGTGACATTATAAAATGTTTTATTATTACTTATTCATATTGTTTTAGTATTATTATTATTATTATTATTATTATATTATTATCATGATTATCTTTCCTCTTTTCATCCTCTTCCTGTCTTTCTTTCCTTCATTCTTTCCCTTGTCTTTCTGCCTGGGGGGTAACTTTACACTCCCTCTTGTTTTTTTCTTTTCTTTACATTCTTTCCTCTTCCTTCATGCCTGTGGAGTGACTCTACCCACTGAATGACCAAGCCATATGGTTTCCTGTACACCAGGAAACCATTTACTACGCTGGGTGGTAACCATATAACCAAATTTTGGGACCTGGTGGTTTAGTGGAAGGTAATCTTATTGTGCTCCAGTCGGATTGAGCCAGTGAAGGAGTTTATATCCAACGAGTGGTTGGGGTTGATTGCTCATGTAATGCCACTCAGGGATGAGTGAGGCTGGTCCACTCTCATCTTGAAATGTCGGGACCAATTGTCTAGCCCCGGGCTCCTACGCTCCTTATGGGGCAACGTAGGATTGGATGACAGGATGATGGATTAGTATCATTGTTTCACTGTTTACTGGTAGTTATTTATTATTAGTATTCATTCATTCATCATCTAATGTCCAGAAGTTGTCCCATGAGAAGCTTGTAGGGAGCCAGGGACAAGGGCAAGTTGGTCCTGATGTTTCAGACGAGAGTGACCAGCCTCACACATCCCTGAGTAGCATTAATGTGAACAATAAACCCCAAGCCATCCCTTGGATATAAACCTGCACCGGCTCAATCCAGTTGGAGATCCTTAATTGCCCACTAAAGCTACCAGGCGCCAGTAATTTGGTTATATGGTTACCATATAAATGGTTTCCTGGTGTACAGGAAACCATTTGGCTATGTCACTATGTGTAGAGTCACCCATTGGCAGAGGGAAGAGGAAAGAATGAAGGAAAGAAGACAGAAGAGGAAGGATGGAAAGAAGGAAGAAAACGAGGAAAGGAGCAGACACCTGAGAACAGCACTACATCGAGTGAGTGGATGGTGAGCACCCCCACCAACCACTAATCATTATTATTATTATTATTATTATTATTATTATTATTATTATCCTTATTATTATTATTATTATTATTATTATTATTGTTATTATTATTATTATTATTATTATTATTATTATTATTATGAGTATTATTGTTATTATTATTATGATGATGATGATGATGATTATTATTTTTATTATTATTATTATTATTATTATTATTATTTATTATTATTATTATTATTAGAGCCCGGAGGTTTGGGCACTAAAAAACTCTGAAAGAGGCAGGCAAAAGGCATAATAAAATTCCAAAAAAAGCACAGAAAAACATTTATTGCCAAAAAGCTTAAAAAAACATGCATTCGCACCGCCAAAATATGGTTAAAAATTGTAGTATTTTTTTTTTTTTTTATGCGAGGAAGAAGGAACCAAAGGCCATGAGCCCGCAGTAACAGTTCCCTCCAAGAGAAAAACAAAATACAATAGAGAGCCAAATTCAAGATCCGATCATTTTGAGATGCCTGGACACACTACGTTTGAAAGACTGGAGATCATAGGCAGCAGGAAATACAGACAGAGGGAGACAGTTCCAGAGCTGACCTGTTGCATAAATAAGAAAGACTTGGGAGTAACGGTTAACTCTTGCATTAGAGAGTTGGACAGAAAAGGGATGAGAGTTTGCTGCCAGACGGGTGCTGCGCGCCCATCGTAGAGGTGGAGGAATGCAAGCAGACAGTTCAGAGGGAGCAGTGACCAGATTAAAGTAGCGATAGAAAAGAGATAAAGATGCAACAGTGCGGGTGAAGAGACAGAGGTTGATGGGAGTCAGTAAGAGGAGGAGAGTTAATGAGACGAAAAGCCTTTGACTCCACCCTATTGAGAAGGGATGTATGTGGGGAGAGCCTCCCCACACATGAGAGTTGTGTACTCCACACAGGGGCGGATAAAACCCACTGTATAGAGTCAGCTTTAATTGTGCAGGGTAAAGAAAGAGCTGAGTCGGCTTAGTAGCACCCAATCTCTTGGAAGCAAAGATTTACAAGAGACATAATATGATCTTTCCAAGATAAGTCCTGAAGTAAATGAAACCCCAAGCATGTTCCAAGGATGAATTACAGTGATTAAGCTGAATATTATTAAACATTAGTGGGTATACCTGTGGAAGATTTTGTCGGGTTGATAGGTGTAAGAACTGAGTCTTAGATGCATTAAAGACAACCATATTATTTTTACCCCAGTCAGAGATATGAGCCAAGTCAGACATTAGGTTGTGATATAGCCTCTTCATCCCTTGTTTCTTGAAGTAGCTGTTGAGATAGTCATTGTGGGAACCGAATGGAAAGGTGAAGGGTGGAGTCATCAGCGTATATGAGTGGATAGGAGAGTTAGATGTACAGCTTAGAAGATCATTGATGAATAAAAGGAAGAGAGTTGGTGATAGGACAGAGCCCTGAGGAACACCACTGTTGATAGATCTAGGAGAAGAACGATGGCCGTCTAACAACAGCGGCTATAAGAACGACCAGAAAGGAAGCTAGCGAAGTGAAGGCACAGATAGAAGGATAAGAAACCGTAGGAGGGCAGTTTGGAAATTAAAGATTTATGCCAGACTCCGAATCGAAAGCCTTTGAGATGTCAAGTGCAATGGCAAAGCTTCTACGCCAAAGTCCCGAAAAGGAGGATGACAAGGGGAGTCTGAAAAGGTAGTGGAGAAGATCGCCAGTGGAGCGTCCCCTGACGGAACCCATACTGACGATCGGAAAGAAGGATTGTGATAGGAAAGATTCCTTAAAAGCAAATTTTCTATTAAGAATTGACTCGAAAACTTTTACGAAATACAGGACGTTAAAGCAATTGGACGATAGTTGGAGGGTTGGGAGTGGTCACTCCTTCTTTGGGACTGGCTGAATGAGAGCAAATCTTCCAGCAAGAAAGGAGAAAGGTGTACAAGTTGACAGACAAAGGCGAAAGAGTTTGCCTAGGCAGGGTGTAAGCACACAAGCACAGTTCTTTGAGAACAACAGGA
>NC_137069.1:36014003-36019003 GCF_032717465.1 Coenobita brevimanus
ACACACATAGTACAAAACTCACCTCCCAACCGATTTGGTCCTGATCATCGTCACTGGAGAAGTATGTGATATTCTTTTATTTATCTATTTACCTCTATTTATGTCAGTATATTTACATATACATATATATTGTTATTTACCTCAACACAAATGACAGGGAAATAAGTACAGCTCCAGTTTCAGTTGCTAGCAACAGGTTTAGTGTTCATGTGTGGTTTCTGAGAGGACTAAAAACAAACAGAAGTACAGTAAAAGCTTGATACAACAAACATGGGATAAAACTGAAGCTTGAAAAAGGGAACAATTATTTCCCGTAAGGTACTCATAATATTCCGGAAGTTTTCAGTTCTGTCACCAGGCGTCGGGTTTCTGTAACAGAAACAAGCCAGTTTGCACCGTGGCTGTGGAAAAATCGTGATGCACCGGAACATTTCCGGTCGATCACGAGGTGTAGGGCTTTGTTACAGGCAGCGGCAAAAAGCCACTTTGTCCCAGGCCGGGTGAGGCCGCTCACCTTGCCGCAGTCTACCAGCAACCTCCACCCAGTTCAAATCTTCTCTCCAAGTGTGCGTGATTCCCACGGCATTACAAACTTTTTTGTGCCTTTTCTGTAGAAAATAAACATGGCAATCATTCGCCATGCCTAAAGTGTAGGAAAAAAAAGGAAAGGGTGAGAGTTTCTCTGGGCCAGAAATAAAAATAACCTCGAAAATTTAGCATGGTATACCAGTGAAAACGATCATGACCTATTATGGGGTCATGACTCAGACAATGAATAGGGAAGCATCAAATCTGACACATGTTTGGGGGCTGTGTCAGGCATAATTCTACAAACAAGTCATATCCCTCCTATTTGGAGGTGATTTTTTTACTGTTTTATTTATTATTATTACTGTATTGTTATTATTATTATTATTGTGGGTTTTGACTGCTCTGTGTGTATCATTATGACTAGCACAGGCAGCATGTGTATGTAGCAAAAGCAGCTATTTAGTAACAACTGTGTATAGGCTTCAGGTCACGAGTTAGGGAAGAAATATGGGAAAAATCGCAAATTTCCGGAAAATTCCGTTCCATCTATGGTTTTGGAATGGAAGCTTGAAAAAGCAGAAAATTTGATAAAACAGCATAGGGGTTGGCTGAATTATTCTGTTATATAAAGCTTTTACTGTAATTATATAAAATAGTTGTTGGTATAAAACCAAAGAAAGCGTAGCTAGCAAGCATAAAAATGTTAGCGTGCTACGGGTAAATTACGTAAGTGAGTGCGGCTGACGGCAGGTCAGCGCGCGGCAAAATACGCTGAAGTTTTTTTTATTTTTCTCGAAAATTATGAGGCCTAGGATCACCGTTCTTTACTGAGATGAAAGAGAATGAAACTGTGCATAAGATGATGAAATAAAAACATAACGGTGCCGAGAAAAGTTCTTCGCAAACCCTCCCCGAATAAAAAAGTTGTTTTCTGTCAAAAATGGGTTTTACTTTCTCACTTATTACTCGAAGACCATACCTCGTATCAAACTGGGGCCCCGTCCCTTCGAAACCTAATAAAATTCTCTTTCGATTGATGGTATAACATGTAAGATTGATTAGTAAACATTCAACTTATGATTTTGGGAAGTAAAATCTATGATCCCGAATGTTTATTCCGAGGGCCCTAACGTATATAAGGCGTGTTTTTTTTTTTTTTTTACTTATCGTGTAGAACAAACATCGACGAATTGGAATATGTGTGTTTTGTGGCAAAATAAATATGTTTGGTTGGTGAAAATAAGCCGAGAATACACATTTTTGGAGCGTGCAGTGACCGGAGGGAAGGGGAGAAAAGGCCGTGCATTATAGCCCAGAAAACTTATGAAACTTATCTGCGCACGAAGGCGTTAAAGAAATAAATCCGCCATATTTTGTGTCCTTTATTTTCTTGACCAATATGTATGCTGCGTTCGAAGGCTCGTTGTGGCCTTCACTTTGGATTCCATTCTTTACCCATTTCAGTCTCAGAGCGTCTATCTGTATCTATCTATTTGTGTATCTATATATTTATCAATCAATCAATCAATCTATATGACTAGTAAGAAAAATTCACTGGATTTGTCATGAGAGATCAAAACTTCAAACGTATCTAGGCCAACTGATATGCTTTGTAACGCCCTGTTTTTAAATCAATCTATGCAAATAACTATATATAATATCTTGGGGACAGTCTTATCGTTAAACACTTACCCTTATAATAAAAATAATATAAAATGCGTCGGTAATAATAAATGCACTCGGACGACCAATCATCTCCAAGTATTCAAAAAAGGTGGTTCGTCTCTTCTCAGACGAAATACAATAGGCTATGGCGCAGTAGACGCCAGGCCTTTGGTTCCTTCTTTCTTGCATTAAAACAAAAGGCTGAACAGCATCCAAACACTTCACGAAGCCTGAGTCAGAAGCCGCCAATCCACAGACTTAGAGGACAGGGATTGGGATGAGGCGGAGGCACGGGGCGCCTGAGGGGGGTATCTTGACTTACACAGGATGCATCTTGACTGAAGGCGAGCATACACATTTGTCCTTTATTTCTGACGGATAGAGAGAGAGAGAGAGAGAGAGAGAGAGAGAGAGAGAGAGAGAGAGAGAGAGAGAGAGAGAGAGATTAGTCTCTCAATAATTTTCTCACAACATACAAACATGGTCAAGGAAAATCAACAAAAATTTAGGGTATCTTAAGATAATAGTAAGAACATTCAGTACAGCGGTAATTGGAGAGAAAACGTGTGTGTGTGTGTGTGTGTGTGTGTGTGTGTGTGTTTATCGATGAGAGAGAGAGATGAGAAGGGTTGGGGGAGGAAAATGAAAGGGAAAAAGAGAAGGTGGAGATAAGAGCGGGGAAGGAGGGAAGGAGGGAGAAGCAGAGGTGAAGAGAAAAGAGAGGTGAGTGTGGGGAGGGAGGGAAGGGGATGAAACGGAGGGAGAAGAGGGGGTGAAGAGGGGGGAGATAAAGGGGAAGGAGAAAGGTAGCGAAATTGAGAGGGGTGGGGGAGGGGGGATATGAAGAGGGGGATAGAGGAGATGAAGAGAAGAGGGAGAGAGAGAAGGAGGAGGGACCGGGCAGGTAAGGTAGCGAGGGAGAGTGAGAGGGAGGGAGAGTGAGAGGGAGGAGAGTATACAGGGGAAGGTAGAGAGGGAGAGGGAGTGAGAGTGAGGTGAATGAAGAGAGGAGATGGAGAGGGAGATATGGAAAGTGAAAGAGAGAAGAGGGAATGAAGCTGAGCGATAAAGAATGAGAGGAAAAAGACAGGAAGAAAATTAAAGAACATTGGTCAACAACAAAAAATTACTTCATGGTTCTGAATTGAAATGGTCTGATTCTAGGGTAATCGACGGTGCTGAACTCGACTATGGCATCAGTAAGGACGTATCAGGTCCGGTTCTTGAAAACCAGTACATCGGTGTATCTTGCTGACAGGATTTGACTCATAGTCATTTGTTTACAGTAGTTCCATCGATTAAATTTGTATTTTTGTTGCAGGTTACATAGATTGTTTCCAAGTCTATTTTTGCAGAAATTCTCAGTCACTCTGACAGTGGTGAAAGATGGAACACTGCAAATGTGTAAACGATCCTGACCGTTATTGTTAAGTTTGTGGAGCGTTCATCCCGGAAATCTTCAAGAAACCCATCACAAAGGCTGCTCGAGTGAACTGCAAAAGTTACTTCAAATGTCCATTGGGCGACCAAGACAAGAAATGGGTGCCTCACATAGCGTGTAGGTCCTGTGTCAGCCACCTGAGTGAATGGATGCACGGAAAACGAAGTTCGGGTTTGCCATTCGCTGCACCAATGGTGTGGAGAGAGCCCAAAGACCACAGCAACGACTGCTATTTCTGTCTCACGAACATCAAAGGAATAACAGTCAAGACACGAGCCACAGTACAGTACCCCAATATCGCTTCTGCAATCTGACCAGTGCCACATAGTGCAGAACTACCGGTTCCAAACCCACCTGCTGAACACGAGCTAAGCAACGAATCTAATTCCAGTCATAGTCCCATGGATGATGACTACTGGAACGACTCAGGAAACAGTGGACCCAAACCATTCAACCAGGAAGTCCTTTATGATCTCAAAAGGGACCTTGATTTGTCTAAACAAAAGGCAGAGCTCCTGGGATCGCGACTGAAGCAGCATTGCCTACTGGAAGATGGATTGCACATCACTACAGCAAGTCATCAGCCTAGACAACAGTATGCGTTTTTCAAAATGGCAAACAACCTTTGCTGTTGCAGTGACACGGTGTCTCTCATGCAACAACTCTGTAAGTCTGATCCATACAAGCCGGATGATTGGAGGCTGTTTACAGGGGACCTCAAAGTGATCAGTCTACTTCTGGGCTTTCAGAGCGGTTACACAAAGCACATGTGCATTCTCTGCTTGTGGAACAGTAGAGCTAATGGCAAGCATTATGTAAAAAAAAGAATGGCCGGCAGTACCAAAAGATGCAGCCAGAAGGTTCAACTGTCTTCACAAACCCCTTGTGGATCCAGAAAACATATTTTTGCCTCCATTGCATCTCAAGCTGGGCTTGGCGAAAAATTTTGTAAAAGTCATGGATCAAACGGGTACTGAGTTTCAATACTTGTCTATGCAGCTCGGTGGGATGGTATCCGAAGCCAAGTTGACAGCAGGGGTCTTGAATGGTCCTCAGATCCGCGTGCTGGTTAATGATGGTGACTTCATCACGGCATTAAACCCTCTGGAGCGGGACGCATGGGAATCATTCGTGAATGTCTCACACAACTACCTTGGAAACCACTGTGTGGACAACTACGAGGAAACTGTGGCAGGCATGCTACGGAGTTATCGAGCTCTGAGCTCACGGATGTCCTTGAAGATTCATTTCTTTCACTCCCACCTCAATTTCTTCTCAGATAACCTCGGAGACATCAGTGACAAGCACGGTGAAAGGTTTCACCAAGACACTGCTATAATGAAGAGCAGGTATCAAGGCCGAT
>NC_137069.1:36024003-36101503 GCF_032717465.1 Coenobita brevimanus
CGAATACAAGTGGGTCTTTAAGTAAAAAAAAAAAAAAAAGCTCATTCTAAGTCCAAATCTTCCCCTAAACTACAACCTGCAACTGTTGATGTTATGTCCGGGTCCCTAATTGTACAGCTGGGTGAAGAGGGAAAAAGGAAAACAAACTTAGTCCCAGAGTCTGACCGGCACAAGAACCAAGCACAAGGTCCTCAGTGACAAAGGTCAAAGGCGTCGAGAGAGGTGAGACTGGAGGGTGGGGTTAGAGGAGGGGGGGTAGAGGGATTGGGAGGATGAGGGTGAAGGGATGGGGATGAGGGGGGTGAAGGATCTGGTGTGTGGAATGGGGTGGGTGTGAGTGGGGTGGGGTGGGGTGAAGGGGAGGTAAGAGGACAGGAGGGGATGAGGGTGAATGAAAGGTGGGGAGGACAGAGGGGGAGGGGGGTGAGGGGAGAAGAGATGAGCAGCGTATGATGGAGGAAAGGGTGATATAAAGGAATGAATAAGGTAAAGGAAAAAGGAAGGGGAGGAAATGGGGATTTGAGACAGTAAAGGGGAGGAAAGACTAAAGTGGAGGGAAGAAGGATATAGGGGAAAGAGGAAGGGGAAAAAAAGATGGCAGGAAGAGTAATGGAGAGGAGAGGAGAGTTACATAGAGTTACATAGATACACAGACCACACAGACCTTACGGTCCCTACGAGGTGGTCCGGCCTTAATCCTAATATAGTGCATAGAAGCAGGAGAAAAGGATAGCACAGCAGAAGGCTCTCTCCCCCACCCTCCAGACCCTCCGGCATTTGCCGTACAGGAAACAAGAGAGGAAGTAATACCTCGCAGGAATGAAAAACCTGAAGAAATTTTATAGGATCGGCAGAAAGTAGAATAATATGGAAAAGGAAAATTTGGGCATACAGCCACATACTTACTCTATGCATGCAATTTTTTTTTTTTTTTTTTATCAAAAGATGAATAGAATGTTTATCTATTATCTATATTCTATAATATTGTCTGTGTCTAATAGACACATGAATGCAGACGCGAATATGCAATAATTGCTCCATCCTAACTAAACGATACCAATTGCGTCGAGATACATGTCCAGTCTCTTTTTAAACATATTTATGGTACCACTTTCAATCACATTCCCAGGGAGTTTATTCCATTCGCTTACAACAGAGTAAGTGAAGAAGTTTTTGGTTGTATCAAGATTAGCCCTCCTTGCTTGCAACTTCATACCATTTCCTCGAGTTACAGTCTCGGCAATTACTGTGAATAGCTTGTTTGAATCAGTATTACTGAAGCCTTTTAGCATCTTAAAACATTCAATCATTTGTCCCCTGAGTCTCCGTTTTCTAAGAGAGAATAGGTTTAATTCCTTGAGTCTCTCGAGGTATGGTTTATTCCTCAGGGACGGGATTAACTTGGTAGCCCTACGCTGGACCCCTTCCAGTATTTCTATATCTTTAATTAGGTGATGCGCCCAAAACTGCACTGCAAACTCTAAGTGTGGCCTGACTATGCTTTTGTATAGGGGGATTACAATATCTTTGCTTTTATATGTAAAATGTCTTTTGATGAAGCCTAGGGTCCTGTTGGCTTTATTGGCGGCAGAGATACATTGATTCGAACATTTCAGATCGTCTGAAATTAGTATGCCTAGATCCTTAACTAGTGAGGACTTGCTAATGATTTGGCCCTTCATTTCGTAATCATACCTTTTGTTTTTCGTCCCACATTGCAGTACCTGACATTTGCTTACATTGAAGGGCATTTGCCATTTTTCTGACCAGCTGATAATTTCATCAAGGTCATTTTGAAGGCTAATTCTGTCTTCTTCAGTTAATATAGTGTTGCTGATTTTTGTGTCGTCTGCAAATTTAGAAATGAAGTTGTTTAGGCCAACATCGATATCGTTAATATACATAATAAATAGGACTGGTCCCAACACCGATCCCTGAGGAACACCACTGGTCACTGGAGCCCAGTCTGACTCTACTCCATTTATAACGACTCGTTGCTTTCTCTCACTTAACCAGCAACGTATCCACCTATGAATATTTCCGTCAATTCCGAGTGATCTTACTTTTGTCATTAGTTTATCATGCGGCACTTTGTCAAAGGCTTTCTGGAAGTCTAAGTAGATTATATCAAGTGACCTGGTACAATCATTCATTTTAAAAAGTGTATCGTAAAACTCAGTTAAATTTGTCACGCATGATCTCCGCTTTCTAAAGCCATGCTGGCTGTTTCTAATTACGTTATTAGTTTCTAGGAGCTCAACTATCCTATCTCTAATTAATGATTCGAGGATCTTTCCCAAGACAGAGGTTAGGCTAATTGGTCTATAATTACCTGGTTGATCTCTACTGCCCTTTTTATATATAGGGGTCACGTTAGCCAGTCTCCAGTCTGCTGGAACCTTTCCTTGTTGTAGGGACTTGTTAAAGATAGATGTTAGAGGGCTGCATATTACATCCATCACATTTTTCAGTATTTTAGGGTAGAAATTGTCTGGGCCGGGAGTCTTATTACCGTTCATTTTATTAAGTTTATCTCTCACATCATTACTGCTAATATGCATATCACTTAGTGCTTTTTGGGTTGCAATTTGATGCTCTTCGATGGTGTCATTGGCGTCTACTGTGAAAACTGAACATAAAAACTTATTTAAAGTAGAGGCAATTTCCTGATCGTCCGAGATAAGAACACCCTCGTCGCTGATAAGTGGACCAATGCCCGCCTTGAGTCTCTTATTGCCGTTAATGTATCCATAAAAAAGCTTAGGATCCGTAGAACTTGTTTTTGCTGTATCAATTTCAAATTGTCGTTTAGCTGTTCTAATGAGTTTTTTTAACTTTTCTTCTACTACTGGTATATTGCCCTGTGAGTAATTCACTGGTGTGACTTTTAAGCAAGGTGTGGAGACGGTTTCTTTCTTTAACTGCATTGCTAATATCGGCATTAAACCACGCTGGTTTGTTTCTGCCTTTGTTTTGTCTGGATTTCATTGGCACGTACTTGTTTTGAGTGGTCATGAATACGTGCTTAAATTCTGCCCACATTTCGTTTGCATCATTAATTCTTTCTATGTGCTCAGCTAGTGTGCTCAGGGCGTCCTTTAGGCCGTTAAAATCTGCGTTTTTATAGTCCGGCATTTTAGTTTTACTTGTGCACTCATTATGTGAGAGGTTCATGGAAAATCTTATGAGATTATGATCGCTAGATGCTGGATGTTCACCCACAGTGAGGCTTGAGACCATATCTTCATTTGTAGTGATAACAAGATCTAAGATATTGCCCTGTCTTGTCGGTTCCGTGACACATTGAAATAAAAAGTTGTTCTTAATGAAATCTGTCATTCTTTTGTCATTATTACTGCTACCGGTAACTGTCTTCCAATTTACTGACGGCAGGTTGAAGTCGCCGGTAATCAACGTTTCGTCCCCATCGAGAACTTCCTGCAAGGTACTATATAGTTCTGTGTCTTCCTCTGGAGTATGAGTAGGGCGACGGTAGACTGTAGCAATATTTATATTCATATATTTTAGACGTAATTTGACACAGACCAGTTCGGTGTTCTGTCCACTTAAGGTTACCTCTGTTGGGTTTAAGTGATTTTTTACAAATATCCCAACACCACCTCCTAAGCGTCCATTTTCTCTGCATTTATAGTGAAATTTATACGAGTCTAACTGGTATTCAGCTAATAAATCTTTATTACCTATATCAAGATGCGTTTCTGTTACGGCAATTATATGAAAATCTTCGACACTTAGAAGGATTTTGAGTTCGTTAAACTTGTTTCTAAGACTGCGAGCATTGAATGATAATACTTTAATTTGCTCTGCGGTTGGCTTTGACTGTAGGGCTAATCCGGAGTGAGAGAGAGAGAGAGAGAGAGAGAGAGAGAGAGAGAGAGAGAGAAAGAGAGAGGGGGGGGAGAAGGTGTAGAAGGGTGGAGGGTGATACAGATCATGGATAAATGATGTGTGAGGGGGAAGGGAGGTGTGTGAGGGGGAGGGAAGGGTGAGGGAGGGGAGGGAAGGGTGAGGGAGGGGAGGGAGGGGGGAATGGGGGAAAAGACACAATGAAAAGCCGTAAGTTCAGGACCACAACACCTCAGTCTTAATGGGTAAAGTTTTTGTTTAGCCTCGAATTTCTCCACTAAACACACACACACACACACACACACACACACACACACACACACACACACACACACACACACACACACACACACACACACACACACACACACACACACACGCATACACCAGCAACCCTAACAAAAAAGAAGAGAAAGAAATATAGTATGTAAATGAGTAAAACATGATGAAATGAACAGTGACTTAGTTACTAAATCAGTTGGCAAACGTCTCTCGAAAATAATGCTAATAATAACTTGAAAATGGAAACTGCAATTAGCAATTTCAGTAACTCACCACATGACATGGTCATCCAATTTCTTCCTCAGTTCGATTGCAGGGGGCGATTGATTGTTCTCAGCATTGTAGCAATCACTGGACCTGGTGTATTCAACACCTTTCATATAGTGAGCACTTCGAAGTGAAGAGTAGTAGGGTCCCCCAAGAAGAGTGTCAAACATGTTGAGAGAAGATGAAAGCAACAAATACCTCGCAGAGCAAAAATGGCAGCGTCGAAATTACTTTCCAACGACCCCTGGGCAATCTCAGAAACTACTGGCCCAAATCGGTCCAAATTATTTTCAGACCTGCTCCCCGACCTTGGTTATATCCCACAAAAATTTCAAGTCTGTAACTTGAGCGGTTTCTGAAAATCCGTGAATAGACTATTTTTATTGGTTTTTGGATGTAACTGGAAAACCAGCACTGGAAACTGGATGATACTTGGAAATATGAAGCCGCCGGCTGGGGAAATCACATGGCTAAGTATGAAGGCTATAGCTTTGAAAATGAGTGAATACATGCAATTTACTTCGTAAGAAAGAATAATAAATTGAAAACGGAAATTGCCATTAACAATTTCAATATCTCACCACATGAGAAGGTCATCCGTTTTGTGCATGTGACCTCAGTACATAAAATATAAGCAAATAATTAACTCTAACCTTGGCTGTGACTTTGAGTTTTGGGTCAAGGTCATTCATACTTGGTTGCCATGCATAGCATATCAAGTTCTATAAATGTACCACCCTTAGTGACTATAGCTCAATTCTATCATAGTTTATTAAATTGTGCTCTCAATGATCCCAAACAACATTCCACTCACCCCTGGGTGATCTCAGAAACTACTGGCCCAAATCAGCCCACACTCATTTCAGACCTGCTCCCCAACCTTGGCTATGTCTCATAAAAATTTAAAGTCTGTACCTTTAGTGGTTTCTGAGAATCTGTGAATAGACTTTTTTTTATAGTTTTTTGGATGTAACTGGAAATCCAGTACTGGGCACTGGATGATACTGGGTCATATAAAGCCGCCACCTGGGGGACTCAGATGCCCAAGTATGATGGACGTAGCTTTATAATTGAGCGAATACAAGCAATTTGCTTATTCACAAGAAATAATAATAATAATAACTGAAAAACGGAAATTGCCATTAGCAATTTCAACAACGCATCACAGGACAAGGTCATTCATCTTGTGCATGTGACCTCAGTACATAAAAAATAAAGCAAATTTTGAACTTTGACATTGGCTGTGATCTTGAGTTTTGGGTCAAGGGAATTCGTACTTGGTAGCCAGCAATTCACGACAAATGATAAGATCATCCAATTTCTTCTTCAGTTCGACAGGGCCGATTTATTCCCCAATACCTATCGGTGGACCTGGTAATTTCAATGGGCTTCATGTAGTGCTCCATTAAAAATTAGCAAAGTTTGAACCTTGACCTTGGCTGTGACCTTGAGTTTTGGGTCAAGGTCATTCATAACTGGTAGCCATGCATAGTATGTAAAGTTCTATAAATATACCAAGTTTGGTGATTCTGTTTTTTTAATTGTGCACTCAGTGACCCCTAGTTACTTTTCATTGACCTCTGGGTGATCTCAGAAACTACTGGCCCAAATCAGCCCACACTCATTTCAGACCTGCTCCCGAACTTGGCTATGTCCCACAAAAATTTCAAGTCTTTACCTTTAACGGTGTCTGAGTATCTGCAAATAGACTATTGTTATAGGCTTTTGGATGTAACTGGAAAACCAGTACTGGAAACTGGATGATACTGGGTCATATGAAGCCGCCAGCTGGGGGACTCAGATGGCCTAGTATGATGGCCGTAGCTTTGAAATTCTTACTTCATCGTAAGAAACAACAAAACAATAACAACAACAACAACAATAATAATAATAATAATAATAATAATAATAATAATAATCTATATCTATATCATAACGATCCGATTTTTGTACGTTTGTTTGTTTGTTATCGTAACATAACGAAACCGGTGCATTTAGCGCAATACTTGTTTGCGCAAGGTCCCATCAAAATGCCATAACTTGAAGAATAATATAATTTCCAGTCCAGTCGGGCCACCGGTTCCCGAGCTATGACTCATTTCTTATTGAATATAGGATGTAACTTGACATCAAGTGGAGGCTGGTGAAGGCGGCCTTTACGCGAGTTATAATGATCCAATTTCACTTTGTTTGGTTGTTTGTTACCCTAACACAGCAAAAACTGGTGCATGTAGCACAATTTTTGTTAGAGGAAGATATCGTTAAAATGCTCTAACTTGAAGAAGAAAACAATTTCCAGTCCAATTGGGCCACCGGCTCCTGAGTTAGGACTCATTTCTGTCTGAAAATAGGAAATTACTTGATATCGAGTGGAGACTGCCGAAGGCAGCCTTTAAGTGAGTAATAATAATATTGAGAGGAACAATATAACTCACCACTGGTGTGGTGAGTTATGAATATGATAATAATAACTAGAAAACAGAAATTGATATTAACAATTTCAGTAACTCGCCAGATGATAAGCTATTACTGGACTTTGTAATTTCAACGCCCTTCATATAGTGAGCACTTCGAAGTGAAGAGCTGGTGTAGCAGAATCCCCCTAGAAGAATGTCACACACGTTGTGCGCAGATGAAAGCAACAAAATCCTCGCAAAGCAAAAAATGACTGAGCCCAAACTACGTTTCATTGACCCCTAGGCAATCTCAGAACCAACTGGCCCAAATGGGCCCATTATCATTTTAGACCTGCCCCTCAACCTTGGTTATGTCCCACAAAAATTCAAGTGTACTTTTAGTGGTTTTTGAGGATCCGCAAATAGATTATTTTCATAGGTTCTCTTTAAGGCGAACTGGATGATACTGGGTCATATGAAGCCACCAGCAGGGGACTAAGATGGGCAAGTATGGCGGCCATAGCTTTGAAACTGAGTGAACACTAGTAACTTACTACGTTAAAAACAATAACAACAGCAATAATAATAATAATAATATTGACAAGACCAATATAACTCGCCACTGGTGTTGTGAGGTAATAATAATAATAATAATAATAATAATAATAATAATAATAATAAGAAGAACCAGAGGTCCCCCGGAGGAAAGAATCACACCAGCCGGAAGCCGATACATATCTAGCGCTGCTCGGAATATGACCTTGACCTTGACTTACTTTCACCAACTTCGATCTCGTAGGAAATTTTCATCCCTACCACACTCTTGTAAAATTCTGTGATGATATTTTGAGCGGTTGCGAAGTTATCGTCCTAACAGACACACTTTACCTCATCATCCTTCCCTCCTCTTTTCTACTCTGATGGTTCTGTAGCTATTTCTTCTACTGATAAAGCAGATCTCTTCACACAGACTTGCTCCTCCAATTCCACTATAGACGATTCCGGTGCTGTTCCTCCATCACTTCCCCCCCTCTGACTTCCTCATGGCTGACATTAAAATTTCTTCAGTTGATGTATTTTCTGCCATCACTGGCCTCAGTACTAACAAGGCATATGGGCCTGATGGGGTTCCTCCTGTTGTTCTCAAGAACTGTGCTTCTGTGCTTACACTCTGCCTAGACAAACTCTTTCGCCTTTGTCTATCAACTTGTACCTTTCCTTCTTGCTGGAAGTTTGCTCTTATTCAGCCAGTCCCAAAGAAGGGTGACCACTCCCAACCCTCCAACTATCGTCCAATTGCTTTAACGTCATGTATTTCAAAAGTTTTTGAGACAATTCTCAATAGAAAAATTTTAAGGCATCTTTCCTTTCACAACCTTCTTTCCGATCGTCAGTATGGGTTCCGTCAGAGACGCTCCACTGGCAATCTTCTCACCTACCTTTCAGACTCCTGGTCATCCTCCTTTCGGGACTTTGGCGAAAGATTTGCCATTGCACTTGACATCTCAAAGGCTTTTGATCGAGTCTGGCATAAATCTTTAATTTCCAAACTGCCCTCCTACGGTTTCTATTCTTCTATCTGTGCCTTCATGGCTAGCTTCCTTTCTGGTCGTTCTATAGCCGCTGTTGTAGAGGGCCATCGTTCTTCTCCTAGATCTATCAGCAGTGGTGTTCCTCAGGGCTCTGTCCTATCACCAACTCTCTTCCTTTTATTCATCAATGATCTTCTAAGCTGTACATCTAACCCTATCCACTCATATGCTGATGACTCCACCCTTCACCTTTCCATTCGGTTCCCGCAACGCCCATCTCAACAGTTACTTCAACAAACAAGGGATGAGGCTATGGCACACCTAATGTCTGACTTGGCTCGTATCTCTGACTGGGATAAAAATAATCTTGTTGTTTTTAATGCATCTAAGACTCAGTTCTTACACCTATCAACCCGACAAAATCTTCCACAGGTATACCCACTAATGTTTAATAATATTCAGCTTAATCCTGCATCATCTTTGAACGTGCTTGGGGTTTCATTTACTCAGGACTTATCTTGGAAAGATCATATTACATCTCTTGTAAAATCTGCTTCCAAGAGATTAGGTGTGCTAAGCCGACTCCGCTCTTTCTTTACCCCTGCACAATTGTTGACTCTATACAGGGGTTTTATCCGCCCCTGTGTGGAGTACAACTCTCAGGTGTGGGGAGGCTTCCCACATACAGCTCGTCTCAATAGGGTGGAGTCAAAGGCTTTTCGTCTCATTAACTCTCCTCCTCTTACTGACTCCCTTCAACCTCTGTCTCTTCGCCGCACTGTTGCATCTTTATCTCTATTCTATCGCTACTTTAATGGTCACTGCTCCTCTGAACTGTCTGCTTGCATTCCTCCACCTCTACGACGGGCGCGTAGCACCCGTCTGGCAGCAAACTCTCATCCCTTTTCTGTCCAACTCTCTAATGCAAGAGTTAACCGTTACTCCCAGTCTTTCATTTATGCAACAGGTCAGCTCTGGAACTGTCTCCCTCTGTCTATTTCCTGCTGCCTATGATCTCCAGTCTTTCAAATGCAGTGTGTCCAGGCATCTCAAAATGATCGGATCTTGAATTTGGCTCTCTATTGTATTTTGTTTTTCTCTTGGAAGGAACTGTTACTTCGGGCTCATGGCCTTTGGTTCCTTCTTCCTCGCATAAAAAAAAAAAAAAAAAAACAGACCTTGACCTACTTTCACCAATTTGGAACTCGTAAGAGATTTTTATCCCAAATACACACCTATAAATTTTGTGATATCTTGAACAGTTGCGATGTTATCGTGCAAACACACAGATACACACACAGACAGACACTGACAGACAGACTGAAAACAACACCAGCTTCACTATCGCAGCTGGTAATACGAATATTGACAAGAACAATATAGCTCACTACTGGTGTGGTGAGTTATAACTGTGATATTGAGAAGAACAATATAACTCACCACAAGTGTGGTGAGTTACAATAAAATAAAAAGCCAAAGCCCTACTGTGTTCTATGGTACCATTATTTTCCTTTTAACCGTCTGCGCCTTGTCTCAGGAATTATCATCCTGAACAACCAAAGAGGGTCCATTACAAGACAGAAACCTTTCTTAACATTTTTCCACTCTGACCTATTGGCTGTTAGCAAGTTCCAATCAGTCCTAATAGACCTCTAAATGTCATATCTTCATCTTATTCTTTGTCTGCCTCTTCCTCCCACTCCGTCTCTCCGTCTTCTCTGTCTGCCTCTTTCTCTCACTCCATCTCTCCTTCGTATCCTCTGTCAGCTTCTTTCTCTCACTCCATTTCTCATTCCTATTCTCTGTCTGCCTCTTCCTCTCATTCCATCTCTGGGCTGCCACTCAGTTACCCTGGTTGTCCATCTGTTGTGTTCTAATGATACTGCCCGCCATTACTTATCCCGTATCACCGTTTATGTCTTGATTTATCCCACCCCCTCCTCACTCTCGGTTTGCCTTACTCTTTCTATGATCCATGAGGCTGAATGAAGTGGAGAGGAGGAAAGAAGTGAAGTGGAGGGGGAAGAAGTGAAGTGGAGGAGGAAGAAGTGAAGTGGAAGAGGAAGATGTGAAGTGGAAGAGGAAGATATGAAGTGGAGGAGGAATATGTGAAGTGGAGGAGGAAGATGTGAAGAGGAGGAGGAAGAAGTGAAGTGGAGGAGGAAGAAGTGAAGTGGAAGAGGAAGAAGTGAAGTGAAAGAGGAAGAAGTGAAGTGGAGGAGGAAGAAGTGAAGTGCAGGGGGAAGAACTGAAGTACAAGGGGAAATGTGAAGAGGGACTGGGGGAGTGAGTGAAGAGGATGGAGAGGAAAAGACAGTCGGTGCCTTCCTGATACCCTTCCCTTACACCACCTCCCTACCCCCCCCACTCTTCCTCCTCCTTGCCCCCCTTACCACCTCCCTCCCCTCCCTTGATACCCCCCCTACCCCCTCTCATCCCCCTTCTTACACCCCCTCCATAATCACTTCTCCTGAGGTCATAGAGAATTAGAGGGAGAGATGGAGGGGGAGGGGTCATAGGAGGAAGGGAAGGAGGGTGGGGATGGTAAATGGGGAGAAGGTGGAGGGGGGAAAATGGAGGGAAGAAGTAGAGGGGTAGGGGAAGGAAGGGAGAAGGGGTGAGGGTCGAAGGGTTTGAGAGAATGGAGGAATGGAGGGAAAAAGGGAGGTGGATGAGGTGAGAGGGGGAAGTGGATGATGAGAAAGAGGGTAGGGAAAGAGAGAGAGGGAGAGGATGGAGGGAAGAAGGGAGGAGGGGATGACAAGACGCAGGATAGGAGAGGTGGGAGGGAGAGATGGGGACAGGAGGGAGGAAAGAATGCATGGGGAGAAGAGGAGAGGGGAGAGGAGGAGAGGGGAGGGGAGGGGGAGAATTATCATTTTATCCTCCCCTTCTCCTAACACCATCGTTCCTATGGGCCGTACTATAAAAGCTTAACGCCAGTATTGCCGAATGTGAGTGTCTGACGTTCCCGTGTTTCGTACCATAAATAAATTTGCTGTTCACGCCAGACGTTCGTCTGCTGGTCATGGCGTAAAATAGTATTAGAATGTAAGAGGAGGATAAACGCCACAAGAGACACCCCTTTCGTGAAGCAAACTTAAATATTCATAAAAAAAAAATATGATAGCTGGTTTTTCCATTTATAAACACTGAATAATTCGGGAATAAAATTTACCTTGTCATGATAAAATATACGGGATATCCAGAGCTATTCAGAAAATTTTACAAGACTAAGCGTTTCTGTAGCGAATACAAGTAAAGAAAACCTGCCTTGTGGTGGGTTGGCAACGTGGTGCACAGTAAATAGAGTTATAACAATAAATTGTGCTCTGAAGTTAATTTCAGAGTACCTGCGGAAATTCTGAATAGATTCTTGAAGCGGCAGCAATATCAGAGTTTGTATGTTAGCCAGCTCAGTGCTGTAGCTATAACATTTGAGGGGAAGCCTACAAGTTTTTGCCTCAGTATAGTTGAAAGTGTGACATATTGGCACTGAAGACTGATTAAATACAATATTTTTTTTTTTTTTTTCGATAATGGGGTGCTTCTTGAAGCACATCACATGCAGGTCAAGTGTATACAGTAGTTGATTGATGTAGCAGCTGCAGTGGTCGCAAAAATAATGAAAGTCACTGTACTTGCTGGGTACAGTACAGCTTCCCCCCCCCCTTTCATATTTGAGGCTAAATAAATATATAACTTATAAGCAGACTATATGTACAACATTATATTACATGGAAGAAATTACATATCTCAGAGTTAGGTCAGTGTTGGTAAATGATTAATTAGGGTTTTTCACCAGCTTTTAGTGGTCCTTTACACTTAAGATAGGGAATGGGTAAAAAAGAAATTCATTAGTACTAACAAATCATTGCAATCACGTAAGTTCTTTATTGAAATAGATAATTCGTTTTTGCAACAAAATAATGTTGATTTAGATAGGATAAAATTAGGTAAAGTTACCAGATAAGAGTGAATTGGTTGGTTAGGATGATGACTGAAATATTTACCAATTTCAATCACAGTTCTGAGCATAGGTCTTTTGGCTTTAATACAAAATTTGTTAATAAAACAATGCAGATTATTTCCAAACCATGAGGCATCTTTATCCCAAGAGATTTTCTTACCTGCAAATAGCTGCAGGATACCATGCATTTGTTGTACAAAAAATAATTTTAGATGAAAAATGACAGTTACTGTAATGGCGTAAATGGGTGTAGGAAAGGCAGGGAATACTGGTTTGCGTGAAAGGGTTGTATAGAAGCATGAAGAAGCAGTTAAGCAGTGCCTGTGACGAAATGGAAATAATGAGATAAATATTTAGTGAAGGAGAGCAACTTCAAGAATGAACAGTTGAGAAGAGAGCTAGGAAAACAGAACTGTATGCAGTCTGAAAATGAATAAAACAGACCTGGATGTATAAAAGTGGAATGATCTCATGGAAAAGAGGTAAGATTTATCTAGCAGACTGGGACAGAAAAAGAAAACTCTACTGTACCAAGTAATTGAAATCACTGCACACTGTTTGAAGGGAAAGATAATAATCAAGGATGTGAATACTAGAGGAGTAAAATTATTGAACTATCTATCTATCTATATACCTAGGCTGCTTCCCCCAAGGAAAGGGAGGTAGCCGAGACAGGACGACATACTCCCCATTTACTCATCCATTCAAACACATTCATTCGCATCTTAGCCCCAAAGGGGAGAAGGGACAGATCCTCACCTCATCACACCGCACAAAGGTCAACTGCGGAGTGCAATCAGTGACATCCGCAGCAGGGCCCAACAGCAGAGCTGGTTTACCCCTGCCACATCATAATAGACCCATCTCCTTACCCGCACCTGACCTGACTAGCTGATCAGACCAAATGCGGGAGAATATCTCCTCAGGGCTGCGTCATCATTTATTCATTCACAATTTCTCTCTATTTCTGTCACGCACAGCCACTCTTCCTTGCTCAACAGACATCCCTCTCGCACTGAACTAGAATGGAAATTTACTTGTAATAACCAAGATAGAGAAGGTGGCAATATAATGGGGAAGAAACTTTAGCCAAATACATAGAAACTGAATGTACAACTGTGAGAGTACACACATCTGATAACTTATATTTTCCAACATGTTCTGCTGGTTATGGCTGGACGACAGGTGTGGAAAGAAATTGCTGGGAAATAAATGAAGGAGTGTCTGTGCATCCCTTCTGTGCTCGTGCTGCAATGAATGTCACCATTCAGCCAGCTTGTACAGAAGCAAAGCAGCCTGCATGCTAAAAATATTTCTGTAATAAGTATGTATTTATATCTTGCAATACAAACTTAGAAACATATGATGTACTGCTACGATGAGAGGTGCACATACCTGGATATACTGCAGTGTAGTACTTGACTGGATTGCTGGCAGGAAACATGGAAGGCTATGATGTATGCATTAATATATTCATTTTGCTCGGATAAATTCCAATCTAGATATCTTTAGTAATCATTTCCTGCAAATAATGGCGAATGAGGGTAAATTATAATACATGCTCAACCTACTGCTTACAGTATACCGGTACTGTAACTTGCTTAGGCTTATACATGCATCCTTTTTATGCATTCTGCCCTAATTTGTTACCAATTCAAGCACATAAATACATATTCCTACATAAAAACAACAGCTTAGAATAGGTTTGCGAAGTGTCTGGTTTATTAAACAAAAGAAACATTTATAGTTCGCGCGCTGTTAGTGCTCACGCAGCGCATTCTCGCCCAATCTAGCGACTGTCGCGGCATTCAAACTCCTGAACTGGGCTTCGCCAAGACTGGCTGTCCAGATTTTTAATAATGGGGATGACTGACGCTCAGGAACGTATGACGACTGAACGTCGCCGTTGGACCGCCTAAACTCTGTGTTTTTATAGTACGGCCCTATGAGACTAAAAGACAGAGGAAAGGAGAGGAGGAGGAAAGATTTGATGGACGAGGAGATAAGAATTTGATGAGGGAGGGAGAGACAAGAAAGGGAGAGAGAGGGGTGCGGGGAAGGAAAGATGAGATGGAGGTTGATGAGGGGCGTGAGGGAGAGGCTAGGAGTGAGGGGAGATATCAGTGAGGAGACGTAATAGAGATAATGAGAGAGAGGGGGTGAGAGAGAAAGGATGTGATGAGAAAGAAAATTGAGGGGGTGACGGTGGGGGAGGAAGAGGGGAGTGACGCGACGAGGGAAAGAAGGGGAAAGGCAGGGTGAGGGTGAGGGTGAAGGTGAAGGTGAGTGTGGGTGAGGGTGAGGGTGAGGGTGAATGATGGTGAGGGTGAGGGTGAGTGAGGGTGTGGGTGAGTGAGGGTGAGTGAGGGTGAGGGTGATTGAGGGTGAGGGTGAGGGTGAGTGAGGGTGAGGGTGAGGGTAAGGGTGAGAGTGAATGAGGGTGAGGGTGAGGGTGAGTGAGGGTGAGGGTGAGTGAGGGAGAGGGTAAGTGAGGGTGAGGGCGAAGGTGAATGGAGTTGAAGGTGAGGGAGAGTTGGATCATCACACTCCCCCACTCCCCAGTAATTACCACACACACACACCTATTCAATGTTTTGGTGTTGGAAGTGATCGATAGTCTCAGTGAATGTGTGTGTGTGTGTGTGTGTATGCTCTGAATTATTGTTGTTGTTGTTGCTGTTGTATAACCTTAGTCTGTCTGACAGGGCAGACCCATCAGCTACAGACAAGCAACCATCCCTTCAGGGCCGTCCTGTGTTGTGAACTGATGTTCCATTGCGGCAGACAGCGCATCGCCACAACGAGGCGCGGGAAGAGTGGATTTTTGGTTCCTGGATGGACGCTGCATTTGCGTCTCTCCTCCCAGTTAACAGAAGCACCAAGGAAGGCTGCACATCACCTCATTACTTTGTTGCAAGGTTACCACGCAACTTTTGTAAAGGTTTTCCTGGGTTACAGAAAACAATTAGGCTTGTCACTCACTGTACAGCCACCGGAGGTGGAAAGAAGAGCAATTAAAAGTGACAGGAAGGATGTGAGAAATAGGAAGAGAGGAGAACAGACACAGAAATATAATAACGTAAAGATGAAGTAGTAGGCAAAACTACAACAAGTGAGTGGATGATAGTTGCCACCACCAACCGTCTGTCCTCATAGTGCAATACTTAGGCTTACACTCCTCCTCCTCCTCGATTTTGTAAAATCATGACCGTAAATGCATACAACGCCACGCGCACCAATTCACCTATCATGATATACGGAGGGATATTGTCGTGTCTGTCTGGATTATACCCACCCAGTTTATGATAGTGGGAATAGGATTATGATAATTCCTCTCTCTCTCTCTCTCTCTCTCTCTCTCTCTCTCTCTCTCTCTCATCCTTCTTACCTTCTTATTCTTCAAAAGTCATTAGGAAACATCAAGAGTCACATCAACATCCATCTCGCTTGTTAGTCTTCATCTTGCTCTGATGATGACGAGGCGAAATCCATAGTGATTCGAGCCTTGTTATCAGATTCTGGATAGGCTACTGTAATGGAGAGAGCTTTGTACACACTATCACATCTCACACTACCGTACCTTAATATGCCACACCTCACACTGCCACAACACACACTGCCACACCATATACTGCCACACCACACACTGCCACACGCTGCCACACCACACACTGCCACAACACACACTGCTACACCATATACTGCCACACCACACACTGCAACACGCTGCCATACCACACACTGCCACACCTCACACTGCCACAACACACACTGCCACATCATATACTGCCACACCTCACACTGCCACATCTTACGCTGCTACACCATATACTGCCACACCTCACACTGCCACACCACGCACTGCCACACCACACACTGCCACACCACACACTGCCACACCACACACTGCTACACCACACACTGCTACACCATATACTGCCACACCTAACACTGCCACACCTCACACTGCCACACGCTGCCATACCACACACTGCCACACCACACACTGCTACACCATATACTGCCACACCTAACACTGCCACACCTCACACTGCCACAACACACACTGCTGCACCATATACTGCCACACCTCACACTGCTAAAACACACGCTGCCACACTATATACTGCCACACCTCACACTGCCACACGCTTCCATACCACACACTGCCACACCTCACACTGCCACAACACACATTGCTACACCATATACTGCCACACCTCACACTGCAACACCACACGCTGCCACACCACACACTGTCACACTACACATTGTCACACTACAGAGCCACAGCACACACTGCCACACCACACACTGTCACATCATACACTGTCACCCCACACACTGCCACCCCACACACTGCAACACCACACACTGCCACACCACACACTGCCACATCACACACTGTCACACCACACACTGTCAAACCACACACTGCCACCCCACACACTGTCACACAACACACTGTCAAACCACACACTGCCACCCCACACACTGCCACACCTCACACTGCCACACCTCACACTGCCACACCACACACTGCCACCCCACACACTGCCACACCTCACACTGCCACACCACACACTGCCACACCACACACTGCCACACCACACGCTGCCACACCACACACTGCCACACCTCACACTGCCACCCCACACACTGCCACACCTCACACTGCCACACCACACACTGCCACCCCACACACTGCCACACCTCACACTGCCACACCTCACACTGCCACACCTCGTATTAGGATTAAGGTTTCCTTGGAGCAAATTTCTTTTCTCGCGTAAAGAAAACAAAAAATCTTTCAAATGTTTTGTTTTGTTTTGCTGGCTTTTGTTTCTCACAGACAGTAAACGTGGACCAGAAGTTTATGGCTGTCTGTCTATTTATCTGTCTGTCTGTTTATCTATCAATTAATCAATCTTTCTATCTATCTAGCTATCTGTTTATCTACCGTATCTATCTGTCTGCCTGTCTACCTGTCTATCTAGCTATTGAACTTTTTTTTTTTTAATTAACAGAACGGAGGAAGGAAAACCAAAAGAATAAAAAAGAATAATAATCCATACACCAGATTACTGGTGTCCTCAATTTATAAAATATCTGTAACAGTTGGACTTAAACAGCTGTAGGTTGAAGTTTGGAGGGAAACAACTTTGAGGAAGCGAGTTCCAGAGAGATGCAGTTCGGGGAATGAAAGAATTCTGATAGGCAGAAGTTCTGCAGTATGGCTGTGTGACATTCCAGTCACGAGCGCTGCCAGATGCCTGTGTAGCACGAGGGAAGGCATGGGGAACTATCTATCTACTTATTTATCTATCTGTCTACCTGTCTATCTGTCTACCTATCTATCTCCATCTAACCAATCATCCATCCAAATCTTTATCTGTCTATAGAGTCAACTGTCTATTAATCTATCCCTCTATCTATCCGTCCACCTTTCTAGATGTCTATCTATTTCACTATCTAATATCAAATTGATCACTGAAAACTATATTAATGGGGGTATCACTGTTTACATAATAATAGCATTAAAAACAACAACAACAATACTACTACTACTACTACTACTACTACTACTTTCAGTAATAATACATCTCTTTATCTTCTTATTCTTTCTGCTTATAGTCTAGTTATTTATTTATTTATTTTTTTAAACTCTCGAACAGAAGGGGTTAAAAACAATGTCTATTATTCCCATCAGGTAGTCGTTAATTGTTATTACATTCTTGGTATGTCGGGGCGCTCACCGTCCACTCACAGGATGTAGTGCTGCTTTCAGGCAACTCTACACTGAGTGACAAAGTCCGAAAGCTTAGTCAAATTGTCTAGAAGCAGCAAGGAAAAAAAAAAAAGTGGAACACGGCATCGGACTGAAAGGGTTAAGTACACTCGGCCACACTAGTCCTGCCCCCACTCCTACTTCTCCTACGTCTCTCCCTATGGGCTTTGAAAATATAGTCTAGTGATTCTACAGCACGTGGTAGGTGGTGGCGACCATCATCCACTCACTTGGTGCCTACTTCTTCCTTCGCCTTTATCATTCTTTTTCTGTCTGCCCTCCTCTCTTCCAATTTCTAACTATCATCCAGTCACTTGATGTAGTGCTGCCTACTTCTTCCTTCACCTTTATCATTCTGTTCTGTCTTCTCTCCTCTCCTCCTATTGCTAACTATTATCCACTCATGATGTAGTGCTGCCTACTTCTTCTTTCACCTTTGTCATTCTTTTTCTGTGTCTGCCCTCCTCTCTTCCTGTTTTTCTCATCTTTCTTGTCACTTTTTATTACTCTCCTTTCCTTTTCAGGTGGCTTTACATTGACTGACAATGTAAAGCCACCTGAAAGCCAGGAAACCATTGCCAAGGCTGGGTGGCAGCCATATGACCAACTCATACGTGTACCCTAAGTGTCAACAGGTGGGTTGGCGGAGAGTTATTGCACCCCCCCCCCCCCGTAAAAAACTAACTCAAAGACAAACGGCCACCCCTTATGGGATTATGGCGTCTGGCTATAGATAGATAGATAGATAATACAGCGACTGACACTGATTACTTTACCTGGCCATAGATCAGTGTCACCTGTGTCACCTGTGTCATTTGCCTCGGATTCAAGACAAATTTTCAAAGACTGCAAACAGAAAAACAGGAGAGATGACAGGACTATACTCCACTCACCTTAACTTGGCCCAGGTTATCGTCCTTTCACAGCTTATTTCACGTAACTCAGTGGCAGGAGACAGTGCTAAGGTTCTACATCCTCTCCGCAGCACTTCCTCGTGGCTAGCATCATAATATAAATCCATCTACTGTTACAACTCAGTAGACTAGGTGGAGAGGTGATGATTTGGGACCAGGTTAGAGTAAAAGGAGTATAATTAGCGAGAGTAGGCCTACACTGAGAGATTACAATTTTAGGTCAGGTTAGAGCAAAAAGAGTATAGTTGGCGATAGAGCAATGAGAGGGGTAAGTAAAATTAGTGTTAAGTAGAAGAAAACTTAATATACTGCCATCATACTAAAGCAGGTTAATAGCAAATATCATCGTCCTGGGAATAGGTAAATTATGCACGCCTGCCAGTGCTGGCCGTATGCAAAAATAAATATCTGTTGTACTCTCGTGGGAAACAATGGTATATATTAGTATGCAAAACAGCTGTGTGATGCCTTGATGTGGTACTGAGAATGATGGTGATGGTCACAATATATATTGTATCTATCTGTCTGTCTATCCGCCTGTCTGTCTACACACACACACACACACACACACACACACACACACACACACACACACACACACACACAGGCAGAAGTCAGAGGTACTGTACAAGAGAGATAAACGGAGCAAAGAGACTGACAGTACATGAGAGAGAGAGAGAGAGAGAGAGAGAGAGAGAGAGAGAGAGAGAGAGAAAAGATATATATTAAAGACAGACTGCAAATAAGGAGAGGAGAGAGAGGGAGAGCGAGAGAGAAGGAAGAGGGAAGATGAGGGAGGTGAAAGAGTTACGGCAGATTAAGACGATGATGGTGAGGAGGAGGAGGAAGATAGTAGGCGGAGGAAAGAGGAGGGAAGAAGGAGGGAGGAATGGGGTTAAGTAGGAGGGAGGAGAAAGTCAGGAGACAAAGATGAGGGAGACCGAGAACGAGACAAAGGGACGACTTCATCCCAGAACCATAAAATCGACAGTGATGAAACTCCTGTTAATGAAACAATTTCGTGAGATGGCGTGGGGGTGATCACAGACCCCCATTGTCCAGAGATGGAAGGGGGGCGTGGGGGAGGGGGAATAGTATTATTTTGTGCCTCCCCCCCCTTTCATTCCCTCAACTTTTGCCCCCCTCCCTCCCCTCTCCCATCTCGACCTCACCCTGACCTTTCTCCCTCTCCCATCTGTCTTCTCACGCCCTCATTAAGCTCCCTCTCCCCTCCCCTACCTCCCCCTCCCCATTCTCCCTCCCCTGTCCTTTCTCCCTCCCCATCTGTGTCTTCTCACCTTCCCTTTCTCCCCACCTTCCTCCTCCCCCTCCCTTTCCCTCCCATAATACCCCCCCAAACAATCTCTCCGCCTCCCCCCAAAATCTCTCCCTCAAAGCCATAGTCGATCTGAATGCCCCACTGATGATAAACCTATACTCCTTTCACATTGGCCTAAAATTGCCATCCCTCCATTAGATGATAAATTAAATTACCCCCTACTGAAAAACTAAAATATACTCTTTTTACTTTAACATGGTCAAAAACTGCCATCCCTCCACCTCGAATTAAGACTAGAAGATGATGACAGTCACGAAGAAGTGCTATGGGAAAGGCTGTAGAGCTCTAGCAATGTCTTTTTGTGCCTATTAGCTAGGTCAATAAGTCGCAAAAGGACGAAAATTTTAGGTCAAGTAAGGTGAAAGAAGTATAGATTTCCTGGCGGATGAACGGCATAATTTTCACGTGTATATTCTTCGCTGAGCATGGAACTAATTACAAGCCTATACTGAACGTGTCCATATTAATATACAGCTTGATGAACGGCCGAACAAGCATCAGAACGTAACTGAGTAAAGGAGAAGGAAAGGGATTATTCTATACTCCTTTTGCTCTAACTTGGCCTAAAATGTCATCTCTCCACCTTGAATCCTGAGGTGGGACAAAAGATGACCTGTAGAATATTGATGCTAGTCATGAAGAAGTGCTACAGAAAGTATGTAGAGCTACTGTATTGCCTTATTCTACTACTGAGCTACGTGAAATAAGATCTGAAGAAAATCTGGGCCAAGTTAATGTAAAAGGACTATAGCCAGATGCAGCCATACTAGAGTTGCTTTATTTTCAGTTGAGGGTTGATATTATTCGCTGCCCCTCCCCCCTCCACTTCTCTCTCTCTCTCTCTCTCTCTCTCTCTCTCTCTCTCTTTCTCCTTCGCCGTGTCTGAAACGTGCCTCCATACCCCCCAGAAAGAACGCGGGCGACATAAACGGCAATATTACTTGTACGATCAGAAAGTGTAGGATATCACACTGGTACAGCATAAGTATAGGTAAATATTCCACGATCTCTCTGTCCACCTCATATATGGTACAATCTCCCTCTTTCTTCCTCCCTCCATCCTGAACAGTCTCCCTCCTTCTTCCTTCCTCCACCCTGAACAATCTCCCTCCTTCTTCCTTCCTTCACCCTGAACAATCTCCTTCCTTCTTCCTTCCTCCACTCTGAACAATCTCCCTCCTTCTTCCTTCCTCCACCCTGAACAATCTCCCTCCTATTTCCTTCCTCCACCCTGAACAATCTCCCTCTTTCTTCCTTCCTCCCTCCACGTTATGCGGTCTCCTCCTTGAACGGTCTAAAACTCCTCCTTGAACCCTAATACTCCTTGAATGGTCTAATACTCCTCCTTGAACGGTCTAATATTCCTTGAATGGTCTAATACTCCTTGAACGGTCTAATACTCCTCCTTGAACGGTCTAATACTCCTTGAATGATCTAACACTCCTCCGTGAACGGTCTAATACTCCTTGAACTGTCTAATACTCCTCCTTGAACGGTCTAATACTCTTCCTTGAATGGTCTAATACTCCTTGAACGGTCTAATACTCTTCCTTGAGCGGTTTAATACTCCTCCTTGAACGGTCTAATACTCCTTCTTGAACGGTCTAATACTCCTTGAATGATCTAACACTCCTCCTTGAATGGTCTAATACTCCTCCTTGAATGGTCTAATACTCCTCCTTGAAGAGGGAGAGATATCATTTCGAGATCTTCCAGAATTAACTAATACAGGCTAACAACCAATAACTCAAAGTGGAGAAAGATGACAGGGGCCTTCTTCCTGTAGTGGACTCTCAGGAAATGCTGCTGCTGCTGATGATGATGATTGATGATGATGATGATGATGATGATGATGATGAATGATTGACTGAGGATGACTGACTAATGATGACTGACTGATTAACTGATGATGATGATGATGATGATGATGATGATGATGATGATGATGATCGATGACCATGACTGATTATGATGATGATTGATGATGGTAAGTGATGAGAATGATAATGACGATGACGAAAACGACTACGACAACAATGACAATAAAGATTCCACCCCATCCCCCTCATATATAAAGAACGTAACCAAACCCATACACGTTCGGAACGCCCTGACAAACAATGATCTCCTGCGGTAGTTGATGAACGGCGAAATTAGTCCCAGAACGAACGGGAAATCGCCCCACCACCGCCGCCAATAATCTGGGAAATAGTGTGGAAATTATGTGACGATCCTAGCGAGGGAATTTTTGGAACCATCAAGGTGGGAGGAGGGGTGTGGAGGCTGAGGGGAGCGATTGAGGGGTGAGGGGTGCGAGGGAGGGAGGGGAGGGAGCCTGAGGGGAGCGAGGGGGAGGGGAAGGAGCCTGAGGGGAGCGAGGGGGTAGAAGGAGAAAAATTACCTGGAAAAATAGAAGGGAAAAAAAAAGTTCGGTCATGCAATTTCTAGGGCTAAAGAAAATCTAGCTAACCAGGAAAATCTGTTTTTTATGCCATCTCGAAGCTAGGGAAAAAAAAAAAAAAAAAAAAAAAAAAAAAAAAAAAAAAAGGTTAGGTTATGTAGTCTCGAAATATAGCAAACTCTAGCTAAACCAGGCCTATTGGCTCTTCATGCAATCTCGAAGCAAAGTCCCCAGAGTTCGTACTTAGTCACTGGTTAACTTGCACCTGTTCAGAGTAGGCGTAAAAATGTTGTTGTTGATACTGTTGTTCAACTCTAGTTTGTCTGGCCGAGCTGACCCGTCGACCACAGATAAGAAACTGCTTTTGTGCCGTTGTCCTACAGGTAAAGTACAGTAAAGTATATACATCGTGTAGGCGGCGCCCCCTTGTGGTACACAGCATCTCACCATGATCGGACCAGGCACTTTCCCACGACGAGGCACAAGAAAATGTGGGGAGGTTTGGCTTCCGGGTGGACGCCGCAGCTGCTCCACCAAGAGTGCACAGAATCACCAGGTTTAGACTCCTCGTCAGCGCCAGTGCTATATTTTTTGTGAAAACTACCAAAAGCAGCAGATCCAACATATCATCTCTGTACTGTGTTCTGAATCTGCACAATTCCTCCCACACTCTTTTTATTCTAACTTGGCCTAAAACTGCCATTTCTCCAGCTTGAATGCTGAGTTGTAACAGTCGATTAACACTAGAATATGATGCTAGTCACGAAGAAGTGCAATGAATAGGATGTAGAGCCCTAGTATTGTTTTTAATCCCCCCTTAGATATGTGAAATATGCTACAAAGGGACGAAAATGTAGGCCAAGTTAAGGTAAAAGAACGATAGAAGATTCATAACTAAGCAGCGAAATACTACTACTACTACTACTGCTAATACTACTACTACTACTATTGCTACTACTACTGCCATTACTACTACTACTACTACTTCTACTGCTACTACTACTGTTACTACTACTACTACTGTTAATACTAATACTACTACTATTATTATTATTATTACTACTACTATTACTACTACTACTACTACTACTACCACTACTACTACTACTACTACTACTACCACTACTACTACTACTACTACAACTACTACTACTACTATTACTTCTGCTACTTCTGCTAGTACTACTACTACTACTAATACTAATACTAAAACTAATATTAATACTAAAACTAACACTAATACTAATACTCCTACTACTAATAATAATACAAAAATAAATAAAAAGTGGATTGGGATCTTTCCCCTGGGGGTAGGGGGGGTTTTCAAGAATACTCCCCCAGTATCCCTGCTTGTCGTAAAAGGCGACTAAAAGGGTTGGCGGAGGGTTAGTGCCCCTCCCCGGAAAACAACTAACTAACAAGACGAACAAGAAGCCTCGGACAAGGACTGACCAAAAGATGACGACCAAGGACCGGACAAAGGACATGGTAATCGGAACATGGAATGTAAGAGGTGCGAATGATGAGGTGAAAGAGAGAGAGACTGTCCAGGTGCTTGAGGGTGCGAAAGTTGATATACAGTATGTGGAGTAACTGAAATTAAATGGATAGGAGAAAATGTGAGAGAATGGGAGTATGGATGGAGTATATGTGCAGGAGTAGGTGAGAATGAGAGGGCAAAAGAAGGAGTGTGTATAGTTGTGAGTAAAAGATGGAAGAAGAACATAAGAGAGTATGAATCAGTTGGGTCAAGGATTGTGTGGGTAAGATTGAAAGTTGGAATACAAATGTGGGCGATTGTGTGCATGTATGCACCAATGCAAGATCGTGCAAGCAGAGTGAGAGAAGAGTTCTGGACAAATGTGGAAGTGTGCATGGAAAAGTTTGGAAGGAATGAGAGAGTGTTTTTGATCAGTGATATGAATGGTAAAGTAGGGAATGTGAAGATGGATGGAATAGTTGGTGAGTGGGGTGTGCCTGCTGAGATAGGTGAGAATGGCAGTGCGTTAGTGGACATTTGTGCTGGGAGGGGGTTGGTGATAGCCAATACCCTCTTCAGGCATCAAATGATCCACAGGTATACATGGCGAGTGATGAGAAGGGTGAGTGGTGAACTGAATGAAATGAAGGCAATGACTGATTATGTGTGTGTGGATGAAAGGATGAGAAGATGTGTAATGGATGCAAGAGCTTATAGAGGTTGGGGGAGTGGACTTTCTGACCACTACTTGGTGGTGGCCAGAATCAAGATCCAAGTAAGATGGAGTAATAGAAGAAGGGAAGGACAGGAAGAAGGAGTATTTGGAAGGAGAGTGGAAAGGTTACAAGAGGATGAGAAAAAGGCAGAATATAAGAGAGAAGTGGAGGAACAATTGGGCAAATATGAATTGGAGCAGATTGAGGAAGTGGAAGGTGTGTGCAGGATATTCACAGAAGAAATATGTGCAGCATGTGATGTGGTGTGTGGGATGAAGGGAAGACAGAGGGGGGTGCAAGGAACAGAGTGGTGGAATGAAGAGGTGAGACAGGCTGTGGCAAAAAAGAAGAAAGCATACAATGAATGGATAAGAAATAGGGGCGTGGCAGAAGTTGAGAGGGGGAAGATAGAGTTATATCTAGAAAGAAAAAGAGAGGTAAAAAGATTAGTAAGAGAGAGTAAGAAGAGAGTGGATGAGGAATTTGGTAAAGTGGAGGGACTGTAAGAAAATGTTCTGGAAAGAGGTGAAGAGAGTAAGACAGGGTGGAAGTGAAGTTAGCAGAGGAGTGAAAGATAAAAATGATAGATTACTGGTGGAGAAGGAAGAAAAAGTGAGCAGATGGAGAGAACACTTTAAGGAATTGTTGAACATAGAGGATGAAAGTGATACGAGTATAAGTGGCTGGGGAATGGCTGGGAGAAGGAGGGAGGTGAGAAGACAGGAAGAAATCAGTAGGATAGAAGTTGTGGAAGCAATGAAGAAAGTTAAATTGGGGAAAGCCCCAGGAATTGATGGAGTGTGTGGTGAAATGTTGAATCATGGGGGAGAGATAGTAGTAGAATGGATGTGGAAGATGTGCAGATTGGCCTGGGTGGAAGACAGAGTTCCGGAGGATTCGAAGTCAGGTATAATTATTCCCTTGTACAAAGGAAAAGGGGGAAAAGAAGTGTGTGGTAATCACTGGGGCATTTGTCTTCTTAGTATAATAGGAAAAGTGTATGGTAGGATACTTATTGACAGAGTTAGGGAAATAACAGAGGAATTAGTTGGAGAAGAACCGGGAGGCTTCAGGAAGGGAAGAGGTTGTGTAGATCAGATATTAATTCTTAGATCTTTAGTGGAAAGGTCTCTAGAGAAGAGAAAGAAGTTGTATGCGGCTTTCATGGATTTGGAGAAAACATATGACAGGGTGGATAGACAAGGATTGTGAAAAGTATTAAGAATATATGGAGTAGATGGTGTTACGGCTATAATTATTACTCCTCCGCCTCATCCCTCGTGAACTCCCATCTTTTGACTGAAGTCAAGCACTCGTCCACCTCACGCTACCAGCGCTCCATCTGTTGACTGGATTTGATACTACTAGTTTCCCAACATGTCACCTGACTTTCCCTCCCTTTTTCTGTGTGAAGCGAGGTTGCCTGATTATCTGGTTTCCCGCGCAAGTTCAGTTCACACTCATCCTCTGCCCTGGGAATATCTTAGTGAACCACTCCTGACCTTTACCTGGAAGCCTGTGTTATAGGGAACCCATCTTCAACGCCTTCTTTTGCTGTAAACCATGAGTATCAGTTTTCTCCTTGCATTAGTTCATTAATCTTCTGATGGTGAATGGCTTTAGGTATTTATATTGTTTTTTTCTTAGGTTTAGTTAGGTTTAGGGTTGTAATTATTGTATGTTTAGTTTGTTAAATTAAATGAATAATCAACCAAATCATTATCAATCTACCCTGTAGTTTGTCTAGTTGCATAGTGTTCATGATCCTTCTCTTTTCTTATTGCTTTCCATGGGTCTTCATAGGGTAGATACAGTTAAATACTCCCCATGGATCGTAATAAATGGCGACCGTGACAGGACCTATTTCAGCTAGACGGACATTTACAGTAATGGTGTTTTGAGGGGTTGCTGTTGCTTGTTCCCATAGATTTTAAATTTTCCTTGATGTATTTAGCATTTTGGTATTAGTGTGAAACTTGTTTCCATTCGATTTAAAATCCTTGATGCAATAAACATTTTGGTATTTGTGTGAACTTGTCAGCACATAGGTTTATAGGTTCAGGAGTCTTCATAGAACTTATCTTTCATTTTTAACGAAATACAGGGTCGTTATAAGTTCTATCAAATGTGGGGAATATATCCGGATCGTTTATAATGCCGTATCCCACGCTCCAGTGAGGTCTACATCTGCTAGTTGCGATAGGGCAAGTGGCTAGTTTGATACACTCACTCTTCCAAGTCCCAGATTATTCAAGAATCAAAGTTGTTTTGTCTTATCCTATAATCAGGGGTAATCCGGATCATGCTAAAAGCCGTCATCCTCTGCTCTTAATCATAGACAACGACTTTCGTAAGTTAATATTTTGGTCAAGGCTCTGGAAGTTTCCAGGACTTCAAAGAGTTTTCTTCCTGTAATCTGTGTCTAAAATATAACTTACCATAATTTTCTCATACATTTTAATCATGTTTGACCTTCAAAAATTTGTTGAAAATCCTAGCCATGAGCAATTAAAAGACTTAAAGAAAGATGAGTGGAAAAGCATTGCTACCTACTTCCAAATAGAAATTGAATCTCGTATGACAAAAGAGGTCTTAAAAAACACAATTATAGAGTCTTTAGTTCAAAGGGAAGTCCTGGGGACAGAGGCTATTGATGTTTTGACTCCTATGAGTTATTCCTTTCCTACTAGGGTTGATAATCCTTATTCAACTCATACTAAACAAGGACACAGTGACCCAGTGGAGATGGAAAGATTAAGATTAGAATATCAGCTTAAGATAGAACAATTAGCTCAAGAAGAGAGAATGAAAACAGAACAATTAGCTCAAGAAAAGATAATGAGAACAGAACAATTAGCTCAAGAAGAAAGAATGAGAACAGAACAATTAGCTCAAGAAGAGAGAATGAGAACAGAACAATTAGCTCAAGAAGAGAGAGTAAAAATGAAAGAATTACAAATAAGAGAGCTTGAAGCAAATGCAAATTCAAACCTTAGGGAAAAGGAAATTGAATTGAGAGAGAAATTAACTGCGTTTAAACCACACAAGGAAGCTGCTTTATTGCCTCAGTTTGATGAGAATGATGTGGATGGATTTTTAAACACATTTGAGCACATTGCCAAGAAAAATGAGTGGCCTGAACAACACTGGATATCAGTCTTGGTCCCAAAGCTGATCGGAAAAGCTCAGAGAGTTTATAATAGTTTTGATGATAAAAATGATTATAATGGTTTAAAGACTAGTATTCTTCGTGCATATTCAATTTCTCCTGATGGATATCGACAGAAGTTCAGAAAACATGTAAAATCAATTTCTCATACTTGTGGAGTTTGCAAATGATAAATTAAGACAGTTTAAGAAATGGCTTGAAACAACTAACACCTCAACATTTTCAGACCTGGTTAATCTCATGGTTTTGGAAGAGTGGAAGAGTAAGTTGCCATTCACCATCCTGAAGCATGTGGAGGAGCAAGGACAGAAGGATCTCATGAAAGCAGCGGAGTTGGCTGACGCCTATGATTTATTGATGGGATCTCTAAATAACAGGAGTGGTTCCATCTCAGGTGTTAAGTACTCCTCTGGTGTAAGCTCCGGTATGGTGGGTGGTAAGCAGAGCTCTTCACACTTGATGCCTTGGACTCAAAATATCTCCAATATATCCTGTAGTTATTGCAAAAAGCCAGGTCATTCTATCCAGTCCTGCAAACACCCTAATTGTAAAACTTCAAAAAACATGTTTAACCCCAAAGAAAAATCTCCTCATGAAATTGAAAAGCCAGTAGTGACTTATGATTCAAATAAGCCTCATCAGAATTCCTTCCTTCCTTTTATGTTTCAGGGTACAGTCTCACTGAATAAAGATGATGAGTCATATCCCATTACTATCTTGAGAGATACTGGAGCATCTCAATCAATTTTGGTCAGAAATGCTATTCCTTGTGTATCTAGTGCCTTCACTGGGGAGAAGGTGATTTTGTCTGACCTTTCATCTAATCCCTCCTATCCCTTAGCTGAAGTTTATCTCCAGTGTGACCTTTTATCTGGAAATGTTAAAGTAGCTGTCAGAGAAGACCCTTTGCCAGTCAAGGGATCTCATCTGCTATTGGGAAATGATTTGGCAGGAGAACTCATTGTGCCTATGGTTTCAGTGGTTGAAAACCCTTTAACTGAGAGCCCAACTGAGATTCTAGATACTGTTGCTCCCCACTTATTTCCCTCCTGTGTTGTAACTAGGTCACAGAAGGCTAAAAAGAACAAAATCAATCCATTACCACCACCTGCTCCCAAGGAATATCTGCTGGATCAGACTATCTCAAAAGAAAACCTAATTAAAGCTCAGAAGGCTGATCCATCACTTGCTACCCTGAGACATGCTGCAGTCGAAGGTAAAGACCTAAATACATTGCCTTGTTTTTACTTCCATGATGGCGTTTTGATGAGAGCTTATAGACCACCAGAACTAAAACATCTTGATACCTGGTCAGAAATCCACCAAGTTGTGATTCCCAAATCTGTCAGACAATCCATCCTTAAACTGGCTCATGACGGGATAGCTGGTCACCTAGGGGTCTTAAAAACTTACAAAAAAATCCTACAACATTACTATTGGTCAGGTCTTAGAAAGGATGTTTCTACTTTTATAAAAACTTGTCATGTTTGTCAAGTGGCTGGTAAACCTAATGAACAGCTTAAGTCTGCTCCACTCCATGCAATTCCTGTAGTGACAGCACCTTTTGAAAAGGTAGTTATTGATTGTGTGGGACCTCTACCTAGGACAAAGAAAGGTAACCAGTACTTATTTACTATCATGGATACTGCAACAAGATACCCTGAAGTCTAACCCCTCAGAAATATCACCTCTAAAACTATAATGAAATCCCTGCTTCATTTGTTCACTGCATTTGGCATCCCTAAAGAAATCCAATCGGATCAAGGGACGAATTTTACCAGTAGGCTTTTCAAAAAAGTTATGGAGGAACTAGAGGTTAAACATGTCACTTCCTCGGCTTATCACCCACAATCCCAGGGCTGTTTAGAAAGGTTCCACCAGACCTTTAAATCAATGTTGAAAAAGTATTGCTTGGAAAACCACAAGGAATGGGATGAAGGCATAGACTTTCTTCTTTTTGCTATAAGGGAGTGTCCTCAGGAGTCTTTAGGATATTCTCCATTTGAGGTATTATATGGACGACAAATAAGGGGTCCCTTGAAGCTTCTGAAAGATCAGTGGTTTAACAGCACTACTCAAGAAAGTCCATCTGTATCTCACTATATTGATAATTTAAGATCTAGATTATCAGAAGTCAGAACGATTGCTAAAGATACCTTATTAAAGGCTCAGTGTAAAATGGAAAGACTTCAACATCCATCGTCTGTTGCACACAGTTACTCCCCAGGAGACAAGGTCTTGCTCTTTCTTCCCATTCCAGGTAGTCCCCTCAGGAGTAAATTCACTGGCCCATATGTAGTTGCCAAAAAACTATCAAAGTTGAATTATGTAGTACACACCCCAGATAGACGTAAAGACTCTCAACTTGTTCATGTGAATTTAATGAAACCTTATTTTACTAGATGCCCAGAGGAGCACTATGCAGAGAGAAATGAGATGAACCCTGTACTGTTTGTGGGAACGGAGCCAGAGCCAGAGCCAGAGACTTCAGACTTGACAAACCCAGAATTGGACCTACCCCAACCGTCCGGTAACCTACCTAACAGCATGATCATGGAATCTCTATGTGATTACCTATCAAGTTTGACCAACATACAAAAGGATGACCTAGAATTGTTATTGAAGTCTTATCCTGAAGTTACTGCTGATTTACCAGGGTTTTGTGGTCTCTTAAAACATGACATACGGTTGGTTAGCGATGCTACTAGTCCAATTAAACAGCCAGCATATCGTCTTAATCCTTTAAAAATGAAAGTAATGAAAAAGGAAGTTGAATTCTTAACTGCTAATCACCTTGCAGAACCAAGTTTTCTCCTTGGGCTTCCCCATGCCTTTTAGTTCCAAAACCCGATGGAAGCCACAGGTTCTGTACAGACTATCGTAAAGTCAATAAGGTCACTGTCTCTGACTCTTATCCCCTACCACTCATAGAGGACTTAATAGATTGCATAGGAAACTCCGAATTTATTAGCACAATAGATCTCCAAAAAGGCTATTACCAGATAGGTATGACAGACAGAGCTAAACTAATATCTGCTTTCATAACCCCATTTGGGTTATATCAGTACACTGTAATGCCATTTGGGTTATCTAATGCTCCGGCCACATTCCAGAGGATCATCAACTTCATCACACAGGATTTGGTTGGGACTTCAGCTTATCTGGATGACCTTGTGGTGATGGCTGACCAGTGGGACGAACACCTGACACGTCTCCATGCCCTCTTCAACAAACTAAAAGAAGTAGGATTTACCATCAACTTAGCTAAATCTACTTTTGGAGACTCTACAGTAACATATCTTGGACATGTTGTGGGACAGGGGCAAGTTCTACCGAAGGAGGCCAATGTGGAAGCAGTTCTAGCGTTCCCAACTCCAACCACCAGAAAGGAAGTCATGAGGTTTTTGGGGATGGCCGGTTTCTATCATCGTTTTTGTAAGAACTTCTCCAGTGTTGCAGCTCCACTGACTGATCTCACCGCACTTCGAACCCCCTTCAAGTGGACCTCTGCCTGCGAGACTGCCTTTCAACGTCTGAAAACTTTTCTTGCCAGCAGACCTGTCCTCAGAACTCCTGACCACTCGCAACCTTTCCATCTTCATATCGATGCTAGTGGAGTTGGGGTTGGTGCTGTTTTGCTGCAAACCAACCCAGTGAGTGGTGTTCTCCATCCTATTGCCTACTATTCGTCGAAGCTGAAAGAACATCAACGGGGCTACTCCACAATTGAGAAAGAGGCTCTAGCTCTCATGCTAGCAATCAAGAAGTTCGAGTGCTATCTTCGCCACCATCCTCATCCTACTACTGTCTTTACGGACCACAATCCTCTTGTATTTCTCCAGACTATGAAGAATTCCAATCAACGGATTCTACGATGGGCCCTGCTTGTTCAGCCATTTAATCTTCAAGTTCAGCATATAAGGGGTGTTGACAACATTCTCGCGGATACCCTGTCGAGACATCCCATCGAGGCTACAGAGTAATCTACCTCCTTCGTGCTTCCACTGCGTAGGTCTTTGTGGGGGAGGTGTTACGGCTATAATTATTACTCCTCCGCCTCATCCCTCGTGAACTCCCATCTTTTGACTGAAGTCAAGCACTCGTCCACCTCACGCTACCAGCGCTCCATCTGTTGACTGGATTTGATACTACTAGTTTCCCAACATGTCACCTGACTTTCCCTCCCTTTTTCTGTGTGAAGCGAGGTTGCCTGATTATCTGGTTTCCCGCGCAAGTTCAGTTCACACTCATCCTCTGCCCTGGGAATATCTTGGTGAACCACTCCTGACCTTTACCTGGAAGCCTGTGTTATAGGGAACCCATCTTCAACGCCTTCTTTTGCTGTAAACCATGAGTATCAGTTTTCTCCTTGCATTAGTTCATTAATCTTCTGATGGTGAATGGCTTTAGGTATTTATATTGTTTTTTCTTAGGTTTAGTTAGGTTTAGGGTTGTAATTATTGTATGTTTAGTTTGTTAAATTAAATGAATAATCAACCAAATCATTATCAATCTACCCTGTAGTTTGTCTAGTTGCATAGTGTTCATGATCCTTCTCTTTTCTTATTGCTTTCCATGGGTCTTCATAGGGTAGATACAGTTAAATACTCCCCATGGATCGTAATAATGGGAATTTGTTGAATGCTGTGCTAACGCTGCAGTGCGTGTGGATGGTGAACCGAGTGAATTTTTCTCTTTGAAGGTTGGGTTGAAACAGGGATGTGTCATGTCTCCATGGTTGTTCAGTCTGTACATGGAAGGGGTAATAAAAGAGGTACAAGGCAGGGTAGTGGATGTTGGAGTGGCCCTGGTGAGAGAGGATAGTGTTTGGAAACTCCCTGTAATGTTGTTTGCAGATGATACTGTGTTGTTCAGTGAAGACGAAGGGGAGCTGCAAGGCTTGGTGGATGAGTTTGGGAGAGTGTGTAAGAAACGGAATCTAAAGGTGAATGTAGGGAAGAATAAAGTGAAGGTCTTTGAGAGAGGTGAAGTCAGTGAATGTACAGCGAGGTTCGATGGTGAGGAATTGGAAAACGTGAGTACGTTTAAGTACTTGGGTAGTGTGATGAGTAAGGATGGAGGTTTGGAGGGTGAAATGCTTGAAAGGGTACAGCAGGGAAGAAAGGTTGCTGGTTCCTTGAAAGCAGTGATAAGAAGCTGGGAAGTGAGCATGGAAGTGAAAAAGTTACTACATGACAGTATTGTGATACCAACTCTAACGTATGGAAGTGAAGCTTGGACGTTGCTGGAAGGGCACAAGTCAAGAGTGAGAGCAATGGAAATGAGTTATTTAAGAGGAGCCTGTGGAGTCACATGGAGAGACAGGCTGACAAATGAGGATATAAAGGAGCGTTGTGGTGTGGATGTGGATGTGATAGGAAGCGATAGGAGGAATACACTGAGGTGGTTTGGCCATATGTAGAGCATGGAGGGTGAAAGACTGACGAAGAGAGTGTATGTGAGTGAGGTGGAGGGGGGGAGATGGAAGGAGAGGCCGAGGATAAGATGGAGAGATGGGGTGGAGAGGTATATGAGAGAGGGGGGGGGGGTGAGTTGGGAGCAGGGCAGTGAAATGGCGGGGGACAGGGCGACGTGGAGGCGATTTTTTTGTGGCCACCCCGAACGGGATTGAGGCGCCTGACAATAGATAGATATGTAGATAGGATTGGGATCTCGTTTTACAAGTTCAAAGCTTCAGATGTAAAGTTACTATTGAGTGGGCTTTTAAAATGTCCGTGGCCTTTCTGCTGGTAAATTAGTGAAGAGTATATTGATAGTCCCATGCAGGCAGGATCATTACGTTTTACAGCAGCAGTGAGGGATTGGGCATTGTGGTGGACGACAGATAGATGTATAGACAGATGGACAAATACAGGAAGACAGACTCAATGCTGTACAGATGGATTAACTGACTGACTGCTAGATATATAGACAGATGGACTGACATACACAGAGACAGATAGAATCACAGATGGATTAATGAACTGACAGACAGATAGAAAGAGAGATAGGTAGATAGGTAGGCAGGTAGGTATGTAGATAGGTAGGTAGGTAGGTAGGGAGGGAGGGAGGGAGGTAGGTAGATTGGCAGGCAGGTAGGTAGATAGATCAGAATGATAGATAGATAGATAGATAGATAGATAGAGAGATAAATAGATAGATAGGTAGGCAGATAGGTAAGTGGGTAGGTAGGTAGGGAGGGAGGGAGGGAGATAGGTAGATAGATACAGACTGAATGATACAGATAGATTGATGGATAGATTGACAGAGACGGAGATAAATAGATGGATACGGAGAGAGAGAGAGAGAGAGAGAGAGAGAGAGAGAGAGAGAGAGAGAGAGAGAGAGAGAGAGAATGCTTTATGGATATTCTGCTTAATCCATTACTTTTCAAAACACACACACACACACACACACACACACACACACACACACACACCGAGCATTATTAACAGGCAGGACTCAATCTTTCTACCTCAGGGATATCTATTCTAATATTCTGAACCCATACGAGCAATATGTACGGTAGCGGTTAAAAATCTCGTTACTCTTTTTAGCCAAACAATGATAACACTCAAGCACAATTTCTGATAAATGTGTTGGGTCCATAGAGCACATTACTGGGTTTCAAAAGTAATTGTTCACTGTCTCATTATTTATTTTCAGAGATGGATCAAGATTGTTGTCCAGAGCTGAACGTATAAAAGTTTACGGAATTGACTCTTCCCATTTCCCCTTTCCTGTTTTTTTTTTTTTTTTTATTTTTTTTTTTTTTTATCCTATGTATCCTAATGAAGTCCTTTAAAACTTACTCTTGCTTCATCGGGACGATTTTTACTCGACTATTCCTTAGATTCGTAGTCAGTCATGATCCTCTCTCTCTCTCTCTCTCTCTCTCTCTCTCTCTCTCTCTCTCCGACAGCCCTCTCTTTCCGACCATCGTACCAGCAAGACGTCGCGTCCTTCTGGTCCGCTCTGAGAATACCCACAGTTAAGTGCCCTGTTTCAGTGTTTTGCATATGTGATTACAATAGTGTGATCGTCCAGAGTTCGGGTGAGTGATATGGCTGATTGTCTGGTCGCTAAGTGTAGTTTGTGAAGTGTAAATACGGTTTGTTCGTCTGTGAGTGTTGTTGGTGGATGGGTGTTTGATTAGCTTTGTTTGATAGACGGTACTGAATAAGAGATTTAGTTTATTTCTGTGAATCTCTGTGGCTCTGTGACTGAGTGTATAGTGCTTTCAACGGTGATCTGCACCTCTCTAAGGTAAGAAATAAACAATTTATATCATATAAATAGTTTTGTTTTACCGTGGCGCCGCGTCTTTGTCTCTGATATGCAGTTACTTCAGCCGTCTCCCGCCAGAGGGCCGGACGAGTTACCGTCGGAAAACAATAAGAACTTGCGCTTTGTATAATTTCTTTTTGGTTTCAGAACTAATTTAGTATTAATGGATTAAGATAGGATTCTTTACTATACCAGTGATCCATTATTTCATCACAGTAATCGATAAATTAGTAAAACAAGGGATCACGACAGTGTTTGTTTACATTTTCGACATAGGGCAAGTCTTGCTGTTATAGCCCAACATTTTTTTTTTTTTCATTCTACTTGCACTAAGTCTTACAGTGAAATATCTCACCCATTTCTTTACAGGTAACCGTGTTGTGTTTATTGTTATATTTCAGATTGTAGTATAATTTTATTTGCCCATTCCAGGTAACGGTTAGCTTTCCTTTCTCTGGAATAGATTACTAATAAATACTCTGCAGGTACATTGCTAATCATTAAGGTAGTCATTCCTGTACAGTTTTAAACAGCAAGACCCCCCAGCAGCGAGACCTTCACCTGTAACAATTACATAAATTGTAATTGTTTTACTAGCAGATTTTGTAAAGTAACTGATTATTGTTCCAGTATCTCTTCCAGGTGCTAATCATCAATATCTGATTCTATTTCTCTTATAAGTCTTCGCAGTGACTTTGATTTTCAGAATGCCATAGAACATTATTTGCGTAGCCTGCTCCGGTAGTTTCACCGGATCCTTTTATACGGACCATTCCTTTGTTTCCAGGATGTGCAAACTACGTCAGAGCTTGGAAGACAAGCTGTTTGAAGCCACAAATAAAATTAACAGCCTGACTCATAAAGTTGATGTGCTGGAGGAGTTCATTGCCAGCAATGTTGGACATATTGTGGAGGATAGCCCCGCTACTCAGGCTGACCATCCTCCTCCTCCTGTAGTTACTTCTCCTCCCATCATATAGAATGAGTTCCAGCCAGTGCGGAATGGTGCCAGGTTTGTGAGAAAAAGGAACATCATTCCAGTAACCACGTATAACAAGTTTCAGATTCTCACAGAAGTAGAGGAAGAGCCCCATGAGGCACGAGTTGTGGGGGACTCCATCATCCGTGGTCAGTTGGTGGAATTTTGCGGCCGGGCACCCTCTAAACGAAAGCATTTTTGTATTCCAGGTGCAGGAGTAGATGACGTGACAGAGGCCGTGGATGACGTTTTTGAGAATGCGGAAAATGACAGCCTTGTTATCATTCATACAGGTACCAATGATGTCATGCGAACCCAATCAGAGGAGCTGATGGAGAAGTACAGGAAGATGATTCAACACTACAAGGAGAAAACTAACCATATTTTAATTTCAGGCATACTCCCAAGGATTAATGCAGGGAATGCCTTCTTCAGCAGAGCATTTAGTATAAACAGCAGAGTCAAGTCACTTTGCTTACAGGAAGGAGTTGAGTACATCGACACGTGGAACCAGTTTTACAAGCAAAGTACATTATTTGCGAACGATGGACAACACTTGAATGCTGTTGGTTCTGCCCGTCTCGGTCGTTTGCTTAACCCGTCACGTCCCGAGGTTTTCCGCACCTCCGACACCCCCTAATCCCGAGCTATTTTGGAAAAAAAATTTTTTTGCTAAAACTTCCGCTCTTGTTGAGAAACAAAGGAAAATCACCAAGAAAGGGCTTACCGTGATCCATAAGTGGTCGGAACAGGTGAGGTCCCCCGCGCCAGGTATCATATTCTATTATTGACGTGTGAGGCGCTCACGTTTTCTATGGTAGGAAATATTGAGAGAAACAACAAACAACACCTCTACATTTAGTGAATTTGAACTAATAAACAATAAGAGTAACAATAAAATGAATTTCAAACACATATATATGAAAAATAAGCATTGTACCTTCGTGCGAGCATAGCGAGTTGGTTCAGAGTGGTAACATGCTATGTGCTAAGTTTCTTGTATCAGTCAACATATCATTTTTTCTACTTGTATACTTTTGTTTCATTGACATTTTACCTATTTTTACTGTTTGTAAACGTTTTCGGATGTTTTCATTCATTACGATGACATGCAGCATAAGTATAGCGCACATCTGCTTACTAAGCGCACTCGCTATGACTCGTATTTCAACATACCCAATTGTTTTATCACTTTCCTATTATTTTTTTCTTTACATAGAACCTTTCCTCCACCACAGTAAGTGTTTTTCAATTATTTACATTCATTACGAGGGCATTTAGCGAAATGCTAGCGCATATTCACGTAGCAAGCACAATCTCAAACACTCGTGTTTCATCTTCTACTTTATTTTTTCACTCCAATTATACTTTCCCACTTACATTACACACGTTTACACCCCTATACTGCACTATACATAGTTACTGGCATTATTTATTCAAGTGAGCATCAGAATATCGCATGAAAATACCCTCGCAATGAATGTTTCGACCAACATAATACTCAAACACTTACATACAAATTCTTCACATATATTACACACTTTCCCACTTGTTGACTTCTATTTTCATAATTACGGGCCTTATTCATTCCACTGAGCATCAGGATATCGCATCTCTATACACACGCTAGGAATATTTTGACTTAGAATATATTTCAGCACTTACAATAATTTGAACTTATATTATACCCGTTTGCATTTCCCATAATAATATTTACATATTTACGGGCCTTATTTATTGCACTGAGCGACAGAATATCGCATAAAAAAACCCTCGCTATGTATGTTTCCACTTACATCATATCTATACATTTACATACTATTTTTGCACTTATGTTATACCCGTATGCACTTTATACTAATATTTTCAGATCAACAAGACTTATAATTTCACTGAGCATCTGTTTGTCGCATTTACTTCATAGTTTCAGCGTCCTGTCGCATTCACACCATATTAGAATTGCATCAAGGTGTGATATTCGCTGAAACATGGGTGAATACAGAGACCCACGTCACACTCGACGCACTCATAGCGGGTGTCCTTCCTCTGTGTGGTGAGTCTCACCCGGGAATTGCTACACACGTGACACCTGCGTTGGGGCCTAGGTCTATTTGGCTGGGGAGGGATAGGAATGGGGAAATGGTGGCTGGATATTCTCAGGGGTGTTTGGACAATAGGGGCAGTGAGGGTGCGATGTTGGGGCCTTTCAACAGCATACCGTGCAAACATCCCTCTTGTGAGCTCCCTCACAAACCCTTCAAAGGTTTCCTGAAGTCCTGTTGTCATGGTGTGCAGGTGGTCGCAATTCAGAGCAGTGATATTTAGCAAGTGAAAGAACAGTTTCTTATACCACTTCATCGTGGTGCTGGCACACTCTACCGTCGATATCATGGAGTCTGACTGGTCCACCAGGCGCATGTTTATGTTATAGTCCATGACACATTCAGGTTTCGAAATGTGACGCCTGTTCTCGCTCCAGTAATCAACGGATTCAGTACGGTGCATCAAGGGGCAGTGAACCGTTGACAAGAGGCTTACTTCTCTATTATGGTTCCACACTGTTGCAAGTATGTTGTTGGCTTTGAAGAAGACAACCTCATTCCTGTCAAGTTTCCGCCCTACCTTGACTATGTGACGCTGGTTCACCTTCACGGTTCCACAGATTCCCGTTTCATGCATGTGTAGATAACGAGCGAGAAGAGGGCTAGTGTACCAATTGTCCAGGTAGAGGACGTGACCACGATGAAGGTAGCCTTCTATCATTGTCTTTACCACTGCTCTCGACAGTCCAGTACTCCAATCTTCTATTATGTCTGTCTGTGCACCGGTGTACAAGACTATGTCTTGCACATAACCATTCATACAGTCACACATAACAAAGATCTTGAACCCAAAACGGTGCCTTTTGCTGGGTATATACTGCCTAAATGAAATATTACCTCTCCACAACACGAGACTCTCGACTATGACGAGGTCTTTGTAGGGGTAAAATTACGAACGAAAGGCTTGCCTCAGGTGATCAAAGACCAACCTAATTCGCCTCATCTTATCTGTGTCGTTCACATTTGCAGGATCATCAGCATCATAGAAATGGAGGCGACTTAGAATTTGTTGGAAGCGATTACCGCTCATGACTTGCCCAAATATTGGTGTAAGCATAACAGGGTCCCTTGTCCAGTTGGCCGGAATTCTGTTCTTTCGTATAATACCCATCATAAGGACCAGGGCAAAAAATAGGAACATTTCTGAAAGGGAGACAGGGTAATCATATATGATAGAATGTCTGCTCCTTGTTCCCAATCTTTCACTCTCACGGCGCTGGGTGCTTGCAAAAAGGTTAGTTTGGTCAACAATCTGCTCCGCGAATGCCTCACTAAAAAACAGGTGAAAAAAATCCATCCTGGTGGAATACGGTGAATTCCGGGAGCAATGCAGCCAGCGCGCCCCTGCTCAGTGAAGGGGTGAATGAGGGGAGAAAAATCACTCCCATCCTCCCAATTCCATCCCACAAATCCCTCGTCCCCATCATCCTCATCATCGCCTTCGTCTGGGTGGGGAGGAGATGCTGGTGGGGGAGGTTGGGGAGAAGGAGTGCAGAGGGCTTCCCCACTCTCACTCCTCTTCCCTCTGCCTTTACCCTTTCCCTTTCCCTTACCCTTACGGCCTTGAGGAACATTAGGGGGCTGTGGGGATGAAGTTGTGGAATATTAGGGAGCATAAGATGTGCTGGGGAGTGGTTCCTCCCCACCTTCCCCCACCATCACAGCACCACGTGATTTTTCACGCACCCTCACTTGCCCATGTGTTTGGAGATATTGTGGAGCATAAGACGTGCTTGTCGAGTGGTTCCTCCCCACCTTCCCCCTCCTCACAACCCCACGTGATACAGAACGCACCCGCACTCACCCACGTGATACACCCCACCGCCTCACACTACCTAGGGAGAGCGATGACTCACTACCGCCACTCTCACTTTCCATACTCCTCTCTGCACTTTCCCTTTCACTCCCCACTCCCTCCACGGCACTTCCTACCTCCCCAAACAAAATACTAGGCCCATACCTGCTCGTCCGACGTGGTGTGCGCTCGAGGCCATGATGAGCAATCACCTCACGTCCGTATCTCATGGCAACACGTCCAACGGCTCTGTCCTCGTCTTCGTCCTCGTCCTCGTCATCAAATTCGGGTTCCACATCACATTGGGGCTGGGCATAGGATGTTGCATGTGGTTTTTTGGCCGACTGCCCCTCTCTAGCAGCACGGTAAGTCACGTACTGCCGCTTCCTGGGGGACAGGACTTCTTCATCACTGCTGGTGGTTTCCTCCTCCTCTGGCTGCACATAGTCTTATCAGCAACCTCGTCATCCAGTGGGAAATCACTGTCGCCTGTAAAGGCGTCCAGAGCAGCTTGAATTTCATCCTCTGAGAGACCTCTCTTCGCCATGTCTGAGCAGGAGCATTGCTAACAGGTGAGTGACAGAGCCGCGGGTGAGCACAGGTCACACAGGGTCGCCGAGTGACCCCGCCTGGTGGCAGGTAGGGGAAGGTCAAGCGACGATACGTACCGAAAATCAAGCGCGAACTTTGAAAATTGTAGAAATTATGCACTTTGCAATTGCGCGACATACCGGGACTGGCAACTGCAAAATGTTGCAACGTACCCATACGTCAACGGGATGGGGCGGGTTAATGATGCCGTAAGTTTTTTTTTCTGGAGAAAAAATAAGCATCACAGGAGGCAAAAGTAGATGTCATACGATCCGATAAATCAATGAATAATAGAAGCTCCTGACATCGGAAAGGAAAACACATTAAAGCAATCCTTGCAAATGCGCGTAGTCTACGTAATAAATTTTCTGATTTAGAGGCCCTTGTCTTTACCGAAGATTATAATGTAATTGGTGTAACAGAATCGTGGCTAAATACTGAGCAGAGAGATTTCCTAGCAGAGTTTAATTTACCAGGCTATCACATTTTCAGTAGTGAAAGGATGAATCGAGCAGGGGGCAGTGTGTTGTTATATATTAAATCAGGATTTCATCCAGTCGAAATTACCAAGCCAATTATTGAAAACATTGACACTATTTATATTCAGCTTAGAAACGAATCTTGTCATCAAATCACTTTTGGGTTAATTTATTGTCCAGCCAGTCAACCACTCACCATCGATAATGAAATCTACAATCAAATTGCCGAAATATCTTGTATGCAAAGCACTGTAATATTTGGTGACTTTAATTTACAGTTCCAAAATGGGGAGAAGCCCTATCCTCACACACCGGGTTAGACCTATATACAAACTTGAAGGAAAGTTCTTTGTATCAATTTATAAATTATCCGACACGTGGAGCTAACATCCTAGATCTTGTCTTAGCTACATCAGAAAATATAGAGAGTAATGTTATTGTAGGAGAATAATTTCATACAAGTGATTATCACATAGTTACATTTAACATTAAATTCAGCGAAGACAGTGTCAAGGCCAGTTGTGAGAAAGTGCCCGGCTGTAAGAGGGCAAATTTTAAGAAATTAAAGGCAGTTGCAGGTGCAGGTGATTAGCATCCCATTGTCGAAACTTTAGATATCAATGACACGAGGAATTACTTTACAGAAACTCTTAACAGTGCTGTCAAGTTTTGTATTCCAATGCGCAACAGAAAGCCTGCCAAAAATTCTAAACCCAAATGGTGGAACTCCGACATTAAACATTGTCAAGAAGAAAAAAAATCTTGCATATAAGAATTATAATACCACAAAGAGTCAGTGATAAAAATGAATACGATGTCCTTCGACGAAAAGCCAAAAAAATAATTAAATGCAGTAAGGAAAACCTTGAGACACATATTGCAAGTATCATTAAATCAAATCCCAAAGAATTTTTCAGTTACATAAGAAGCAAAAAGGTAATAACTCCATCAATCGGTCCATTAATCACAGATAACGGAAAGCACACTGATGATGAAACTATGATGGCGAAAATTCTTAATACTTTCTTTGCGTCAGTATTTACAACAGAAAATATACATGTGATTCCTACTGTTTCCCCCATTCCTATAGAAGAGGGAAACATAATCACTGACATTACAGTCAGCGATCATGACGTACTGCTTGCAATAAACAAATTAAAAGAGAATAAAGCATCAGGACCAGACAAAATATCGCCACGTGTATTGAAGGAACTACAGAATGAAATGTCAAAGCCCTTATCTGAACTTTTTAACTTATCACTTACGAGCAGTAAGGTGCCACATGAATAGAAACTTCCTAACATAACCCCAGTATTCAAAAAGGGCAACAGAGCCCAACCAGAAAACTACCCCCCAATTAGTTTAACATCGGTGGTTTGCAAATTGCTTGAAACTATTATCAGAGACAAGTTTGTGAAATACTTAGAATCAAACAATCGCATAACAAATTCTCAACATGGTTTTCGTAATAGTCTATTGCCTCACGAATTTGCTGGACTTTTTCAATGATATACTGAACATGTATGACGAGACTAAATCTGTTGATGTGATCTACCTCGATTTTCAAAAGTCTTTTGACAAAGTTCCACACAAAAGACTCCTTCAGAAACTAAAGGCACATGGTTTCAGTGGCAGTGTTCTTGGGTGGGTAGAAGATTGGCTTACCGGACGAAAGCAGAGAGTTGTAATAAATGGAAAAGAGTCAGACTGGATAAACGTTGCAAGTGGAGTGCCGCAGGGTTCAGTGTTAGGTCCTATTCTTTTCTTAACATATGTTAATGATATTGACGAAGGATTGCGTTGTAAGATTTCAAAATTTCCTGATGATACTAAAATAGATAACAGAGCAGACACAGCACTGCAAAGGCAGGCAATTCAGAGAGATCTTGATCAACTGTTTAACTGGACCCATGTTAGGCAAATGGATTTCAGTATTAACAAACGCAAAGTGCTAAACATTGGCAGTAACAATGTAAGAGCTAGTTATAGCATGAATAATGTTCAACTTGATAGGGTAAACCATGAAAAAGACTTAGGATTTATAATAATAAACGATCTGAAACCAAGCAAACAATGTACAGAAGCTGTGAGGAAAATCAATAAACTGATTTGATTCATAGGCAGAGCATTTGAATATAAATCCGATAATATTGTCCTCACTTTGTATAATTCCTTAGTGTGAGTACGCCCGCACTTGGAGTATTGCATTCAGTTTTGATCACCGTATTATAAAAAGGATAGGGAAAAGCTTGAAACAGTGCAGCGAAGGATGACAAAGATGATATCTAGATTGAGAAATAAACAGTACCAGGAACGTTTAGAAGCCCTGAATCTCTTTACCCTAACAAAACGGAGGATACGAGGATATTTAATTCAAGTATTCAAGATATTCAAAAACACGATAACATGGCTGTCGATAAATACTTCACAGTTGATCACTTGAATTACACTAGAGGCAATGGGCATAAAATAATTGGCAAACGATTCCAGTCGCATGAAGCTAATCATTTCTTCTTCAACAGAGTTGTAAATGTTTGGAATAAATTGTCCTCCAACATAGTAAATTGTAATACAGTAAATACCTTTAAAGGTCGCCTGAATAAGTATTTGGCATCTAACCCCCAACTTAATATGTTTACTCCTGAATAAAACACTTGTGTAAATATAATTTTCTACTCTATTTTATTTTAGTTTTTTTTAGAGCCTGGATCAATTTATGAAATGCAAATATAGTATATGCACAGACTAGGATATGCACAGATAGCCCTGAGTTAATGGCCACTACTCATACTTTCGACCTGTGATGGGCTGTGGATCACTGAGGGTCCCTGTTAGTTACGTGGTCACCATTGGGATTTTTTGTAAATGTACCAGGGTCACTGCTTCAGAAAGTGACTTGTATGCTTGTCCCACATGGGAAAGTTCCTAGTCTCAGTGGAATGAACGGAGCTGTGGCCTGATTGACTGCTGCCTACCTTACTGTAATAGCGCCAGGCAAGGCTGCCACACCACCCTTGTATATACACACTGTGCACTGTGCAATTTCCACGCTGTGTCTGCAGACGCCCCGTCAACTCAACGTACCCGTACATAGTGACATGCATTAGTTATTTATTTATTTGATTATTCATTTTCCTTTACTACTTTCTCTTTCAGGTTATTCATACTAGTAGCTTATAGATAAAGTATTATAGAATGTAGCTTTTCCTTTTCAGTCTTTCCTATGAAATTTCCATGTCAGTTTTTCCATGCTGCATGGTGTTTTTTTTTCACTTTTTCTTGCCAGTTTTAACTGGAGGGTTTCGAGGCGGGGGGAGCCTTCTTGCTTTACTGTCCTTATCCTTCAGCATGTAGAGTTAGATCTCGTAATCATAGTCTACTCTGTAACAAACAGCCTCGAAAGGACCATAAGGTCTGTTGCTGCTTGGTTTCCTTTGTACTCCTTTGTACTCTCTCTCTCTCTCTCTCTCTCTCTCTCTCTCTCTCTCTCTCTCTCATTTAGGCTACTTACAATCCTCCTGCTCCAAAATAAAAAAGACATTTATTTAATTAATTTATTTGTTTTTATCTGTTACAGCATTTAGGTTTATAAAGTGAAAAAGTGAGAGAGTGCAGAAGAAAATATTTGGTTGAAAGCAACACCTATCAACCACACGAGACACACTAAGAAGGACACCCACTTGTTCCACCCCTCCCGTATACCCAGTTAGGAGTAAACCAGAGGTCTTGATGTAGTTTCGAAAGAAGTTTATTTGGAGAAGACAAACACAGGACCAACCCGTCCTATGCCAGCCTCTCAACTGTCCACAGAACGAGAGCAGTGTGCGGAGCCGGCTTGGAGGGCGTTATGCAGGTGTTGGCATTCGTCAACCTTTGCTGATACGTGCACTAATGGTCACGTAGGCACCCACACACAACTAGATACATGTACTGTTAACTTATACACGTACACACTGTTAGTTCTAGTTTGCAAGTTCAAGAGATTATCAGTATATGGTGTCAGTATATATATATGGTGTAAAGGTATGGCTAGAGTGTCTGGTTACACGCTATTACCTAAATCTTAATCTTCCTAAAATGCAGCAGTAAATGTTACGTCCAAGTCCCTAAGATGGGTTAATGTGTGAACAGAGGCAAAGAGGGAAACAAACTGTGTATAAGAGTCTGACCGGCACCAGGAGCAGCCTTAGATTCTTCCCTTTGTGAACAGACAAGATTCGTAAAATCCATCCTAGAAAATTTACCTACCAACAAAGCTCCAGGCCCAGATGGAATTCCGTTAATTGTTTTGAAAAAGTGTTCCCCTGAACTTGCCTCTGTCCTAGCTAAATTATTCAGACTATGCATACGTACTTCTTTATTCCCAAATTCATGGAATGAAGCCAATATCCACCTAGTTCCGAAGAAAGGAAGTTCGTTTGACCCCTCCAATTACAGACCAATAGCTGTCACATCTTCTCCTGGCAAGGTATTTGAAACTTTAATTAATAAGCATATTGTTAAACATCTTGAATCCAGCAACTTAATTAGTGATAGACAATATGGTTTTCGCCACGAAAGATCCACCATTGACATACTCAATCTCTTAACTCATACCGTCCATCAATCAATTGATCTTTTTGGAGAAACTCATGCAGTAGCTCTTGATATCTCTAAAGCTTTCGACAGAGTATGGCACCGTTCACTGATGTTCAAACTCCCTTGCTATGGACTAACGTCTTTTGTTCCTTTGATTTCTTCTTATCTTAGTGACAGGAAAATAAGGGTAAAAGTAGATGATGTATATTCGAATTTCCACTCAATTAACGCCGGCGTGCCGCAGGGATCAGTTATGGCGCCAACCCTATTTCTGGTTCATATTAATGATCTCTTATCTGTCACTCACAATCCCATTCACTCATATGCAGATGACTCAACACTACATAGTTCATTCACACTCAGACATCCAATTACAAAGTCTAATATCTCTACCTCTCAACTCAGTACAGCCATCTCCATAAATCAAGATCTATCTACAATCAGTGAATGGGGACAAAACAACCTTGTCTCTTTTAATGCTAGTAAAACTAAATATATACAGTTTACTAATAGACAGATATTACCAGATTCGTACATTACCTTCAGTGCTACTAATATTCCCATCTCCAAAAGTATTGAAATTCTTGGTGTCTCACTTAACAGTGCCCTCAGCTGGACCTCTCATGTCAGATCACTTGCTAAAACCGCCTCAAAGAAACTTGGATTATTGTACAGAGTCCGTAACTTCTTCGCCAATGAGCAGTTAGCTATAATTTATAAGAGTCATGTGCGCTCTCAGCTTGAATATTGCTCACCCTTGTGGAATGGTTGTGGAGAGGTTGCATTAAGACAACTAGACAAAATTCAGAATAAAGCTGTTAGAATCATTAACAACTCTGCCATTACATATAAACTACCTCCCCTGCAAGTAAGAAGGAATGTTGCCTCCCTTGCATTATTTTACAGATTTTTTTTGGCAAATGCTCAGACGAAGTTGCGTCCATGGTGCCATCTCTCCATGCCTCACTTAATTAACTTATAGGTTCATTATAATGTATATATAATATGTATTAATATGTTATGACTATTAACTGTCGATGGTACGCCATTTTCGCGCGGCCGAGCAATGTATTATAATTACAAATCATAATAGATAGATAGATAGAGAGACAGATAGAAGCAGGGAGTCAGATGATGAGAAGGTATTGTGTCTGCGAGAATCGAGCAATGCTAAACATGCTTACACACTCTTAACGCAAGGAATGCTTGATAGGCACACGACAGCGCCTAGTGACCATACACACACATACTCACACACAGGCTGCTAGAACTTTCCATCCACGTGGAACACACGTGACACACCCCTGCTACACCAGAATTTAGGAAAGAGAGCTCAGAGGGAGGTTAGCCACCGAACAGGCAGGAGGAGAAGGGGACAAGCGATACTAGAGGCAGGTCGAAGGGGAGAAGGGCTTAGCAACTCGAGAGACAGAGAGAGAGAGAGGGAGCGAGACTCTATATTCCGCTCTGTGTGAGAGACTTGTTAATATTTCCAAGACAAATAAAAATAGTCCCATACTATTCTTTACCTCTCCTGTCACTACATGACAAATGGGAAGCTACTCCAAGATATAAAAACCGCTCGTCCATAAATCTAAAATATATATATAACTCAACTACAACTCAACCACAAAAGAACCACAAAGTATTTTATGACACAAAGTCATTTATGACAGGGCCGGAGTATTGTCTTATTCCGCCACTAAGACACAAAAAATAGTCTACGAAGAGTGAAAAACTCTACGCCAAGTTAAAGTGCGTGCCCTGTAGTGAGGACCGTAAAGTCTGTATGATCTGTAACAATGAAGCAGCATCCACGTCAGGAGGTATACCCCACGAGAACCTTACTGACTATACTCCTTTCACCTTGATTTGGTCCAGATTTTCGTCCTTTTGCAACATATTTCACGAAGACTATACTCCCTTCACCTTATCTTGGCCCAGATTTTCGTCCTGTTGTAACATACCTCACGTAGTTCAGTGGCAGAAAAATTCATTACTGCAACTCTGCAACACATCCTTTCCACAGCACTTCTCCATGACTAGTACCATTTTCTTGTGTTCTGTTGCTACACCTCAGCATTCAAGATGAGAAGGCGGCATTTTTAAGCCAAGTTGAAGTGGAAAGAGTATAGTATTGCTGCCAAGGAAGTCTCTGCAACACATCCATTCCACAGCACTTCTTGATGACTAGCATTATTTTCCTGTGTTTATCTATTGCTACAACTCAGCATACAAGATTGGGAGAAGGCAATTTTAGGACAGGCTGAAGTGGAAAGAGTATAGTATTTCTGCCATAGAAGTCTTTGCAAATTATCTTTTCCACAGCACTTCTTCGTGACTAGCACTTTTAAACTGATATACAGTACAAGGTGGTCCATATATAACGCACTACTTTCACTATCTCTCGTGTGTTGTGGGGACGGCTGTTAGTGTTTTGAATTTCTCTTCGGCATCATTATATTCCCCTACCCTCACAGCCACGCCCACACCAGCAGGATGAGCCGTCCACACACGATACCATCACCCATTTCTAGTGCAGCGCTATTTCCGGAGCACCCTATGTAAATATGTGGAATTGTTATTTCTTTATTAGTAAAATGTAAATAATGTTGTTAATAAGGACACTATTAAAGCCTTAGTTACCGGGTTTTAAAAGATGGTTTTAATGTGATGGTAATAATTAGTTAGCGTGTTAGTGTTGAGAGAGAGAGAGAGAGAGAGAGAGAGAGAGAGAGAGAGATTGAAACAAAGAGAATGACATGGTAAACACACACACACACACACACACACACACACACACACACACACACACACACACACACAAGGAGACAGAAACAGAAGGAGAAGGAATAACATTAAGATAAAGAGACAGAAAAACAGAAAAAAATAAAATAAAGGATGAAATATTGCAAAGAAGAAAGAGGAGAGAGAGAGAGAGAGAGAGAGAGAGAGAGAGAGAGAGAGAGAGAAGGCTGAGAGGGAGTTACAACCTTACATAAAAAAATAAAATAAAACAGATGCACAGACAGACAGGAACAGACTAAATACGAAGCAAAAAGACAGACAGCAACAGAAAGAGAAGAGAAAAAACAAAGAGAAAGAGAATGACAGGAGACAGAAGAGACAGTGGCGGAGAGGAAGTTAGAAGCTCCATGAAAACACAGAGAAAGACAGGGAAAGAAACAGACAGACAGGAATAGAAAGACAGAGACAGAACAATAGATAAAAAATAGAAAGGGAATGACAGGAGACAGAGAAGACAGAGGCGGAGAAGGGGTGAGTGAGAAGCGCCAAGAAAACACAGAGGAAGAAACACAGAGAAAGACAGACAGACACAGAGAGAAACAGAAAGACACAGGAAGACACAGAAAGACAGAAAAATAGAGCGACACAGAAACAAAGAGAAAGAGAATGACAGGAGACAGAGAAGAGAGACACAGGCAGAGAGGGAGTAAGTTAGCAGCGCCATGAAAACACACGCACGGAGTGGCCAAAAATTTTATACCTGGAATTACTTGTCGGTATAACTCGGCGTAACTACATTATCTGGGACGGAATTCGTGTTTACAGGGGTGGGCTCAGCGGATCTCTGGGTGGAGGGGAGGGCAGAGGGGTGAGGGAGTTGGGGGAGTAAGTGGGGGGGATGGGGATTGGGGAAGGAGAGAGATAGAGGGTTGGAGAGGGGGAAGGGAGGAGTTTAAGAGAGGGTGAGGAAGATGGGTAAGGGACGGAGGGGGGGGTCTGAAAATTGCAAGGGTAACGGTTTTTTCCTTGGTTGATCTTTTTGTTCTTCTTCCTTCGGTCCACCTACAGTGTGTACACACACACACACACACACACACACACATTCATTAGGACACACATTTAAAGCCTTCACTCCCTCCCTCCCTCTCCTCCCCGTCTCTCTCTCTCTCTCTCTCTCTCTCTCTCTCTCTCTCTCTCTCTCGCTGCATATTTACCACACCTACATCTGATATTCTCTTTGCTGCGATCTACACACAGATAATCTCATCTCTACCTGGAATTGCTGATTCGCGTGGTCGACTCCAAGCTGCTTAAGTCCCTCCTTGAATGCCTGGAGAAACAGAAAATGTGGATTTATATGTGAAGTATAATAGTGAAGTATACTGAGGAAAATTAGATATAAATGTGGTGTATACGGGTGAAAATATGCTATAATAGTGAGTATAATGAGGAAAATAAGTTATAATACTCGTAAGGAGGTATAAATGCAATAAAATAAAAATATTTTTATGGCTGGCTCAAACTGGCTTCGTCCCCCATGGCAAACTGGGAGAAACAGAAGATGGGAACTAGTAAATGGGCGAGTAAAAAAATAAAATAAAATAAAATCGCTCACAGTTTAAAGGGTAAACACTGATCTCTCTCTCTCTCTCTCTCTCTCTCTCTCTCTCTCTCTCTTAGCGTCTCCGATCCGCTTTGTGTTGAAGAAAAATACCAGCGTTTGGTTGAGAGAGAGAGAGAGAGAGAGAGAGAGAGAGAGAGAGAGAGAGAGAGAGAGAGAGAGAGAAGTGTAAAGAACGGAAGGTAAAGACAAAAGTAACATTCTCATATCATTACCACGCATTTCTATCAATAGCCAAACTCCTTAATCCCGTTATGGGTGGCCGCAAATAAATCGTCTCCATGTCTCCCTGTCCCCTGTCATTTCGCTGCTCATTCACCAACTTACACTCCCCTCTCTCATATACCACTCCTTTACATCCCTCCATCTCAACATCGGTTTCCCCCTCCCTCTCCATCCCTCCACCTCACTCACATACACTCTCCTAGTTAGTCTCTAACTTTCCATCCACTCCACATGGCCAAACTATCTAAATGTATTTTGGCATTTCTATAAAAAAAAAAAAAGATAAAAAGAAACGCTGAATAAAATCATAGGTTGAGAACACATTCGCTAGAAGAAAAAAAAAAAAATGTGATCGACAGGATGAAACAAGACAGCGGGTTAGAACAACTGCAATACCCGAAAATGAACTTTGGACGGACCCCTGAGCCTCGTTTCTTCTTGAGAGTCATATTTAGAGCAAGTAGAGTCTATGACCTCGAAGTGAATGGATGTTGAATTTGGCTCTGTTATTACCAGCCGTGATAGCGAAACTGGTATTGTTTTCAGTGTGTGTGTGTGTGTGTGTGTGTGTGTGTGTGTGTGTGTGTGTGTGTGTGTGCACGATAACTTCGCAACCGCTCAAGTATCATCACAAAATTTGTACAGGTGTGTAGTACGGGAAAAAGCGATCACGAGTTCGAAATTGATGAAAGTAAGCCAAGGTCTGTCTGTCTGTTACCACGATAACTTCGCAACCGCTCAAGATATCATCACAAAATTATACAGGTGTGTTGTAGGGATTAAAATCTACAAGTTCAAAATTTGTGAAAGTAGGTCAAGGTCAAGATCATATGCGCTAGATATGTATCGGCTCGCGGCTGGTGTGATTCCCCCCTTAAGGGGGCCTCTACTCTTGTTTTGATTCTTCCATGGAGGGAACAATCTTGCGGGTTTCTTGCCTGTAGTTCCTTCTTCCTTGCATAAAATCAGTGTGGCGGCATCCTTATAGACTACTTCGTTCTGAGTCAATACCTGTCCTATTCTCGTCGGCAAGGACATCGAAGCAAATTTTCTACAGCGATTACATAAACACTGCACATGACTGCACACTGCGTTATGAACGTTGCTCAGGACAGATACTTCAGATTGGACAGGTTACATAGCGAGGTATCTCGTGCTGTTATGAAGCTTACTAACGCCTCTTCCTTAGCGATTTATTTTTGGATATGCCTGGTTAATATTCTTTTGGTACGGTATTTATGCAGATAATGGCGATGTTGGAAGGATTTATGAGGACAGTTACATGTAATAAACAAAATAAATCACTTAGAACAAGGTGTTAAGGACCCTTCTTACTAGGGCGTTCTCTTAGGAAAATCGTCTGGAAATAGCGAAAATAGAATATACAGTAGGACAGTAAGGAGCAATAGACAAAATAAATCGCACAGGAAAAGATTTTAGGGAGAATATATGACGTCCTCGGGATGAAGGTCTTTAATAGAATGATGTAACCCCTTCAGTGCGATGACTTCTTAATAATTACATTTTTGCTACCTATTTTATTCAGCTAAGGGAGATCATTCCTTGCAAAGGGGTCTTTCTATCTGTCTATCTATCTCTCTATCTGTCTGTCTGTCTGTCTGTCTATCTATTTATCTATCAGTCTATCTCTCCTCCTCTCTCCCTTTATCATTTTCATTTTCTTTTTGCTATCCCATTTTTTTTAGTACCTCCCCACAACTTTAGAGCTGTGGATTGGGAGGCCCTCAGGCAGTACTTCTTTGATTTTCCGTGGAATGATTATTGCTTCCATGGCCGGAAGCCATCTGAGTGTGCCTTGCGTATTACGGAGGTTATTCTCTCGGGCATGGAAGCATACATTCCTTTCTCATATCCTTTGACTGATGCAAGAGAGCCTTGGTTTAATCACGCTTGTTCTAATACTATCCGCAACAAGGAGAGGGCCTAAAAAAGGTACCGGAGCCAACCTACCCATGAATCATCTTTTATACGTTTCAGCCCGGAATAGTGCTAAGTCTGTTCCTCGCTCTGCTAAAAATAATTTCATCCGTACTAAATGCTCGCAACTCTCCAACTCAAATTCTTTCCGCTCCTTCTGGCACCTTGCCAAAAACCTTTCTAACAACTCTACCTCATCATCCTTCCCTCCTCTTTTCTACTCTGATGGCTCTGTAGCTATTTCTTCTACTGATAAAGCAGATCTCTTCGTTCAGACTTTCTTCTCCAATTCCACCTTAGATGATTCCGGTGCTGTTCCTCCAATCACTTCCCCCCTCTGACTTCCTCATGGTTGAAATTAAAATTTCTTCAGCTGATGTATTTTCTGCCATCACAGGCCTCAATACTAACAAGGCATATGGGCCTGATGGAGTCCCTCCTGTTGTTCTCAAGAACTGTGCTTCTGTGCTTACACCCTGTCTAGGCAAATTCTTTCGCCTTTGTCTATCAACTTGTACCTTTCCTTCTTGCTGGAAGTTTGCTCTCATTCAGCCAGTCCCAAAGAAGGGTGACCATTCCCAACCCTCTAACTATCGTCCAATTGCTTTAACATCCTGTATATCAAAAGTTTTCAAGTCAGTTTTTATTAAAAAAAAAAAAAAAAAAAAAAAGCATCTTCCCTATCACAATCTTCTTTCGGATCGTCAATACGGGTTCCGTCAGGGACTCTCCACTGGCGATCTTCTCACCTTCCTTTCAGACTCCTGGTCATCCTCGTTTCGGGACTTTGGCGAAAGCTTTGCCATTGCACTTGACATCTCAAAGGCTTTCGATCGAGTCTGGCATAAATCTTTAATTTCCAAGCTGCTTTCTTACGGTTTCTATATTTCTATCTATGCCTTCATCTCTAGCTTCCTTTCTGGTCGTTCTATAGCCGCTGTTGTAGACGGCCATCGTTCTTCTCCTAGATCTATCAACAGTGGTGTTCCTGAGGGCTCTGTTCCATCACCAACTCTCTTCCTTTTATTCATCAATGACCTTCTAAGCTGTACATCTAACCCAATCCACTCATACGCTGATGACTCCACTCTTCACCTCTCCAATCGGTTCCCGTAATGCCCATCTCAGCAGTTACTTCAACAAACAAGGGACGAGGCTATGGCACACCTAATGTCTGACTTGGCTCGTATCTTTGACTGGGGTAAAAATAATCTGGTTGGTTTAATGCATCAAAGACTCAGTTCTTGCACCTATCAACCCGACAAAATCTTCCTCAGCTGAACCCACTAATGTTTAACCCGCCCCATCCCGACCACTTTTTCACCACTGGTACCCCCCAATCCTGACCATTTTTGGACCCAAATTTTTTTTGCTAAAACTTTCGCTTTTGGTCAGAAACAATGGTCAATCACCAAGAAAGTGTTCACCGGGGTCCATAAGTGGCCTAAACAGGTATACCTTCGTTACACCTGGTACCGTGTTCTCTGTAGATGGTCTGAGGCTCTCACATTTTCTATGGTATTATAAGTCTGGGAAACCAATGAAAGTAAGTAGATATGTATTTATTACAAACATAAAAACATGTGATACAAGAGTAAATTGGATTTTATACAAAAATAGAGGTGAAATAAGCATTGTACCATCTTGCGAACCGAGCGAAATCGGCCAAACTGTTCACGATGAATCGCTAACATTGCTGAATCATGATACATATCATTTTTTCTACTTACATAATACATCTCCAATAACATTATATCATTTTACATTTTATTGAACTGTTTTTACTTATTCACAGGCCTTTCGATAACATTTAGCGTAATGTTAGCGCTTATTTACGTAGTGAGTGAACTCGCTGTGACTGTTGTTTCAACTCGTATTATGTTTTTTCAACTTACATAATACTTTCCTAATAACATTATACACTTTTCCACTTTTGAGAACTGTTTTGAGATAGTTTCAGGCCTTACGTAAATATTTAGCGTAATAAAAGCGCATAATAACACAGAGGGTGAAGTCGCTATGACTATTATTTCAACTTACAACCTATTTTTGTACTTATATAATATTTCTCCACTAACATTACACATGTTTCCACTTGATATAATTGCTATCACATAAGTGGAGACCTTACTATTCTACTGAGCCTCATTTTATAGCATATTTACACAGTAAGTGTTATCGCGATATCATTTGTTTCATCTTACACTAGTATTCAACTTATAAATTACTTTCCTACTAACATTACACCCGTTTCCACTTTATATTCTTGCTATCACATATTTACTGACCAGAGTGTTATACTGAGCGTCATATTTTCGCAGATTTACACAGTGGGTGTAGTTTTGATATCACTTCTTTCAACTTACACTATTTTCAACTTATACATTACTTTCCTGCAAACATTACATCCGTTTCAACTTTATATAAGACTTAGCACATACTGACTGGCCTTATCATTATACTGAGCGTCATATCGCCATCCCACACAGTTTCAGTAGTGTAGGAAGTTATGGTACTCTCTGAAACATGGCTGAAGACACAACGCAACATTGCACTCTACACACTCTTACCTTGTGTCAGGGTGGGGAGGTGAGGGTGGTGGGGGAGGTTGGAGAGGTGGAGAGCGGCGCCTTTCATCACTCGCACTTCTCTTCCCTCGCCCTTTTCCTTTACCCTTTCCCTTCCCTTTCCTTCCTTTCCCCACATCCTGGGGCTGTGGGGAGGAAGTTTGGGAATATTGTGGGGAGAAAGACATGCTGGGGAGTGGCTTCACCTCCTCTCCCCTAGGCCTACGTGCACCACGTGCTCGTGCTGCCTCCCTCACACCACTTTCCCTTTCACCCCGCACTCCCGCCACACCACTTTCCCTTTCACCCCGCGCTCCCACCACACCACTTTCCCTTTCACCCCGCACTCCCACCACACCACTTTCGCCTTCCCCAGACAAAACACTAGGACCATACCTTATTTGCCTTCTCGCCCCACCTTCTGATCCTCGGGGTGAGATTTTTTCCTTCCTCAACCACGAGGCAACATCACGTCCTAAGCCGCCGTCATCGTCATCGTCCTCATCCTCGTCCTCATCAGAATCTCTCTCTAGGGGATGGAGAGAGGTCTGTGCAGGTGGTTTGGGTGCAGGCTGGCCTTCACTTGCCTTACGATAAGTGACATACCGCTTTTTCTGGGGCGAAGGGACCTCCTCATCACTGTTTGTTATTTCCTCCTCAGGCTGCACGTAATCTCGATCCACCACATCATCATCAAGTGGAGAATCACTATCTCCAGTGAAGGCATCCAGGGCAGATTGTATTTCGTCGTCTGAGAGACCTTTACGCGCCATGTCTGACCTGGGTCACTGCTAACAGATGAGTGACCGAGACAAGGGTGAGCGCAGGTCACGTGGGGTCTGGGACGCTGCCCGCGTGGTGGCAGGTAGGGGAGGCTTGGGTAGGTGGGCGAATCGAAAATCTATCGCGAATTTTGAAAATTGTGGAAATTATGAACCTTGCAATTGCGGGACGTTAAAGTACGTCGACGGGATTGGCAGTGATAAAACGTGAGGACGTGGAAGAACATCGACGGGATGCCGCGGCTTAATAATATTTAGCTTAATCCTGCATCATCCTTGAATATGTTTGGGGTTTCATTTACTCGGGACTTATCTTGGAAAGATCATATTACTTCTCTTGTAAAATCTGCTTCCAAGAGATTAGGTGTGCTAAGCCGACTCCGTTCCTTCTTTACCCCTGCACAATTGTTGACTCTATACACGGGTTTTATCGGCCCCTGTGTGGAGTACATCTCTCATGTGTGGGGAGGTTCCCCACATACAGTTCTTCTCAGTAGGGTGGAGTCAAATGTCTCATTAACTCTCCTCCTCTTACTGACTCCCTACAACCTCTGTCTCTTCGCAGCACTGTTACATCTTTATCTCTTTTCTGTCGCTACTTCAAAGGTCACTGCTTCTCTGAACTGTCTGCATGCATTCCTCCACCTCTAAGACTGGCGCATAGCACCCGTCTAGCAGCAAACTCTCATCCCTTTTCTGTCCAATTCTCTACTGCAAGAGTTAACCGTTGCTCCCAGTCCTCCATTTATGCACCAGGTCAACTCTGGAACTGTCTCCCTCTGTCTGTATTTCCTGCTTCCTATGATCTCCAGTCTTTCAAACTCAGTGTGTCCAGGCATCTCAAAATGAACGGATCTTGAATTTGGCTCTCTCTTGTATTTTGTTTTTCTTTTGGAAGGAACACTTATTGAGGGCTCGTGGCCTTTGGTTCCTTCTTCTTCGCATAAAAAATCTCTCTCTCTCTCTCTCTCTCTCTCTCTAAGATGGAAGTAAGTTGGTCTTGATTAGTTCAACCTATGTTACACTCATCTCTCTCTCTCTCTCTCTCTCTCTTTCTGTATGTACGTATAAATGTATGTCTGTGTATGTATGTATGCATGCAAATGTGTATGTATTTATGAATTCATGTATGTGTGTGTGTGTGTGTGTGTGTGTGTGTGTGTATAATGCCTTGCTTCAGTATATAGCCTATATACTATTCTTTACACATCCACCCATCCATCCACCATCCAATCCTACGTTGCGCCATGAGAAGCGTAGGAGCCCGGGGCGAGGCAAGTTGGTCCTGACATTTAAGATGAGAGTGATCGGCCTTATTCATCCCTGAGTGGCATTACGTGAGCAATAAACCCCAAGCACCCCTTGGATATAAGCCTGCACCGGCTCAATCCGATTGGAGCTCCGTAATTACTCGCTAAAACACCAGTCACCAAAATTTGGCTATATAGTTACCACCCAGCGTTGTAAATTGTTTCCTGGTGTACAGGAAACCATCTGGCTTGTTAATAAGTGTAGAGTCACCCACAGGCAGAAGGAAGAGGAAAGAATGAAGGAAAGAAAGACAGAAGAGGGAGTGTAAAGCCACCCGTAGACAGAAGGACGAGAAAAAAAATGAAGGAAAGAAAGAATCCTTCTTAATTTCAAAACAATTCATCTTCTGTATATCTTGAAGGAACTAAGTTTTTCTTAAGATGCCTTCTGTTTTAAGTTCAAGAGTGAGGGGAAGAGGTAGACTGATAAGATGGAGAGTCGACGTTTACCTGAGTGCTGGGGTTGGATGGAACAGGTTAACAGCCAATAGTTGAGAGTGGAGAAGGATGGAAGAAGGCTTCATACTGACTCAGGCTGATAATGATGATGATGATGATGACTGTGATAATGTTGATGGGGAAGGTGATGATGATGACAATGATGATGATGATGAGAATGACTGTGATAATGTTGATGGGGAAGGAGATTATGATAATAATGATGACGATGATGATAATGACTGTGATTATAATGACAGGGAAGGTGATTATGATAATGATATTGTCTGTGATAATGTTGATAGGGAAGGTGATAATGACGATAATGATGATGATGATGATGATGATGTGATGATGATAATGGTCATGATGACAGGGATGACCGTGATAATGATGATGATGATGACGATGATGATGATGATGATGGTTACAGGGAAGGTAATTATGATGATAATGGTGATGATGATGATGATAGGGATGATTACGATGGTGATGGTAGTCGTAGTGATAGCGATGATGAAGGTAATGGTAAAAAAGACGACAATGACCTCCCCTCTCCCCTCTGCATCCCAAGACAGTCAACTTAAAACTCTGCAACACCTTCTTTTCAAGTTTCTTCCTCTCAAATGATCGCCACATATTTTTTTTATTCCTTTGCGAATCGGAACGTGAATCAGAGGAGTTGAGATGGAATGGGCGGGAGGCTAGACATTCATGGACTCATGGAGGTGTAGGGGGTGAGGAGGGAAGAAGTGAAGGAGGAGGAGGAGAAGAAGAAAAATAAAAAGGAAGAAAGAGTGGAGGGGGAGGAGGAGAAGAAGAAGAAAAATAAAAAAGAAGAAAAGGTGGAGGAGGAGGAATAAAAAGGAAATCAAACAACAACAGACCATATGTTCCCTTCGAGGCTGCTTGTTACAGAGTAGATTATGACTATGAGATCTAACTGTACATGCTGAAGGATAAGGAGAGTAAAGCAAGATGGCTTCCCCCCACCTCCAAACCTTCCAGTTAAAACTGACAGGAAAAAGTGAGAAGGACCACCATGAAGCATGGACAAACTGACATGGAAATTTCATGTGAAAATGCTGAAAAGGAAAAGTTACATTTTATAATGCTTTATCTATAAGATACCAGTCTAAATAACCTGAAAGAGAAATTGATAAAGTAAAATGATTAATCAAACAAATAAATAACTAGGGAATGATGTTAAGTACGGGTACATCGAAATAACAGAGCATCTGTGGACAATGTGGAAAATGCACAGTGTGGATGTTCAAGGGTGGTGCAGCAGCCTTGCCTGGCGATTTTAAGGTAGGCAGTAATCAATCAGATACCAGCTCCGTTCGCTCCATTGAGAGAAGGAACTTTTCTATGTAGGACACGTTCACAATTTACACCTGAAGCAGGGACCCCTGGTACATTAAAGAAATCTCAATTGTGGTCACTTAGCTAACAGGGATACTCAGTGACCACACCCCATAAAAACCTGGAAGTAAGAGAAGTGGCCGTGAACTCAGGGCTATCTGTGCAAATCCTAGTCTGTGCTTATACCACTTGTATTTAATTAACTGATAAATATATGATGACGTGATGCGACGTTATATATGGGTACATTAACCCGTGGACCGAGAGCCACAGCTCAGGCTGGGTAGTGTCACGTTACGAGCCACAGCTCAGGCTGTGCTGGCCGTGCATCACCGCTAACTACTCCACCCCTACGCAAACTTACGCATGGCGTTACACAAAGACAGAGGGAGAGAGGGAGATTTTTTTTTCTTTTCATCAGATGATGCCCTGGATGTTTATCTTCAAGTTTGTGATAAACAAAAACAATTATTTTTAATTCATTTTTTTCACTAGACCCCTACGTAAACTTATGCATGGCCCTACGCAAAGACGGAGAGAGAGAGAGAGAGAGAGAGAGAGAGAGACTTTTTTCTTTTTCACCAGATGAAGCCCCGGATGTTTATCTTCAAGTTTATGCAAAACAAAAACTAATAAAAAACTTTTTTTTTTCATTTTTTGCGCACCATGAGGTAAGAGAAAAATAAAAAAGGTAATTGCGCAATCCACGGGTTAAGTTTACGGGGTGTCTTGTAGACAGGAGGGGAATGAACTTACACGTAGCTAGTAAAAGTAAGTTCTTCAGACAGAAACAGTCACCTGAGGATTCTCGTGCAAGTACTTGGTTATTTTGTTCTTAAATGTTTTAAGTGATATACTGTTCATAGTATCTGAGGTAATCTGTTCCAGATATTTATGACTCTGTTGAAGAAAAAGTGTTTTGCTTCATGAGATTGGAAACTATCTATCTACTATCTATAGCCCGACGCCCTAATCCCGCAAAGGGTGCCTGCAGACAAAACGCCTCCAAGTCGCTCTGTCACCCACCATTTGACTACCCTCCCCCCAACTCACCCCCCCTCCCTCATATACCTCTCAACTCCATCCCTCCACCTCATCCTCGGTCTACCTCTCCCTCTCCCTCCCTCCACCTCACTTACATACACCCTCTTAGTCAGTCTTTCATTCTCCATTCTCTTCACATGTCCAAACCACCTCAGTGTATTTCTCCTAATCTTCTCAACCACATCCACATCCACCCCACAGCGTTCCTTCACTTCTTCATTCGTCAACCTGTCCCTCCACGTCACTCCACATGCTCCTCTCAAGTAACTCATTTCCACTGCTCTTACTCTTGACTTGCTCCCCTCTTGCAAGGTCCATGCCTCGCTTCCATACGTCAGGGTAGGGATCACAATACTGTCATGCAGTGACTTCTTAACTTCCATACTCACCTCCCTATTTCTCATCACTGCTTTCAGTGTACCAACAACCTTCCTTCCCTGCTGTACCCTTTCAAGCACTTCATCCCCCAAAGTTCCATCCTTACTCTTCACACTACCCAAGTACTTGAATGCACTCACATTCTCCATATCCTCACCATCCAGCCTCACTGCACACTCTGTGACTTCATTCCTCTCAAACACCATAACTTTACTTTTGTTTACATTAACTTTCAGATTCCTCCTCCTACACACTGTCCCAAATTCATTCACCAAACCTTGCAACTCCCATTCATCTTCACTCAACAGTACTGTATCATCAGCAAACAGCAACACCGGAAGCTTCCAAATCTCACCCTCATTCATTAGAGCCACCCCCACATCCACTACCCTACCCTGCACCTCCTTTACAACCCCATCCATGTATATAGTAAACAGCCACGGAGACATCACACAACCCTATTTCAGTCCCACATTGAGATCAAAGAACTCACTCAGCTCAACATCCACTCGCACCGTAGCCCTAGCTCCCTCTTACATACTCTTCACAGCACTCAGCAATTTCCCCTCCACTCCATATATTCTTAATACCTTCCACATACCTTGCCTATTTATTCTGTCATAAGCTTTCTCCAAGTCCATGAAGGCAGCATACACTTTCCTTCCCTTCTCTAGATACTTCTCCACTAAACATCTTAGAACAAATATCTGATCTACACACCCTTTTCCCTTCCTAAATCCCCCTTGTTCTTCTCCAACTAGCTATCCCATAATTTTACACCCATTACTCCTGATTTGACTTGATCCATCTATTTCAAAATCTTTATTCATGAATAAGTTGTCATATCTCTTCATGATTTTGAAAACTTCAATAAGGTCACCTTTTAACCTGCATTTCATTAGGCTAGTTAATTTAATTTCTTCAAGGCATTCCTCATATGGTTTGTTTCTTAGTCGTGGTGTCATTTTTGTTGTTCTTCGATCTATTTTACCTAATTTTTCTATGTCCTTTTTGTAGTACGGAGACCAGAGCTGCACACAATATTCGAGATGAGAGGAGATGAGAGAGCACTAGCGATTTTTTTTTTTTTACGTGTCCGACTCTGAGCAAAGGCTTCAGGGCCTATTTCTCGGGGGTAGTGACCTATTCCGAGGCCCATTAGCCCTCCTACACCTCCACATGTCACCACTTCGACGCTAACACCCACCATCCATATTGAATACATGCTAGGGCTGTTTCATACACGATTGGTGTATTGGTATTAGCGGGGGTATTTTTACAACATGTTGGCGGGTCATCTGGTAGATCAGGAAAGTCTGCTTTTAGGAAATTCAAATCCTCAAACTGTTCCCTGCCCCAGTCGGGATTACAAGGCATGTATGATTTTCGATTTAAACACGAAAGTTCTTCCAATAAAATCCACCAGCTGTTTGCAGTTTTAACTGCCTCATTGCTCTGCTTACTCTGTTTCATCCAATTCAATATTGTCACACGAAGATCCTTTTCATTGTCTGTACTTGATAACTGGATACTGTTCATTTTGTAAATCACATGGACGTTGTTATTTCCAATATAAAGTACTTTACATTTTTCTATGTTAATTTTCATTTGCCATTTTTCTGCCCAGCCTGCTAATGTATTAAGGTCATTTTACAACTGCTGTCACTGTGATATTGAAGTTACTTTATTTTAGTATCATTGGCAAATTTGGAGGTTTTACAATCCAGACCCTTATCAATGTTATTATGTGATAATAAAAAGTATTGGTCCAAGTACTGAGCCCTAGGGAACTCCACTAATCACATTATGCTATTTGGATTCTTTCCGTTGATCACAATTCACTGTTTTCGGTATGAAAGCCAGTCTTGTAACCATTTCTGCCTATTTATTTTTATTCCATAGGCATCTACAGTATTTTGCTTGCGAGATGCTTGTGAGGGACAGTGTCAAATGCTTTCTGAAAGTTAAGGCAAATCGTATCAACTGTTCTTGAGTCATCATATGATTTTTAAATATCATGGAAGAAGTCCACTAAGTTACTTAAGCATGAACGTCGATGTCTGAATCCATGGTACAAGTCTTTGATTACATTATTTTCCTCTAGATAATAATTTTCTCATATGATTGTTTCCATTAATTTGCACACTGCTGATGTTAAGCTCATTGGTCTGTAATTTTCTGAGAGTGACTTATTTGACTTATTTATTTATTTTTTGAATGTTGGTGTTACATTTGCTATTTTTTTTTATATTTTATGGTAAGCATGTATTTTTGGCTATGAAGCTTCTTTTAACCCCTTACCCATGGGGATGGCTGGTCCATGCTGTGCCCTTCCCGCAGAGATAGCAGGAAATCTAGACAATACGGTACATGATAAATTAGCTACGTCCAGGTCAATGGAAGTATCACTTAGCCTTTTCTCTTTTTTCATATATACTTTTTAGTAAGAAAGTAGGTCATAAGGGACATTTCAATGGGTAATGAACTGGGAAAATTAGCGACCAAGTGCACGTGGGGTGTTGCCGGGTGATAAATTAGCTACTTCCATGGCCAATGGCAGTATCAATTAGCCTTTTCCCTTTTTTAATATATTTTTAAATTTGAGAATAGGGCACAGGGCACACTTCAATGGAAAAAGCGAAGGGAAAAAAACGACCGGGAGATGCATTCCATGGCAAGGCTGTAGCTAGGCGGGGGAGGGGGTAAGGGAGGGGAGGTGGGGAGGCGAGGCAAACAGAAAAATGACTAAATTGTTAACACTGGATGCAAGTACTAGCGGTATTAGCAGCGCTGCCTATAGCGACACACTGGCAGTACTGATACATGATACATGACCGCACTTGAAAGCCCAGGCGATTTTTAAAAATCCCTGGATCAGAGAAGTGACATCCACGGTATGGTACTTATGTAATGAGCGTCACGATAGTGACGGCCTAGGGTAAGAGGTTAATTTAACTGGACCACCACTTTGGTTTACTATTACCAACTTGACACGTATTACTTAGTGGTATACATGACTTTACTGCTTCAGTTTTTTTTTTGAAAATTTCCCATGTTTGCTTTATGTCATCAGTTTCAGTCATTTGAGTCCAATCCATAGTTGTGGGCAGCACTCTGGGTCTGGTGAAATCCTCTCTATGATGATAGTTAGGAACTTCTCTTTGTTCTTTGTTTCACTTTTTCAACGGTATAATTAATCTGTATAATTCAGTGATTGCTGGAACTAAACTCAAGTCCAATTTCAGCATTGTTAACTACAGTAGGTTATAATCTGTAGTCAAGATTATGCCGAGGATATTGTTTCCTCGTTTGGTATTAAACGTGTCAGTGAAGGGTATTTTCTTGAAGATTCATGTAAAGCTCCTGTTCTGATTATACAGTTAGTGGTTCTACCCAATCTGTTATTGGTAGATTAAAGTCACCAAAAATTATGCCATCCTCTTGACAACAAATTTCTGTAATGTGATCATAAAGTTTTTCACCTGTGTCAATTACCTGTGCTAGAGGACGATAACTGAGACACACATTTATGTTACATGATTAATTACTCAGTTGAACTTTACTGGTATTTATGTTGGTAATACTTGGTTTGGATAGCACAAGGAGGTGGAAACTAGTTTTCATGTATAGTAAAACAATGCCACCAGCTCGGTGTGGTTGCTCGCAGCTGAAAATATTGTACCTTATTAATGAGTATTCCACTAAAAAGTTACGGTTAGATGTGTTAATCCAGGACTCTGTGATGCCGACAATGTCATACTGTAATTTTGTTGGAAAATAAGTGACTCTAAACCTTCATCTTTGTTGTGTATACTACATGTGTTAACATACTGTAGCAGACTCTAATTCTGTTCCAAACAGTTAATGAAGTGACTTAAAGGGTATTTAAGTCGAAGTTACTGCTCTCGGACGCTCCACGCTTTTATATTTGGAGAGGGCAACTTTATCATGTAAAAAGTCTACCTAGCCATGCCGCTCCTACTGAGTTCAAATGGAGACATCTTTCTGGAGAAGAGTATGTTGCTCATTGAACTGGTCTCACACCTTTACAAAGTCGACTCCATCTTGCATGTACTGTAGAGAAAATTGAGATGGTTATTTGTGCTGAAAGCCTAATCATAGATGCTATTTTCTGCATTGATCCCTGGGAGTATGCCAGATATTTATACATTTGTGGACTTTGTTTTAAATTGCTTGATTTTCTAGCAATTCCTCAGATCTGTTGCGCTTCAAATCATTTGTACCGAATTGAATGATGTAGTTTTATCATTTGCGTCTTTTGTGACCTCATTGCAGGCTTCTGTAATATCAGGTAGTTCACTTTCTGGAAAACACTACCTCTTTCTGCTGCTGGGGGCTCAGCCACAAAATTCCTCCAGCTGACCATGTACAATGGAGTCCCCAATAATCCTTGTTTCTTCAGTCTCATCAATCGTTTCAGCAAGGATCTGGTAGTGATTGTATGCAGTTACTGAGAGGTGCTTCCTCATACCTTTCCCTGGTTTTGTGCCGTATCTTACTGTAGTAAAGGGGACCACTTGGCGAGGGAAGTGTGGAATCGCTGGGCGAGGAAGATACACTATAGTTCGTAACTGCCTGATGGGTGGGGGCTGGTACAAGCTCGGTTTGCACGTGTCTTCCCTCTTGAGTATTGTCACTGATTCCTACATTTGCTGCTACAAACTCTTTCAGTTACTCAAATTCTACCTTGAGTTCCTTGTATTATATCTGCCATTCAGCTAAGTCTCCTTCTAGATCTCTCTTCATGACACGTAGTTTGCACACAGGTGACGAAAGTAATCCCAAAAATATTGAGGAGCAAACGACCAGTACACTCCTGGCAGGTCTTCAACATGTGAGAGGTAATATTTCCAAAATACCACAAAAATAATTTTAAAAAATACAACTGGATAAGGGATGTTACTACAAAAGCATAATTTATTCTATAAATATAATACTGAATTTCCAGGGCGATGCACTTTGTATATACTAACTTCCTTTACCAGCAAAAAAAGAATAGAAAATCTACTTGCTACGATGTTATCTAATTTATCATGAACTGTAGAAATACGTCATAAAGTGATTCACTGAAAAAAAAAAATAACAATAGAATAGTGGGAAAAATCAAACTAGAACCTAGTTGCACTTAGCGAACAATAGTTTATACAGTGTATAACCTATTTTGCTGGCGAAACAACATACGATTCACAAAGTTGACACACAGATGTATCTCTGTACACAATCTGCCTATCTATTGCCAGACGCCTTAATCCCGTAAGGGGTGGCCACGAACAAATCACCTCCATGTCGCCCTGTCCCCCGCCATTTCATTGCATTGCTCCCAACTCACACACCCCTCTCTTATCCTGTACACAAGACAATGCTAATAACTTCCACTCAAACAGTAAGCAACCAGTTATACATTAGTTAGACCTTACAGCACCATACATGAAAAGCTGACGGTGGGAAAACACAGTCAAAACAAAGAAAGGTCTATTTGATGAATACACTAACTTTCACTATCCTAACACTCTTTTCTTGTAAGGAAAGACATTCTACTTGCTATGACATTGTTCTAACTTACCATGAGCTGAGGGAAAAATTAACTCTAAAATGACTGAGAATCTCAAAATACAAGGTGGGAACACGATAAAAATGGCGGGAAACCTTTAACACGCTCAAAAAACTTTTACATGCAAGCTTTTTTAATACTTATCACGAGGGAAATATGTCTAAGACTTATGCACAGATATCTTCACTTTCACACCGATATTCTTACAACTTGGTTTTTAAATCACTGGGCAGTGAAGAGCGCTGGGAAAACACGTCCGAAGTCGGTGGCTGCTGGCAAGCACGAGGAGAAGGGGGATGAGAAGGAGGAGAAGAAGAAGAAGAGGAAGGAGACGACAAAGACGAAGAAGATGGTGCCAAGAACTGCCAGACACATTGGGACTAGGACCGTCATTGGGGGAATTTGGAGGGCTCTTTACCATAATTGGTCTTTGGTTCCTTCTTTCTTGCAAAAAAAAAAAATGTAATCCGCATAACTATAAAGATATTAGATAAAGGCTCCTTCTCGCGGTGGTACTGATATGACTGGGCATCTCCTTCATTATGCAAACGTCCCTGAGTTCCCTCCCTATCCCATGAATGGGGGATTGTGGACTGCAGGAGAGAGGTAGCTTAAGTCTGCAGTCGACTGGGTTCACGGTCAGATGAACCTGGGCTAACAACAGCAACAATAACAAATACTACTACTACTATTATTATTATTACTACTACTACTACTACTGCTACTACTACTACTACTATTGCTTCTACTACCATTGCTACTACCATCACCACCACTACTACCACCAGTATTTCATCACACTCTGGGCTGAAGGAGGTGGTGGAGTGGACAGGGCAGCAGACCACGAAATTGAAGCCTGGCTGGGGTGTCGAAAAGTTTGCCGATAAGAATTTAATGACAACAGCCTTTTATGATCGTCTTCAAGATCCATCGTTATGACATAAAAAAATAATAATAATAATAATACCAGCACACAAGTTCTGGATGAGACTGCCCTACTGTGTTTTAAATATGGATGGTGGGTATTAGCTATGAAGTGATGATATGTGAAGATGTGGGCATTTAGGAAGATTGCTGGGACTAAGAGAATGATTTGCTTAGCCTAGGTCCACTCTCTCTCTCTCTCTCTCTCTCTCTCTCTCTCTCTCTCTCTCTCTCTCTCTCACACACACACACACACACACACACACACACACACACACACACACACACACACACACACACCGCTCGCTGGCTCAGAGGTAACGCTCTCACTTAGCATCTGCTAAGACAAGGGTTTGCGCCTTACTTGGGATGCTAAAAGTTTCACTGACGAAGCGGGTGGTCACTGTCCTCACTGAGTAAGAGGATGGGTGTGTGCGTGTGTGAAGGTCAAGGCTTTGCCAGTAGATCAGACTATATGAGCTCTCAGCTCTCTTCCAGGAGGGTACAATGCTGATGATCACAACCATCACGTGATCCTGACCGACCCAGTGAATTACACACACACACACACACACACACACACACACACACACACACACACACACACACACACACACACACACACACACACAAGTGAAACGTGGGAGAGGACAGATGCACATCTCTGCGCTCTGCTCAGCTGCATCCAATACCTAGGTGTATCTAAAAATGACACAAGCTCGTTATTAAGCTAAATTATAAATGATTTAATATTGTAGACAAAGTAAAAGCGAAAAAGTGAAGTCCAAAGAAAGTATATCACATAATCTGAGCCCTAAGGAATTCGCAACATAGGCAGGCAAACAGGCACCCACCGGCTAAAATAGACGGGCACCGGGTAAATTCCTACACTGACAAAGGAGATGGTAAACTGTAAGTAGAAAGTATAATTCTGTAAGACGGCATACTATCAAGAAGCGCATCTAGGTAAGGGGAAGGGAAACAGTAAAAAACATAGTGATGACTACACAGACATGGAGAAACTGGATACATTTAATAACTTAGCAGAGAAAGTAAATAAACTGGAGGAAACTTTCAAACTGGAATTGGATGAAACAAGGAAAGAACTGTGCCAACAAGAGTAAAATGAGGAATTGGGAATGGGATTAAACAGAAAAGATGCAACAATAGGTGAGCTACAAGCTAGGGCAGACATTCTGAAGAAGAAAATGAACGAAATGGAAAATACAGTAGTAACCCATGAGAGAGTTTTGAAGGAGTACAGAAATGATAAAGACATAATTAGTCAAGCAGGTAATCTGATAGAACAAAGCAGAGACACTGATGAGAAGATAACTCAGGCAAGTGAAATGATGAAAAGTGGCACAGAGAAAGTACAAAATACATGGGCAAAAGTGACAAAAACAAGTCAAGATCTATAAAAAAAAAAAAAAAAAAAAAAGCTGAAGTAAGAGTCATGACAAGAGAAGTGAAAGACTTCATAAAAAAAAAAAAAACAAGGCTGACAAAGGAAACAGCTGAGATTAACAAATTAATTATTATCACTGGTAAAGATCAAGAAGAAATAAGGAATAGAATCACCGGAGGTAACAAGGAGATGGTAAATATAACGAACATATTGAAAGCAGAATCAGAGGAAATCTGCAAGAAAGATGTAGTGGAATTTTAGAGACTAGAGAAATATGAGAGAAACAAGTCAGGGTCCCTGAGAGTAACCTTCCAAAATGTGAACACAGTAGAAAAAGTAATAAAAAATGCTAACAAACTTTAGGAATCAGAGTGTGTGTGTGTGTGTGTGTGTTGAGATTTACCTCCCGTTGGAGGACCGGGCCTGTGGGCCTGCCAGAGGTAAAACTGAAGTGAAGAGGAGGACTAGCGTGAGCTGGTTGGCTTCTTGAAGTGTTGATGATCCAGAGGGAAGGTGGCAAGGGCAGGAGGAGACAGGATGGTGAAGAGCGAGGCCAGTGAGCGGGTGGCCAATGGTCGACGAGGGCAGGGCGGGACAGGAAGCAGGGTGGACGTCATGGTGCCGATGGAGAGGCACTGACAAAATCTTGACGTCAATGGAGAGACGCCGACGACGAGCTGCAGATGGAACCGCCCCAACACAGCCCTCAACCCCCTTGTCTCGGATGGAAAAGGCTGTGGAGGCTTGCCCAGCTCCCCAGCAGCAGGTGGAAGCCAAGGAGGGAAGGCCCAGTTACTGTCGTCGGGAGGGCACAACCCTGATCCAGGTGGGCAGAGGGTGGGTCATAATGGAGAAGCCTCAACCTCGTGATTGGCAGACCAGGGCACTCAACCTCCAGGTGGAAGGGACAGGCCCAACCCCCTCGGCTGTAACGGCTGCTCCGGAGAGCTGGTCCCGCCGGGAACAGTGGTGGAGGTGTTACCGTGGTGAGAGATGGGCTGCGAGTCGGAATCAGAGAATACAAAGAAATGTGGTGTTACGGAACAGAGAAAGATAATGTACACCTTAAGTGAGAATACTAAAAATCACTACTGTCCCGTAAAGTTCCAGGTTCAAAACAAAAGAGTTAGGTAAAATTACAAGTTAAAGTTTAATGCTCAAACTAACAACAAAACATTCAGGACTCATAAGGATAATGTAATGGCAAAAACAGGTTAAATATATGGTTAACTGCAATAGCCTCTATTAACACGAAATTAGCAAGAGTAAATTTATCTAAGTCAGCCCTGAAAAAATGAGAAAACCGGCTAATGCTCAGTGAATGCAAGATATATTATTACAGATACAAAATATTATTAATAATGGCTGACACCCAAAACACATGAATCACAAAAACCTTACTAGGCCTAAGAATTAACACCTTATGCTACACAGTACAAGAAAAAATGCAATAACAGTTATACTCAAATTACACAGCTGCTAGATGGTTGGAGACTTCCTGAGCACTCACAATAATAACAACTGTACAGGGGAGGACAGAGATGTGAACAAAATGAGGAGTAGATCTAAGTGGCAATTAATGCAGAGACTGAGCTCATTATATAGGGGCCGGCAGAGCTTGATACAACTTGTAAGAAGGACGCGGAAATGAAGCCATAGGGGACAAAGAGTTGACAATCCTGCTCTGAACAACAGAAAGAACGACTTACTTTACTATAAGGATAGAAGGGGGGAAGGAGGTAGAACACGCTCGTGATCAAACATGCAGCATAATGTATGTTAGAATTACACAAAGGATGATGAAATCATAGGCTATGTAACACCTCCCCACAAAGAAAAAAGAAATTTACAAAAGAAATTTCTTATTACTCTAAAACAATCTGTCTAAAGTCTAGATAAGCAATCTGCAATAACATTTTCTTTCCCCTTGACATGTTGTATGTCTAATGAATACTCCTGAAGAAGTAGACTCCATCTTGTCAATCTCTGATTTTTATCTTTAAACTTACTAAGGAATTTCAGCGGGTTATGATCGGTATAAATGACTATGGGGTCAAAACCAAAACACAAATAAAATGAAAAATGCTGTAAACCCAAAATCAAGGCCAAAAGCTCTTTCTCAATAGCTGAGTAGTTCTTTTGAGGTGGAGTGAACTTCTTACTGTAATAAGATACAGGGTGTTCAATACCCTGATCATCCTCTTGCAGCAAAACAGCCCCAGCTCCTGTATCACTTGCATCAACAGCCATCTTAAAAGGCTTAGCAAAATTTGGAGTAGCGAGCACTGGCTTACTTAATAGGATAGCTTTAAGTTTACTGAAAGAGGATTCACAGTCATCGGTCCAGACAAATTTAACTCCCTTTTTCGGTAGGTCTGTAAGTGATGATACAAGAATTGAAAAGTTAAGAACAAATCTCCTGTAATAACCTACCATTCCCAAAAATCTTTGTAGCTCTTTCCTACTTTTAGGTCTGGGAAGATCACTTATAACCTGAACCTTAGCTCCTGGTGGTGCAACATGTCCATCACCAATTACGTACCCAAGGTACTGAACTTTAGCTTGACCAAACTCACACTTTGATAAATTAGCTACAAGATTAGCCTGAACCAAACGCTCAAGAAATTTACTGGCATGGCATAGGTGATCTTTCCAGTTGTCACTGAAGATTAGTACAACATCAATATAAACAACACACCCTGCCAAACCCTCTGTTACAACATTCATGAGCTTCTGAAATGTGGCTGGTGCATTCTTCATACCATATGGCATTACAGAACATGCAAAAGTCTTTCCTAGTGTTACAAAACATGAGATCTCCCTAGCACGTTCAGTCATAGGTACTTGCCAGTATCCCTTTAACAAATCAAACTTACTTATGTACCTAGCCTTTCCGATCTTGTCTATGCAATCTTCCACGCGAGGGAGAGGGTAAGTGTCTGTTTTGGTTATCTGATTAACACATCTGTAGTCGATGCAAAGCCGCTGTGACCCACCTGGCTTAGGGACTAGAGTGACAGGAGAACTCCACTCACTCTGACAGGGCTCAATCATCTTGTGGTCCAACAGGTAGCCAAGCTCCTTCTCGATGAGAGGAACTTTCACTGGGTTCACACGGTAAGGAGGCAATTTAATTGGCTTTGCATCTCCAACATCGACATCATGCATCAACACAGTGGTTCTTCCTGGAGTGGCACGGAACACTTGCGGGTACTCCTGCAGTAATGCCGAAAACTCCTGCCTTTCCTCGGGAGGTAGATGAGAAAGTTTAGTCTGGAGATCATTCATGATATCAGGATTCTTCCCCAAACTATCACTCAGGCTCATGCTGCATGGGAGAGCTTCACTTGCAGACTCGGGTGGAACAGCTACAGTGCAGACTGGGTTATTTTCGTCCCGCCTGTGATATAACTTTAGCATGTTGATGTGACAAAGTTGCTTGTTCTTTCTACGATCTGGTGTGGCGATGACATAGTTGACATCACTGAGTTTCTTCTCCACGAAATAAGGACCACTAAACTTGGCTTGAAGAGGTTGCCCATGCACCGGTAGCAGAATTAAAACCTGATCTCCTGGCTGAAAGTGGCATAACCTGGACTTCTTATCATACCAAGTCTTCATCTTCTCCTGAGCAGCTCCTAAATTCTCTCTCGCCGGCTGTAAAGCAATGGACAACCGTTCTTTGAACTTCATCACATACTCCAGCAGGTTGACGTCATCTTCCTCCGACAGCCAGCATTCCTTCAGTAGCTTAAGGGGTCCTCTTACTTCATGGCCATACAGTAGTTCAAAGGGTGAGAAGCCCAGTGATTCATTTGGAGATTCTCTTGCGGCAAATACAACGAATGGAAGACCTTTATCCCAGACTTTCTGATGTTCCAAACAGTATTTCTTGAGCATCGATTTGAGTGTTTGATGATATCTCTCCAACGCTCCTTGGGTCTGGGGATGGTAAGCCGAAGACGTGATCTGGGTGATGCCCAACTCTTTCAGAGACTGCTTGAAAATATTTGACATAAAATTACTTCCCCGGCCTGACTGTACCTCCTTGGGCAGACCAAACTTTGTGAAGAACCCTAGCATTTCCTTCACCACGTTCTTTGCTGAGATATCTCTAAGTGGAATGCCTTCAGGATAACGAGTAGCCATATCAATCAGGGTCAACACATAAGAAAATCCTGATGAAGTCTTAGGAAGAGGGCCCACAATATCCACCAACACATGGGTGAATGGCGCCTCGAAAGGAGGAATGGGAACTAGAGGTCCAACCTTTTCGGTCTGATTACACTTCCCCACAACTTGACAGGTGTGACAAGACTTACAATACCAGGAAACATCCCTGAAGATACCTGGCCAGTAGAAGTGTTTCAAAATGCGTACCACAGTCTTCCTCACTCCAAGGTGTCCTGCCAAACTGGAATCATGAGCCACTCTAATGATATCCTGCCTACAAACACGAGGGATGACAACTTGTTGTACAACCTCCCATTCACAGTTGGCTGATGCTGCTGGGGGGTCTCCACTTCCTCATAAGTACTCCTGACTTTATATAATAACAAGTAGAAGCACCAGCTGACTCTTCCTCACTGGAAGCAGAGTTAGCTAGACCTTTCAACGCTGGGTCAGCAACCTGCAACTCAACCAGCTCTTGACGAGACAAATTATCAACACTACGGGGTACTGACTCATCTGGTAAGTGGTCTAAATTAGCAAGAAAAGTGTCAGCTAGGATAACATCGTAATCATCATTATCCTCTAAGTCACCAGTAACTTTAGACTTAGCCCTAGTGACAGCACATGCAGAGAACACATCAGGGACATCACAATCCTGGGTTGCAGCCACTGGCCTACTAGACAATTGAGGAGCTGGACACACTTGGCTTCCACCAATATCATTTCCAAGTAAGAAAGTTACACCTGACATTGGGAGTGTCTCAACCAACCCAACCATAACGGAACCATTAACAAAACCAGACTCTAAATTCACTCTGCACAGAGGGACAGAGAAGTAATTATTCCCTACACCTTGTAAGATTACGGTTTCATTAGAGGAATTAACATTAGAGCCTAGAACACTGGTCAGCATAAGGGATTGGCAAGCACCTGTATCACGATATATTTTAGCTGATTTCCTGTCATTACTGTCCAGAGGACTGACAAAACCATCAGACAGGAAATAAGCACATGAACTCTTGAGAGTGTCGCCCACGTTACTGTTCAAAAGAGGAGCTTCATCATGAGAATTTAATTTACCCCTCAAAGCAGGTTAAGTTAACTCGATTAAAGAATTCTGGGAACTCTCAAGGGTGGACACTAGACCAATTGACTGAATATTTAAAGACTCCTTTTTGTTCACATCACGCTGTCTCCTGAAACATTTCTCCATAGTATGACCAAGTTTACTACAATAAGTACATTTACTTTTCTGAAATCTAGAGGTGGAGCTGGTATTTACTTCCTGAGAAACATCATCTTTATTCTCTTTCCTGTTACCTGTACTCTCAGTAGAGGCAACGTACTTACTCTCAGCTTTCCTTTTTTCTTTAGAATATCTTTTGTGAGTGAGAACATATTCATCAGCTAAAACTGCAGCATCAGACAAATTATCTATTCTTCTCTCATCAAGATATAGGCTTACATCATTATTAATACACCTTTTGAAGTCCTCCAGGAAAATCATCTGCTTAAATTTGTCAAAATCAGAATCCACATTCTTAGAATTTAACCACTGCTCTAACAGATCTTCTTTGATTTTTGCATACTCAACATGGGATTGCTTATCTTGCTTATAAGTTGTCCTAAATTTTACTCTATAGGCTTCAGGAACAAGCTCATAGGCCTTAAGAATCAAGCTCTTAACTACATCATAAGTATCAGATTGATCCTGAGGCAAAGATGCATAAGTTACTTGAGCTTTACCGGTGAGAACAGTTTGAAGGAGTACTGGCCAATACTTTTTGGGCCAATTAAAACCTGTAGCTACCCTCTCAAACAACTGAAAATACTTTGTTAAATCAGATTCATTAAAAGGAGGGACAAGTTTAACAGTTTTAGCCACATGAAAATCATCAGAGCTAGATGATCCAGTTCCACCTTGTTTCATGCGATACTCATGGTCTGCCTGAATCCTAGCAAGTTCAATTTGTGCCTGAGCCTGTATCTGTGCCTCCTGAATATGAGCCTGAGACTCCGCCTCCTTAGCCTGAGACTCAGCCTCCTTAGCACGTGCCTGAAACTCAACCTCCTGAATACGAGCCTGAGACTCCGCCTCCTTAGCCTGAGACTCAGCCTCCTTAGCACGTGCCTGAAACTCAGCCTCCTTAACACGAGCCTCCTGCAGAGCTAGCTGTAACTTAGCTATTTCAATCTGCATTTGCTCATTTAGAGGAGTTACATTAAGTAAGCTTTTATTAATCATGCCAACAATTTGATCTTTAGAATGATGAGAGTGAACTGCAATTCCCAATTGTTGAGCAACAAGCTTAAGTTCATTCTTTGTTCTGTTTTCTACATCACACACTGTTTGCACATTTGACAAAAAATCTTTGGCTTCATCAAGCGTAGTAATAGTAGACATCATGAATAAATCACAGTCACAAAATATCAAGCAATATCCTTATGATAATATCCTGAATATCCTGTTAAGAGGTCGCCAAATTTATGTTACGGAACAGAGAAAGATAATGTACACTTTAAGTGAGAATACTAAAAATCACTACTGTCCCGTAAAGTTCCAGGTTCAAAACAAAAGAGTTAGGTAAAATTACAAGTTAAAGTTTAATGCCCAAACTAACAACAAAACATTCAGGACTCATAAGGATAATGTAATGGCAAAAAACAGGTTAAATATATGGTTAACTGCAATAGCCTCTATTAACACGAAATTAGCAAGAGTAAATTTATCTAAGTCAGCCCTGATGAAATGAGAAAACCGGCTAATGCTCAGTGAATGCAAGATATATTATTTCAGATACAAAATATTATTAATAATGGCTGACACCCAAAACACATGAATCACAAAAACCTTACTAGGCCTAAGAATTAACACCTTATGCGACACAGTACAAGAAAAAATGCAATAACAGTTATATTCAAATTACACAGCTGCTAGATGGTTGAAGACTTCCTGAGCACTCACAATAATAACAACTGTACAGGGGAGGACAGAGATGTGAACAAAATGAGAAGTAGATCTAAGTGGCAATTAATGCAGAGACTGAGCTCATTATATAGGGGCGGCAGAGCTTGATACAACTTGTAAGAAGGATGTGCAAATGAAGCCATAGGGGACAAAGAGTTGACAATCCTGCTCTGAACAACAGAAAGAACGACTTACTCTACTATAAGGGTAGAAGGGGGGAGTGAGGTAGAACACGCTCGTGATCAAACATGCAGCATACTGTACGTTAGAATTACACAAAGGATGATGAAATCATAGGCTATGTAACAGTGGATAACAAGGTGTCTAACTCAAGAGGAATGGGGATTTCTAATGGAAAAGAGGGAAGAAGCAAAAAGAAAGAATGATGCAAGGTCAGATAGAGTTTTTTTTTTTTTTTTTGCAAAAGTAGTAGGACTGCAAGTAAGAAAATGGCACATAAACAGCAGGGACTAGATGAAAATAGAGTAGTAGACTCAACCAATGTCAAATATGTGAACAATATGGCTTAGCTGATGTACTCAACTGTAGATGGAAATGTATCCAAATTATTAGAGATATAAGACCATATAATAGAAAATAAGCCTGGTATTATTTATCTAACAGAAACAAAATCAGCCCCAAAGATATCCAATGACTCCTTAAATTTGAATGAATACAATATTTGGTGCCAAGACATAAATTTGAAAAAGGAAAAAGGAGTTATGATACTAACAGAGATAAGACTCCAAGTTAAAAAGGTAGAACTGGACATACCCTCACAAGGAGAAGTAATTGCAGTAGAGATTAGTTCACCTGAAGAAAAATAATTATGGTAAATATATATATGCCACCCATGACAACCACGTGGGATAGAGGTGAATATGAAGACCTGGAAGAAACGATACCTCAGAGTTTAAGAAACCTACTATATAGAATGGAAGAAAAATCCGAAAGAAGTATACTAACTGGAGATCGTAACGCACATATAAACTGGAATATCCTAGATGTTAGAAGCTATGAAAGTTATTGGGATCAAAAGCTCCTGGGATTTTATACAGGATTTTTTTATAAGACAACATGTAAAGGAGAACACCAGAAATAGAGGACCAGAAGACCCCTCATTATTAGATCTCATATTCCCCAGGCATGAAAATAAAAACGACAATGTGATCTATCACCCCCCATTCAACAAAAGCGATCATACAGTATTAGATACCAATTTCAGGAAAGCATATGATATAGTTAGAGATAACGAAAATTACAAAAAACGGCTAAATTACAAAAATGGCAACTATCATGACCCAAACAAGTACTTTAAGGATGTAGACTGGGAAAAGGAGCTAAGAGGACATGATATAAATGTTATAAATGAAAAAAAAAACGTGAATTTTATGAAACAGGAGTACAGAACTATGTTCCACGGCACAAAGAAATGAAAATAACGATAAAGAATTGGTTTAACACTGATTATAAAAATGTAACAGAGAAAAGAGATCTGCTGTGCATCAGATACTGACATAATAGTAAGATGGTATATAACAACTACAAACATGCAAGAAATGATTAGACAAGGATAAGGAGAGAAACTCAAAGGCAGTTTCAGGAAGACAATAAGTAAAAGTACTGATCAGTCGAAGTTGTTTTAAAGCTATATAGGAAGCAAAAAAAAAAAAAAAAAAAAAAAAAATCAGAGATAAAATACAGTCCATCATGGATGAGGAGTAAGTCTATATCAGTAAAGAAAATAATTGTGAAGTACCAAACAAAAAACTTCCAATTAGTTTACAGAAAGTAGATTTAAGAGATGAAAATGAACAAGCATGCCCACACATATTAACAAATATACGGTTACCGAAACAAGAGGTCCAGGAAGAGATGAGGAAATCAGACAAAGGAGAAGCTAATGGTCCTGACGAGATTTCGTGTTGGGTATTACAGGAATGTGAAAAAGAGCTAAACAGTCTATTACATTTAATATTCACTGAATCCCTAAGACAAGGTAAACTACCTAATACTTGTAAGAAAACAAACATTGTGCCTTTTTTCAAGAAAGGAAATGGACAAAATCCACTGAACTACCGACCAGTATCACTGAAAAGCTTCGTAA
>NC_137069.1:36106503-36139003 GCF_032717465.1 Coenobita brevimanus
GTTTAATCACCTATATGTGTCTTGGTGTAACAGTGCCGGCAATGGTTAAATAAAAAAAAATCTACAGTTGAACAAAATTAGTTATTAGGGAGATAGAACTATTTTAGCCCGACTTGGACCCTCTTCAGGTAAGAGAGAGAGAGAGAGGGGGAGGGGGCATAAATGGATGTAGGCAGGTCACGTCCTTCGTAGAACAGATAACGTGGACAATCAGGGTAACTGAATGGCAGCTCAGAGATGTAGTGAGAGGAAGTTGCAAAACGGGATGGAAAAACAAGTGCAAATTGCTAGGATTGGATGGAACAGGATAATTCAACAGATGAGAGTGGCGAAGGATGAGTGAGGCCTTCCTGTAGCAATAAGTCCCACCATTTTATTTGTTTAAGGAAGATTTCTCGACCGAGGGGAGTTAGAGTCTTAGTTAAATCCTTCATTTCTGTTTCTTGAGATCCTTCCTGGGTAAAAAGATATTGCTCGGTATAAGGCGAATTAAAATGGAAAAGACGATATCACACAGAAAAGAAAAATTAAGTACGATGAAGAAGAGATGAAGAATGTGTGGCAGTAAAAGTATAGTAGTAGTAGTAGTAGTAATAGTAGTAGTAGTAGTAGCAGCGGAAGTAGTTAAAGTAGTTATAGTAATAATGGTTATGATGATAATAATAATAATAATAATAATAATAATAATAATAATAATAATAATAATCTCTATCTATCTATATACCTAGGCTGCTTCCCCAAAGGAAAGGGAGGTAGCCGAGACAGGACGACACACTCCCCATTTACTCATCCATTCAAACACATTCATTCGCATCTTGGCCCCAAAGGGGAGAACGGACAGATCCTCACCGCACCACACCGCACAAGGGTCAATTGTGCAATGCAATCAGTGACATCCGCAGCAGGGCCCGACAGCAGAACTGGTTTACCCCTGCCACATCATAACAGACCCATCCCCTTACCCGCACCTGACCTGACTAGCTGATCAGACCAAATGCGGGAGAATATCCCCTCAGGGCTGCGTCATCACTTATTCATTCACAATTTCTCTTCATTTATTTTTGTCACGCACAGCCACTCTTCCTTGCTCAACAGACATCCCTCTCGCATCCAGCGCTCTCTTCACACTGTCCATCCATCCTATTCGTGGTCTTCCTCTCAGCCTTACACCTCTCACATCAGATCTAGTTATCTTTTTCACCAATCGCCCATTATCCATTCTCTCCATATGCCCAAACCATCGCAACACCCTCTGCTTAACTCTACCAGCCATCTCCCAAACAACTCCAGTTCTCCTTTGCACTTCATCATTTCACACTCAATCCATACGCGTCACTCCACACATACTCCTCAGACACCTCATCTCCATTACATTCAAACTTTTCCTCTCTGCTACACCCATATTCCATGTTTCAGCCCCATATAACGCAGTCGGTACCACAACACCCTCATACAGCCTTCTCTTTACATCCATTTTTAGCGAACGACATTTAAACACTTTTTTCATTCCTCCCAGCACCTTTCCTACTTCATTTATTCTAAACTTCACTTCTGCATCTATTCTTCCATCCACAGCAACATGTGACCCTAGATATTTAAAACACTCTACCTCCTCAAGCAATTCATCATTCAAAACTATAGTCATCCCCCTACCATCTATCAATCTCGTACACTTCATCACTTTACTCTTATTCTCATTTACTTTCAATTTCCTCTTTTCACACAACCTTCCAAACTCCTATACCAACTGTCTCAATCTCTCCTCTGAATCAGTCACCAGTACAGTATCATCTGCAAACAGCAGCTGCTTCAGATTCCACTCTCCACCATCAACATTCACCAGACTCAGACCTCCACCTAAAACTCTTGCATTCACCTCCCTTACAACACCATCCATGTAAATATTAAACAACCAAGGTGACATCACACATCCCTGTTGCAGCCCCACTCTCACGGGAAACCAATCACTCAGCATTTCCCACTCTTACACACGCTCTACTATTTACATAAAAACTTTTCACCCCTTTTAGTAACCTACCATCAAGTCCATACAATCTTAAAACAGTCCACAAAGCCTCCCTATCAATTCTATCATACGCTTTCTCTAAATCCATAAATGCCCAAAACACATCCTTGCCTTTCGCTAAATACTTTTCACACACTTGTCTCACAGCAAACACCTGATCCACGCATCCCCTCCCTCTCCTAAAGGCACACTGCTCATCACCAATCACTCCCTCTGTACCCTCTCTAACTCTCATAATTAACACTCTACCATACACCATACCTACAACACTCAACAGACTTATACCCCTAAAGCTAGTACATTCATACTGATCACCCTTGCCTTTATACAACGGGACCACACAAGCACTTGCCCAGTCAACTGGCACCATACCTTTCTCAAAGCACACATTCAACAATCTTACTAACCAGTCAACAATAGTCACTCCACCACCCTTCAGGCATTCCACAGCACACCCATCCATACCTGCAGCTTTCCCTGTTTTCATCTCCTTTACTGCTTTCTCCACTTCCTCCTTCGTGATCAAAGAATCATTCAACTCTCCCAACACATTTATTCCTTGCACCCTTCCATCTGCCACAATCTCAGCCACCCTTTCCTCCTCTACATTTAACAATCTTTCAAAATACTCTGCCCAAATCTTCCTTACTGCATCCATCTCAGTTAACATCCTTCCATCCTCTGCTTTTACTCGTTCTTCCTTCCCAGACTCTCCCTTTCACACCCTTTTCACCTCCTTCCAAAACATTTTCTTATTCTGTTGAAAGTTCTCTGTCAGCCGCCTACCCCACCTCTCATCTCCTGCCACTTTAGCATCACACACAGCCCTTCTCGCTCTATTCCTCTTTTCCTTATACCTTTCATATGACATCTCATCCTTCCTCTGCAGCCACACTTCATATGCACGTCTCTTCTCAGCCACAGCCATACTTACTTCCTCGCACCACCATTCACTTCCTTTTCCTACACCACCACCCACACGTCTCACACCACACACCTCTTCTGCATGCCCCACCACAGCACTCTTAAACAACTGCCATTCCTCCTCCACGCTGCCATTTTCCCGATCTTTCACTGCGTTCCACTCATCTTTCAATTTCTCCTGATACTCTATCTTTTTCTCTCTTTTATCCAACTCACTCACTTTCAAAACCTCCCTGCCACACCTAACCCTCCTAGCTCTCACCCATCTCTTACCTACTCTTAACTTTCCCTCCACCAGGTAGTGGTCAGACATACCTCCACCCTCCCCTCTCAGAACTCTCACATCCAACAATCTTCCTATTACATTCCTAGACACAACCACATAGTCCATCAAAGCTCTATCAACAACCCTTCCACCCTCCTGTCTCAACCATGTATACTTATAAATATCTCTCTTCTCAAACAGGGTATTCCCAATCACCATCTCTCGCTCAACACACATCGCTATCATTCGTTCCCCATTTTCATTTCTTCCAGGCACACCATGCATACCAACTACATCTTCAACTGCTACATTTCCCACTCTAGCATTCAGATCTTCCATCATTACCACATTCACATTCGCTCCAAAACTCTGCAGACACTCATCAACATCATCCCAGAAAGACTCCCTCTCTTCTTCATCCCTTTCACTACCAGGCCCATATGCACTCACAAATACCCACAACTCACGTTCAAATTTCGCTTTCACCCACATCAGTCTCGATGACACTTCCTTCCATTCAATCACACATTGCTGTACTTCCAGACTCACTAATAAGGCCACACCTTCTCTTGCTCTTCCTCTATCAACACCTGACAATCTTCCATTCACACTTCCAAACATAGACTCACCCTTCCCTTTCATCTTCGTTTCACTCAAAGCTAACACATCCAACTTTCTTCTCATAAACATTCTCCCAATCTCCTCCCTTTTAGCCTCAATCGTACTACATCCACGCACATTCATAGACCCAATATTCAGGGTACGGGGATAACTCCATCCCCCATCCCTTTCTCTGGCCTGTCTCTTTTTAGGAACTAAAAAACAGAGGAGGGGGTCCCTAGTCCCCTCACAACGCCCCTTTTAGTCGCCTTTTACGACACGCAGGGAATACGGTGGCAGTAATAATAACAATAACAAAAATAATAATAATAATAAAATTAATAATAATAAGAAGAATAAGAATAAGAAGAAGAAGAAGAAGAAGAAAGTTCCGTAAAAAATAAAACAGACATCACCACATTAAGAACTAAGAAAACCTCATCTCTAGACATCACTACAAAAAAATAAATGAAATAAATAAGAATATCCTCGTAAGGAAGGAGTGAAAACATCTTAGACATTTTCCTAATAGGGTTCCAGGGGTGGGCTCAAAGGATCCAACTTTGCTCTAAGGGTATTGAGGAGAGGAAAACCCAGCCAGAGAGGGTGAAAGGTATTGTGTGTGTGTGTGTGTGTGTGTGTGTGTGTGTGTGTGTGTGTGTGTGTATGCATGCGCGCGCAATAACGCGTGTTTGGTGTGTATTCATGTTTGTGTCTATGTCTGAGTGTGTGTGTCTGTGTGTGTGCGTGCGTATGAGTGTGTGCGAGAGGTGAGAGGGCTTTCATGTCTTCGAGCTGAGTCGGCTTTTGAGGTGAGGCGGAAGACAGCGTCTTTCAAGTTTCACCCTGACTTCACCAAATAAATAACAGCAAATCTCGAAATCGGGGGTTCGGCGAGGCGGGGAAACACGGGTGACAACTATAAGGAAAATTTGTGCTCTTAGGAAACAAGGAAGTAGATGAAAAATGCCACAAAAGAGGAAAAGTTTACTCCTAGGAAACCCAGTAAAAAGGAAAATGTGTGATTTAAGAAATGGGGAGTAAAGAGAAAAACGGCGTCAAGACAAAGGAAAATTCTTGCTCTAAGGACACGAGAAAGAGTAAGGAAAACAAAATCACCAATGAGGAAACAAGAAAGAACAAAACAATGTCTTTTTTATATTGATTTTAATCTTTCAACAAAATTACTTTCGAGATTTAGTAGTCGTCCCGGTGAGGTATTGGCACAGCCCTCCCTCTTAATCTAAACCATTTCGACAATTTCTATCAACCCACGGCCCCCTAGTCAGCAGCAGTGATGGAGCAAGCCCCTAGTCAGCAGCAGTGATGGAGCAAGCCCCTAGTCAGCAGCAGTGATGGAGCAAGCCCCTAGTCAGCAGCAGTGATGGAGCAAGCCCCTAGTCAGCAGCAGTGATGGAGCAAGCCCCTAGTCAGCAAAGGCATACTAACTCTTGTAAAACCAAAGACATACTAACTCTTGAAAACCCAGGAATACTAACTCTTGTAAACCCAGTCATACTAACTCTTGTAAACCCAGTCATACTAATTCTTGTAAACCCAAAGACATACTATCTCACGTAAACCCAAAGACATACTAACTCTTGTAAACCATCCTGGCTGCAGACTGGGATATTATAGGGCTGAGTGAGGTGAGAGGGCCTTGTTTTTGGCTCATGGAAGAGTTTTAATAGTTATTACTCTCCTTATAATAGTGTCACAACGGGAAGGCGCTCCTCCCAAGTACCGTGTCTAATAAATACCATATTCTAGAAGACATAGGACACCCTAACACCTCTATTTTTGTGATTTATTTTGCATATTACACCTTTTAAATTACATACCAAAAGTGACAACAATAAAACACGAGAGAAAAAGTGTAACATCCTAACTAAATAGCTAAGGAAAATCCGTCACGTAACCTCTGCGTCTTTTATGGCGCCTTGATGGGGTATGTTTGGGTGGAAGAGGCTTGGAAAATGCTTCAACTCTGGACGCTGGTTAATGGATACTGGGTGTGCGTACATGTATACACACACACACACACACACACACACACACACACACACTCACTATCAAAGATACATTCAGTCGAGGACAGACGCAGGCATATTTCTCTCTTTCTCTCTCTCTCTCTCTCACACACACACACACACACACACACACACACACACACACACACACACACACACACACACACACACACACACACACACACACACACACACTCACACACACAAATATACACCTACGAGAGAGAGAGAGAGAGAGAGAGAGAGAGAGAGGTGAACAGGAACTCCATCAGTAACTAAGAGAGAAAAGATAAATGATGAGGCTTTTCTGACCACCATAATGTTTCTCCCTCCCCCCCCCCCTCTCTCTCTCTCTCTCTCTCTCTGTCAGATTCGCACCCAAACACACCTAAAAACACAAAAACACACACAAAAAAGAAGAAACCTAGCAATGCAGTACGCTCGTCACCTAATCGTTCTAAATTCCCTTTCTCCCTTCATTGTCCCTCATCCCGTTGTTCTGTAGGCCCATTTACAATTTATTGTTTATTTTAGAGTATGGTATTGAAAGGTTGTAGGAAAATAATAATAAAGACGAGAAAAACTAGCATATTTCCTCTTTCAATTATCCATCCATCCATCCACAGCCAGACACACAGTCCCGTAAGGGATGGTCTTTTGTCTTTTGAGTTAGTTGTTTTACTGGAAGGAACATTAACCCTCCGCCAGCCCACTTGTTAAATGTGACAGGAAAGATGGGGGAAATAGGAAGAGAGGAGGGCAGACGCAGAGAAAGATAATAAAGGTGAAGGAAGAAGTAGGCAGCACTACGTAAAGTGACTGGATGATACTGAGAAATAGGAAGAGAGGAGAGTAGACAGAAAAAGAAAGATGAAGGTGAAGGTAGAAGTAGACAGCACTACATTAAGTGAGTGGATGATGGTGAGAAATGGGAAGAGAGGAGGGAAGACACAAAAAAAGAATGAAACAAGTGAAGGAAAAAGTAGGCAGCACTACATCATGTGAATGGATGATGGTTGGCATCACCTAAATTCTACTGTTTTTAGAGTGGGTTGCCTTCTTCCTTAAGATTATCAACAACTGACGTTCACTTATCTTAGAGGTTGACCTTAAGGAATTTTTTTTGACCCTTTTTGACCCTGCCTTGTGTTCTTGACCTTTGACTGATCGCTCTGAACTCATCCTTACCTACCTACACACCCCCACAAAGATTGATAGATAGATAGATAGATACAGATAGATATATATAATAGATAGATAAACAGACACACAGATAAACATACTGTAGATATAGAAAGATAACTGATAGATAGATAGATGGACAGGTAGACAGACAGGCAGAGATAGAGAGACAGATAAACAGATAACTAGATAGGTAGATAGACAGATTGATAGACAGACAGATAAACAGAAAGACAGACACAACACAGGTTGCCTGATTACTCCTCATCTCCAACCATCCCACCTTACCTTAGACTCATCCACCATGTTTGGCTTAAATCGAATGAGAAGTGTATAAAACGACCTTACCATATGAGCATGACCTTTGACCTATTATTCTGAAAAGTAGAATCATTTCAACCTCGTTTCACTCCACTCTCTTCCCCAAACAACGAGGTCAGACCCATATGAAATAAGAGGCCGACCATCTGACCTCAACATTAGCCCTTTACCAATTGTACTCACAACCTAATCCCACCTCCCTTTGCTGGCCCTCAACTCTTCCGCCCAGTTTGGTCAAAATCGGATAAAAAATTTATCATCATTTTCTGGCCAAAATTAATTACGTGTTTCTCTGATGGAAGTATATCACTAGGAAAGATTTTGTGTAGTTCTGTTCAGTATTTTATTTTTCATATTCTTGGCGATAGATAGATAGAGAGATAGACTGAAGGAGAAACAGGACCCAGAACATTACCTCCTGTGTGTGTGTGTGTGTGTGTGTGTGTGTGTGTGTGAGAGAGAGAGAGAGAGAGAGAGAGAGAGAGAGAGAGAGAGAGAGAGTAGTGGAGAAGAGAAGGAAGTGAGAGGAGAGAGGAGGGGAGAGGGAAAAGAGATAGAAGTGGAGAGAGTAAAGTAAGAAGAGAGTGGACTGAGTGGAGAGAAGAGTGAGAAAGGAGGTAAAATAAAAGAAGGTGAAAAAGGACAAAACAGGAAGTGGTTCCAAGGCACAGCAAACCCGTCCCCGGGAGTCATTTTAGTGCTGACTTATAAACATAACAGGATATCTAGTCAAATGTGTCACATACCAAATCTTGAGTAAATCGTGTGAATATACACGATTTTATGCCAATTTGCAATTCTAGGCCATACCCACCTGACACTGACCCCCCTACCGCTAACTGAGGGGTGACCTCTCCCCCTGATGTAATGAGGCATGTTATAGGATTCAGATTTGAAAATACACATTTAGGTTTTCGTTTGATGTCAATATGACGGATGTGAAAGGAGATGGTAAAAAAAAAAAAACAACATTAATTTAAACACTTTTTGGACCTACAGCCTAGGCCTTGGCCCAATTTGGGCCAAGATTTAATCAGGTGATCAGTAGGTCATAGCCCATCATTCCTGTAATTTTAGTCAAAATCACGCAAGTGATTTTCGCGTAAAGCTGTTAACAGCCAGCCAGCCAGACAGACAAACAAACAAAAAGACAAACTGTGTGAAAACAATACCTGTCCCCAATCCCCTCCAGGGCGGGGAGGTAATGAAAGAAAATGAAAGCGAGAGGCAGAAACAGAGGGAGAGAAGAACAGTAAGAGAGGAAAGGGGAGGGAGGAAACTGGGGTGTGAAAGAGACAGAGAAACATGGAGGGAAAGAGTAAAAGGTTGGAGGAAGGCAGAAGGAAAAAAATTGGTAGAAAAGCCATGTTTTGAGAGAGAGAGAGAGAGAGAGAGAGAGAGAGAGAGAGAGAGAGAGAGAGAGAGAGACTTGAACACTCTCCCCCAAATCTCACACACCTTTCCTAACACTAATTCATTCTACTCCTTAAATACAGGACCTAAACCCTGCTCACCCCCCCAATCTCTTCCCAGTCATTTTCCTTTCCCATTATTATCTCTCCAGTCAACTAGAACTTTCGGTCAATCCCCTTCAGCACTGAAAATCGTCTAAAGGAAGATAGAACGTAACAAAATCCACGGGCTGAAATGTAACACCATGATCATTAACCCTCTCATGTCCGTGACAACTCTGGCATTTAATTCCTTGCCCACCTGCAAGTGGGTATGGGAGGCTGAATGTTAATATTTTTGCCTTTCATCCCCCCAGGGTCAAGGCAACTGCAGCATCTTATTCCCGCTGACTTGGGACTACTTTCTTCAGGTGAGAGAGTTATTCAAAGCTTAAAATTGTTGGCTAATAACAAATATTCTATTCATGAAGGTAGCTGTATTTTCCGTCCACAAATACAAATTGATTTTGTCAAATTCTGCAAACGTTTTCACACATTGATTTAGACTATGCAAACGCTTATACACATTGATTTAGTCAGAATCTGCAAACGTTTTTATATGTTGATTTAGATTCTACAAACGTGTTTCAATACACAAATACATATAGATTTAGTCAGAGTCTGGAAATGTTGATTCTATCTTTATTCCTTTAATAAAAATGGTCAGAAGTCATTAGTCCACCCATTTCATAAACCCACTAACTACCCTTCCAATATTTCACGTGTTAATTAGTTTTTAAATTGAGCTATGCTTACCTGATGCAAGCAATTAAATGGCATGTTACACTTCTTATTTGCAGTAAATACTGTAGTTCGAACCCACAAAAAATTTATACCGTAGATAATTACAGATAGGATACAAAGAAATACAAAGGAACACAAACAGCAACAGACCTTATGGTCCTTTCGAGGCTGCTTGTTACAGAGTAGACTATGACTACAAGATATAATTCTACATGATGAAGGATAAGGATAGCAAAGCAAGAACACTTCCCCCGCCTCCAAACCCCCAATTAGAACTGGCAGGAAAAAGTGAGAAGGACTGCAATGCAGCATGGAAAAACTGACATGGAAATTTCATAGGAAAGAGTGAAAAGGAAAAATTACATTCCATAATACTTTATCTATAAGCTGCCAGTTTGAATAACTTGAAACGGAAAGTAATAAAGTGAATAACCAAATGAAAGAAAAGCATTCGGGAGCCGAATGCTAATCGCCCGCCAGATTATGCTGTTGGCCGAGTCCAAGATTTTGGCCACATCTTGACACTCTGAAGGTTTCATGTTGATAGCTCAAGCCATTCATGAGATATAATGGTGCTAAAGGGGGACGATAAAACCAAGTTGACCTTTGGCAGCCATTTTGTTGACCTTGACCTTGACCCTGAGTTCCCATTTTCAATCTCGACCAAGATTTTGGCCAGATCTTGATACCCTGAAGGCTTCATGTTGATACCTCAAACTGTCCATGAGATATAATGTGAACACACACACACACACACACACACACACACACACACACACACACACACACACACACACACACACACACACACACACACACACACACACACACACACACACACACACACACACACACACACACACAAACAGAGGCAGGCAAAAAAACATTATCTCTCCGTCTTCTAAACTCGGGCGATAATAAATAAATAATTACAGCATGACATCAGGTACTGATACATTGAGTTAATGGGGCATCTGTACACACAGTGTGGAAAAATGCACAGTGTGTATATTCAAGGGTGGCAGCCTTGCCTGATGCTTTTAAAGTAGGCAGCAGTCAATCAGGCCCCAGCTCCGGCCACTCCACTGAGGCAAGGAACTTTCCCTTGCAGAACAAGTACAAAGGTTACCTCCTGAAGCAGTGACCCCTGGTACATTAAAAAAAAAAAAAATCCCAATGGTGGTCACTTAACAGGGCCCCTCAATGATCCATAGCCCATCACAGATCGAAAGTAAGTGTAGTGTCCGTGAACTCAGGGCTATCTGTGCAGATCCTAATCTGTGCTTATACTACTTTATTTGCGTCTAATAAATTTGTAAATATATAATGATGTGATACGGCGCTATTTACGGGTACGTTAAGTTTACAGTGTCTATACCTCATACCAATTAATCTGGCCAGGCATGTATGGCAACACTGTTTCTGCCGAGATTCTGATTGGCTGGAGGTGTTTGTTCGATTTCGTTGTTGCTTAAATCGATACTTTCTTTATTATCAGATATGATGCTGAGTTTGTCAACAGTACAATCGTCAAAAGCAATAAGAAATCCGTTATATACTTAACAAAAATGAAATTTGCGTAGGAAGATAGAAATATGAGTCAAGAAAGTATTTTAGCAGTCAAAGTCAAGGTCAGCATTCGAACAATTCCTTTAAATCTCCGACACTCGATAATATAACAGAAAATTGAGGAAACCTGCTTAATCTAAGCGTTGGTGTAACACACATTTAAATTTTAAGATCAGTCCGTACTGTGATAATAGAGGAGATATAATGAAATAGTTTTCCTTTAGCCTACTTTGTTTTTCGAAATTTTTTCAAACCTCCCTCCCCGCACAACTCGTCTTTTCATTAGAGCTTTTAATTATTCAGAGTTGTGGCACCGTTAAAGGGTGCGGACTGATCTTAAAATTTAAATGTGTGTTACACCAACGCTTAGATTAAGCAGGTTTCCATAATTTTGTTATATTATCGAGTGTCGGAGATTTAAAGGAATTGTTCGAATGCTGACCTTGACTTTGACTGTTATAATACTTTGTTGGCTCATATCTCTATCTTCCTATGCAAATTTCATTTTTGTTAAGTATATAACGGATTTCTTATTGCTTTTGACGATTGTATTGTCGACAAACTCAGCATCATATCTGATAATAATGAAAGTATCGGTTTAAGCAACAACGAAATCGAACAAACACCTCCAGCCAATCAGAATCTCGGCAGGAACAATGTTGCCATACATGCCTGGCCAGATTAATTGGTATGAGGTATAGTTGACAGGAGGGGAATGAACTTATGCTTAGCTGGTAAAGGTAAGTTATTCGGACAGAAACAGAGTCAGCTGAGGATTCGCGTGCAAGGACTAGTCTATTTTGTTTTCAAATGTTTTAGTGATACTGTTGAAGGTATCAGAGAGAGAGAGAGAGAGAGAGAGAGAGAAGTCACGAAGATGTGTCAAGAGGCCTCTCAAATCCTGCCATCTCTCTCCCCTTTTCCAATCTGTCTTTTGAGCTGCCAGATTTTCCACTCACAATGTCGACTCCCATCTTCCCCTCCAGGCTTTATTTATAACTAACTTACTCTCTCCTTCTCTCTCTCTCTCTCTCTCTCTCTCTCTCTCTCTCTCTCTCTCTCTCTCTCTCTCCATCAAATCTCACATTCGGAATAACCAGGAAGAATATTGTAATCTTAACCTTCCAATCTCGACTTAAAATTTCACTCACTCACTCACTCACTCATCTAACTTCCCGATATCAGCTTGTATTTCCACTTTAAGTACCTCGATAAGTCCTTTCCCTCCCGGTTTACAATCTCCCTCCCTCCCTCCCTCTCTCACTCCCACTCACTCTAACTTTCCAGTATCACCCTGCATTCCATTGTCAATACCTGGATAAGTCCTTCCCTTCTCTTAACATCCCACACCTGTCCTTTCACCTCTTCCTTCGGTCATTCTTCTACGGTGGTGGTGAGGGACGCCTTCACGTGGTGGCATCCCCGCTCAGGTATACAAACGTCCCACAACTCCCTCCCCATCCGCCGAAAGGCGAATGGTGAAGTGATGGAGGATGGTAACTTCGGCCTGCAGTCTACTGGGTTCACATTTAGATCAGTCTTGGCCCACAACAACAACAAAACAAAAACAACAACAGGAACCAGCCAACCTACCACCACCACCACCAGCAACAAGTACTACTACTACTACTACTACTACTACTACTACTACTATTGCTGTTGCTGCTGCTGCAGCTGCTACTACCAGTACTAGTAGTATTACTGATACTAATACCATTACTACTACTACTATTACTACTACTACGCTACTACTACTACTACTACTACTACTACTACTACTACTACTACTACTACGCTACTACTACTACTACTACTACTACTACTGCGCCACTACTACTACTACAACTACTACAATAAACCATTCTTATGCCCATCGTCTTTCTTTAGGTATAAATATTTTTACCTTCAAATGAACTATAGACTCTTTTCAGTGCTACAAATTCTATCATATAAGCAAAGTTTTCTAATGCTAGTAAATGTAAATTACTAAATTGTGTCTAACTATGGTACTGCTACGGATTTTATCATTATTTATACATTTTTATAATAATAATAATAATAATAATAATAATAATGATAATAATAATAATTATTATTATTATTATTATTATTATTACTATTACTATTGCAACTATTATTATTATTATTATTATTATTATTATTATTATTTTCATTACTATTACTATTACTACTACTACTATTATAATTATTATTATTATTATTATTATTATTATTATTACTATTACTATTACTACTACTACTACTACTATTATTATTATTATTATTATTATTATTATTATTATTATCTATTGCCAGACGCCTCAATCCCGTTTGGGGTGGCCACAAACAAATCGCCTCCAAGTCGCCCTGTCCCCAGCCATTTCACTGCCCTGCTCCCAACTCACACCCCCCTCTCTCATATACCTCTCCACCCCATCCCTCCATCTCATCCTCTGCCTCCCCTCCCTCTTCCCCCCTCCACCTCACTCACATACACTCTCTTCGTCAGTCTTTCACCCTCCATCCTCTCCACATGGCCAAACCACCTCAGTGTGTTCCTCATAACACTTCCTATCACATCCACATCCACACCACAACGTTCCTTTATATCCTCATTGTTCAGCCTGTCTCTCCATGTGACTCCACAGGCTCCTCTTAAATAACTCATTTCCACTGCTCTCACTCTTGACTTGTGTCCTTCCAACAAAGTCCAAGCTTCACTTCCGTACGTTAGAGTTGGTATCACAATACTGTTATGTAGTAACTTTTTCATTTCCATGCTCACTTCCCTGTTTCTTATCACTGCTTTCAAAGAACCAGCAACCTTTCTTCCCTGCTGTACCCTTTCAAGCACTTCACCCTCCAAACCTCCATCCTTACTCATCACACTACCCAAGTACTTAAACGTACTCACATTTTCCAATTCCTCACCATCCAACCTCGCTGTACATTCACTAACTTCACCTCTCTCAAAGACCATCACTTTACTCTTCCCTACATTCACCTTTAGATTCCGTTTCTTACACACTCTCTCAAACTCATCCACCAAGCCCTGCAGCTCCCCTTCGTCTTCACTCAACAACACAGTATCATCTGCAAACAACAGTACAGGGAGTTTCCAAACACTATCCTCTCTCACCAGGGTCACTCCAACATCCACTACCCTACCTTGTACCTCTTTTATTACCCCATCCATATACAGATTGAACAACCATGGAGACATGACACATCCCTGTTTCAAACCAACTTTCAAAGAGAAAAATTCACTCAGTTGACCATCCACACGCACTGCAGCCTTCGCACCATCGTACATACTCTTCACAGTATTCAACAACTTCCCATCTACTCCATATATTCTTAACACTTTCCACAATCCTTGTCTATCCACCCTGTCATATGCTTTCTCCAAATCCATGAAAGCCGCATACAACTTCTTTCCCTTCTCTAGAAACTTTTCCACTAACGATCTAAGAATGAATATCTGATCTACACAACCTCTTCCCTTCTTAAAGCCTCCCTGTTCTTCTCCAACTAATTTCTCTGTTCTTTCTCTAACTCTGTCTATAAGTATCCTACCATACACTTTTCCTATTATACTAAGAAGACAAATGCCCCTATGATTACCACACACTTCTTTTTCCCCTTTTCCTTTGTACAAGGGAATAATTATACCTGACTTCCAATCCTCCGGGACTCTACCTTCCTCCCAGGCCAATTATTATTACTGTTGTTGCTGTTGTTGTCGTTGTTGTTATCGTTGTTGTTGTTGTTGTTATTGTTGTTGTTGTTAGTTGTTGTTGTTGTTGTTGTTGTTGTTCTTCTTCTTCTTAGTAGTAGTAGTAGTAATAGTAGTAGTAGTAGTAGTAGTAAGTTTGTAGAGATAATCTTCATCCTACTAAATATTACAAGAATAAATCAAATGTTTTCTTTAACTGACACGAATGGAGGCGAAATTAATGACATATGCAGTACGATCAAAACAGAAAAATTTAGCATCGAAAGTTAACATAAAGCTTTAAAAATATTCTTCTTCTATATTGACCTCCTGTGAAATTTTATCGTGGTCAGGGAATCAGTAAAAGAGAGAGGAAAGGTAAAGAATATAAAGGAAATAAAGCGTAGAGAGAAAAAACTTTAAATACACACACAAAAAAAAAGGGTCACCTAAATTCTTTTACCCTAACTTGGCTCATATTTTCGTCTCTCTGCAGATTATTTCACGTAGCTCAGTGGCAGAGAAAGTGCTATGGCTCTAAGTCGTCTTTCCATAGCACTTCCCCGTGAGTAGCAATCTACTCCAGCAGTTATCTATATTGCTATACCTCAACATTCAAGATGCAGAGATGGGAAAATTTAAGCCAGGTTACAGTGAAAAGGGTATAGTAAGTCATTCAGTTTTGCTCCATGTAAATAGGAGAGTAGGGTCATGGGGCTAGGATATTCAGTTCCGACATTTAAGGTAACGGCGACCACCCTCACTCGGCCCTGAGGAACATTAAGTGAGCAATAAAAACCCAACATCCCCTCAGGTGGAACTCAAAAAGGCTGATTTAGTTACATGGCTACCACCCAGCGTTGGACATAGTTTCTTGAGGTACAGAAAACCAGTTGGCCTGTCACTCATAGTATAGAGAGAGAGAGTTACATAGAGTTACATAGATACACAGACCACACAGACCTTACGGTCCCTACGAGGTGGTCCGGCCTTAATCCTAATATAGTGCATAGGAGCAGAAGAAAAGGATAGCACAACAGAAGGCTCTCTCCCCCACCCTCCAGACCCTCCGGCATTTGCCGTACAGGAAACAAGAGAGGAAGTAATACCTTGCAGGAATGAAAAACCCGAAGGAATTTTATAGGATCGGCAGAAAGTAGTATAATATGGAAAAGGAAAATTTGGGCATACAGCCACATACTTACTCTATGCATGCAATTTCTTTTTTTTTTTTTTTAATCAAAAGATTAATAGAATGTTTATCTATTATATATATTCTAAAATATTGTCTGTGTCTAATACACAGATGAATGCAGACGCGAATATGCAATAATTGCTCCATCCTAACTAAACGATACCAGTTGCGTCGAGATACATGTCCAATCTCTTTTTAAATATATTTATGGTACCACTCTCAATCTCATTCCCAGGGAGTTTATTCCATTCGCTAACAACAGAGTAAGTGAAGAAGTTTTTGGTTGTATCAAGATTAGCCCTCCTTGCTTGCAACTTCATACCATTTCCTCGAGTTACAGTCTCGGCAATTACTGTGAATAGCTTGCCTGAATCAGCATTACTAAAGCCTTTTAGAATCTTAAAACATTCAATCATTTGTCCCCTGAGTCTCCGTTTTCTAAGAGAGAAGGTTTAATTCCCTGAGTCTCTCGAGGTATGGTTTATTCCTCAGGGACGGAATTAACTTGGTAGCCCTACGCTGGACCGCTTCCAGTATTTCTATATCTTTAATTAGGTGAGGCGCCCAAAATTGCACTGCAAACTCTAAGTGTGGCCTGACTATGCTTTTGTATAGGGGGATTACAATATCTTTGCTTTTATATGTAAAATGTCTTTTGATGAAGCCTAGGGCCCTGTTGGCTTTATTGGCGGCAGAGATACATTGATTTGAACATTTCAGATCGTCTGAAATTAGTACGCCTAGATCCTTAACTAATGAGGACTTGCTAATGATTTGGCCCTTCATTTCGTAATCATACCTTTTTGTTTGTCTTCTTAGTATAATAGGAAAAGTGTATGGTAGGATACTTATTGACAGAGTTAGAGAAAGAACAGAGAAATTAGTTGGAGAAGAACAGGGAGGCTTTAGGAAGGGAAGAGGTTGTGTAGATCAGATATTCATTCTCAGATCTTTAGTGGAAAAGCTTCTAGAGAAGGGAAAGAAGTTGTATGCGGCGTTCATGGATTTGGAGAAAGCATATGACAGGGTGGATAGACTAAGATTGTGGAAAGTGTTAAGAATATATGGAATAGATGGGAAGTTGTTGAATGCTGTGAAGAGTATGTACGATGGTGCGAAGGCTGCAGTGCGTGTGGATGGTGAACTAAGTGAATTTTTCTCTTTGAAAGTTGGGTTGAAACAGGGATGTGTCATGTCTCCGTGGTTGTTCAATCTGTACATGGATGGGGTAATAAAAGAGGTACAAGGTAGGGTAGTGGATGTTGGAGTGGCCCTGGTGAGAGAGGATAATGTTTGGAAACTCCCTGTACTGTTGTTTGCAGATGATACCGTGTTGTTGAATGAAGACGAAGGGGAGCTCCAAGGCTTGGTGGATGAGTTTGAGAGAGTGTGTAAGAAACGGAATCTAAAGGTGAATGTAGGGAAGAGTAAAGTGATGGTCTTTGAGAGAGGTGAAGTCAGTGAATGTTCAGCGAGGTTGGATGGTGAGGAATTGGAAAATGTGAGTACGTTTAAGTACTTGGGTAGTGTGATGAGTAAGGATGGAGGTTTGGAGGGTGAAGTGCTTGAAAGGGTACAGCAGGGAAGAAAGGTTGCTGGTTCTTTGAAAGCAGTGATAAGAAACAGGGAAGTGAGCATGGAAGTGAAAAAGTTACTACATGACAGTATTGTGATACCAACTCTAACGTACGGAAGTGAAGCTTGGACGTTGTTGGAAGGACACAAGTCAAGAGTGAGAGCCGTGGAAATGAGTTATTTAAGAGGAGCCTGTGGAGTCACATGGAGAGACAGGCTGACGAATGAGGATATAAAGGAGCGTTGTGGTGTTGATGTGGATGTGATAGGAAGCGTTATGAGGAACACACTGAGGTGGTTTGGCCATGTGGAGAGGATGGAGGGTCAAAGACTGACGAAGAGAGTGTATGTGAGTGAGGTGGAGGGGGAAAGAGGGAGGGGGAGGCCGAGGATGAGGTGGAGAGATGGGGTGGAGAGGTATATGAGAGAGGGGGGTGTGAGTTGGGAGCAGGGGAGTGAAATGGCGGGGGACAGGGCGACTTGGAGGCGATTTGTTTGTGGCCACCCCAAACGGGATTGAGGCGTCTGGCAATAGATAGATAGATAGATAGATAGATAGACCTTTTGTTTTTCTTCCCACATTGCAGTACCTGACATTTGCTTACATTGAAGGGCATTTGCCATTTTTCTGATCAGCTGATAATTTTATTAAGGTCATTTTCAAGGCTAATTCTGTCTTCTTCAGTTAATATAGTGTTGCCGATTTTTGTGTCGTCTGCAAATTTAGAAATGAAATTGTTTAGGCCAACATCGTTATCGTTAATATACATAATAAATAGGACTGGTCCCAACACTGATCCCTGAGGAACACCACTGGTCACTGGAGCCCAGTCTGACTCTACTCCATTTATAACGACTCGTTGCTTTCCCTCACTTAACCAGCAACGTATCCATCTATGAATATTTCCGTCAGTTCCAAGTGATCTTACTTTTGTCATTAGTTTATCATGCGGCACTTTGTCAAAGGCTTTCTGGAAGTCTAAGTAGATTATATCAAGTGACCTGGTACAATCATTCCATTTTAAAAAGTGTATCGTAAAACTCAATTAAATTTGTCATGCATGATCTCCGCGTTCTAAAGCCATGCTGGCTGTTCCTAATTACGTTATTAGTTTCTAGGAACTCAACTATCCTATCTCTAATTAATGATTCGAGGATCTTTCCCAAGACAGAGGTTAGGCTAATTGGTCTATAATTACCTGGTTGATCTCGACTGCCCTTTTTATATATAGGGGTCACGTTAGCCAGTCTCCAGTCTGCTGGAACCTTTCCTTGTTGTAGGGACTTGTTAAAGACAGATGTTAGAGGGCTGTATATTACATCCATCACATTTTTCAGTATTTTAGGGTAGAAATTGTCTGGGCCGGGAGTCTTATTACTGTTCATTTTATTAAGTTTATCTCTCACTTCATTACTGCTAATATGCATATCACTTAGTGCGTTTTGGATTGACATTTGATGCTCTTCGATGGTGTCATTGGCGTCTACTGTGAAAACTGAACTGAAAAACTTATTTAAAGTAGAGACAATTTCCTGATCGTCCGAGATAAGAGCACCCTCGTCGCTGATAAGTGGACCAACGCCCGCCTTGAGTCTCTTATTGCCGTTAATGTATCCATAAAAAAGCTTAGGATCCGTAGAACTTGTTTTTGCTATATCAGTTTCAAATTGTCGTTTAGCTTTTCTAATGAGTTTTTAAACTTTTCTTCTACTACTGGTATATTGCCCTGTGAGTAATTCACTGGTGTGACTTTTAAGCAAGGTGTGGAGACGGTTTCTTTCTTTAACTGCTCTGCTAATATCGGCATTAAACCACGCTGGTTTGTTTCTACCCTTGTTTTGTCTAGATTTCATTGGCACGTACTTGTTTTGAGCGGTCATGAATACGTGCTTAAATTCTGCCCACATTTCGTTTACATCATTAATTCTTTCTATGTGTTCAGCTAGTGTACTCAGGGCGTCCTTTAGGCCGTTAAAATCTGCGTTTTTATAGTCCGGCATTTTAGTTTTACTTGTGCACTCATTATGTGAGAGGTTCATGGAAAATCTTATGAGATTATGATCGCTAGATGCTAGATGTTCACCCACAGTGAGGCTTGAGACCATATCTTCATTTGTAGTGATAACAAGATCTAAGATATTGCCCTGTCTTGTCGGTTCCGTGACACATTGAAATAAAAAGTTGTTCTTAATGAAATCTGTCATTCTTTTGTCATTATTACTGCTACCAGTAACTGTCTTCCAATTTACTGACGGCAGGTTGAAGTCGCCGGTAATCAACGTTTCGTCCCCATCGAGAACTTCCTGCAAGGTACTATATAGTTCTATGTCTTCCTCTGGAGTATGAGTAGGACGATGGTAGACTGTAACAATATTTATATTCATATATTTTAAACGTAATTTGACACAGACCAGTTCGGTGTTCTGTCCACTTAAGAGAGAGAGAGAGAGAGAGAGAGAGAGAGAGAGAGAGAGAGAGAGAGACTAGTATATAGAGGGGGATGAAGGATTAAGTCAAGAGTCACAAGAGTGAACTTTGAGGATAAAGGGTAGATTTGATGAGGAGTACATTAGACAAGGGGTAGATTAGAGAAGACGAAGTAGACGATATACTGTAGCAGTCCAATAACAAATGGATGCAGGTAGATTTAAATGGATGCAGGTAGATTTAAAGGGATATGGGTAGATTAAATCCTTCGGAGAACAGATAACAGATGGACAAAGAGGGTAACTGAGTGGGAACCCCGTGAGAGGAAGAGGCAGACAGAGAACAAGACAGAGATAGAAAGAGGAGAATTGCTAGGACTGGATGGAACAGGCTATCAGGTAACACGTCAGCGTGAGGAAAGATTGGATAGGTGTTCGTCTTGCTGTGAGGTGTTATAGATGATGATGATGTTGATGCTGAAGATGATGGTAGTGGTGGTGGTGGTGATGATGATGATGATGTTGATGCTGAAGATGATGGTAGTGGTGGTGGTGGTGATGATGATGATGATGATAATGATGATGATGATGATGATGATGATGATAAGCGAACACTAAACTGAAAATATTTTTATTCTGAAATATTTGTATCTCTTTTTACAATGCTATTTTATATCTCAAGTTAGTCTGATCAGACGCTATGAAATTGGATTAAATGAAAAAGTCAGTGTAAAGTGGACGTACATATTTCGAAATCTAAATAAAATAATTGATGAACGATACGATGAGCCTTAACTCTGACTGAAAAAATTTTGCTCTGAGTTGTTTACTATTGTAACTATATTGCCTTTTTATTTGCCTATTTTTAGATGCTGTCGCTGTCTTTCCTGTCTGTCTGCAGCTTGTCTGTCTGTATATCTGTCTGTCTCTAACTATATGTCTGTCTCTCTATCTGTTTGTTTGTCTGTCTGTCTGTCTGTCTCTAACTATATAACTGTCTGTCTGTCTGCCTGTCTCTAACTATATGTCTGTCTATTTGTCTGTCTGTCTGTCTGTCTCTAACTATATAACTGTCTGTCTGTCTCTAAACATATAACTGTATGTCTGTCTGTCTGTCTCTAACTATATAGCTGTCTGTCTGTCTCTAACTATATAGCTGTCTGTCTGTCTCTAACCATATAGCTGTCTGTCTGTCTCTAACTATATGGCTGTCTGTCTGTCCCTAACTATATAGGTGTCTGTCTGTCTCTCTGTCTACTTGTATGCATGTCTGTCTGTCAATCTGTCTCTGTTTAACCATTTGTCCGTCTCTGTCTGTCTGTCTGTCCGTCTGTCTGCCTATCTGTCTGTCTGTCTTTGTCTAACTATATAAATTATAACTTTAGCTTCAAGATAGGTCGCACGAGTCCCACACCATCTCAAAGTTTGTCTTAACTCCACTGCTTCTTTCACCTACATCATCCTCTCTCTCTCTCTCTCTCTCTCTCTCTCTCTCTCTCTCTCTCTCTCTCTCTCTCTCCTACAGCTTCTTTCAACATCACACTTCCCTCCCTTCTTCCCTCCCTTATCTCGACCATACTTCCCCAGTCCTTTCCCAACATCATACCCCCTTCCGTCTAGTTTTCCCTCCCCCCCCCCTCTCTCTCTCTCTCTCTCTCAGACAGCCATCCTTCTGACACGAAACTGAGTCGGAAATAATCATTAAGAATCTTTTTCATGTTGTTTTCAGTGTAAATTTGCTACTTGCTGCCGAATTTTGAATGGGAGTGAGTGGTCGCCTCGGTGCTCTGGCAAATACATCGTTTTCTGTTGCCTAGACGACAAGAAACAGCGGGGGGACTTGGCGATTTTATCTGGTCGTGTGTAGGAAGTGTTATGCTGGTAAGAGGATGGGTGTTTTAATTTTGATTCACATACATAAAGAAAAAGAAAACACACACACACACACACACACACACACACACATTCACTTTTCAGTCAAGGACACACATATGTAAACGCACACACGAATAGACTGGTACACACATTGAATACAAATTGCACAACAAGACACAAACATAAATCGATCTACCACACACACACACACACACACACACACACACACACACACACACACACACACACACGCACACTATAAAACTTAAGGTAGGAAATTTTTGAAGCCGTATACTAATGCCCATAAGTACGGTATATTCTAAATGCCTTGACGAAGAGAAGTGTTTTTTCATTGTCCCTGAGTGATTTTTACGTGTGTGTGTGTGTGTGTGTGTGTGTGTTTTACGGTAACACTTAGGTTGCATACTAATTAGAAATGTACAATAAATCGCCAAGGCAAAGGTGTATCGAAATCTTAAAAGCCACTTAGAAAACAACCATCACAAAAAAACACACTTCCTCAAAACAAGTGACTGTTAAGAGGAAACGAGGCTCCGGGTTCTGTTGACAGCCCAGGTTCCATTACTACAGCATCATTAACCCGGTGCATCGTTTCATCCCGTCGATCAGAAATTTGAAGCTAGAGCGAGAGAGAGAGAGAGAGACAGAGACAGAGACAGAGAGAGACATAAACGGAGGACCGTAGTAAAAGAGAAGACTTAATGGAGAGGAAAATAAGAACAGAGAAATATGGAGGAAGCAGGAAAGGAGAAGAGGAGAGAGAAAAGTGGAAGAAAAATAATACAAAGGAGAGAGAGAGAGAGAGAGAGAGAGAGAGAGGGGGAGAGAGAGAGAGAGAGAGAGAGAGAGAGCCCTTATTTATAAAGCATCAGAAGTTCAGAACTCAAAATCGTTCCAAGAAAATCCTTTAAGAGTTTCTCACACATTTTTTGAGACACCCTGTAGAATTACCTAAAAAAAAAAAAATAGTTTTCAAAATCTAATAGGGAAGACCCATTACGGTTGAGAATTGGACCAAAATTGATAAAAAAAGAGAAAGAAAAGGAAAAGAAAGAAAGAAAAACGTAAACACTGTCACACACATCTTTCCTGGACCTCGTTTTGAATTCTCTAGCCAAAGGAATCCAAAGAAGAGAGGGAGTTTGAATTCAATAGGAGAACATTGCTGTTGGACTTGTAGCCATATTGAGGTAATTAGTGTGGAAGAGAGATATATACTTGATGTTAATGAGGTGCCCTGGGGACTGTGCTTCGGGATAATTGAACAGGTGGAGGTGGAGAAGGGAGAGAGAGAGAGAGGGAGAGAGAGAGAGAAGGTGGAGCTTTGGAGTGCGGCTGGAAGTGTTATAAGGGTTGAAATTAAGCCAGACTGCTATAGAGAATGAGGTCGAGGGTGAGGTGGAGGCTGAGATATTGAGTAGGAGGTCCAGGTCAAATCTGAGATGGTGCTCGAGATCCACACTGATTCCGAAGTCGAGATCGAGGCTGAGGTTCAAGTCAAAGTAGAGACCAATTTGTAGAGACCAAGATTTAACTCACAGTCGATGTTGAGACGATGTGGAAAACATGTTGTGATCGAAATCGAGAGCAAGGTTGTAAGCAAAGTCGAGATCGAGGTCGAGGAGGAGGTCGAGGTCGAGAAGGAGGTCTACATCGAGGAGGAGGTCTACATCGAGGAGGAGGTCTACAACGTGGAGGAGGTTGAGGTCGAGGAGGAGGTCTACATAGTGGAGGAGGTCGAGGTCGAGGAGGAAGTCGAGGTCGAAGTCAAGTTTGAGGTCGAAATAAAGACAGATCGAAGCCGAGATCGAGGTTCACTTTTGGTCGAGATTTTGGGTAAGACTGAAGAGGAAGAGGTAAATTTAGGATGAAGTGAAGTGAGGTGAAGTGAAGTGAGGTGATGTGAACTGATGTGTGGTGAGGTAAGGTGAGGTGTGGTGAGGTGTGGTGAGGTGAGGTTAGGTGCGGTGAGGTGAGGTGTGGTGTGGTGTGCTGAGGTGAGGTGAGGTGTGGTGAGGTGAGGTGAGGTGAGGTGCGGTGTGGTGTGGTTTGGTGAGGTGAGGTGAAGTGAAGTGAGGTATGGTGAGGTGAGGTGAGGTGAGGTGTGGTGAGGTGAGGTGAGGTGAGGTGAAGTGAGGTGTGGTGGAGTGAGGGGAGGTGAGGTAGGGGTATGAGTAGTGATGAGGGTTGGAGGAAAGATGTAGGATGGAGGTGGAGGGTGGGAGGAGTGGGGGGTCAGAGATGGGCGTGGGGTTGGGAGTGCGGGTGGGATGAGGGGGAGGAAGGTGAGGGTGGATATGGGAGAGATGATGGGGAGGAAGGTGGAAGTGAGGAGGGGGGTGGTGATGGTGTTAGCGTGGTGGAGGTGGTGAGGCTGGAGGTGAGGGTTGGGGTGGGGGTAGTGTGAGGGTTGAGATGGGGGTGGGAGATGGGAAGGAAGGTGAAAATGGTAGTAGTGGGGGTGGGAGTGGAAGTGGAGGTAGGAACTGAGGTGAGAGAGCGGATATGGGGCTAGGATTAAAGGAGACAGGTGGAGCTGGAGGTGGAGAAGGGTGGAGGGTTAGGTGGAATTATCAGTGTTTTCCGTAATTACCCTTGACAACGCTAATGATTTGGCCATCGACGCGTGTGTGGCGCTAATCAGGCTAATCATTAACCTACCTGGCTAATAAGGGGACGGTAATTACATGCGTCGATGGGCCGTGGGGTAATTCTTTTATTAAATTAAGCTTTATTTTATTTTCATTTTATTCTTTCTACTTTCAGACGATTTTTTTCAGCTTACTAAAGACTGGGATTTACCTCTTTTGTTTCTTAATTACATACTATGTTTTTTGTACCTTATTTTTCCTAACACGATTTTTTCAGCTTGGGAGAGAGAGAGAGAGAGAGAGAGAGAATAAGGAGGAATAATTTACTGTCATCAATATATAATATATACGTAAAAAATCGATTTAATAACTAAAGTATTGTCTTCCCCCAAAATTTCAATATTAATAGAAGTATATATGACAAAAGAGCATATGATTGTTTTTTTTTAATCAACGGAAAAGACAGTTGAGGGAATTTTAGCCAGCAAAGTACAGTAACTGGGAGTGTGTGTGTGTGTGTGTGTGTGTGTGTGTGTGTGTGTGTGTGTGTGTGTGTGTGTGTGTGTGTGTGTGTGTGTGCCGTCGATGAGTTTGAAAAGAACAGGATGAAATAAAAATGATGCAGAATTTCAGACTAAAACTTGACCCTTTCAGTGCGAGATCTCTGAAATAAATGGTATACTTGTGGCGCAACTACTTTTTTTTTATTCGCTCGGTTTTCCTTCCTCCATTCTATTATCACAAAACATCAAATAAATAAAACCTACACTAAATATTACCAAGCAAGGTTTAGCCAGTGGAAAGTAATTGAGCTCGCGCGCGCTCACATACGCCAGAAACAAAGAAAGAAAATTTGCTCAATATTTTTCATAATCAATAAAATCCACCGTCTTTGCTTTGGTACCTTACTGGTGTGCAAATTGTATTTTTTTTATTTTTTTCTTGATAAATAAATAAATAAACTAATTTTTTTAAATAGGTGGCTCCAAGTGTATTTAGATGTTTACACTCTGACCGCGCACGCTCAGGTTGTCCAGGTGAGAATGCCTTTACCTGGTTTCAGTTTGTTCCAGGTAACGCTTGAAGAACAGAACAAAACAAGCGGAGGGGAAAAATGACTGTGACCAAGAGAGACCTGGCCGTGGCGACAAAATCATCATCATTATCATCATCATTATCATCATCATATGCTACTATAGTACTACTACTACCACTACTACTACTACTACTGCTACTACTACTACAATAATAATACTAATAATAATAATCATCATCATCATCATCATCATCATCATTATTATTATTATTATTATTGTTATTTTTTAATAATAATAATAATAATAATAGTAATAACAATCATCATCATCATCATCCTCATCACTAATCCTCTTCATATTTCATCCTTCTCCCTTCTCTCCCCTCCCCCCCATCTCATTCTTTCATCCCCTCCTTTCTCCCAGTTCCTTCTTCCCCTCCTCTCTCCTCCCCTTTCTCCATCCCTCCCCTTCCTCTCTCCAACCTCCCCTCCTCCCCCTCCTGTCTTCATCCCCTCATTCTGCTCTCTCCCACTTCATTCCCCTTCTCTTCTGAAACACAGCCAGACCGTCAGAGTGCAGGCAGTTTATTCTCTCTCTCTCTCTCTCTCTCTCTCTCTCTCTCTCTCTCTCTCTCTCTGTCTGTCTGTCTGTCTGTCTCTCTCTCTCTCTCTCTCTCTCTCTCTCGTTATTATTTGCTGTCTCTTTTCGTCTGTTCGGTTGTCTAATAATTTCTCTCTCTCTCTCTCTCTCTCTCTCTCTCTCTCTCTCTCTCTCTCTCTCTCTCTCTCCGCCGGCCACTTCGCCACTCTCGATCCTCCCCTCCTCCTCCTCCTCCTCAGCTTAGCATCTTTAAACGTCTTGCCGAAAAAGCAGAGGCTGGGGTCTCTCTCTCTCTCTCTCTCTCTCTCTCTGTTTACCTGCCTGAGTAAGATATCTATTGATCTATCTATCCATCTGTCTATCTACGTGTCTATCTGTCTATCTGTGTATGTCATTATCTGTCTACCTATCTCTCTTTCTACCTGTCTATCTGTTTGGTCATCTTTGTCACCTACCTATTGCTTATTCTACCTATCTGTCTATCTCTTTATCTATCTCTCTATCTATCTATTAATCTGTCTATCTATTTACATCCTATGCTTATCTATATGTGTGTCTATTGTAAATATATCTCTGTATATCTATCTATATCTGTCCATATCTATCTATATCTTTATCTATATGTAAACATCTATATATTTATATCTACTGTATCTATCTATGACTGTCTATCAGCCTATCTATCTATCTAACATTCCGTCTGTCTATCCATCTATGTCTATCAATCTATCTATCTACCGGTATCTAATTTTCCGTCTATCTATCCAGCTATCTGTCTATCAGCCTATCTAACATTCCGTCTATCTATCCGTGTATCTGTCTATCCGTCAGCCTACCTATCTATCTATCATTCCATCTGTCTATCCATTAACCTATCAACATATCTATCTATCTACCATCCCCTTTATCTATCCATCTATCTAACATTCCGTTTAACTATCCATATACCTGTCTATCTGTCTGTCTATATAATCAGCCTCAGTCCGTCCACAAGACAAAGGCCTCTCTAGTCTTTCTCCACTCCGGCCAATTAACCTGTCCTTTGCCTACCTGTGTGAAATTCTCTCTCCTTGTCTAACACCTTTCTTTACTGGCTTTTTTGTAGTTATCTTTATTGAATTTTGTGGCAGTGCTCTCTCTCTCTCTCTCTCTCTCTCTCTCTCTCTCTCTCTCTTTAGGAATAGCCCCAGTAAAGCGAGTGTGTTGTGGGGTTGGTGGGGCGGGGTGACATTTTAAAGCCCCTCTATGGCATGGGGTTGGGGGTTGGTGGGGAATGGGGGAGGGGGAGGATGGGGGAAGGAGATAGGATGAGGAGGATGGGGGAGAAGGATATGGTTGGGAGAATGGGGAGGGAGACTGGATGGGGGATAAGAGGGAATAGTATGGGGAAGATGGGGAGAATGGGGGAGATGGGAGGGGGAAAGGATGGAAGTATGGGGAAGATGAGAAGTGGGAAATGGTGGGGAGGATGAAGAGGAGGATTGGATGGGGAAGAAGATGGAATAGGATGGGGAGGATGGGGAGAATGGGGAATGATGGGGAGGGAGGGGGAACTGGAGGGGAGGGGATAGGAGGGGTATAAGATGGGGAGGGGGATAGGATGGCGAAGATGGGGGGAGGGAGAAGAGGAATGATGAGAGGATAGGAATGGGGAAAGGGATGGATATGAGGGGAGAGAGAGAGAGAGAGAGGAATATGAGGGGAGAAGAATTTGAAGGTGGGGAGGGACTGAGATAGGAGGAGGGAGAGAAGTTTGGAGGGGGGAGGAAATGTGGAATGAGAGGGACTAGAGCGGAAGGGTTGGAGAAAAGTGGAGGGAGGGGAGGAAGAACAGGAGGAGGAGGAAGAGAGGAGAGAGAGAGAGGGGACGAGGAGCTAGGAGTGGAGGGATACTGGAGGGAGAGGAGAAGATTACTGAGGAGGAATGGAGCAGAATTATCTATATTTCTCATACGAAAAGTAAAACAGGGGATATATCAGGCTACATAACAGTAATGATGATGATGATGGTGATGACAACAGTAATAATAATAAAAATAATAATGATAATAATAATAATAATAATAATAATAATAATAAAACTTAAAATATAAAAATTATTGTTCAGAGCTAGAGGTCAGAGATAATTCTTCATTTCATGTTTCTCAGCAATCCTCATTTTTCCTTCCCCTTGCCCCCCTTCTTCTCTCTCCTTCCTCCATCCTCCTCCTCTTCCTTCTCCTCCTCCTCCTTTCCCTCCTATTTTGTTTTTGTCATTTTCTCATCTTCCCCATATCCTCTTTTCTCCTACCCCTCCCCCTCTTCCTTCTTTCCTTCCCTCCTTCTTCCTCCTTCTCTTCCCTCTCTTCTTCTTCCTCCTCTTCCTCCTTTTCCTTTTTTCCCCTTCCTCTCTTGCTTCTTCCCTCTTCTTCCTTCCTTGCTCCTCCTGCTCCTTCCTTCCTTCCTCCTCCTGCTCCTTCTTTCCTTCTCCTCTTCCTGCTTCCTCCTCCTCTTCCTCTACCGGTACCTCATCTCCGTTTTTCCCCTCCCTCAATGCTTCCTAAGTTCCTATTACATTACCTTTCCCCTTCCAATCAAATTTTCCCACCTGTCCTACACCTGTACACTCTTCCTCTATTCCACTCCAAATTAGTTTCCCCTCGTCTCCCCGCTTGATCAGCTTCTCTCTCTCTCTCTCTCTCTCTCTCTCTCTCTCTCTCTCTCTCTCTCTCTCCTTGCTATAAGTTTTCCTTGATGTGTTTTCTCCCTCTGCGTGACAGTCTCTCTTTTTCCTACCCTTCCTCACACACACGCACTTCCATCTTAATCACTCTCTCTCTCTCTCTCTCTCTCTCTCTCTCTTCCTCCTCTCTTCCATCTCCACCTCTCTTTTCATTCTCTTCCTCTTCCTTCTATTCACACCTTTATTGCTTTCTCCTCTCCTTCCTAGTCACCAGTCTTCCTCATTCCCTCTCCATCTCTGCACCTCTCTTCTCCTTCTCTCCTCTCTCTTTCTCTCTTCTCTACCTTTATCGCTCCACTCTTCTTCCTCGTCCTCTCTTCATCTTTATCATCAATCTTCCTCCCCCGCCCTTTCCACATATATTGCCATTTCCCTCGCCTTTCCTTTTTTTCCTCTCTTTCTTCTCTTCCTTCCCTCCTCCCAACTCTCTCTCTCTCTCTCTCTCTCTCTCTCTCTCTCTCTCTCCTACCTTTCCTCCTTCCCTTCCTTCCCTCCATTCACGGTTCATATCATCCCTCTATACATTTTCAGTCATTTTCCAATCTTTTTTCCTTTTATGCTCTTTTCCATTTCTTCTCCCCCCCCCCTCTCTCTCTCTCTCTCTCTCTCTCACTTTTCCTTCTACTCGTATTTCTCCTATTTCCCTCCCTCCCCCCTTTTCTCCTTCCTCATTCATTCACACTCACGACCCTCTCTCCCTCCAACACGCCTCTCCCTCACTCTCTCACTTTTCTCTCACTTTTCTCCCAGAGTGTGGCAAACCTCCCTTGTTCCTCCTCCTTGATAGAGATTGACGCCTCTCTTTACCACCAATACCCCCCCCCTCTCTCTCTCTCTCTCTCTCTCTCTCTCTCTCTCTCTCACTCTCTCTCTCTCCCTGGCAATTCATTCTCCCTGCTTTTCATTCTTGTCATGCTTTGCTTCCCTCCTGTGTCTGTCTGTCTTTTCATCTGTCTATCTCACTTTCTATCTATGTCTGTCTGTCTATCAGTCTATCTGTCTGTCCATCTATCTACCGTAAATCTATTTATTTCTTCACTTTTCCCCCCTTCTCTCTCTGTCTGTCTGTCTGTCTGTCTGTCTCTCTCTCTCTCTCTCTCTCACACACACACACACACACACACACACACACACACTATCTACCTTAATTTGCATATATTAAGTACGCACACACACACACACACACACACACACACACACACACACACACACACACACACACATTTATTTATTTATTACTAAGGTGCTCTCCCAGTTCTATACTTCACCTTTCAGGTCGAGGACTTCACATCTTAACAAAATCCTTCAATTATTCTTTTTCATTATTTACTTATTATTTACCTGGCATAGATACGTAACCTTATCTCAGCTCAGATGATGGCCAGGTGTAGTCGGATTGGGGGATAAATTCGACTAGTAACCAAGGAGACTCATTCGTACCTCATACCTAGAGCCCATCGAATTTCATGCCAACATGTAACACAGAATAGAAGGGTAAGGTGTAACTGGCAAAATAAATCGCTTAGGAAAAGATGTTAGGGACCTAAATTTTGACACTGAGTCGTCCTGTTCCATCTTAAGAAAAACTGATAATTCCAGACGATTTTATTCAGCTTATTGAGAGAGAGAGAGAGAGAGAGAGAGAGAGAGAGAGAGAGAACGAAGGAGTAGATGTAAAGAGGAATAAGAGGATGAAGATGGTTTGAACAGTTTGTGAAAAGATACAGACGGGGAGGAAATGAACCGTGAATGGAGGGAGGGAAGGAGGAAGGGAGGGAAGAGATAAGAAGAGGAGGAGGAGAAGAAGGAGAAAATGAAGATGATGATGAAAAGGAAGAAAAGGAGAGAGAGAGAGAGAGAGAGAGAGAGAGAGAGAGAGAGAGAGAGAGAGAGAGAGAGAGGAAGTTGTGAAAAGACAGTGCGAGGAGAGAAAATGAGACACAGACATGGAAGAGAGAAGATGATGGAGTTACAATAAGAGGAAGAGAAAGAAAAGAGAGGGGAAGAGAGGGAGAGGGAGAATGAAGAGAAATAAATGATTCTAAAATACCTATCTATCAATCTATCTATCTATTTGTCTGCTTGCCTATCTGGATGTGGGCAGGTCAGGTCCTTTGTAGAGCAGATAACAGATGGACAGCCGGGGTAATAGACTGGCAGCCAAGAGATGGAGTGAGAGGAAGAGGCAGACACAGAACAAGATGGAGAGATGGAGTGAGAGGAAGAGGCAGAGAACAAGATGGAGAGATGGAGTGAGAGGAAGAGGCAGAGAACAAGATGGAGAGATGGAGTGAGAGGAAGAGGCAGACACAGAACAAGATGGAGATGGAGTGAGAGGAAGAGGCAGAGAACAAGATGGAGAGATGGAGTGAGAGGAAGAGACAGACACAGAACAAGATGGAGAGATGGAGTAAGAGGAAGAGACAGAGAACAAGATGGAGAGATGGAGTGAGAGGAAGAGGCAGACAGTGAGTAAGATGGAGTGATGGAGTGAGAGGAAGAGGCAGAGAACAAGATGGAGAGATGGAGTGAGAGGAAGAGGCAGAGAACAAGAAGGAGAGATGGAGTGAGAGGAACAGGCAGAGAACAAGATGGAGAGATGGAGTGAGAGGAAGTGGAAGAGACCAAGATGGAGAGATGGAGTGAGAGGAAGAGGCAGACAGGGAACAAGATGGAGAGATGGAGTGAGAGGAAGAGGCAGAGAAGAAGATGGAGAGATGGACTGAGAGGAAGAGACAGAGAACAAGATCGAGATATGGGGTGAGAGGAAGAGGAAGAGAACATGATGGAGAGATGGTGTGAGAAGAAGAGGAAGAGAACATGATGGAGATATGGAGTGAGAGGAAGGGGCAGACAGAGACCAAGATGGAGAGATGCAGTGAGAGGAAGAGGCAGAAAACAAGATGGAGAGATGGACTGTGAGGAAGAGGCAGACAGTGAGCAAGATGGAGATATGGAGTGAGAGGAAGAGGCAGACAGAGAACATGGTGGAAAGATGGAGAGAGAGAAAGAGGCAGACAGAGAACAAGTTGGAGAGATATATTTTCATGAAGTGCTGGGACTGGATGCAACAGCTAATAGCCAGAAGGTAAGAGTGGAGAAAGTTAGGAAAGGCCTTTGTCTAGTGGTGGAGAAAGTTGGGAAAGGCCTTTGTCTTGTGGTGGAGAAAGTTGGGAAAGGCCTTTGTCTTGTGGTGGAGAAAGTTGGGAAAGGCCTTTGTCTTGTGGTGGAGAAAGTTGGGAAAGCCTTTGTCTAGTGTTGGAGAAAGTTGGGAAAGGCCTTTGTCTTGTGGTGGAGGAAGTTGGGAAAGGCCTTTGTCTTGTGGTGGAGAAAGTTGGGAAAGCCTTTGTCTAGTGTTGGAGAAAGTTGGGAAAGGCCTTTGTCTAGTGGTAGAGAAAGTTGGGAAAGCCTTTGTCTTGTGGTGGATTGTACAGGCAGAGGATGATGATAATAATGATGATGACGATAATGATGATGATGATATCCGACATTCAGTTTCATTTAACTTATGGTCTCCAATTAGTATAACACACACACACACACACACACACACACACACACACACACACACACACACACACACACACACACACACACACACACACACACACACACACACACACACACACA
>NC_137069.1:36144003-36186503 GCF_032717465.1 Coenobita brevimanus
CACACAGCATATAAATACTCTCACACAAACCCAATTTTAGCGAAGGAAATGGAGTGGGTCAGTGAATTAGCGAGGGACAAGAATTTATCAGATCAAAGAGAGAGAGACGAGATGAGACACAAGGAAGAGGGAAGAATAATGCAGACCAAGCAGAGATGCAGAGACTGCAGAAAAGGCAAAGGAGAGAGCAGGGGAAGCAGAAGAGAGCAGGAGAACTAAAGAGAGAGAGCAGAAGGGGAGAAAGATGGAGGAAGAGAATGAGGAAGAAAGAGGAAGTAGATGACAGGGTGACTGGGAGAAGGGATGTGTTGTTGAGTTGAGTCAGACACAAAGAGAGAGAGAGAGAGAGAGAGAGAGAGAGAGAGAGAGAGAGTACCGGTAAAGCAAAGCGAATAATGTCACACTAAACGAAAACAGCACTCGAAACAAAACTGAATTAGTCGAAATAAAGAGACAAAAAAAAACTAAATACAAAAATAATACATGAGATCTAGTAAAGCATTAACCCTCTCTTGGTCGGAACAACTCTAGAATTCTGCTCTAGATAAGGCCAGACGATTTTTTTCAGTTGAGAGTGAGTTATAGAGCCTGGGAAGGTTGATGAAGGGCAGGGTCCTAAAGATAAACAATCTCGGAGGCTGGGAAGAGGAAGGACAAAAAGGAAGGGCAAGAAGGAAGGACAGGAAGGAAGAACAGGAAGGAAGGACAAAAGGGAAGGACAAGAAGGAAGGAAAAGAGGGAAGGACAAGAAGGAAGGACAGGAAGGAAGGACAAAAGTGAAGGACAGGAAGGAAGGACAAAAGGGAAGGACAAGAAGGAAGAAAAATAGGGAAGGACAAGAAGGAAGAACATAAAGGAGGGACATAAAGGAAGGACATGAAGGAAGGGCAAGAAAGGAGGACAGGAATGAAGGACGGGATGGAAGGACAAAGAGGAAGGACAGGAATGAAGGACAGGAAGGAAGAACAGGAAGGAAGGACAAAAGGGAAGGACAAGAAGGAAGGAAAAGAGGGAAGGACAAGAAGGAAGGACAGGAAGGAAGGACAAAAGTGAAGGACAGGAAGGAAGGACAAAAGGGAAGGACAAGAAGGAAGAAAAATAGGGAAGGACAAGAAGGAAGAACATAAAGGAGGGATATAAAGGAAGGACATGAAGGAAGGGAAAGAAAGGAGGACAGGAATGAAGGACGGGATGGAAGGACAAAGAGGAAGGACAGGAATGAAGGACAGGAAGGAAGGGCAAGAGGGAAGAACTGGAAGGAAGGAAAGGAGGGAAGGACATGAAGGAAGAAAGATAAAAGCAAGAAAATACAGCAAGCAAAGCAATATCCATTCAGTATGACCAAAAGTAAAGTACAAAAGAGCAAAAAACGGTGCACTAACAAACGGTACATCAGCCTTAAACGTAGATATGGTGTACCGGCCATGTGGGGTACAGAAAAACAAGAGAGGTACACTTAAGACGGTCCAGGTGTAAAAGATTGGTACGATCGATATAAAGAACATGAAAATATCTTGAAAAAAAATGGTACAGTATTGCAAGAACGGTACAGTCCTGTTAGGACTCCATATTATAAGTACAATTAATTATAGAAAACATGATAGATAGATAGATAAATAGACAGACAGATAGAAGCAGCAAGTCAGAGGTATTGTGTCTGCGAGAATTGAGCAATGCTAAACATGCTTACACACTCTAACTCAAGGAATGCTTTATAGGCACACGACAGCGCCCAGTGACCATACACACACATACTCACACACAGGTTTCTAGAACATTCCAACAAGAGTGTAACACACGTGACACGACCCCTGGTACACCAGAATTTAGGAAGCAGAGCTCAGAAGGAGGTTAGCCATGGAATCGACAGGTAGTAGCGAGAAGGAGCCTAGCAACATGGGAGAGAGAGAGAGAGAGAGAGAGACAGGGAGGTTAGCTCACGGGACACTCTATACTTCACTTCCTGTGTGAGAGACTTTGTTAATATTTCCACGACAAATAAAAATAGTCTCATACTATTCTTTACCTCTTCTGTCATTGCATGACAAATGGGAACCAAGATTATCTACCTACAAAACTACTCACGTATAACAACAGCTCGTCCACGAGTCTAATATGTATAACAGATCTACAAAACTACACTACAAGTTTCTACAAAGTTATTGTGAGATATGGCGGCAGCGAACGTACGAACCTCGTCTACGAATCAACAGTGAATTCCTACAAAATACAAGCCTACAAGCCTACTAGCCTATGAGTCTACAAATCTACAAGCCTACAAGCCTATGAGTCTACAAGCCTACGAGTCTACGAGTGTACAGTTGATTCTGCATTATCAAGATTGAAAACAAAAAATACCTCTCACAACCAACAACTCACAACCAGCTCCTGACAGTATTCTCTCCAAGCCCCCCTCCGTCTCCACGATCATCACGCTGATTTAGAAGTGATCACACGACGTCTTGCCAGTAGTTTAACAATGCACTGATACAAACAGTCTTCCAATTTCTACGACGAACCAACGAACTACAACCATGTACGATCAACTACAAGTAACAACTCTACAAGTCGTCTGTATAATCTTCTACACGCACCTACAAGTAGCGACAGTCTTCATCCCACAACGAGTAAATCACAGAGAAAAGGACGGAGAATACATCGAGAAAAAAACAAAGAAACAAACGAAGAGTGAGACACGACTCACAACTCACAACCACCAGACCTCACCCTCCTCTCTCTGCTACATCCACCAACCTCCACCGCTGACGCAGGAGTGAAGAGGTCAAGACGATGATACAAATACCAAGCCCATATTCACAACTCATCTTACTCAATCATCTTCACTCAAATTACTCATCGCTACTCTGTTACACACCACAGCTACAAGTGTGAGAAGTCGACGTCATCATGCATGCTTGCTGAAACGACGCCACGTCAGTCAACTCACCACCTGCACCATCACTAACACCATTCCCACCACGGTAAAAATTAGTGAGTTACAGTTACTTCATTTATACGATACACAGTGATAGACAACACATTTTGAACAAACATTTAAACCCGCTGTATAATTACAACTTAAATACGTATACCTACTTCAGATATATGAAAATTCAATCACTAAATACTTGCACCAACAATAAATATTCTGCACTGTATATATTCATTCATTTATTATTGCATTTATTTACTACCAACGAGTGTTACCATTTATACGTACATAAAATACGTGTTTCATACATACAGCTATACATTATTACATCTACAAAGTAATAAAGAAAATATACTATCACAGTTACTCAGTGAGCGATTAAAAGAACTGTATTAAATATTTATTAATTAAAGCTACCTAGTGGAAACAGTTACATTAAGTTACAAGGAAAACCAGAAAAAAAGAAATGGCCAACACAAATGACGTTAGCAAGAATGTACATCAACACAATCGTGAAGACAAAGATTTCCACACAGTGCTGACAAATATATAGCCCACGATAGGTACATATGAACAAGTCAGTGTATATAGTTAATACTGTATATAGTGTATATATATTTTTTATATAAAATAACAAAATATGGGGCTATATAATATCATTTTCAGTAATATCTGTGCAATATAAAGTAAACCTTAAAAAAGGGTCCCAAGGGAATTAGCCAGCAATTATGCAACCTCGAATAACACCGAAAAAGCATAGACAAACGAAGAAAAACAGACTATAGAAAATCAATACATAAAAAAAAAGAAACAAAAGAAAATGAAAAAAGAAAGAAATAGAGTAAGGTCAAATAACAAACAAATGAAAATAAGTGTAAGTGTTACTACAAATACCAAAATACCACATAAATTACAAACAAAAAAGCAAATTATTGTCTCCACGGCCATACCACGTTGAGTACACCGCTTCTTGTCCGATCAGCGAAGTTAAGCAACGTTGGGTCTGGTCAGTACTTGGATGGGTGACCGCCTGGGAACACCAGATGCTGTTGGCATCCCTACGTGTCAAGTGGGGTTGGTGGAGGATTAGTGCCCCTCCCTGTAAAACAATTAACTCTAAGCTCTTGGCCACCCCGTCTGGGATTCATGGCGTCTGGCAATGAATGAATGAATTGTCTCCACAAGCTAGTGGCATGGCACATCATATCATCGCCCGCAGCATGACCGGATTCAATGTCAGGACTGCAATTATTACAATTATGTAACTACAAACGATATGTAACAATTATGTAACCACAAACGATTGCGTTATGTTACACTTGCCACAATTATGTAACTACAAACAATATGTAACAATTATGTAACGACAAACGATTGCATTATGTTACACTTGCTACAATTATGTAACTACAAACAATATGTAACAATTACGTAACGACAAACGATTGCATTATGTTACACTTGCTGCAATTATGTAACTACAAACAATATGTAACAATTATGTAACGACAAACGATTGCATTATGTTACACTTGCTACAATTATGTAACTACAAACAATATGTAACAATTATGTAACAGTTGCATTAACAAGATGTAACTTTTATGTAACTTTAAGTACAATTATAAGGCCAATACAGTTATGTAACAGTTGCATTAACAAAATGTAACTACAATTATAAGGCCAACACAAACATGTCAAAGTTGCATTAACAAAATGTAACTACAATTATAAGGCCAACACAATTATGTAACAGTTGCATTAACAAAATGTAACTACAATTATAAGGCCAACACAATTATGCATTACTCCAATATTATGTAACAATTCATACAATATTACAATTATTACTACAATGTTACTACAATATTATGTAACAAGTCATACAATAATCATATTACATTTATTCAAATATGTATACATCTATCTATCTATCTATTGCCAGACGCCTCAATCCCGTTTGGGGTGGCCACAAACAAATCGCCTCCAAGTCGCCCTGTCCCCCGCCATTTCACTGCCCTGCTCCCAACTCACACCCCCCTCTCTCATGTACCTCTCCACCCCATCCCTCCATCTCATCCTCTGCCTCCCCCTCCCTCTTTCCCCCTCCACCTCACTCACATACATTCTCTTCGTCAGTCTTTCACCCTCCATCCTCTCCACATGGCCAAACCACCTCAGTGTGTTCCTCATAACGCTTCCTATCACATCCACATCAACAACACAACGCTCCTTTATATCCTCATTCGTCAGCCTATCTCTCCAAGTGACTCCACAGGCTCCTCTTAAATAACTCATTTCCACTGCTCTCACTCTTGACTTGTGTCCTTCCAACAACGTCCAAGCTTCACTTCCGTACGTTAGAGTTGGTATCACAATACTGTCATGTAGTAACTTAAAATGTAATATTACTAGATCATTGCAATTTACTATGAATATTATATGTATACAATATTATAATCAATATTATGTACTAATAGATTAGCATATGTCAATGATAACTGCTGTCGGAGGACCTCCAGCGGCGTGACCAAGCAATGTTAGGACTCTATATTATAAATACAATTAATTATAGAAAACATGATAGATTGATAGATAGATAGACAGACAGATAGAAGCAGTAAGTAAGAGGTATTGTGTCTGCGAGAATCGAGCAATGCTAAACATGCTTACACACTCTAACTCAAGGAATGCTTTATAGGCACACGATAGCGCCTAGTGACCATACACACACATACACACATACTTACACACAGGTTTCTAGAACATTCCAACAAGAGTGTAACACACGTGACACGACCCCTGCTACACCAGAATTTAGGAAGCAGAGCTCAGAAGGAGATTAGCCATAGAACCGACAGGTAGTAGCGAGAAGGAGCCTACCAACATGGGCGAGAGGGTGGAAGAGAGAGAGAGAAAGCGAGACAGGGAGGTTAGCTCACGGGACACTCTATACTTCACTTCCTGTGTGAGAGACTTTGTTAATATTTCCACGACAAATAAAAATAGTCCCATACTATTCTTTACTTCTTCTGTCATTGTGTGTTAGGACTCCATATTATAATTACAAATCATAATAAATAGATAGATAGAGAGACAGATAGAAGCAGGGAGTCAGATGATGAGAAGGTATTGTGTCTGCGAGAATCGAGCAATGCTAAACATGCTTACACACTCTTAACTCAAGGAATGCTTGATAGGCACACGACAGCGCCTAGTGACCATACACACACATACACACATACTCACACACAGGCTTCTTAAACTTTCCACTCACAAGGAACACACACGTGACACACCCCTGCTACACCAGAATTTAGGAAAGAGAGCTCAGAAGGAGACAAGCCTTAGAACAGTCAGGTCAGAAAAAGAAAGGGCTTAGCAACTTGAGAGAGAGAGAGAGAGGGAGCCAGAGCGAGACAGAGAGATAGCTAGCGGGACTCTATACTCCGCTCTGTGTGAGAGACTTGTTAATATTTCCAAGACAAATAAAAATAGTCCCATACTATTCTTTACCTCTCCTGTCACTACATGACAATTGGGAAGCTACTCCAAGATATAAAAACCGCTCGTCCATAAGTCTAATATATATATAACTCAACCACAAAGGAACCACAAAGTCTTTTATGACATTTAGTCATTTTATGACATTTGGTGGCAGCGGACGTATACGAACCTCGTCTACGAATCAACAGTGAATTCCTACAAAATATCAAGATTGAAAACAAAAAAATACCTCTCACAACCAACAACTCAACCAGCTCCTGACAGTATTCTCTCCAACCAGCCCCCTCCGTCTCCCCGATCATCATGCTGATGCAGAGCTACCAGTGTGGGAAGTTGACGTCACCATACGTGTGCTGAGACGACGCCAAGCCGTGTGTCTGACACCCCACAACACGCCAATCAACCCGTGAAGAACAACGCTATCACCACGTGCAACACCACCCACACCATTCCCACCACGGTAAAAATTAGTGAGTTACATAGTTACTTCATTTATACAATACACAGTGATAGACAATAAGCTTCTGCACAAACATATAAAACGTGCTGTATAGTTACAAATTAAATACACATACTTACTTCAGTTATCTGCTAACTCAAACACTAAATAATCACCAACAATAAATATTTTACACTGTAAATATTCATTCATTTATTATAACATTTATTTACTACCAACGAGTGTTACCATTTATACCTACATAAAATACGTGTTTCATACATACAACTATACATTATTACATCTACAAAGTAATAAAGAAAATATACCATCACAGTTACTCAGTGAGCAATTAAAAGAACTGTATTTAACATTTATTAATTAAAGCTACCTAGTGGAAACAGATAAATTAAGTTACAAGGTAAACTAGAAAAAAAAAAATGGCCAACACAAATGACGTTAGCAAGAGTGAACATTTTCAACACAATCGTGAAGACAAAGATTTCCACACAGTGCTAACACATATATTGCCCATGATAGGTACAAGTGAACAACAAGTCAGTGTATATAGTTAATACTGTATATATGTATATATATTTTTTATATAAAATAACAAAATATGGGACTATATAATATCATTTTCAGTAATACCTGTGCAATATAAACTAAACTTTAAAAAAGTACCCCAAGGAAATTAGCCAGTAATTATGCAACCATGAACATGGAAAAAGCGTACACAAGCGAAGAAAAACAAACTATATAAAATCAATACATACAAAAAAAAAAAAAAAAAAAAAAGTAAGAAAGAAAAAAGAGAAATAGAGTAAGATCACATAACAAACAAATGAAAATAAGTGTAAGTGTTACTACATATGTCAAAATACCACATAAACTACAAACAAAAAAGCAAATTGTTGTCTCCACAAGCAAGTGGCATGACACATCATCACTATCATCGACCGCAGCATATGTTTAGACTGCAATTATTACAATTATGTAACTACAAACGATATGTAACAATTATGGAACGACAAACGATTGCATTATGTTACACTTGCTACAATTATGTAACTACAAACAATATGTACCAATTTATGTAACAGTTGCATTAACAAGATGTAACTTTTATGTAACTTTAACTACAATTATGTAACTACAAACGATATGTAACAATTATGTAACGACAAACGATTGCATTATGTTACACTTTGCCAATTAACAGTTGCATTAACAAAATGTAACTACAACTATAAGGCCAACACAATTATGCATTAACACAATATTTTGTAACAATTCATAAAATGTTACAATTATGTAGTACCACAATGTTAGTACATTATTATAAGTCATACAATTATAGCACAATTCTGTATTACCAGTATCATCATACAAGTTAGGTGAAATATTAGACATTACTAAAGTGATAACTCTATGTAATGTATAACCTAGCAGTATTACCATTGCACAATTATATGCGTACGTCTGTTGTACATGCACGTCTTACAAAGCGTTATACAACAACCATTGCATTTATTCAAATATGTATACAACTTGTTTAAAATGTAATATTACTGAATAATCACTATTTACTATGAATATTATATGTATACAATGTTCATACAATTATGTTACTTTTACAGTATTATGTATTTCACTTAATTAGCTTATAAGTTCATTATAATGTGTATATAATATGTATTAATATGTTATGACTATTAACTGTTGATGGTACGCCATTTTCGCGCGGCCGAGCAATGTGTTAGGACTCCATATTATAATTACAAATCATAATAAATAGATAGATAGAGAGACAGATAGAAGCAGGGAGTCAGATGATGAGAAGGTATTGTGTCTGCGAGAATCGAGCAATGCTAAACATGCTTCCACACTCTTAACTCAAGGAAAGCTTGATAGGCACACGACAGCGCCTAGTGACCATACACACACATACACACATACTCACACACAGGCTTCTTAAACATTCCACTCACAAGAAACACACGTGACACACCCCTGCTACACCAGAATTTAGGAAAGAGAGCTCAGAAGGAGACAAGCCTTAGAACAGGCAGGTCAGAAAAAGAAAGGGCTTAGCAACTTTAGAGAGAGAGAGAGGGAGCCAGAGCGAGACATAGAGATAGCTAGCGGGACTCTGTACTCCACTCTGTGTGAGAGACTTGTTAATATTTCCAAGACAAATAAAAATAGTCCCATACTATTCTTTACCTCTCCTGTCACTACATGACAAATGGGGAGCTACTCCAAGATATAAAAACCGCTCGTCCATAAGTCTAATATATATATAACTCAACCACAAAGGAACCACAAAGTCTTTTATGACATTTAGTCATTTTATGACAATTGCATGACAAATGGGAACCAAGATTATCTACTTACAAAACCACTCACGTATAACAACCGCTCGTCCACGAGTCTAATATGTATAACTGGTCTACAAAACACACTACAAGTTTCTACAAATTATATTGTAAGAGTCCTACAGGGGTACACTTGCTCAGCTGTGAGGGTTTAGGGATAAAATGCGGTACAGCTAAACGAGAATGGTACAGTGTAACTACAAAGCCACAGTGAACACAGACTGCTGGGACCAAAATAAAAAATAAGCTATAGCAAAAGGACAGCGGTACAAAGCGACGCAAGCAGTACAATATGACAGGAACGGTACGGCAGCCCTACAGGAGGCAATAGGGTACAGGTTGAGGGGTACCAAGCCGGATGGAGGTGGGGCAAAGCCGGACAAAGCCTGCCAGCCTGCCACAAAGTCGACACCCTCTTCACTGATATCAAGCCTGGTCTGGAAATTAAATTGGTTTCACTTTATTTCCCTCTGCCTGCCTGCCTACCTCCTATAGTGCTGCCTCACCGTCTACCTGGTTCTTCTACCTGCTTGTCTGCCTATCACATATAATGCTGCCTATCTGCCAACCTGTGCCTGTCTCTACCTGGCGTACTGATTGGTCTACCTGCCCCTTTGTTTACCTGTGTTTGGTGTGGTGCAGCCTCTACCTATCTTATTTACCTGCTTACCTGCTGCTTATCATCTACCTTCACTCCTCTGCTGTCCCTACTTAGCAATCTAGTGCCATATCACCTAACACAGTGCTGCCTACCTTAACACTCAACCTGATCGATTTAGTTTTCTCGGGGATAATTGGTAATAGTAGCTAGATGAAAGAAGAATTAAAAAAAAAAAAAAACAAGCCACATAAGGATAAGAGATACACCCACACCCACACCCACACCCTCTCAAACGACACCCCCATACACACCCACACCCCTCTCCCCCCACAGCCACACACAGCCATGCACGTAAAGGGGAATAAATCACACACACACACACACACACACACACACACACACACACACAGATGAGGGTCTAATATCTTTTTATAGCTGAGAGGTGAGGTCTTATAGAGAGAGAGAGAGAGAGAGAGCTCAACCATCCTTCGAACTGAAACCCGAATTTACTCCATTCTGCTGGAGTGACTCGACCGATTGGCCAAAAATATTCCAAGTAAGAGAATTCGCGCACCAAAAAAAGAAAAAAAAAAAAACGAATTTTGGCGCGGGGGAGGGGGAGGGGGAGGGGGTGCGGGAGCCGAGGTGAACCTGAAGACCGAAAGCTTCAGTTGTGACATGTTTACGAGTGGGTGTGAGAGGATCCGTCTTGCTCACTGGTTCGGCTACACAGTGAGGCCGACGGGGAACTTTGGGCCGATCATTCCAGACTTCTTTTTCGTAGTAATTACCGCGGAGAGAGAGAGAGAGAGAGAGAGAGAGAGAGAGAGAGAGAGAGAGAGAGAGAGAGAGAGAGAGAGAGAGAGAGAGAGAGAGAGAGAGAGAGAGAGAGAGAGAGAGAAAGGAGAGAGAGAGAGAGAGAGAGAGAGAGAGAGAGAGAGAGAGAGACGAAGTTGTCCAATCTCCGAAATGATATTGCTGGGCTAAGCAGTTTTTACGGTGTTTTGTTTTTGCTGTTGTTTTTGTTAGTTAGTAGTAGTAGTAGTAGTAGTAGTAGTAATCTTAGGCTACTGTTATTACTACCTTTACTCCTATTGCCAGTGATACCGCTATGTAGAGGAGGAGGGGAGGACCGAGGACGAGATGGGGGTATATGAATGAGGGTGGTGTGAGTTGGAGGGAAGGCGGCCTGATGGCGGGGGAAAGATGGCCAAGGGCAGGGTGACATGGAAGTGAGTTATTCGTGGACCACCCCCTCCGGGATTAAGGAGTCTGGGTATAGACAGATAGATAGATAGATAGATAGACAGATAGATAGACAGACAGATACCAGATATGCAGGTGGATACACAAATAGACAGACAGATAGATAGATAGACAGATACCAGATATGCCGGTGGATACACAGATAGATAGATAGAGATAAATAGATAGATAGACACAGATACCAGATATGCAGGTGGATACACAAATAGATAGATGGATATATAGACAGACAGATACCAGATATGCAGGTGGATACACAAATAGATAGATAGATAGATAGATAGATAGGTCGGTAGGTAGATTGGTCGGTAGGTAGATAGGTCGGTAGGTTGGTAGGTAGGAAGGTAGGTAGGTATGAAGGTAGGTAGGTAGGTAGGTATGAAGGTAGGTAGGTAGGTAGGTATGAAGGTAGGTAGGTAGGTAGGCAGACAGGTAGGTCGGTCGGTGTGTATGTGGTAGGACTCCATATTATAATTGCAAATCATACTAGATAGATAGATAAATAGATAGATAGACAGCCCTCTGCGAGCCTGGGAAAAGGAAATGAGGTTTGCAAGTTACACTGAGGAAAGCTGACGACAGCGGCCAGTAAGGAGATGATGCAGTTAGCTGTCAGCAGTCCTCTCGTGAACAAAGACCTAGTCCATCCACGAGGAACACACGTGACACACCCCTGCTACACCAGAATTTAGGAAAGAGAGCTCAGACGGAGGTTAGCGACAGAACAGGCAGGAGGAGAAGGGGACAAGCGATACTCGAAGCAGGTCGAAGGGGAGAAGAGCTTAGCAACTCGAGAGACAGAGAGAGAGAGAGGGAGCGAGACTCTATATTCCGCTTTGTGTGAGAGACTTGTTAATATTTCCAAGACAAATAAAAATAGTCCCATACTATTCTTTACCTCTCCTGTCACTACATGACAAATGGGAAGTTACTACAAGATATAAAAGCCGCTCGACCACAAGTCTAAAATATATATATATATAACTCAACTACAACTCAAGCACAAAGAACCACAAAGTATTTTATGACACAAAGTCATTTATGACATTTGGTAGCAGCGAACGTATACGAACCTCGTCTACGAATCAACATTAAATTCCTACAAAATATCAAGATTGAAAACAAAAATAATATCTCTCTCAACCAACAATACAACCAGCTCCTGACACTTCTCTCCAACCAGCCCCCTCCGTCTCCCAGATCATCATGCTGATGCAGAGGTCAAGAGATCACACGACGCCTTGCAAGTAGTTTAACAAAATATTGATACGATCTTGCAATTTCTACGACGAATCAGCGAACTACAACCATCTACAATCAACTACAATTAACAACTCTACGTCGTCTATATAATCTTCTACACGCACCTACAAGTAGCGGCAGTCTTCATCCCACAACGAGTAAATCACTAGAGAAAAGGACCGAGAAAACATCGACATAGAAAAACGGAACAAACAAACGAAGAGTGAGACACGACTCATAACTCATCTTACTCACTCATCTTCACTCAAGTTACTCATCGCTACTCATTCACTCACCACAGCTACCAGTGTGGGAAGTTGAGGTCATCATGCGTGCTTGCTGAAAATATGCCACGTTAGTCAACACACCACCTGCACCACCACTCACACCATTCCCACCACGGTAAAAATTAGTGAGTTACATAGTTACTTCATTTATACAATACACAGTGATAGACAATAAGCTTCTGCACAAACATATAAAACGTGCTGTATAGTTACAGCTTAAATACACATACTAACTTCAGTTATCTGCATAACTCAAACATTAAATAATCACCAACAATAAATATTCTACACTGTATATATTCATTCATTTATTATAACATTTATTTACTACCAACGAGTGTTACCATTTATACCTACATAAAATACGTATTTCATACATACAGCTATACATTATTACATCTACAAGTGATAAAGAAAATATACCATCACAGTTACTCAGTGAGCGATTAAAAGAACTGTATTAAACATTTATTAATTAAAGCTACCTGGTGGAAACATATAAATTAAGTTACAAGGTAAACTAGAGAAAAAAAAAAATGGCCAACACAAATGGCGTTAGCAAGAGTGAACATTTTCAACACAATCGTGAAGACAATGATTTCCACACAATGCTGACACATATATTGCCCACGATAGGTACAGGTGAACAACAAGTCAGTGTGTATAGTTAATACTGTATATAGTGTATATATTTTTTATATAAAATAACAAAATATGGGACTATATAATATCATTTTCAATAATATCTGTGCAACATAAACTAAACTTAAAAAAAAAAAAAAAGTATCCCAAGGAAATTAGCCAGTAATTATGCAACCATGAACAACATGGAAAAAGCGTACACAAGCGAAGAAAAACAAACTATAGAAAATCAATACATACAAAAAAAAAAAATAAAAGAAAGAAAGAAAGAAAAAGTAAGAAAGAAAAACGAGAGAAATAGAGTAAGATCACATAACAAACAAATGAAAATAAGTGTAAGTGTTACTACATATGCCAAAATACCACATAAACTACGAACAAAAGAGCAAATTGTTGTCTCCACAAACAAGTGGCATGGCACATCATCACTATCATCGACCGCAGCATATGTTAGGACTGCAATTATTACAATTATGTAACTCCATATTATAATTATGTAACGACAAACGATTACATTATGTTACACTTGTTACAATTATGTAACTACAAACAATATGTACCAATTTAAGTGACAGTTGCATTAACAAGATGTAACTTTTATGTAACCTTAACTACAATTATGTAACTACAAACAATACTACAAACAATAAGTATCATTTCTGTGACAGTTGCATTAACAAGATGTAACTTTTATGTAACTTTAACTACAATAATGTAACTACAAACGATATGTAACAATTATGTAACGACAAACGATTGCATTATGTTACACTTTGCCAATTAACAGTTGCATTAACAAGATGTAACTTTTATGTAACTTTAACAACAATTATAAGGCCAAGACACTTATGTAATAGTTGCATTAACAAAATGTAACTACAATTATAAGGCCAACACAATTATGCATTAACACAATATAAGTCATACAATTATAGCACAATTCTGTATTACCAGTATCATCATACAAGTTAGGTGAAATATTAGACATTACTAAAAGGATAACCAAATATGTAATGTGTAACCTAGCAGTATTACCATTGCACAATTATATGCGTACGTCTGTTGTACATGCACGTCTTACAAAGTGTTATACAACAACCATTGCATTTATTCAAAATATGTATACAACTTGCTTAAAATGTAATAGTACTGAATAATCACTATTTACTATATTATATGTATACAATATTCATACAATTTACTTTTACAATATTATATATTTCACTTAATTAGCTTATAAGTTCATTATAATGTATATATAATATGTATTAATATGTTATGACTATTAAATGTCGATGGTACGCCATTTTTGCGCGGCCGAGCAGTGTGGTAGGATTCCATATTATAATTGCAAATCATAATAGATAGATAGATAAATAGATAGATAGACAGCCCTCTGCGAGCCTGGGAAAAGGAAATGAGGTTTGCAAGTTACACTGAGGAAAGCTGACGACAGCGGCCAGTAAGGAGATGATGCAGTTAGCTGTCAGCAGTCCTCTCGTGAACAAAGACCTAGTCCATCCACGAGGAACACACGTGACACACCCCTGCTACACCAGAATTTAGGAAAGAGAGCTCAGACGGAGGTTAGCGACAGAACAGGCAGGAGGAGAAGGGGACAAGCGATACTCGAAGCAGGTCGAAGGGGAGAAGAGCTTAGCAACTCGAGAGACAGAGAGAGAGAGAGGGAGCGAGACTCTATATTCCGCTTTGTGTGAGAGACTTGTTAATATTTCCAAGACAAATAAAAATAGTCCCATACTATTCTTTACCTCTCCTGTCACTACATGACAAATGGGAAGTTACTACAAGATATAAAAGCCGCTCGACCACGAGTCTAAAATATATATATATATAACTCAACTACAACTCAAGCACAAAGAACCACAAAGTATTTTATGACACAAAGTCATTCGATGACATGTATGTATGAAGGTAGGCAGGTAGGTAGGTAAGAAGGTGGGAAGGTATGTATGTATGTATGAATGTATGTTTGTATGTTTGTATGTTTGTAGGAAGGTAGGTAGGTAGGTAGAAAGACAGACAGGCAGATAGTCAGACAAACAGATACACAGCCTGACAGAAACAGACAGGCAGACAAAGAGATAGACAGACAGACAGACAGACAGACAAGACAGACATTCCCCATCCACTCCAAGACCCAACACACAATTGAAAATGAATTTCCTCTCTACCATCAAATCACCAAATTAATCCCATCTACGTAACTTCTGTCAATTTCATCATTCAGCGAGAGATAGCAGGAGAAGCAGAGAAAGCAGGAACAAATACACTTCCTGCTTCCCACGTCCTCTCAAGCAGGAAGAAGCAGGAAAGAGTAGGAGAATAAGGAAGTGAGTGAGTTAGAGGTGATATATGGTTGAAATTGAACCCCTGAGATGAGGGATGAGTGGAAGAGCAGCTGAGAGAGAGAGAGAGAGAGAGAGAGAGAGAGAGAGAGAGAGAGAGAGAGTCTTTTTTATAGTTGAAAGATAGGGAGTGAGATGTTTTTTATAGCTGAGAGAGAGAGAGAGAGAGAGAGAGAGAGAGAGAGAGAGAATCTTTTTATAGTTGAAAGATAGGGAGTGAGATGTTTTTTTATAGCTGAGAGAGAGAGAGAGAGAGAGAGAGAGAGAGAGAGAGAGAGAGAGAGAGAGATAGACAGACAGACAGACTCTTTTTTCTTGTTACCGCTAGACGAATTTCTTCAGCTCAGAATCTCTCTCTCTCTCCCTAACACCTTTTCCTAAGATATTTACTTTCCTTATTACACCTCACTATCCTCCTTTGTGTTATAAAAATCCTTCCACTATAGCCATAGTCTGCATAAATGACGTACAAAGGGATAATAACCAGCCATATCCAAAAATAAATCGCTAAGGAAGTGGTGTTAGGGAGCTTGAGAGTAAGTTGAAAATAGGGTGAGGGAGGGTGAGAACAGGGTGAGGGAATTTGAGCTGGGTGAGGGAGGGTGAGAATTGGGTGAGGGAAGGTGAGAATAGGATGAGCAAGTGTGAGAACAGGGTGAGGGAGGCTGAAATAGTGAGGGAGGTTGAGCATAGGGTGAGGGAGAATGAGAATAGGATGAGGAAGGGTGAGAATTGAGTGAGGAAGGGTAAGAACAGGGTGAGGGAGATTGAGCATAGGGTAAGGGAAGTCGAGAACAGGGTGAGGAAGACATAAGGGTGAAGGAGGGTGACATGAGGAAGGAGATTTAAAGGAGAGGAAGATGGAAGGAAGGAGTGAGTAAGATTGATGGAGGAAGGAAGGAGGAAATGATGGGAGGAGTCATGGAAGGGAGGGGAGGGGGAGGGAGCAGGGAGGGAAAGGAAATGGGGAGGGAGGGAGAGGGAGACGGAGGGGAGGGAGAGGGAGGAACAAAATTGGGAGGGAAAAAGGAATGGAAGAGAAGGGAAGGAAGAAAATGTGCAAGATGAATGGGAAGGAGAGGAAATGGAAGAAGAAAATTCGATGGAAGGAAGAAGGGAGAGGTGAAAAATTGGAGAGAAGAGGAAAGAGGAGGAAGGAGGGGAGAGGAGAGAAGGAGGGAAAGGGGAGAGGTGAGGGAAGAGGAAATGGAAATGGAGGGAGGAAAGGAAGGGAGTAACAGAAATTGAGTGGGAGGAGAGAGGGAAGGAAGTGGAGAAGGAAAAATGGGGAAAGGGGAAATGGAGGAGAGGGAAGGGGAAGAGTGGTGAGAATTGGGAGGGAGGGGAGGAGGGAAGGGGGAAGGAGAGGAGGGAGAAGGAGGGGAGGGAGGAGCAGGGAATGCTAAGGAAAGGAGAAAAAAATGGAAAAGGAATAGACAAGAAAACGTAAGAGACTTTATGAACAGTAAGTAACAGGAGGAAGAGACTTATGTAGAGAGAGAGAGAGAGAGAGAGAGAGAGAGAGAGAGAGAAAGAGAGAGAAAGAGGGGGGGATTCAATAAAACATAAAGGAAATGAATGGAAGGGATTACAAGGGAAGGAACCTGAGAGGGGGACATGTTGGGGAAGGAGAGGTGGGAGGGAGGAGGAGGGAAGAGAGAGAGAGAGAGAGAGTGAGGGAGGAAGAGGAGAAAGGGTGAGAAGGGAGAAAGAAGAGAAACGGAAAAGGAGACAGACGAACGAGAGAGAAGAGGGGAAAAGAAGAGGGTCGACGAAGGGTGGGAAGAGGAGGAAGGAGAAAAGTGGGAGGGAGGAGGAGCAGGAAAGGAGAGAGACGGAAGGAGGATGAGTAGGAAGGGAGAGAGATGGAGGGAGGAAGAGGAGGAAGGGAGAGAGATGGAGGAGGGGGAAAGGGAAGAGGAGAGAGGAGGAAGGGAGGAGAAAAACGGAAAAGGGAGAGTAAGAGAGAAGAGAGGAACAGAAGGGGTCAACTGTCTCCCTGAAATATAGCTTTCTCTCCTCCTCCTTTTATCAGCCGACATACATGAAGGATTTGGAGAGGAAGAGAGGGAGAGAGGGAGGAAATGGAGAGTGAGAGAGAGAGAGAGAGAGAGAGAGAGAGAGAGAGAGAGAGAGAGAGAGAGAGGAACAGGAAAGGGCCCACTAAAACAAACCCCTTCACTCCCTCTCCCCCTGTACCCCCAGGTCACCACATACATCTTGACCTGATCTGCCCTTTACATCCATCCCCCGGGTCAGTGTCGCCTGAGTTACGTGCCGTCCACCTCGTAAGGAAGAACATCGCTGGTGGGTTCCTTTGGGGTCAGGAAATAGGTGTGACTTCAGGTGGAATTAAGGACAGAGTTTGTAAATTGTGAAAGGATGTGTTTTCTGGATGTATGTGTTTGTTGCTGTTGTTGTTGTTGTTCGTGGTGGTGGTGGTGGTGGTACTATTATTATTATTATTGTTATTATTATTATTATTATATTTGTTATTTTTATCATTAGTAGTAGTAGTAGTAGTTGTAGTAGTAGTATCATCATCATCATCATTGCTGCAGTAGATTTTTCTTGGCTAATAAAATCATCCAGAGTCAGCAGTGATTTTATGCAAAGGTCTGTACATATTTAACAAAATCAGAAAAAAAAAAAATTGTATTTTCCAAGCGTTTATCAAAATCCTCACATCGTTCCTGGATTTAAATACATCCTTGGTTTGAGACACGGGCCCTTATTCTGAGACTCGAGCCCTTACACTGAGACTCGAGCCCTTATTCTGAGACTCGAGCCCTTATACTGAGACTCGGGCCCTTATTCTGAGACTCGAGCCCTTATTTTGAGACTCGGACCCTTATTCTCATACTCGGACCCTTATTCTGATACTCGGATCCTTATTCTGAGACTCCGGCTTTATACTGAGACTCGGGCCCTTATTCTGAGACGCTGACCCTCATTCTGAGACTCGGACCCTTATTTTGAGACTCGAGCCCTTATTTTGAGACTCGAGCCCTTATTCTGAGACTCGGGCCCTTATTCTGAGACTCATGCCCTTATTCTGAGACTCATGCCCTTATTCTGAGACTCGAGCCCTTATTCTGAGTCGCACAGTATACCTCGCAGTACCTCTTTCTTACCGACTTATTTTGCATAGTACATCTTATATTGTGGTTAAGTATGTAGTTTTAATACCGGTTTACATCAGTAACATACACGAGAATAATAAGGTTAACTGGCCAGAACAAATCGCTAAGATAAATGTGTTAAGATAGCTCAAATGATTCCTGCTATAAGGCCCTTAAACCGAATCAAACTACACTTCCTCTTCACCTCGACAGGCACCGCAGTCAACTAAACCACCAGCAGAGGGGACTAAATTTAGTGACTCCTAGCTCCGTATTGTCGTCGGTTAAGGAAGTTCCCTAACACCTCTTCCTTGGTGATTTATTTTTGGATATGGGTGGTTAGTATCCCCACTGAAGGCTATTTACGCGGAGTATGGAGATACTGGAAAAATTTTATAACGCAGAAGAGGAGCCTAATGTGTAATAAGAAATAAATCGCTTTGGAAAAGGTGTTCGGATATTAGGATATCGGAAGGCTTTATATAACACAGAACAGGACAGTAGCATATAACAAACGAAATCGCTTAGGAAAAGGTGTTGGGGAGCTTTCTTAACCAATGAGAATGAGGACTAGTATTAAACAGTCACACCACATTTCCCCCTTCACCCCACCAGGCACTATAAACCACTAGACCACCAGGGGAAGAAATACGGACAGCATTTTTCCCGGTATCATAATACAGCGTGACTCAGAGGTGTAAAATTGGGACACTGGCTTTCTTGGTCCGCGAGTGTCCTAAATGTAATGTTTCCCACCCAATAATGTCTCCCCCATCATCTCTCTCTCTCTCTCTCTCTCTCTCTCTCTCTCTCTCTCGAGAGAGAGAGAGAGAGAGAGAGAGAGAGAGAGAGAGAGAGAGAGAGAGAGAGATAGAGAGAGAGAGAGAGAGAGAGAGAGAGAGCTTGCCTTATCTCACGGACTGACTCCTCTCTCTCTCTCTCTCTCTCTCTCTCTCTCACTACAACCAAAATTTTCACAGGTTATTTTTGGTTACCCCACAAACATTTCACATCCGCTTCATGCAAATAAAAATGAACTTTGTAATTTTGAAACCCCCCCCCTTTTTTTAATTCTCGCTTTCTCCTGATGATTTTATTCAGCTTACGATTGGTTTTTCGGACTAGACACGGTGGCCGAATCGGTAGAGGTGGTCAGGTGTCCCAATGTTCGTTGGTTCAAATCCCGGCTGGGGTAGGGGAACAGTTTAAAGGATTTGAATTTCGTTAAGTACTGTAGACTTACTGATCTGCCATAAGACCCTCCGATATACCGAAAAAGCACCCTCGCTAAAACCAATATACCAATTCTGTATGAGACAACCCAGGCATGTATTCAATATGGACGGTGGGTGTTAGCACCGAAGTGGTGCCATGTGGAGGTGCACGGTACACAGGAGGACCACTGGGCCTCAGGGAACTGGCTATTAAATTCTATGGCCAGAGATTTGGGCGTTGAAAAAAGTCGTGGGATTAATAATACCAAACTGAAAACGAGTGCTGTAGGATTAACAATAAATATAGTGATAATAAAATAGTCATAATATAAATAAAACAGTGATAATACAGTGATAACATAAATACAGTGATAATTCCATTCAAAGTTTTCTTCAGTAACAAGAACACTATAAAGTCATATTGCTTTCACTGACCCTAGCGTCTTGCAGTGCTGACAAAAATACTATAACAAAAGACGGCAAATATCTCTTGTGTAGGGTTCCTGGCTGGTCTTGTCCTGAGAGGAGACCAGAATACAGAGGCAGGTGACCGGGTACATATTTCAGACCCGCAGGCCATTTCACCGTTTTCTCTTCTTAATATCTTCGTTTTTACTCCACATATCCCTAATCTAACCTCACCTAACCTAATCTAACCTAACCCAGCCCAAATAAACCAATCCTAACATACTGTAATCTGATTAAACCCGAACCAATCTAGCCCAACCTAATCCAATCCAAATCAAGCCAACCTAACCCAGCCCAACCCAGTCTAACCTAACCCAATTCAGCTCATGTCAAACCAACCCAGCGCAGCTCAACGCAACCCAAACCAAGTCAAACCAATGCAATCCAACCCAGCTCAATCCATCCAGACTTAATCCAAATATACCCAATCCAACCCATTGCAACCCAACCCAACGCAATCCATCCTAACCTAATCCACATCGTCAGTCCAACCCAGTGCAACCCAACTCAATCGATCCTAACCTAATCCAAATCAGACTAATACAACCCAATGCTACGCAACCTAACCCAACTCAACCCCGCCTAACCCAACTCAATCCCGCCTCACCCAACTTAACCCCGCCTCACCCAACTCAACCCCGCCTAACCCTACTCAACCCCGCCTTACCCAACTCAACCCCGCCTAACCCAACTCAACCCCGCCTCACCCAACTCAACCCCGCCTCGACCAACTCAACCCCGCCTCACCCAACTCAACCCAGCCTCACCCAATTCAACCCAGCCTCACCCAACTCAACCCAGCTTAACCCAACTCAACCCAGCCTCAACCAACTCAACCCAGCCTCACCCAATTCAACCCAGCCTCAACCAATTCAACCCAGCCTCACCCCACTCAACCCAGCCTCACCCAACTCACCCGAGCCTAACCAAACTCAACCAATCTCAACCTGACCTGACCTAACCTAAGCCTTCCTGGAAAAAGAAAAGGCCTAGCTTGACTACATTTCGGAATTTGGCTTGTCAGATCCCACAACCATACTGGGGAAAAAATCCAGCAGGTAAAGTCAGCAGCACAAATCGCTACCCATACCAACAGGGGGGGGCAGGTGGTGCAGTGGTAACATATCTAGCTCGCAAGTGGAAGGGCGGGAGTTCGATTCTTGGGCCGGTCAGACACTTGGATGAAGTTGGTTTTGCTCTCGTCCCCGTTCAACTCAGCTGTACAACTGGGGCCTGAATGTCATCATCAACGTCATCACCACCGTCATTTGCATCATCAAAATCATAGTCATCGTCATCATCATCATAATCATCGTCATCATCATCATCGTCAATCATAATAATAATCATCATCACCGTCACCACTATCATCATTACCATAATCATGACTATCATTATCACAATCATCATGATCATGATCATCAACACATAGGAGGACTGAGGGACAGCCAAGGATGAAATATGATACTAAGAACAATAGGTACCATAAAAGATCAAAGACACAGGACAAGGTCAACCCAAACAGTTTTGATTCGATTTAGACCAAAGTTGGTGGAAGAAGGGTTGAGGGTCTGTCAAGAGTGAAGTAAGTCTATTTTAAGAGGAATCAGTAGAAATTTAAGGCTACAGGGCAAAGTCAAATATTCACACCTTAGACCAGTGGCTGGGTCGCGGGTATTGCACTCTCAGTATTCCTTTTTACCTGTTATTCTTGGTGCTTTCAGACGCTTTAATTCCACGTACCAGAGGCTTTTCAGACTGGAAGGGTTTGACACTGCGCCCCCAGTTCCGTGATTCAAAGGTTATCGCTCTCTGGTTCAAAATGTAGTGGGCAGTGCGAGTCTCCAAGCTTTCATCCCTGACAGAACTCAGACTGGTGTGTGTGGGTTGATGTGACGCGGCGGCCACTACGGTGAGTCAGAACTTTCGTGCAGTGTTTCAGAATGTACAGAGTCATGTTGCTGCCTTGACTGTGTGTGTGTGTGTGTGTGTGTGTGTGTGTGTGTGTGTGTGATTCATTATTGAATTACCTTAAATTTAAATCCATGCCGATTCATTATCAGATTCTTCAAAATATATTACCAAATCCATCTTTTTAATGAGCTGATTCTATGATAAAACTTACTTAAGAAATTTATTCCATATATTTTGGCAAACAATATTGTTCTTTGTTATAAGTATTGCTCTGCCGAAAATGAAGGGAGGTACTCTCTCCACATCCACCCATAAATCCACCCCTGAAATGGTTACCATGGAAACCTTAGTGAGCTCCAAACCTCCTTATCAAAGTCTACCGTTTGGGGGATTCTTTTATGGAATCAGATCGTGTCTGGAAACTACTGTAGGCCTGCAGTGAATGATCGGATTATATTTTATTCTGAATCAAAAATTTAAGTTAGCAAAAAGTAAATGAACACACACACACACACACACACACACACACACACACACACACACACACACACACACACACACACACACACACACACACACACACACACTCACACACATGCAAAAGTCAAGACAGTACCATGATTTTACATTCTAAAACACTGCAAAATAACTCTAACTTACCGTGCTGGGTGCCGCATTACATCCACACACACACACACACACACACACACACACACACACACACACACACACACACACACACACACACACCACTTACAGTTCTGTTAGTGATGAAAGTTTGGAGACTCGCACTGTCCTCAATATTTTGAACCAGGGAGCGATAACCTTTGAAATATCGTACTGGAAACGCTGTATCAAACCCCTTCAATTTGAAAAGCCTTCACGAAATGGAATAAAGCGTCTGAAAGCACCAGGAATCATAGATAAAAAGATAAAAAGTAATACTGAGAGTGCAATACCCGCGCCCCAGCAAATTATCTAATGACTGAATATCTGATTTTGCCCTGTATAATTAACCTTCCACCAACTCCTCTCAAAATTGACTTACTTTACTCTTGTCTGACCCTCAACTCTTCCACTACCTTTGACCTAAATCGGACCAAGACTGTTTGAGTTGATCTTGTCCTTTGATCTTCATCTTTTACCTGTTGTTTTCAGTATCATGTCTCGTCATCCCTGGCTGACCCTCAGTCCTTTCACTTACGGGTGGATGATGACGATGATGGTGATGCTGATAATGATAATGATGATGGTGATGATGATAATGACGATTTTGATGACCGTAATGATGACGGTAATGATGATGATGATGACAAAACAAGACATCATGGTATCTAAAATTATGTTTGCTCCCTGAATTTTTTAACATTTTTTGTGCTAATTCCACAGATTTTATTCAGCTTAGGAGAGTCTTATCGAATTGGAGGAGTGACATACAGTACAGTCTTGAGTACGAGAGGCATTAGTGAGTGGAATACATCTTGAAGCAGCAAGAATAAACCGAAAAACATGGTCCCAGATTCAAGAAGTTAAAAATAACATCGTCCCTCGCTTCCAAATTCATTGGGCTTTTTTCCGTCCGTCTGTCTGTCTGTCTGTCTGTCTGACTCTGTCTCTGTCTCTCTGTTTCTGTCTCTGTCTGTCTGTCTGTCTCTCTCTCTCTCTCATCAGCCCTTGCTTCCAAATATATAGACAAGCCGCTCTCTCTCTCTCTCTCTCTCTCTCATCAGCCCTTGCTTCCAAATATATAGACAAGCCGGTCTCTCTCTCTCTCATCAGCCCTTGCTTCCAAATATATAGACAAGCCGGTCTCTCTCTCTCTCTCTCTCTCATCAGCCCTTGCATCCAAATATATAGACAAGCCGGTCTCTCTCTCTCTCTCTCTCTCTCTCTCTCTCTCATCAGCCCTTGCTTCCAAATATATAGACAAGCCGGTCTCTCTCTCTCTCTCTCTCTCTCTCTCTCTCTCATCAGCCCTTGCTTCCAAATATATAGATAAGCCGGTCTCTCTCTCTCTCTCTCTCTCTCTCTCTCTCTCTCTCTCTCTCTCTCAAACTTATGATTATCAGCTGCACACAGGTAGTTAAGACACTTTATGAGTTTTTACACAATCCCAGTCTCTCCCTGGATCACGCCCCTCAACCGTCAATGTACCACCCAGATCCCTAAATGTACTAGTGGGTAAAGAGGGACAGGAAAGAATATATATTTTCAATGGCGGGAAACTCAGACTTCTGATTTTCATTTACCATATGAATTTCCTGACCAGTATACCAAAAGCTTCCTCGTGACTGCAACCTCGTAACAGTAATGATTTATTTATGATGATGATGATGATGCTGATGATAATGATGATGATGATGATGATGATGATGATGATTATCATTATTAATACCGTCAAAAAAATTTTTTTGCCATCAGAATTTTTATTTTTTGTCAGTCGGATTTTATTATTATTACCATCTCAATTTTTCCATTATTAACATTAGAGGTTTTATTTGTCATTATTATAAGAATTTTCATTTACTATAACCATTAGTTTTATTTGTTACTACCAACAGAAGCTTCATTTATCATTAGAATTTGTTGGCTATTTTTATCGTCAGGATTTTTATTTATTGTTGCTATCTGAATTTTGACTTATCATTCTCGTAAAAATTTTTATTTATCCTTACCATCAGGATTTTTATTTATTATTACCATCAGGGTTTTTGCTTATTATTACTATCAAAATTTTTATCTATTATTACTATCAGAATTTTTATTCATTATTACCATCAGAATTTTTTGTATTATTATTACTCTCAAAATTTATATTAATCATCAGAATTTCCATTTATTATTACACTTATAACTTTTATTCATTATTAGGATCACAGTTTCTATTTATTTATTCCTATCATCACAGTTTCTATTTATTTATTCCTATCATCACAGTTTCTATTTATTTATGCCTATCATCACAGTTTCTATTATATTTATGCCTATCATCACGGTTTCTATCTATTTATTTCTATCATTACAATTTCTATTTATTCCTATCATCACAGTTTCTATTTATTTATGCCTATCATCACAGTTTCTATCTATTTATTTCTATCATTACAATTTCTATTTATTCCTATCATCACAGTTTCTATTTATTTATGCCTATCATCACAGTTTCTATTTATTTCTATCATTACAATTTCTATTTATTCCTATCATCACAATTTCTATTTATTTATTCCTATCATCACAATTTCTATTTATTTATTCCTATCATCACAATTTCTATTTATTTATTCCTATCATCACAGTTTCTATTTATTTATGCCTATCATCACAATTTCTATTTATTTATTCCTATCATCACAATTTCTATTTATTATTACCCTTAGAATTTTTATTTATTATTACCATCGGGAATTCATATATCATCAGAAATTTTATTTCATTCTATCAGAATTTTTTTTATTATCATCAGAATATTTATTTATTTTCATCATCAGAATTTTCATAATATCAGTATTTTTAATTATTCTATCCGGATTTTCATATGTTATTCCCTATAAATGGGTTCATTTTTTTGCGGGGGGGGAAGGGGGGAGGATCTCAAGAGGAAAGATGGTTAAAAATGGCCGTATCTAAGTTCTCAAGTTAGATAAGTCTCTCATAAGCTGAGAAAAATTGCCTGAAGTAAGAAAGATTAAGACGCATATTAGAGAACAAAAATGTGAGAGGATGAAGATGAATAAAAATCGTGTGGATGAAGGATCAGAATGAGAGAAAACGACATTGCATTTACAGATGGTAAGATAGGAATAAGAGAGAGAGAGAGAGAGAGAGAGAGAGAGAGAGAGAGAGAGAGAGAGAGAGAGAGAGAGAGAGATACACATAGAGAAGAGAGAGAAAGAGCGTGGCAGACAACGGTTTAAGTGCAGGGTCTCCATCTATCAATCGCCTGACACTGCAGCCTGAGAGTGGAGCAGATAATTTTGCATGCAAACTTGTTCTGGCCGCGTCATGACCCCATACTAACTACATTGACACTTGTCCAGATAACTGACACTCCCCCCCCCTTCTCTCTCTCTCTCTCCCTTTCCCTGAAATGAAAGCTCGGAACGAAATTGGTCAAAATAACTGGTTATATATGACTTCATGGATTAGTCTTTTTTTCTGTAATTCTAAAATTACTGTCTCTAGAAATTATTATACTGATTATGAGCTGCCATCACCATCATCATCATCAATAAGACCTACCATCATCATCACCATCATTATCACCATCATCACCACCACCACCACTACCACCATCACCATCATCATCATCATTACCATGATCATCCTCATCACCATCATAACCTTCCCATCTTCACTATAACCTACTGTCTATCAACCTGTTCCATCCAGTCTTAGCAAATCTTAAAATTTCCCGTTGGTTTCACTGAGCGATATTTTCCCGTTCAATCACTGAGCGATAATTTCCCGTTGATGACAGTTTCTGTTTATGATCAACAGAGCCATTGATTTCGATTTTTTCAAATTTCATAATAAAAAAAAACTCATAACATAAGCATGAGACAGGTGTGAACAGGTAAAATATCAGATGGAATTGATAAAAGATTGGTGTGTGTGTGTGTGTGTGTGTGTGTGTGTGTGACAGAGAGAGAGAGAGAGATCCAAGCAACGTAATAGGTGATATATACATAATTTTTCTCTATAAACATTTCCTAAACAGTACTTCACCACTTCTGTTGCTGTTCTTATTGTTCTTCATGGTTAATCTACACCTGAACCGAGTGGACTGCAGGCCAAATTTACCCTTCACCTGCAGTCCACCATCTTCCTTTCAGTGGATAGGGAAGACGTTGTGGGATTCTTATATATCCGAGCCACAGCGCCTCCCGGATATATTGGTGTTATCTCGTGAAGGTGTCCCTCTTCAACACCGATTCAGTGCGAGGAGAGGATTTGATAGAAAAAAAATCGTTTGATACTGATTCCATGTTTCCCTCAAGAAGGAGGAAGAGGAAGAGGAAGAAGAAGAAGAAGAAGAAGAAGAAGAAGAGGAGGAGGAGGAGGAGGAGTTAGTAGTTGTAGTAATAGTAGTAGTAGCAGCAGCAGCAGAGGCAGCAGCAGCAGCTGCTGCAGTAGTAGTAGTACAGTAATAGTAGTAGTAGTAGTTGCAGTAGTAGTAATAGACGTAGAAGAAGTAATTGTAATAGTAGCAGTAAATGTAACAGTAGTAGTAGTGGTATTAGTAGTAGTGGTAGAAGTAGGAGTAGTAGTAGTAATAGTAGTAGTATATTATGTGTGTATTAGCTCCAGTGATGCAAGGAATAATCGTCACGCTTGCCCTCCCAAAGGTTAGTGTAGTGCAGGACAAATATGTAAGCTATTGGATATATTACATTATGACGTACTGTGGTTTCTCTCCCTCCCTCTCTCTCTCTCTCTCTCTCTCACTCTGGTAATGAGGGTGTGACGTGCATTAGCTATGGCCATGTGTCCTATCTTTCTCTGGTGTGTGTGTGAGAGAGAGGGGGGAGGGGGAGAAGACCAAAAGAGAGAAGTGAACAAAAAGAAAGAACAGCGAAAGACAGAAAGTAGGGCAAGAGACAGAAGCAAAAGAGAAAAGCACTGAACAGATTAAAACGCATCAGCACAATAAGAAAAAAGAAGAAGAAAAAAGCAAAGTGAAAATTTTAAAACGAAGCACACACCCCTGATTTTCCAGACCAGGTGATATCTGTTTACCCGCAGTGGGGGAGCAGAGGAAGGGTCGAGGAGGGGGGAGGAATTAACACTCCAGGCTCCTCTCTCAGCTAAATAAAATAGTCTAGGGAGAGACAGAAGGGATTACTAGAGTTGCCCCGAACAGGAAAGGGTTGATGGTACCTGTAGGAGCACACCCAAGGCTCCTCTGACTCACTCCCAGCTGAAGAAAACCGTCTGAGTAGAAAGTGATGTGGATTTAGTACGTGAGATGAGGGCTCGAGTGCTTAAGACTAATGTCGAAAGTGGGATGCTGTCTCTAAAAATATTTATGATGATTATTTAAATACTTGACAATGATGGAACGTATCTGGCCTTCCTATCTGGCTGCTGACTGCACTGTGTAATACGGGATGCAGGCTAACCATACATAACCACAGGCGTTCCATAGATGATCGTCTAAAAGCAGGATCTTGCATTCCACTTTGCCAATTACGATCTCTAAGGCACCTGTGAGCTCTAGTCTTTTAGTGAGCTTAATTTGTGAGCCCTAGACAAATGTAGGCTTTAAGTAAGCCTCATCTCCTAGTCAGTCTCGACCTAGAAAATGAGTTGCAGTATGAGTAGAAGTATGAGTTGGAGTATGAGCTGGGGTATGAATCGTTTGCTATTGGGATTTGAAGGCTCTGTAGCAACTCTTCCTTAGCGATTTATTTTGACTACACCGTAACGTTCTTACATAGGCTATCTGTATCATTTCAGCTTAGTTTGCATCAGTAACGTAGGAAAGGATAATGAGTTGTAATATACAAAATAAATCGATAAGAAAGAGGTGTTAGGGAATGTACAGAGCCACTTGAATGACGGGCTTAAGAGTGTCAGGTGAGATTGGACTATATCCCGCTCCCTTCCTCCTTCATCATTCCCCTGCGCCCCCTTGCCCCCCGTGGCCCCACCCCAGACCCCATTCCTCCCCATTCCGCCTTCCTTCCCCCCATTGTCCCCCCCCCTCAATAATGATCGAATTCATTATCTTCACCAACGAAAATGAAGGTTATGTATTCACCTATGTTTGTCCGTTTGTTTGCCCAGACGTTATCTCCAAAAGATCTCAATGAATGTCAATGAAATTCGGTGGACGGGTGGGCCATGGGTCAAGGAAGAATTGATTAAATTTGGAGGCGGATCTGGAACCGGATCCGGAGTATCCAGCACAATATATCCACAATTTCTCAATGAATTTCAATAAAATTTTGCTGGAAGAACAGGCCACGGGTCAAGGAACAATTGATTATATCTGGGGACGAATCCGCATCCTATGTATTCCACACAATATGTCAATGGATCGAAATCCGGATCGTTTTTGGTGAAAATGGCATTGGCGGAGGTATGCGCTCCCTGATGCTTTCTAGCTATTCAATGTATTCATCAAATTTTATAGGTAGATATCTGATTAGAAGGGAGAAAGAGGGGAAATGCCTTACTCCTGTAGTGGACTGACTAGAGATGATGATGATGATGTTGATGATGAGACTTACGATGCTGATGCTGATGATAATACAGTGCTGATGAAGATGGATATGATACTTATAATCATGATGATGATGACGATGATGGTAGTTATGATGACAATGATGATGATAGTTAATGGTGATGATTCAAATGATGATTAAACGTATGATGATGATGATGATGATGATAGTTATGGTGATGATGAAGGTGATGATACTAATAATGATGATGATGGTAATGATGACAGTATTAGTAATGATGAAGGTAACAATAATAATAATAATAATAATAATAATAGTAATAATAATAATAAATAATAATAATAATAATAATAATTATTATTATTATAATAATAATAATAATAATAATAATAATAATAATAATGTCCTAATCCACAAGTGACCTGAGAACATAGCAAGAAATTTCAACGACAAAGGTCAAAGGTCGGGCCTTTCCAATAAGATACTGACATTTCAACATTTTGTGCAACTCGAACATTTTATCAGACGAAGTATATCAGCAGATTTTCCCACTGCCACACACACACACACACACACACACACACTTTATATATATATATATATATATATATATATATATATATATATATATATATATATATATATATATATATATATATATATATATATATGGCTATTTTCCTTTATATATATGTGTAAACTCAAGTATATGTGTCAATGTGTGTATGGACATTGTTTAATTTACAGTATAGGGCAAAGGTATGAATAATATTTCGTGATCAATTTTTCTTTCCCCCACTGTCTTATATTCTTAGGTCTGTATGTGTATTCTAGGCGGTTAAGGAAGCTCCCGAACACCTTTTCCTAAGCGATTTATTTGGATGTCCTTACTGTCCTAGTCTGTTTTATATAAATTCTTCAACCATCACCATACTCTGCATATGTAACGATAAAGGTAATGTTGACCGGTTACACCCAAAACTAAATCGTGAATGATGAGAAGGGCTTGGTATGTTTCCCTGCCCATAGGTGATGATTTTTGATATGACGAGATAAGAGGAAAGATATGCGCTAACTGATGAGGTAGACGCAGTGGGATGATAAATTCTTTTTCTGTACACACACACACACACACACACACACACACACACACACACACACACACACACACACACACACACACAGGCAGACAGATAGGCATGAAGAACGACTGAAAGAGATTTAGAGTGAGAGAGAAAAAAGATAGATAGCTAGACAGAAAGAGGAAGAGAAAAAAATATTCAAAGAGAGAGAGAGAGAGACAGACAGACAGACAGACAGACAGAAAGAGACAGACAGACAGACAGACAGACAGATAGATGGACTGACAGACAGACATGCAGTTACAGATAGATACTGATGGATAGACAGACAGACAGACAGACAGACAAACAGACAGATCGACAGACATACAGACAGAGAGATCAATGGATAGCTAGACACCTAACGGGCAGAGATACACAGATACACATACCGCTGCTCCGCCGTAAAAGATAACACCATCACCACACTGTCATAAATCCTCAGTCCCATCAACACTACAGTAATGGGAACAACAACCTGGCAGGAAGGGGATCTAATACTGTTCCTAGGTGTGATCTTATTCAGGGAGAGGGTTCACTGTGCTCAGGGCTAGGGGAAGGGCTCAAGAGTTCACTTATTTACTGACTACTAAGGGGAGCACTCAAGAGTTCACTTATGTTCTGACTACTAAGGGAAGCGCTCAAGGGTTCGCTTACACTATGCCAAGTTCACTTACCCGGCAGATTAAGGCAGATTGGAAGGGAAGGGAGAGAAATGAACAAACAAGACAGGGACACGTCATAAGGGAGAGGGTGAGTTGGCTGGGATGAGAGAAACGAAGAGATACACAAATACTCGTAAACATAGCTATATATATATATATATATATATATATATATATATATATATATATATATATATATATATATATATATATATATATATATATTAGGAGTGGTCCTTATACAGCAGGGCCCAAATTCGATTTCGAAAATTCAAATGCCATACCCATTCAAATAATTCTAAATAGGTTAAAAATACTGTACGTGAAATAATTTTGACAACAAATAATTTATAAAGGGTGCTCAGTGCCCCTGAATATCACTGTGTAAGAGTCAAACCGTGTATATTCAGAGGATTTTGTATCTGAAATTTTGTGGCATTTATGAATTTTTCAAATACGATATCAGCTCATAGAAGGTCACAGACGGTTAATTTTGGAAAAAGGTAGAAATATTTATTAACTAATCTGAACTGCTTCAAAGCAAGTTATAGATTTTTGATGAGCACTTAATTGTAATACCAGTAAACGACTATCAGTATAGTCACTTCTGCATTATTAAATGACCAATATGTCGCCAACCAAATCATTGACCATTCATTGCTGCAGGCGTCGCTTTACTCCATGAGGAATTCTGCGTCTGTGGTCGCCCACAACTTGTAGGATGTATTGCAGCTGGTCTTCATCCTTCGTTAGACGACCAGAGAAGGCCTCGATAAGTGCAATTGCTCGTTCAGAGTGATCATTGGTTACTGCGAGTTTTTGCAAACATGCCAGCACCTTTCCGTATGTATGATCTTCATACCAATGGTCAACAGGTAACTTCAAAAAGTCATCGTCGATATTCAGTCGTTCGAAGAGGTTCTTTGTCTGCTTTGTGGCGAAATCAGCGACAGTCTTTCCTCGAACATCACCAATCGTAATGGTCACTCGCTTGGGAGGATCCTCCATACCATCATCGAAATTCATAGCTTACACCATCTGTTTCTTGACTTCTTGACTGACGTTATCATCAAACAGTGCAAGACCCACCAGCTCTTCATTCAAGTACCACAGATGAGAGGCAATCTGATCTGTTACTCTGGAAATCTCATTGTTGATGGTGGCATAATCGACTAGGGCCTGCAGCAGATGCAGGTCGTTCTGTGGGACGCACACTGCGAATGGTGCTGTTATCCAGGCCTTGACGTAGAAGCGTGCGTAAAACACACAAAGGTCACGGAGACCACGCTCTTCACTGATGGTCAAGGTAAACTGTGAACGAAACATCCACACTTTGAATGTGTAGATTACCATTGACATCCATCGTGCTTGATTCATCGCGCTGGGCTTATGAAAACGAGTACCTCGTGGTGGTGATAAACCGAGGAAGATGGCAGTCAGCTCGATAGCTCACGGTAATCATCTTGAGGCTGCTTGTGTAGAAGTGTAGTGAAAACAAAGGTCAGGACCTCCTCCTTGATATCTTCAAGTTGAGCTGCGACCACTTCATCAGATGATGCGTCTTGGAAGTGCTCCTGATCAATTGAACTCCAAAAAGTTTGAAATTGCTTGAAGAGCAGTACTTCTCGTGCCGGTGCAACATGCATGGCTCTCTTGAAAGCAGTTCCTGCAAGTAGTTCTGAGATGTGATGCCGGCAGGCGAGGTACAAGAGTTCCCTGTCCAGTAGCTGTTCCACCATAATGCATGCTCCTTTGTGGTGACCCGTGTTTGCATTTGTCATGTCGAAACAGATGCCTTCGACCCTTTCTGCAACTCCCACCGCTTCAGTGCTCTGACCACGGCTTGTGCTTGCTGCAAACCAGTCCCTGATTCTAATTTTGGAATTTCTAATAGCTGAGAATTACCACTTAACGAGATGATGATCGGAAGTCGGTCCACTTTTTCATTGTTGGTGAGGTCTGGAAGAAGCTTTCCATCCCTGTGTACGACGATTACTTCGTCCTGAGCGAACTCATTCATTATGCTCATCGCCGTCTCTTTGCGCCATTTCTGTCGCTGTCGCCTGATGCTGCTGTGGTTCAGAATTAATGAATTGAGATCATGACCCAAAGCTTTTGCTGTTTCTCCGAGAATCATCAGAGCAGCGCGATCAGACAGTTGATATCAATCCAGAGTGGCCGACAAATTTTGACTCAGCACAACTTTCCGACCACGTTTGGGCGGTGAAGGAAGACTTACATTCTTCATTTACAGGAGTCATGCAGTTACCACTGGACTCATCCACAGATGACAAAGTACTGCTGCTGCTGCTCTCCAATTCAGCGATTTCTTGAGCCTGCGCAAATGCAGTGGCGGCCTTTTCACTTCGTTTGAGCTCCATACTCTCACGGTGGCGCTTATTTGCTTCTTTGATACTTAGGGTCTTGTCGATTCCTGCCATTGTCCCCGGCCGACCTTTCATACGCTGACTGATGAGAAACTGCTTGTCCTCTTCTACTGTGATCAGTTTCAGGGCATCAGCATGTGCAATATCGAAAAGGTCATCCAAAGTATCTTTAAATGATTGCTCACCCTGGACTATTGCTGGTGTTGTCCTGCCCTTGTTTTTCTTAAGAGATTGCCATTGAAGCAAAATCTTCTCCATTTTTTTCTTTGAACTGCATGTTTGTCGAACTGGAATACGGGCACGCTCCCAGAACTGTTCCACTTTTTCAATTGTAGCTGCCACTGCTGTTTTAACTGCCTTGTTCTGCTTCAGGTGGAGGTCCAAAAAATAACCTAGGGCTTGGCGGTTTGAAGGCAGTTTGGATCCTTTAATATCATCTTCCAACTTGTCGAGCAAGTAGACATCAGACCGAATCCTAGACAGGTTCCTTGCTTTAGCATCAGTGCTCCCACTTGTCGAAGCCATATTCGTCCAGAATCAACACAGTTCAACCAGATATCATTAATTATGTAAGATTGCCTGTAAAAGCAGAAAGCATGCAATTAGAGGATGCAATTAGATTGTCAGTGTATGCTATCAGTACACAACTGTGACATCTCTAAGCACTTAACAAGTAAGTGAAACACTGTTATATACCAAGTTGTCATTGAAATCTAGTAAATTTTCGTCACCACGAATATCAGCAGCATAACCAAGTCATGGGGTCTAACGACAGTTACCTAACTGCCACGCCCGGTTCACAGTAGGCAGCTGTGATCTGCTTAGGTACTATGAATTTACATCTTTGTACAATGAAGAACTGAGTAGTTTCAAGACACCGAAATTGTGTGAAAGACATTTCTGTGACAACTATGTGGGACAAGGTGAATGTGGCGATACGTAATAACATAAAAGGCCGATGAGCGACCTCTAAATACAAGTATTTTTCAAAAACGTTTTGCATGACATGTTTTCGTGTTATATGGAAGGATTTCAGGGGGTATCGTCCTAAAAATTCGCAATATCGAAAATTAGGACCACCCGAATATATATCTATCTATCTATCTATCTATATATTGAGAGAGAGAGAGAGAGAGAGAGAGAGAGAGAGAGAGAGAGAGAGAGAGAGAGAGAAGGAGTTAACAAAGCGACAAATATACCCAGACCGTACAGATTTTTGTTTCTAGTTGGTTTGGTTGGTAGAGATGCTTACTAGAGTAATTAAGGAGGTTTAAGAACCACGAAAGTTTTTGAGAGAGAGAGAGAGAGAGAGAGAGAGAGAGTCCATGGTAAAGAGGAAGAAAATAAAGACAGGAAACGAGGCAAAAGGAAAGAGAGGGGCAGATAAAAGTGAAATAAATATAAATAGACAGACAAACACGGAGCAGAAAACAGATGTAGAGTGAAAATCAAAGAGAAAGTAAGGAGGGATGGAGAAAGAGAAATTAGATATTCTAATGGTCAGGCAGAAGGACGAAATACAGAACGAGAGAGAGAGAGAGAGAGAGAGAGAGAGAGAGAGAAAGAGAGAGAGAGATAATAATTGGGAGGGCCGCAGTGCTGGAACCAGGGCAGAATAAATTAGAGGAATATTGAGCAAAAACCCCTTGGAAATAATGGATACCAAGGGGAGGAGGGCAAGGAAAGGGTCAGCAGCAGAGGATAGGGCCAGGATGGGAAAAGGAAAGGTGGAATAGGTGAACATACCCATTATAATGTTGGGTGGGAGAGAGACACAGGTTAGAGCTTGATATCTATATTTTCTCTAACGTTGCGGGCTGAACAGAACACATCCTCAGAGAGCCAGGTTCTGTGTAGCCAGAAACGTTAGAGAAAATAAAAAGGTCAAACTCTATGCAGTGTAGTCAAAAACGCTGGAGAAATAGAGAAGTCAAGCTATATCCCGTATAGACCGAAATGTTGGAGAAATAAAGAAGCAATGCTCTCTCTCTCTCTCTCTCTCTCTCTCTCTCTCCCACCTAACATTTCCACTTGTCGTAATGGATCATCTACATATCCATTTCAGTTGGTGTAAATTTTGCCAATCTCTTCAAAGCTCAGTTGAAGCAATATATCAACATTAAAATAGGATGTCAATCTCAAAGAAGTGTTATGGGAAGGATATAGAGCCACAGCACTGTTTGATTTTGTTATATACCTACGTGAAAGAAACTAGGAAATGAAAATCCAGGCCAGGTGAGTGTAAAATCTAGGCCAGGTTAGTGTAAAATCTTGGCCAGGCCAGTGACTGTACAATCTAGGCGAGGTTAGCGTAAATGGACTTTAGCTGTAATGTTATGACTGATACTCTTTTATCTATATTAAAGAACATTTTAGTATTACCTTCTAAGTGTTTGCTGAAAAAACTTCCAGTACCTATGTGAATGCTACACAATCAAGTGAATGACGCACCTATACCCTTTTTACTCTAACTTGGCCTAATATTGGCATTTCTCCATCTTGAATGCTTAGTTATCACGAGAGATTAACACCTAAATGCGATGCTAGTCATCAAGAAGTGCTATGCAAAGGCTGTATTGCCATAGCCTTGTCTTTTTCTGCCACTGAGCCAGGTGGAAAACGTTGGAAAAAGACGAAAATCTGGACCCAGTTAGGTAAAAGGAGTATAGTCCTCTGTTCTCACTACGACCTATGATATCCTAGTTCACAGCCAAGGTGTCTTACCAGCAACAGCCACGAACCCGGTATTGTACATTGCAAGACTGACTTTCTAAAGACTGTGAGCCATGTTTTGAAAGGACTTGGCCCGTATTCTAGTGGGAAGCTCCCTAACAACTTTTCCTAGGCTATTTGATTTGCTTATTGCGCTTTACTGTCCTATTTTGTGTTATACATAATTCGTTCAAACATCGGCAACGTCTGCCTAAATAATGGGAAAAAAGGATTTAACTAGCGATATCGAAAAATAATATGCTAAGGAAGAGGTGCTAGGGAGCCACGTATCCGTTGTCCTAGTGCTTAGAGGAAGGGCTGAACCTGCACCTCCGTGGGATGACTCTAGCGATAATGAGAGAGAGAGAGAGAGAGAGAGAGAGAGAGAGAGAGAGAGAGAGAGAGAGAGAGAGAGAGAGAGAGAGAGAGAGAATTTTCGTTTGATGTCTAATAATAAGTCTGCCTAGCTTGACTGTACCCGACCAGTATAACTCCACTTAGATACACAGATTTCGCAGTCTCGATGTGGCAAAGTTTCTTCGTTAAAGATCCTCACTAAAGAAGTGGATGAATTGGGTGGAAGAGAGAGACGAGGAAAAATAAGGAAAGATTTTGAGAGAAAGCAATAAAGGAAAAAAAAAGAAAAAAGAAACGGTGGCACATGGCTTCATTTCACGCTCGATACTCCGAACGAAAACAAACGGTAACCCAGAAATGCTACTGCGATCTTCAACACGGAGGGCTAAATGAACGAATATATCTGCAAAAGATGGGGTGGCGCGGCTGATAAACTATGCTTTGCTGAATTTCGGAATCTGAACGGAAAGCCAATGGAATGAAACAGTTTAAGAATTCGGAATTTGGAACGAAACACTTTAAAGCATTTCAGGAACAGATTCGCAGGACTTTTGGAATAAAGAGAGGTATCTGGAAGGCATCATCAGCATCATCAGCATCCTGAGTCAGTCTATTGCAGAAAAAAAAGACTCCCCTGCCAGAGAGAGAGAGAGAGAGAGAGAGAGAAGACAGAAGCCGGGTATCATTTGATCATTAAAGCCTCAATCGCCTCTTAGGTATTGAAATCAATGCGCCTTACACTACTAAAACACCAGACGATAACGAGTACACCTAAAGATGAACGAAGAAAAATCTAGTAGTAACAGTAGTAGTACTAGAATTAGTAGTAGTAGAAGTAGTAGTAGTAATGGTGGTGGTGGTTGTGGTAGTAGCAGTAGTAGTAGTAATGGTGGTGGTGGTTGTGGTAGTAGTAGTAGTAGTAGTAGCAGTAGTAGTTGTAGTAGGTTCATCAAAATGTGAACTCAGTGGATTGCAGACTGAAGTTACCCTGGTCCTGCAGCCCACCATCCTTCACTCAGGGCATAGGAAGGAACTTGACGGATGCTTGTATAACCGGGCAGCTCCACTACTCAGTTACATCATTGCCACCACGTGAAGGTGTCCATCTCTTGCACCACAAAAGTATGAAAATAAATAATAGTAAAACGAGAATTATGATTATACAAAACCTAGAATTAATATATGTTGAACTGAAAAGTTAAAATGAGAAAAGGAATATATGTGCAAATGGACCCTCATGTATGACGAAATATTAAAAAAAATGCTGAAGTATTAATGAAAATGCTGAAATGTGAGTGGGGGTATACAGAAATGAGTGAATTTTGGACAGAATGAAGGACTACAGGTGAGCCGGGATTAGTTACATGGAAGTACTTTTTATGCTGGCTACGATTCATGATGTTTTGTGATGGACAGAAGGACAGTGAGCTGAATAGACAGATGGATGAAGGAGGACAGACAGCTGGACAGACAGATGGATGGATAGCTGGATATGTACAGTAAACAGATGGTTACAGGTATCAGGTTAAGGCACGAAGGAATTGATAAAAAGACACAAAACGAGAGAGAGAGAGAAAGAGAGAGAGAATAGTACTACCAAAGCTTACCCAGAGGATTTAAACGAGACTGTCACTGCAAAGCCTCAATTACCAAAAGACCGCTCTCTTTTTTTTTCTTTGTTTTTGCACAGAGACGAGCCTAATCCTTAAATCCGTTTTTTGCTAGAGATTCTGACCACGCAAAACTGACATCTGTAATCCCACTATTTATCTATCCATCTACCTATTTTTGTGGTCCTTGGTTAAAGATGAGAAACTGAAGTATAAAGTTACAGGAAAATTTTGGTTAGGTCAGAATAGGTCAGGTTAGGTTGGCCTAGTTTTGATTGATTTTTAAACATATGGAGTTGGTTAGGTGCGCTACTGAAGAAAATAATACTTAGGTGTGAAGTACAAGAAGAAGAAGAAGAAGAAGAAAAAGGAGGAGGAGGAGGAGGAGGAGAAAAAGAAGGAAAAAAGAAGAGGAAGAAAAAAAAGATAAAGATGAAGAAGAGGGAGAAGAAGAAGAAGAAGAAGATGTAAGAAAGAAAAAGGAAAAAAAGAAAGAGAAGAAGAAGAAGAAGAAGAAGAAGATGTAAGAAAGAAAAAGGAAAAAAGAAAGAGAAGAAGAAGAAGAAGACGAAGAACCGAAGAAGAAGAGGAAGAAGAAGAAGAAGAAGAAGAAGAAGAAAAGAAGAAGAAGAAGAAGAAGGAGGAGGAGGAGGAAAAAAAGAAGGGAAAAAAAGATGAAGAAGAGGGAGAAAAAGAAGAGGAAGAAGGGGAGGAGGAGGAGGAGGAAGAAGAAGAAGAAGAAGAGGAGGAGGAGGAGGAGAAGAAGGGGGAGGAGGAGGAGAAGATAATATTAATAACAATAATATCAATATTGATAATAATAATCATAATCATAATAATAATAATAATAATAGTAATGGTAATAATAATGATAATAATAATAATAACAATAATAATAATATAAAAGTAATAATAATTATAATAATAATAATAACAATAATAATAATAAATCATCATCATCATCAGCCGTTGAGTGTCCACTGCAGGACAAGCCTCTCCTTACAAAAGCAGGGACGATACAGCCAATGTATCTCTACCCAGAGACTGTATGTAGGATGAGGAGTGTTTGTGAGTGTAATTGTAATGTTGGAGTGGCTATGGATGTGAGTGTAGTCTGTGAACCATATGTAATCGGCCAGCCTTAAGCCGACTGGGTGCAAGAGTAGACTATAGCACCAGTCGAGCAGGGCAGTACTCTCGAGGTTTATTTATCCCCTAATTCGATTGACTATCAAAATTCTTCGACTATCATACTTCTACGATGGAACACATTCTATTCATTTCTCCTTTCTATGAAATCACCATTCTAGGAGATTTCAATGTTCACCACCACCTTTGGCTCTCCTCTCTTTTCACTGATCCACCTGGTGAACAAGCCTACATCTTTTTTTATCCTTAATGACCTAGAACAGCTTGTACAGCACCCTACCCGTATCCCTGACTGCCTTGGAGAGAACTCCAACATACTTGACCTCTTCCTTACAACTAGGGCTCCCACTTTGCCAATCTAGGATTTCCCCAGTTACATGTGAAAATTTCCCAAGATTGGTAACAATATCCCCAAAACCATATAACTGCCTTTTTGTCTACTGGCACTGTTTAATTACTATCCCCGTTACTACTTCTATGACCGTAATTCTCTATCAGGTTCTGTTTATGATCTTATATGTTGTATACTTCTGATGAGCAACTGGCAAAAATCACACAGTAGGCCTACTGCATTGTTTTGAAGAAACTCCCCACCTAAAATGGGTTTGCTGAAGAATAATGTCTTTCAGTGACTCATAATACATCAAAATTAAAATAGCATAACTTTCGTCCACAAAGGTACATAAAACTGATATTTCCTCATCTTAGAAAAAAGTAAAACTAAAGACAGTAGCTTGCAATGAAGTGGAACCATGAGTACATGCTTTTAATACCCTTGTTATTCTGTTAATGAAAAAAAAAAAAATAGGTACACAATATATCTTCAGTCAAAATCATACATATTTTGTAGAAATACATACGAATGCAGGATATTTATAGAAAAAAATAGCTGGTTATTTGGAAGCTGGAGTAAGCATTTATGTCTTAATTGAAAAATAATTGAGAAATATATGAGCATAATAAATTACACATTACTTAGAAGTTAGAATTCCACTGAAATGTTTGGTATTATGGTTTGGTAAAAAAAAAAAAAATACTGTGGCCTCATCTCCACTAAACATCATCCATCACAAAACAGGTTTACAAGTACTGTAGATTAACCCTTTGACATGGCAAATGACAGTATGACACATGTTAGATTATTTGAGTAACCCTAGACGATTACATGAGTAGAGATAAAAGTACAGGCACTACAAGGATTTATCTACTGTACTCGATCACCCTTTTTGATGGCAGTGGTGTCCCGTTCCAGAAATTTGGACCTCTATTCTGATACTGATCCAAGATTTCCCTAGATTTCCCTAAATTTTTCCATATCCCTAGATTTGTCATTAAAATAATTCAAATTCTCCAATCAAGTGAAATTTCCCCCAAAAGTGGGAGCGCTGCTTACAACTAATCCTTCTGCTTACACTGTTAATCTTTTCTCTCTGTTGGGCTCCTCTGATCACAACCTTATCTCCCTAACCTGTCCTATCACTCCGGTACGGCCTATGAACCCTCCGAAGAAACGTCGTCTGTGGCACTTTGGAGCTGCGGATTGGGATGCCCTCAGGCAGAACTCTTTGATTTTCCCTGGAATGATTATTGTTTTCATGGCCGGAAGCCATCTCAGTGTGCCTTGAGCATTACAGAGGCTATTCTCTCGGGTATGGAAGCATACATTCCTTTCTCATATCCTTTGACTAATGCAAGAAAGTCTTGGTTTAGTCATGCTTCTTCTAATGCTGTCCTCAACAAGGAGAGGGCCTACAAAAGGTATTGGAACTAACCCACCCTTGAATCACATCATTTTTACGTTTCTGCCATGTATCGCGCTGTCTGTTCTTTGCACTACTAAATATAATTTCATCCATACTAAATGCTCTCAACTCTCCAACTCGAATTCTTCCCCCTCTTTCTGGCACCTTGCCAAAAACCTTTCTAACAACTTTACCTCATCACCTTTCCCTCCTCTTTTCTACTATGATGGCTCTGTAGCTATTACTTCTACTGATAAAGCAGATCTCTTCGCTCAGACTTTCTCCTCCAATTCCACCTTAGAAGATTCCGGTGCCGTTCCTCCATCACTTCCCCCCTCTGACTTCCTCATGGCTGACATTAAAATTTCTTCAGCTGATGTATTTTCTGCCATCACAGGCCTCAATACTAACAAGGGATATGGGCCTGATGGAGTCCCTCCTGTTGTCCTCAAGAACTGTGCTTCTGTGCTTACACCCTGCCTAGGCAAACTCTTTTGCCTTTGTCTATCAACTTGTACCTTTTCTCCTTGCTGGAAGTTTGCTCTCATTCAGTCAGTCCCAAAGAAGGGTAACCATTCCCAGCTCTCTAACTATCCTCCAATTGCTTTAACATCCTGTATCTCAAAAGTTTTCGAGTCAATTCTTAACAGAAAATTTTTAAAGCATCTTTCCTATCACAACCTTCTTTCTGATCATCAGTATGGGTTCCGACAGGGACGCTCCACTGGCGATCTTCTAACCTACCTTTCAGACTCATGGTCATCCTCAATTTGGGACTTTGGCAAAAGCTTTGCCATTGCACTTGATATCTCAAAGGCTTTCGATCGAGTCTGGCATAAATCTTTAATATCCAAACTGACCTCTTACGGTTTCTATCCTTCTATCTGTGCCTTCATCTCTAGTTTCCTTTCTGGTCCTTCTATGGCCATTGTTATAGACGGCCATCATTCTTCTCCGAGATCTATCAACAGTGGTGTTCCTAAGAGCTCTGTCCTATCACCAACTCTCTTTCTTTTATTTATCAATGACCTTCTAAGCTGTACATCTAACGCTACGCACTCATACGCTGATGACTCCACTCTTCACCTTTCCATTCGGTTCCCACAACGTCCATCTCAGCAGTTCCTTCAACAAACAAGGGATGAGGCTTTGGCACACTTAATGTCTGACTTGGCTCGTATCTCTG
>NC_137069.1:36194003-36206503 GCF_032717465.1 Coenobita brevimanus
CCCGCTCCCTTCCTCCTTCATCATTCCCCTGCGCCCCATTCCCCCCTTGACCCCACCCCTGACCCCATTCCTCCCCATTCCGCCTTCCTTCCCCCCATTGTCCCCCCCCCCTCAATAATGATCGAATTCATTATCTTCACCAACGAAAATGAAGGTTATGTATTCACCTATGTTTGTCCGTTTGTTTGCCCAGACGTTATCTCCAAAAGATCTCAATGAATGTCAATGAAATTCGGTGGACGGGTGGGCCATGGGTCAAGGAAGAATTGATTAAATTTGGAGGCGGATCTGGAACCGGATCCGGAGTATCCAGCACAATATATCCACAATTTCTCAATGAATTTCAATAAAATTTTGCTGGAAGAACAGGCCACGGGTCAAGGAACAATTGATTATATCTGGGGACGAATCCGCATCCTATGTATTCCACACAATATGTCAATGGATCGAAATCCGGATCGTTTTTGGTGAAAATGGCATTGGCGGAGGTATGCGCTCCCTGATGCTTTCTAGCTATTCAATGTATTCATCAAATTTTATAGGTAGATATCTGATTAGAAGGGAGAAAGAGGGGAAATGCCTTACTCCTGTAGTGGACTGACTAGAGATGATGATGATGATGTTGATGATGAGACTTACGATGCTGATGCTGATGATAATACAGTGCTGATGAAGATGGATATGATACTTATAATCATGATGATGATGACGATGATGGTAGTTATGATGACAATGATGATGATAGTTAATGGTGATGATTCAAATGATGATTAAACGTATGATGATGATGATGATGATGATAGTTATGGTGATGATGAAGGTGATGATACTAATAATGATGATGATGGTAATGATGACAGTATTAGTAATGATGAAGGTAACAATAATAATAATAATAATAATAATAATAATAATAATAATAGTAATAATAATAATAAATAATAATAATAATAATAATAATAATTATTATAATAATAATAATAATAATAATAATAATAATAATAATGTCCTAATCCACAAGTGACCTGAGAACATAGCAAGAAATTTCAACGACAAAGGTCAAAGGTCGGGCTTTTCCAATAAGATACTGACATTTCAGCATTTTGTGCAACTCGAACATTTTATCAGACGAAGTATATCAGCAGATTTTCCCCCCGCCACACACACACACACACACACACACACACTTTATATATATATATATATATATATATATATATATATATATATATATATATATATATATATATATATATATATATATATATATATATGGCTATTTTCCTTTATATATATGTGTAAACTCAAGTATATGTGTCAATGTGTGTATGGACATTGTTTAATTTACAGTATAGGGCAAAGGTATGAATAATATTTCGTGATCAATTTTTCTTTCCCCCACTGTCTTATATTCTTAGGTCTGTATGTGTATTCTAGGCGGTTAAGGAAGCTCCCGAACACCTTTTCCTAAGCGATTTATTTGGATGTCCTTACTGTCCTAGTCTGTTTTATATAAATTCTTCAACCATCACCATACTCTGCATATGTAACGATAAAGGTAATGTTGACCGGTTACACCCAAAACTAAATCGTGAATGATGAGAAGGGCTTGGTATGTTTCCCTGCCCATAGGTGATGATTTTTGACATGACGAGATAAGAGGAAAGATATGCGCTAACTGATGAGGTAGACGCAGTGGGATGATAAATTCTTTTTCTGTACACACACACACACACACACACACACACACACACACACACACACACACACACACACACAGGCAGACAGATAGGCATGAAGAACGACTGAAAGAGATTTAGAGTGAGAGAGAAAAAAGATAGATAGCTAGACAGAAAGAGGAAGAGAAAAAAATATTCAAAGAGAGAGAGAGAGAGAGAGAGACAGACAGACAGACAGACAGAAAGAGACAGACAGACAGACAGACAGACAGATAGATGGACTGACAGACAGACATGCAGTTACAGATAGATACTGATGGATAGACAGACAGACAGACAGACAGACAGACAAACAGACAGATCGACAGACATACAGACAGAGAGATCAATGGATAGCTAGACACCTAACGGGCAGAGATAAACAGATACACATACCGCTGCTCCGCCGTAAAAGATAACACCATCACCACACTGTCATAAATCCTCAGTCCCATCAACACTACAGTAATGGGAACAACAACCTGGCAGGAAGGGGATCTAATACTGTTCCTAGGTGTGATCTTATTCAGGGAGAGGGTTCACTGTGCTCAGGGCTAGGGGAAGGGCTCAAGAGTTCACTTATTTACTGACTACTAAGGGGAGCACTCAAGAGTTCACTTATGTTCTGACTACTAAGGGAAGCGCTCAAGGGTTCGCTTACACTATGCCAAGTTCACTTACCCGGCAGATTAAGGCAGATTGGAAGGGAAGGGAGAGAAATGAACAAACAAGACAGGGACACGTCATAAGGGAGAGGGTGAGTTGGCTGGGATGAGAGAAACGAAGAGATACACAAATACTCGTAAACATAGCTATATATATATATATATATATATATATATATATATATATATATATATATATATATATATATATATATATATATATATATATATATATATATTAGGGTGGTCCTTATACAGCAGGGCCCAAATTCGATTTCGAAAATTCAAATGCCATACCCATTCAAATAATTCTAAATAGGTTAAAAATACTGTACGTGAAATATTTTTGACAACAAATAATTTATAAAGGGTGCTCAGTGCCCCTGAATATCACTGTGTAAGAGTCAAACCGTGTATATTCAGAGGATTTTGTATCTGAAATTTTGTGGCATTTATGAATTTTTCAAATACGATATCAGCTCATAGAAGGTCACAGACGGTTAATTTTGGAAAAAGGTAGAAATATTTATTAACTAATCTGAACTGCTTCAAAGCAAGTTATAGATTTTTGATGAGCACTTAATTGTAATACCAGTAAACGACTATCAGTACAGTCACTTCTGCATTATTAAATGACCAATATGTCGCCAACCAAATCATTGACCATTCATTGCTGCAGGCGTCGCTTTACTCCATGAGGAATTCTGCGTCTGTGGTCGCCCACAACTTGTAGGATGTATTGCAGCTGGTCTTCATCCTTCGTTAGACGACCAGAGAAGGCCTCGATAAGTGCAATTGTTCGTTCAGAGTGATCATTGGTTACTGCGAGTTTTTGCAAACATGCCAGCACCTTTCCGTATGTATGATCTTCATACCAATGGTCAACAGGTAACTTCAAAAAGTCATCGTCGATATTCAGTCGTTCGAAGAGGTTCTTTGTCTGCTTTGTGGCGAAATCAGCGACAGTCTTTCCTCGAACATCACCAATCGTAATGGTCACTCGCTTGGGAGGATCCTCCATACCATCATCGAAATTCATAGCTTACACCATCTGTTTCTTGACTTCTTGACTGACGTTATCATCAAACAGTGCAAGACCCACCAGCTCTTCATTCAAGTACCACAGATGAGAGGCAATCTGATCTGTTACTCTGGAAATCTCATTGTTGATGGTGGCATAATCGACTAGGGCCTGCAGCAGATGCAGGTCGTTCTGTGGGACGCACACTGCGAATGGTGCTGTTATCCAGGCCTTGACGTAGAAGCGTGCGTAAAACACACAAAGGTCACGGAGACCACGCTCTTCACTGATGGTCAAGGTAAACTGTGAACGAAACATCCACACTTTGAATGTGTAGATTACCATTGACATCCATCGTGCTTGATTCATCGCGCTGGGCTTATGAAAACGAGTACCTCGTGGTGGTGATAAACTGAGGAAGATGGCAGTCAGCTCGATAGCTCACGGTAATCATCTTGAGGCTGCTTGTGTAGAAGTGTAGTGAAAACAAAGGTCAGGACCTCCTCCTTGATGTCTTCAAGTTGAGCTGCGACCACTTCATCCGATGATGCGTCTTGGAAGTGCTCCTGATCAATTGAACTCCAAAAAGTTTGAAATTGCTTGAAGAGCAGTACTTCTCGTGCCGGTGCAACATGCATGGCTCTCTTGAAAGCAGTTCCTGCAAGTAGTTCTGAGATGTGATGCCGGCAGGCGAGGTACAAGAGTTCCCTGTCCAGTAGCTGTTCCACCATAATGCATGCTCCTTTGTGGTGACCCGTGTTTGCATTTGTCATGTCGAAACAGATGCCTTCGACCCTTTCTGCAACTCCCACCGCTTCAGTGCTCTGACCACGGCTTGTGCTTGCTGCAAACCAGTCCCTGATTCTAATTTTGGAATTTCTAATAGCTGAGAATTACCACTTAACGAGATGATGATCGGAAGTCGGTCCACTTTTTCATTGTTGGTGAGGTCTGGAAGAAGCTTTCCATCCCTGTGTACGACGATTACTTCGTCCTGAGCGAACTCATTCATTATGCTCATCGCCGTCTCTTTGCGCCATTTCTGTCGCTGTCGCCTGATGCTGCTGTGGTTCAGAATTAATGAATTGAGATCATGACCCAAAGCTTTTGCTGTTTCTCCGAGAATCATCAGAGCAGCGCGATCAGACAGTTGATATCAATCCAGAGTGGCCGACAAATTTTGACTCAGCACAACTTTCCGACCACGTTTGGGCGGTGAAGGAAGACTTACATTCTTCATTTACAGGAGTCATGCAGTTACCACTGGACTCATCCACAGATGACAAAGTACTGCTGCTGCTGCTCTCCAATTCAGCGATTTCTTGAGCCTGCGCAAATGCAGTGGCGGCCTTTTCACTTCGTTTGAGCTCCATACTCTCACGGTGGCGCTTATTTGCTTCTTTGATACTTAGGGTCTTGTCGATTCCTGCCATTGTCCCCGGCCGACCTTTCATACGCTGACTGATGAGAAACTGCTTGTCCTCTTCTACTGTGATCAGTTTCAGGGCATCAGCATGTGCAATATCGAAAAGGTCATCCAAAGTATCTTTAAATGATTGCTCACCCTGGACTATTGCTGGTGTTGTCCTGCCCTTGTTTTTCTTAAGAGATTGCCATTGAAGCAAAATCTTCTCCATTTTTTTCTTTGAACTGCATGTTTGTCGAACTGGAATACGGGCACGCTCCCAGAACTGTTCCACTTTTTCAATTGTAGCTGCCACTGCTGTTTTAACTGCCTTGTTCTGCTTCAGGTGGAGGTCCAAAAAATAACCTAGGGCTTGGCGGTTTGAAGGCAGTTTGGATCCTTTAATATCATCTTCCAACTTGTCGAGCAAGTAGACATCAGACCGAATCCTAGACAGGTTCCTTGCTTTAGCATCAGTGCTCCCACTTGTCGAAGCCATATTCGTCCAGAATCAACACAGTTCAACCAGATATCATTAATTATGTAAGATTGCCTGTAAAAGCAGAAAGCATGCAATTAGAGGATGCAATTAGATTGTCAGTGTATGCTATCAGTACACAACTGTGACATCTCTAAGCACTTAACAAGTAAGTGAAACACTGTTATATACCAAGTTGTCATTGAAATCTAGTAAATTTTCGTCACCACGAATATCAGCAGCATAACCAAGTCATGGGGTCTAACGACAGTTACCTAACTGCCACGCCCGGTTCACAGTAGGCAGCTGTGATCTGCTTAGGTACTATGAATTTACATCTTTGTACAATGAAGAACTGAGTAGTTTCAAGACACCGAAATTGTGTGAAAGACATTTCTGTGACAACTATGTGGGACAAGGTGAATGTGGCGATACGTAATAACATAAAAGGCCGATGAGCGACCTCTAAATACAAGTATTTTTCAAAAACGTTTTGCATGACATGTTTTCGTGTTATATGGAAGGATTTCAGGGGTATCGTAATAAAAATTCTCAATATCTAAAATTATTACCACCATAATATATATATATATATATATCTATATATATATTGAGAGAGAGAGAGAGAGAGAGAGAGAGAGAGAGAGAGAGAGAGAGAGAGAGAGAAGGAGTTAACAAAGCGACAAATATACCCAGACCGTACAGATTTTTGTTTCTAGTTGGTTTGGTTGGTAGAGATGCTTACTAGAGTAATTAAGGAGGTTTAAGAACCACGAAAGTTTTTGAGAGAGAGAGAGAGAGAGAGAGAGAGAGAGTCCATGGTAAAGCGGAAGAAAATAAAGACAGGAAACGAGGCAAAAGGAAAGAGAGGGGCAGATAAAAGTGAAATAAATATAAATAGACAGACAAACACGGAGCAGAAAACAGATGTAGAGTGAAAATCAAAGAGAAAGTAAGGAGGGATGGAGAAAGAGAAATTAGATATTCTAATGGTCAGGCAGAAGGACGAAATACAGAACGAGAGAGAGAGAGAGAGAGAGAGAGAGAGATAATAATTGGGAGGGCCGCAGTGCTGGAACCAGGGCAGAATAAATTAGAGGAATATTGAGCAAAAACCCCTTGGAAATAATGGATACCAAGGGGAGGAGGGCAAGGAAAGGGTCAGCAGCAGAGGATAGGGCCAGGATGGGAAAAGGAAAGGTGGAATAGGTGAACATACCCATTATAATGTTGGGTGGGAGAGAGACACAGGTTAGAGCTTGATGTCTATATTTTCTCTAACGTTGCGGGCTGAACAGAACACATCCTCAGAGAGCCAGGTTCTGTGTAGCCAGAAACGTTAGAGAAAATAAAAAGGTCAAACTCTATGCAGTGTAGTCAAAAACGCTGGAGAAATAGAGAAGTCAAGCTATATCCCGTATAGACCGAAATGTTGGAGAAATAAAGAAGCAATGCTCTCTCTCTCTCTCTCTCTCTCTCTCTCCCACCTAACATTTCCACTTGTCGTAATGGATCATCTACATATCCATTTCAGTTGGTGTAAATTTTGCCAATCTCTTCAAAGCTCAGTTGAAGCAATATATCAACATTAAAATAGGATGTCAATCTCAAAGAAGTGTTATGGGAAGGATATAGAGCCACAGCACTGTTTGATTTTGTTATATACCTACGTGAAAGAAACTAGGAAATGAAAATCCAGGCCAGGTGAGTGTAAAATCTAGGCCAGGTTAGTGTAAAATCTTGGCCAGGCCAGTGACTGTACAATCTAGGCGAGGTTAGCGTAAATGGACTTTAGCTGTAATGTTATGACTGATACTCTTTTATCTATATTAAAGAACATTTTAGTATTACCTTCTAAGTGTTTGCTGAAAAAACTTCCAGTACCTATGTGAATGCTACACAATCAAGTGAATGACGCACCTATACCCTTTTTACTCTAACTTGGCCTAATATTGGCATTTCTCCATCTTGAATGCTTAGTTATCACGAGAGATTAACACCTAAATGCGATGCTAGTCATCAAGAAGTGCTATGCAAAGGCTGTATTGCCATAGCCTTGTCTTTTTCTGCCACTGAGCCAGGTGGAAAACGTTGGAAAAAGACGAAAATCTGGACCCAGTTAGGTAAAAAGGAGTATAGTCCTCTGTTCTCACTACGACCTATGATATCCTAGTTCACAGCCAAGGTGTCTTACCAGCAACAGCCACGAACCCGGTATTGTACATTGCAAGACTGACTTTCTAAAGACTGTGAGCCATGTTTTGAAAGGACTTGGCCCGTATTCTAGTGGGAAGCTCCCTAACAACTTTTCCTAGGCTATTTGATTTGCTTATTGCGCTTTACTGTCCTATTTTGTGTTATACATAATTCGTTCAAACATCGGCAACGTCTGCCTAAATAATGGGAAAAAAGGATTTAACTAGCGATATCGAAAAATAATATGCTAAGGAAGAGGTGCTAGGGAGCCACGTATCCGTTGTCCTAGTGCTTAGATGAAGGGCTGAACCTGCACCTCCGTGGGATGACTCTAGCGATAATGAGAGAGAGAGAGAGAGAGAGAGAGAGAGAGAGAGAGAGAGAGAGAGAGAGAGAGAGAGAGAGAGAGAGAGAGAGAGAATTTTCGTTTGATGTCTAATAATAAGTCTGCCTAGCTTGACTGTACCCGACCAGTATAACTCCACTTAGATACACAGATTTCGCAGTCTCGATGTGGCAAAGTTTCTTCGTTAAAGATCCTCACTAAAGAAGTGGATGAATTGGGTGGAAGAGAGAGACGAGAAAAAATAAGGAAAGATTTTGAGAGAAAGCAATAAAGGAAAAAAAAAAAAAAAAAGAAACGGTGGCACATGGCTTCATTTCACGCTCGATACTCCGAACGAAAACAAACGGTAACCCAGAAATGCTACTGCGATCTTCAACACGGAGGGCTAAATGAACGAATATATCTGCAAAAGATGGGGTGGCGCGGCTGATAAACTATGCTTTGCTGAATTTCGGAATCTGAACGGAAAGCCAATGGAATGAAACAGTTTAAGAATTCGGAATTTGGAACGAAACACTTTAAAGCATTTCAGGAACAGATTCGCAGGACTTTTGGAATAAAGAGAGGTATCTGGAAGGCATCATCAGCATCATCAGCATCCTGAGTCAGTCTATTGCAGAAAAAAAAGACTCCCCTGCCAGAGAGAGAGAGAGAGAGAGAGAGAAGACAGAAGCCGGGTATCATTTGATCATTAAAGCCTCAATCGCCTCTTAGGTATTGAAATCAATGCGCCTTACACTACTAAAACACCAGACGATAACGAGTACACCTAAAGATGAACGAAGAAAAATCTAGTAGTAACAGTAGTAGTACTAGAATTAGTAGTAGTAGAAGTAGTAGTAGTAATGGTGGTGGTGGTTGTGGTAGTAGCAGTAGTAGTAGTAATGGTGGTGGTGGTTGTGGTAGTAGTAGTAGTAGTAGTAGCAGTAGTAGTTGTAGTAGGTTCATCAAAATGTGAACTCAGTGGATTGCAGACTGAAGTTACCCTGGTCCTGCAGCCCACCATCCTTCACTCAGGGCATAGGAAGGAACTTGACGGATGCTTGTATAACCGGGCAGCTCCACTACTCAGTTACATCATTGCCACCACGTGAAGGTGTCCATCTCCTGCACCACAAAAGTATGAAAATAAATAATAGTAAAACGAGAATTATGATTATACAAAACCTAGAATTAATATATGTTGAACTGAAAAGTTAAAATGAGAAAAGGAATATATGTGCAAATGGACCCTCATGTATGACGAAATATTAAAAAAAATGCTGAAGTATTAATGAAAATGCTGAAATGTGAGTGGGGGTATACAGAAATGAGTGAATTTTGGACAGAATGAAGGACTACAGGTGAGCCGGGATTAGATACATGGAAGTACTTTTTATGCTGGCTACGATTCATGATGTTTTGTGATGGACAGAAGGACAGTGAGCTGGATAGACAGATGGATGAAGGAGGACAGACAGCTGGACAGACAGATGGATGGATAGCTGGATATGTACAGTAAACAGATGGTTACAGGTATCAGGTTAAGAAAGAAAGGCACGAAGGAATTGATAAAAAGACACAAAACGAGAGAGAGAGAGAGAGAGAGAGAGAATAGTACTACCAAAGCTTACCCAGAGGATTTAAACGAGACTGTCACTGCAAAGCCTCAGTTACCAAAAGACCGCTCTCTTTTTTTTCTTTGTTTTTGCACAGAGACGAGCCTAATCCTTAAATCCGTTTTTTGCTAGAGATTCTGACCACGCAAAACTGACATCTGTAATCCCACTATTTATCTATCCATCTACCTATTTTTGTGGTCCTTGGTTAAAGGTGAGAGACTGAAGTATAAAGTTACAGGACGAAAATTTTGGTTAGGTCAGAATAGGTCAGGTTAGGTTGGCCTAGTTTTGATTGATTTTTAAACATATGGAGTTGGTTAGGTGCGCTACTGAAGAAAATAATACTTAGGTGTGAAGTACAAGAAGAAGAAGAAGAAGAAGAAAAAGGAGGAGGAGGAGGAGGAGGAGAAAAAGAAGGAAAAAAGAAGAGGAAGAAAAAAAAGATAAAGATGAAGAAGAGGGAGAAGAAGAAGAAGAAGAAGATGTAAGAAAGAAAAAGGAAAAAAAGAAAGAGAAGAAGAAGAAGAAGAAGAAGAAGATGTAAGAAAGAAAAAGGAAAAAAGAAAGAGAAGAAGAAGAAGAAGACGAAGAACCGAAGAAGAAGAGGAAGAAGAAGAAGAAGAAGAAGAAGAAGAAGAAAAGAAGAAGAAGAAGAAGAAGGAGGAGGAGGAGGAAAAAAAGAAGGGAAAAAAAGATGAAGAAGAGGGAGAAAAAGAAGAGGAAGAAGGGGAGGAGGAGGAGGAGGAGGAGGAAGAAGAAGAAGAAGAAGAGGAGGAGGAGGAGGAGAAGAAGGGGGAGGAGGAGGAGAAGATAATATTAATAACAATAATATCAATATTGATAATAATAATCATAATCATAATAATAATAATAATAATAGTAATGGTAATAATAATGATAATAATAATAATAACAATAATAATAATATAAAAGTAATAATAATTATAATAATAATAATAACAATAATAATAATAAATCATCATCATCATCAGCCGTTGAGTGTCCACTGCAGGACAAGCCTCTCCTTACAAAAGCAGGGACGATACAGCCAATGTATCTCTACCCAGAGACTGTATGTAGGATGAGGAGTGTTTGTGAGTGTAATTGTAATGTTGGAGTGGCTATGGATGTGAGTGTAGTCTGTGAACCATATGTAATCGGCCAGCCTTAAGCCGACTGGGTGCAAGAGTAGACTATAGCACCAGTCGAGCAGGGCAGTACTCTCGAGGTTTATTTATCCCCTAATTCGATTGACTATCAAAATTCTTCGACTATCATACTTCTACGATGGAACACATTCTATTCATTTCTCCTTTCTATGAAATCACCATTCTAGGAGATTTCAATGTTCACCACCACCTTTGGCTCTCCTCTCTTTTCACTGATCCACCTGGTGAACAAGCCTACATCTTTTTTTATCCTTAATGACCTAGAACAGCTTGTACAGCACCCTACCCGTATCCCTGACTGCCTTGGAGAGAACTCCAACATACTTGACCTCTTCCTTACAACCAGGGCTCCCACTTTGCCAATCTAGGATTTCCCCAGTTACATGTGAAAATTTCCCAAGATTGGTAACAATATCCCCAAAACCATATAACTGCCTTTTTGTCTACTGGCACTGTTTAATTACTATCCCCGTTACTACTTCTATGACCGTAATTCTCTATCAGGTTCTGTTTATGATCTTATATGTTGTATACTTCTGATGAGCAACTGGCAAAAATCACACAGTAGGCCTACTGCATTGTTTTGAAGAAACTCCCCACCTAAAATGGGTTTGCTGAAGAATAATGTCTTTCAGTGACTCATAATACATCAAAATTAAAATAGCATAACTTTCGTCCACAAAGGTACATAAAACTGATATTTCCTCATCTTAGAAAAAAGTAAAACTAAAGACAGTAGCTTGCAATGAAGTGGAACCATGAGTACATGCTTTTAATACCCTTGTTATTCTGTTAATGAAAAAAAAAAAATAGGTACACAATATATCTTCAGTCAAAATCATACATATTTTGTAGAAATACATACGAATGCAGGATATTTATAGAAAAAAATAGCTGGTTATTTGGAAGCTGGAGTAAGCATTTATGTCTTAATTGAAAAATAATTGAGAAATATATGAGCATAATAAATTACACATTACTTAGAAGTTAGAATTCCACTGAAATGTTTGGTATTATGGTTTGGTAAAAAAAAAAAAAATACTGTGGCCTCATCTCCACTAAACATCATCCATCACAAAACAGGTTTACAAGTACTGTAGATTAACCCTTTGACATGGCAAATGACAGTATGACACATGTTAGATTATTTGAGTAACCCTAGACGATTACATGAGTAGAGATAAAAGTACAGGCACTACAAGGATTTATCTACTGTACTCGATCACCCTTTTTGATGGCAGTGGTGTCCCGTTCCAGAAATTTGGACCTCTATTCTGATACTGATCCAAGATTTCCCTAGATTTCCCTAAATTTTTCCATATCCCTAGATTTGTCATTAAAATAATTCAAATTCTCCAATCAAGTGAAATTTCCCCCAAAAGTGGGAGCGCTGCTTACAACTAATCCTTCTGCTTACACTGTTAATCTTTTCTCTCTGTTGGGCTCCTCTGATCACAACCTTATCTCCCTAACCTGTCCTATCACTCCGGTACGGCCTATGAACCCTCCGAAGAAACGTCGTCTGTGGCACTTTGGAGCTGCGGATTGGGATGCCCTCAGGCAGAACTCTTTGATTTTCCCTGGAATGATTATTGTTTTCATGGCCGGAAGCCATCTCAGTGTGCCTTGAGCATTACAGAGGCTATTCTCTCGGGCATGGAAGCATACATTCCTTTCTCATATCCTTTGACTAATGCAAGAAAGTCTTGGTTTAGTCATGCTTCTTCTAATGCTGTCCTCAACAAGGAGAGGGCCTACAAAAGGTATTGGAACTAACCCACCCTTGAATCACATCATTTTTACGTTTCTGCCCTGTATCGCGCTGTCTGTTCTTTGCACTACTAAATATAATTTCATCCATACTAAATGCTCTCAACTCTCCAACTCGAATTCTTCCCCCT
>NC_137069.1:36211503-36354003 GCF_032717465.1 Coenobita brevimanus
CACACACACACACACACACACACACACACACACACACACACACACACACACACACACACACACACACACACACACACACACACCTGTCTACTACCTCACGAACTTTTCTAGCAGTCAACATTTAATTTTAGTAAACACAATCAAGAGTTCAGGAATATGTTTAAGAAAATTAGATTAAGATTTTATTTTTTTTTAAATGGATTAGTGAATATTAAGAATTTGCCAGTTAATATATGAGAATAATTTCTTTTTAAGCTGCTGTTTAATTGGGTCTTTAATAAACGAGAGAGAGAGAGAGAGAGAGAGAGAGAGAGAGAGAGAAAGACGTGGAGAGGCAGAGGAAGTTTGGAAGAGTGTGGATGGGTAGGTGGGGGCCATAAGGACAGTGGAAGGTGAGAGGGGATTGATGTTGTAATAAGAGTGGGCTTAATCCAGAGTGAGGGTGGCTTAGTGGGTGGGAACTGGGTGGATGTTGGTGGTTGACAAGCGTTTATAGAGGAGGGTGAGTTAAATGGGTGGGGGCTGGGGTGAGTGTGGGTAGAGTGAGTGGGTGAAAGCTGGTGGGGTGAATGTGGGTGACTGATAATTGGTTTGGGTGACTGATAATAGTGAGTTGAAGCTGAATGAAGACTGTACCGCCACTAAGTTACCCTCATTGCAGAAGAACATCGCTCCATATTTTTAGTCGAACAGCTATGTAACTCGTAAAACTGAACACAGTATTTGGAATAATTTAATAACTCTGGAGATCACACCTCAGGGTTTCCTAAGTCAATGTTGATTGTTTTTTTGTTTTTATTTTAGATTACTGTCAAGAAGTGGACTGGCAACACGCACCCTGTCACGTCCCCTATCACCCACCTTCCCTCTCTCTCTCTCTTACTATGCCCCCTTTCCACCCTCCCTTCCCCAAAGACACAATTGTTCATGTATTATCCCTCCTTTGGCGGACTTGACATGCCTACTATGTTGAATATAATGTACACTTTTGTCAAACTTCCCTACACACACACACACACACACACACACACACACACACACACACACACACACACACACACACAAATGCTTCTGTGTGAAACCTGACAATTTTCCCTTTCTTCTTTGAGAAATCTTAACCTGACTTCAAAAAATTTGGTCAGAACAGGAAGGGAACATCGAATATTTATGCCATTATTTTCAGGAAAGCTGTTTCCTATCCTTCACACTGTTAGCTTGTTTACCAATAGCCCATCTCTCCATTCTGTTTCTTTGCTTGACTTTTATCTCCGGCCATCTCTTTGGATTCGAACTATGACGCATTGGTGTACATTATTTCTCCAACCAGGACCTGAATTTACTGTACCAACAAACTTACAATCAAATTTCCAATCAATTTCCATTCATAACCGTGATTGGATTTGACAAGAAAGACAAGGCAGGGAATTAAGATTAATACCAATGCTCCTGTTTCTCCTTCAAATAATAATCTTATCCCCGAGAGAAAACAATCATAATATTGTCATCTGGAGGAAACACAAGGAAAGAATAATGCAGAATATTCCCCCATTTCTTGTTCCTCCTAACAAAGTAAATCTCAGTTATTGCAGGGAAATGACTGTAAGTTTGTGTACAGGTCCATTGTAGTAACGTGATTTTTTTCGAATGTACAAAGAGAGAGAGAGAGAGAGAGAGAGAGAGAGAGAGACAGACAGACAGAGACAGAGACAGAGACAGAGACAGACAGACAGAGACAGAGACAGAGACAGACAGACAGACAGAGACAGACATAGGGAGAGAGAAGCATTAGAGAGCTGGACAAAATATATATATATATATATATATATATATATATATATATATATATATTCGAAAAGAAAAGTGTTACACAGCTAGAGAGAGAGAGAGACAGACAGACAGACAGACAGACAAACAGACAGAGTCAAATGCCGGAAGATCGCTGGACAGAACTCTTTGCAGGACGGAAAAAGAAAAAAAAAAATCAGACCCCGCTTCGTTCATTTTGGGATGCTGCATTGACCTGGTCTAAAAAAAAAAAAAAAAAAAGAAAAAAAACTTGGATGAATGGCCAGGCAATGCAAGAGTAAAGCGAAAACGACGGGCTGGGGGCTGAGGTGCAGGCTGACATGACACACATGTACCGTCACCTCCCTTTCCATTACCCCCCAAACCATGACCCTCTGACACCCCACCCTTCCCAAAGCACACACACACACACACACACACACACACACACACACACACACACACACACACACCTCTGTCTGTCTGTCTGTCTGTCTCTCTCTCCGTAGTATACCATTATGTACCGTCTTGTATTGCAGCGGACGGTTTGCACACGCCTGACATGGACGGACAGCTGTACAACACATGTTCAAGCCATGTCTTACGAGTCCTGAGGGGCAACTGTTCTAAAGTCGAGGAATATCACATTCTGTCACTGGAGAATTGATCCACTACCACCCACTGCCTCATGCACTGGTGGAGGCGTGGAAAGCTTTCGGAGTGTAGCGTGAGAAATGCATGCAGATTTGTGTTGTGGAAGTGGGTGTGTTTGTGTAAGTCTGTGTAGTTATGTCATCCAGGGAACATCGACAGGGTGTCAACGTGTTGTGGAAGTGGGTGTGTTTGTGTTAGTCTGTGTAGCTGTGTCACCCTGGGACCATCGCCAGGGTGTGAACGTGTGTGTTTACATGGAAGGACGCAGTGCTGGGCTGTGTTGAGTCTTGTTTTTCATTACAACTTGGCATACAAAGTTGGAGAAGGGAGTTTGGGATGTTGTTGTTATCAGTGGAGAAAGGGAAGGTGGCGGGCTTTTGTTATGGGTCGGGGCAGTGATGGAGTGTGATGAGTTGCAGCCACAGGCATTCCTGACCGAACTCATGGTAACGACAATACTAAAGAGATTTATATTCACTCTTTTAATTTTAAGACAAATGTGGCATTTTATCATCTACGTCGCTTTAGGAGGGAATAATATGTATATGGATTTTACTTTTCCATTCCTTAACTTACAAGTTTTCATGCATTAAATATAGGTTCTGCAGGTACATATTGTCCTTTTAGTTTGGTCATATGAAAGGAAGATGTATGACAAAATTTCGTATAATCAATTTACCCAGCAAGTTTTCAGTTCAATATATTGAATTACTGCCTTTGTGAATTTATACATGAGAAATTGTTTATTATTAAAGGAAACGTTTTTTAATGCTAATTTTTAAGGCAAATGCCCTTTTTTACTTTAATCTTCAAGAGGATGCCTCTTTTACCTTCATCTTGAAGGGAAATATCTTTTTTAAGCTAATCTTTAGGGAAAATGTATTTTTACGTAAATCTTTATGGAAAATATCCTTTTTTAACGTTAATCTTTAAGGGAAATGCCTTCTTTACATTAATCTTTAAGACAAATGTCTTTTTATGTTAATCTTTAAGGGAAATTTCTCTTTTTTTTGTTAATTTTTAAGGGAAATATCTTTCTTAACTTTCATAGCCTTAAAAATGAAATACGTGGATTACGTTTTATCATATGAAGTGGACTGCGAATTCCCTTAAACATTACAAGAATTTTGCTGTTACAGAGTTATAAACACGTCCTAAAAACGTTGCCATGGCTACTTTTGAATTCACCCACGTCCTCAAGCGAAACAAGAAAGTAATTAAAGCAAGATATAATTTCGGGTCATATGCTTAAACCTGAAATGAAAAAGTGGGATGTAGACCCCAAAATTTTGATGATTATTGAAGTAATAAACATGGCATGCAGACCCAAAATTTAGACAATTTTTGACGTATTTGACATGGAACGCAGACTCCAAAAATTTTAAGATTTTTTTAAGTGCTTAGCATGGGAGGGGTTGAGGGGGTGGAGATGTGGAAAACTGACGGATGAGGTCAGGTGGAGTATGGAGGGGCTGAATGGGGTAATGGAGTGGGGTAATGGCAGGGTTGGTTAGGGTGGAGTGACGTAAAGTTGACGGATGAGGTAAGGTATGGTGGAGCTGAATGGGATGGAGCGGAGTGATATCAAGGTTGGGCGGGGTGTTGTGGAGTAAAATAAGTTGGGTAGGGTAGAGTATGGCAAGGCTGTGTGGGGTGGAGTAGGGTGACACTGATAAGTGTGGCTAGGTAGGGAATGAAGTGGATAGTTGGGGTAGAATGGGATAATGGTGGGGTTAGTGGGGCGGAGCGGAGTGAGGGTGTTGGGTGGGGTGGTGTAGGGTAAAACAGAGTTGAGGTTGCAAAGAGTAATGTGGGATTAGGTGGGGGTTGAGTACATTAATGGTGGGGTTGGGTGGGATGTAGTGAAGTTGGGTGGGATATAGTAGAGTTGGGTGGGATGTAGTGGGGTTGGGTGGGATGGAGTGGGGCTGGGTGGGATGGAGTGGTGTTGGATGGGATGTAGTGAAGTTGGGTGGGATGTAGTGGGGTTGGGTGGGCTGTAGTGGGGTTGGGTGGGATGTAGTGGGCTTGGATGGGAAGCAGTGGGCTTGGGTGGGATGTAGTGGGGTTGGGTGGGAAGCAGTGGGGTTGGGTGGGAGGTAGTGTTGTTGGATGGGATGTAGTGAAGTTGGGTGGGATGTAGTGGGCTTGGTGGGCTGTAGTGGGGTTGGGTGGGAAGCAGTGGGGTTGGGTGGGAGGGAGTGGGGTAAAATTTACAGGTGAGGTAGGGCAGAGTAATATGGGGTTGGATGGGTTGGGTTGAGGTAAAACTGACCGATGAGACAATGAATAAAATGTCAGCGTTAGGCATGGTGTAGTGGGGTACTGGTTGGGTTGGTTGGGTGGAGTGGGGAAATGGCTAGGTGTGAGAAGGGAATTGGTAGGGTTGGTTGGGGGGGTAGTGGGGTAATTGTGGGGTTGCTTGGGGTGAAGAGGGGAAATGGTGGGGTTGGTTGGGGATTTGGCGGGGTAATGGTTGGGATGGTTGGGGTAGAGTGGAGAAATGGTGGGGTTGGTTGGGGTGGAGTGGGGAAATGGTGAGGTTAGTTAGGGTGGCGGGGGGAAATGATGGAGTTGGTTGTTGTGGAATGTGGAAATGGTGGGGTTGGTTGGGATGCAGTGGGGATATATATATATATATATATATATATATATATATATATATATATATATATATATATATATATATATATATACACAAATGCAGCCGATTGAACATGGGGGAAGGGTAGTCTTAATATGCAGATAAACATCAACGTGATTATGAACATCTTTAATACGTATCTTTAGCTTTTTTTTTTTTTTTTTTTAATGCGAGGAAGAAGGAACCAAAGGCCATGAGCCCGCAGTAACAGTTCCCTCCAAGAGAAAAACAAAATACAATAGAGAGCCAAATTCAAGATCCGATCATTTTGAGATGCCCGGACACACTGCGTTTGAAAGACTGGAGATCATAGGCCTGTATTGGCTCCCCAAAGTCCATAAATAGAACTGTCTAGTCCGACACATTCTCTCAGCCATTGGAACTGTTTGCTATAAAATATCTAATTTTTTTGTATCTATGGTTACCCCCATTACTAAAAATTGCTATGCAGTTAAAGATTCATTTACTTTTGCTAAGGAAATTTGCAACTACGATGTTGACCACTGTACTATGGAGTCTTTCGACAAAAAGTCCCTGTTCACAAATATTTCTCTTTATGAAACGATAGACATTTGCGGCAATCAGGTGTTTAAACTTGAAATCATAATTGATGGATTTAATATGAATCAGTTACATAAATTACTTACTATTACTTATAAAGGTTGCCTTTTCCTTTTCAGCGGAAAAACTTATAAGTAAATTAATGGAGTGGCGATGGGAAATCCCCTAGGACCCTGCTTAGCAAACGCATTTTTGTGTTTCCATGAGACAAACTGGCTACAGCAATGTCCCTTCCATTTCAAACCTCTCCTTTGCCGTAGATATGTCGATGATACATTTTTATTGTTTAGTTCTCCAGACCACATCCCCTTCTTTCTAAACTAAACTCGAGGCATCCTAACATTCATTTCACCTCTGATATTGAAGAGAACAATAAACTTCCCTTCCTTGATATACTAGTTCAAAAAACTACTAATTCTTTCATTACTTCAGTATACCGTAAATCCACTTACACAGGATTAACCATGAAGTTCAACTCAGCTGTTCCAATTCAGTTTAAACGTAATTTGGTGTCAACCCAGGTTACCAGAGCTTAAAATATTTGTTATTCCTATTTTACTTTGCGTTCAGAATTAAGTTTTCTTACGAAAACATTATTTCCTATTTTTTTTCCAATTTCTTTCACATAGCCTTATAGGAAGACAAATAAATAATATTTGTAGCCCACCTACTCCTAAAAACTCACAGTAATCAAATCATCTTTCGATTGTATCCTGTCATTTTTAGGTCCAAAAAGCTTCCCCATATGTAATAATATATCGAGTTTAGTTAGGGAATTTTACCCTCAAGTATCTCTTAGAACAATATTCAAACCCAGCAACACCATCGGACGATGGTTCAAACACAAAGACCGAATCCCTGACGCTCTGCAGTCCTTTGTTGTCTATAATTATAAATGTAGTTGCTGTAATGCTTCTTATATTGGACAGACTAAGAGACAACTAAGAGTAAGAATTGCAGAACATCGGGGACGGTCATATGGAACCGGTCTACATATATCTAAGCCACCTTTCTCTGCCATTCGAAATTGCTGTGAAGCCTTAGGCCACTCCATAAGCGAATCTGATTTTTCTGTTGTTCACGCTTGTCGTGACAAGGTAACACTCCTCCTGGCTGAATCACTCCTCTCTCATCTCAAAGGCTTCCGATCGAGTCTGGCATAAATCTTTAATTTCCAAACTGCCCTCTTACGGTTTCTATCCTTCTATCTGTGCTTTCATCTCTAGCTTCCTTTCTGGTCGTTCTATAGCCGCTGTTGTAGTCGTTCATCGTTCTTCTCCTAGATCTATCAACAGCGGTGTTCCTCAGGGCTCTGTCCTATCACCAACTCTCTTCCTTTTGTTCATCAATGACCTTCTACCACAACGCCCATCTCAGCAGTTACTTCAGCAAACAAGATATGAGGCTGTGGCACACCTAATGTCTGACTTGGCTCGTACCTCTGGCTGGGGTAAAAATAATCTGTTTGTTTTTAATGCATCAAAAACTCAGTTTTTACACCTATCAACCCGACAAAATCTTCCACAGGTATACCCACTATTGTTTAATAATATTCAGCTTAATCCTGCATCATCCTTGAACATACATGGGGTTTCATTTACTCGGGACTTATCTTGGAAAGATCATATTACATCTCTTGTAAAATCTGCTTCCAAGAGATTAGGTGTGCTAAGCCGACTCCTTTCCTTCATTACCCCTGCACAATTGTTGGCTCTATACAGAGGTTTTATCCGCCCCTGTGTGGAGCACAACTCTCATGTGTGGGGGGAGCCTCCCCACATACAGCTTATCTCAATAGGGTGGAGTCAAAGGCTTTTCGTCTCATTAACTCTCCTCCTCTTACTGACTCCCTTCAACCTCTGTCTCTTCGTCGCACTGTTGTATCTTTATCTCTTCTATCGCTACTTCACTGGTCACTGCTCCTCTGAACTGTCTGCATGCATTCCTCCACCTTTACGACGGGCGCGTAGCATCCGTCTAGCAACAAACTCTCATCTCTTTTCTGTCCAGCTCTCTCATGCAAGAGTTAACCGCTACTCCCAGTCCTTCATTTATGCAACAGGTAAACTCAGGAACTCTCTCCCTCTGTCTGTATTTCCTGCTTCCTATGATCACCAGTCTTTCAAACGCAGTGTGTCCAGGCATCTCGAAATGATCGGATCTTGAACTTGGCTCTCTCTTGTATTTTGTTTTTCTCTTGAAAGGAACAACAATTGCGGGCTCGTGGCCTTTGGTTCCTTCTTCCTCGCATAAAAAAAAAAAAAAAAAAACTACAGCCCACACTGGGCACACAAGATTGCTCCATGTCCTTTCTTTGTTTTTAAGGACTGACTTATGTATTGTCTTGTTACAAGTTTTTTTTTTTTTTTTTTTTTTTTAAGGTTTCCATTGTACTTAATATCATTCCACCAACATCAGCTTAGAATGATTTATTTCCTCATTTTGTCATAGTCAATTTTTTGTTCTTATTTTTATCGTAGACATGGTGTTTTGCTTTGGTTTCATATTCTTTTATGTATTGTTATCATAGCCATGATGTTTACTTTGGTTTTATTGTATTTTCCAGACGTTTGAAAATGACAAATGAGTTGTCCAAACTTCACCAATTTATTAAAGATGTTCCAGATCATGTTGGTGTTTATCTTTACACACACACACACACACACACACACACACACATATATATATATATATATATATATATATATATATATATATATATATATATAGATAGATAGATAGATAGATAGATAGATATATATATATATATATATATATATATATATATATATATATATATATATATGTGTGTGTGTGTGTGTGTGTGTATGTATACATCTATCTCTCTATGTCCGTCCTTATGTCTGATGTGTTGCTGTTTTTGCAACCCCCGTAGAGGAAGCAGTGAATTATTCTGGCTTGTCCTCGCAAATCTCATAGGAAGCAATAATGTGGGAAGGAGGGACCGGGGCAGAGGCAGGATAACGAGGAAGGAAGGCAGAGGAGGATTAGAGGAAGGAGTAAAGGAGGGGAGAGGAAGGAAGGGACAGGGAAGAGAGCTCAAGGAAGGGGGGGAAAGGAAGGTAAGAAAGAGGGGATGAATAGGGAGGATGAAGAGAGGAATGAGGAAGAGAGGAGGAAGAAATGAAGAAATGAAGGAACGAAGGAGGAGAGGGAAATGAGGAAAATCGATGTGGAGGAGAGAAGGGTGCACACGAAAGAAGGAGAAGCAGGATGTGGAAGAAGCAGAAGAAGGGGGCAGTGTGGAGAGAACGAAAAGAGAGGAAGGAAAGCAAACAACAATATACCCTACGGTCATTGCGAGGTTGCTTGTTACAGAGTCGATTATAACTACAAGATCTAATTCTACATGCTGAAGGATAAAGATAGTAAAACAAGAAGGCTCTCCCCGCCTCCAAACCCTCCGGTTAAGACTGGCAGGAAAAAGTGAGAAGAACCACCATGCAGCATGGAAAAACTGACATGGATATTTCATAGGAATGACTGAAAAGGAAAAGTTGCATTCTATATTACTTAAAATATTAGCAGCCAGTTTGTATAACCTGAAAGGGAAAGTAATAACGTAGAATGAATAATCGAATAGATAAATAACTAATGCATGACATTCTGTAGGGGTAAGTTGTGTTAATGGGGCGTCTGTACACACAGCGTGGAAATTGCACAGTGCACAATGCGGATGTTCAGGGGTGGTGCGGCAGCCTTGCCTGGAACTTTAAAGGTAGGCAGCAGTCAGTCAGGCCCCAGCTCCGTTCACTCCACTGAGACAAGGAACTTTCCCAAGCTGGACAAGTACACAAGTTACATCCTCAAGCAGTGACCCCTGGTATATAAAAAAAAAATCCTGATGGTGGTCACTTAACTAACAGGGACCCTCAGTGATCCACAGCCCATCACAGGTCGAAAGTAAGAATAGTGGCCATCATCTCAGGGCAATCTCTGCAGACCCTAGTCTATGCTTATACTACTGTATTTGCATTTAATAACTCGATAAATATATATGGACTTGACGTGACGCTATATTTGGGTACGTTAAGTAGTAGTTGTTGTTCCCTAGGCAGTCTGGCTGAACAGCCCCGAGTCCCTTAGGAAGACCATGGCCGAGACCGGGCTTTCCCACAGAGCTCTCAAAGAGTGTATGTTGTGTTGCTGGCGTAGGTGATTGTGTGCAATGTAGTCTTCCATAATGTGCTTAATAGTATGGGGTGCTGTGTTGCATCGTGGATAGGCATCAGCGACGGAGTCATCCAGCCTCTTCTGGTAGCTTAAGAGGGCTGGATGGTGCCCACCAGGTGGACCCTGTCCTCACGAGGAAGATAGGATTCAGAAGGGTGGATGTCAGGAGGTCGTGCATGCAGCTGTGTGTTGTCTTTAAGTGACTGAATGGAGCGGCGAGTGATCTGAGTGTGGGTATGCTTCTGGAAGCTGGTCTGAGGTGGGCAAGGGGGGAGAGATGACAGTATTTGTGTATGGTATCGTGGGCTGGGCGTTGTTTTGATGTTCCTTGGTGTGGGTGGATGTGCTGCCATGTACTGTAGTGGATGTTGCGGGTTTGTGGAGGCTGCAGCAAGAAACTGGGTGTCTATCATGTCTAACTGATCCTTGACTTTGAGGACTTTGGTTTCTTGATGTAGGTGGTCTGTGGGTGTAGTAGCTGTGCAGCCTGTGATGATTTCTAGGGCCTTGTTCTGTATGATCTGTAGAGTGTTGTAGTGTATTTTGGTGAGGTTAGAAGCTCAGGCAGGGCTTGCATAATTCATCACTGAACGTATGTATTGTTTGTATACTGTGGTGGTGGTTTCTTTGCTGTGTCCAAATGTTGTATGGGCAAGTGAGCTCAAAGCACTGTCTTGGTGTTATTTTATTTCTGATGTTTGTGATGTGTTGTTTAAATGACATTTATGTATTGTATGTTACACCACAGATTTTGTGTGTGTGTATGTGTGTGTGTGGTAGGGGAGTGTTGTTTAAGGGGAGGTGTGGGATGTGACTGTGTTCTGCTGTCCAGTTTGTGAGAAGAGTCACTGTAGATTTGGCTGGGGCTATTTTGAGCATGTTTGTGGTGAACCATAAGTGTAGTGTGTTGAGGTAAGGTTGAATGATGTGTGCAGCTGTGTTTGCATTTTGGTGCGTACATGTAAGTGTTATATCATCTGCATAGGAAGCTATGTGTATCTGTGGTGTGGGTACGTCATGCATGTATAGGTTAAAGAGTGTAGGGGACAAAACAGATCCTTGGGGGACGCCGTTTGTGAAGTTTCTGATGTTAGAAGATTGACCGACAAATGTTACGTGTGCACATCTGCCTGCTAAGTAATTTGTCGGTCATCTTTTTGTGTTATTGTGCATGTTTGTGATGAGTATTTTGTTTGTGAGGTTGTGGCGGGGGATGGCATCAAAAGCTTTGCTAATGTCTAGTGTGATTCGGAGTGTTCTGTGTGGTGGCCTAGCTGAATTCATGCCATCGAAAACTCTGTGCTAGGTCTGTAAGAAGGGTGTTTGTGGAGTGTAGTGGCCTAAAGCCATGTTGTGACTGGGCTAGGGGAATGTGAGGTGTGACTAGTTGTAGTACCAATCATTCAGTGACTTTAGAGGGGCTGCAGAGAAGTGTGATGGAGCGATGTGAGGAGGGTAACGTGGGGTCTTTGTTGGGTTTAGGGATAGTGATGATATTGCCATGCTTCCAGATGTTGGGTATTATGTTGTGTGAGTAGCTGTAGTTTGATATGTTGGTGAGTGCATGTATGCATTGTGGTCCTAAGCGTTTAAGGTGAATGTTGCTTATGTTGTCTGGTTCACAGGCAGATGTGCTTCGTCTGGTTGTAAGTGAAAAGTGCGTAGTCTGGGTCTGTGGGGACCTGTCTCTTACGTCGGATGATACGTCGGTCTTTGGGATGGGGGTTTAGATGGCTGACTTGTGAAAAGTGATTGATGAGAGTGTTTGCTTGTTGTTTGTTTGACGGTATGGTGTCTGTTGTTGTGATGGCAGCGTGTGATTGTGTGATGTTGATGTTGGAAAGTGTGAAGCTGCTTAGTGTTTTGTAGAGTTTGCTGATGTTTATTTTGTGGTCAAGTGTTTGGAGGTAATTTTTCCAGTTTAGTGTTTGCTGTTCTGATATTTCATTGTTTATCTGAGTGTTGAGTTCCTGTATTTGTTGTACGGTGTCTTGTGTATGGGGTGTTGGGGAGTGTCGCAGTGTGTCCCGTTCTCTGATGAGGCCTTGAATTTCTGGTGTGAAGTTGGGGTTGTGTCTCTTTCTGCTGCCTCTAGGGATGTGTCTTTTGTCTGCTTTTTGTATAATTGTATTGAAAGTGTGCACAGCGGTGTTGATGTTTGTGATGGGTGTACTGTTTAGTATTTCTAAATGTTGTTCTGTTTCAGTTACAAAGGCCTCTAGTGTATGTGTGTTTGTGGCTAGCTGGGGTGATTCTGGTTTTGGTATTGATGATGATTGGGAGGTGATCAGAACATTGAGTTTTGACCACTCCCCATGATGTAGTGGGGGCGAGATTTGGGGAGCAGAAGGTGATGTCTGGAGATGATGGGAGGAAGAGGGCTTGGTGTGGGATATGGATATGTTGGTCTAGATTGTTCAGTATGAAAAGATTATCTGTCTGGGATTGTAGTACTGTACCAGCCCTCTGTCTGTGTCAGAGTTGTTGACATGCCAGGCCGACGACTTGGCGTTGAAATCACCACCCAGGATGATGTTGGGTATGTTAGTGATGTGGTGTATCTGTGGAGAGTAATTGTGTGGTACTGTGGGGGACGATTGGGGGGAAATGTATGTGTTAGCGATTGTTATGTGTGATTTGTTACCAGTGCATATTTCAATTGATTGTATTTCTGTTGTGGTGTCGTGTGGGGGAAGAAGTGACTTTGTGTGTGCACTGGTATCTGCAAAGTTGATGGATTTGTGTACCAGGGTGATGAGTCCACAGCCACCGCCATCGGCCCGATCTTGTCGAATGGTGGTGAAGTTATGAAATGTCGGTGTTTTCTGTGCTCTGTGTAGTTTTGTTTCCTGTAAGATGGCAATGTGTATGTTCTGTTGTTTGATGAATTGTGTGAGTACTTGTTTTTTGGTGTTTGTGCCATCTATGTTTAACTGAAGGATGTTTATGTTGTGTGTGCGATGTGTGTTGGCTGCTGCAGCACGGGGGGGAGGTGTGGGTGGTGGGGAAGGGGTAGGAGGAGGTTGTGATGGAGGTAAGGGTTGCGTTGGATTAGGATGGGTTGGAATGGGAGGAGTTGGGGGACTGGATGGTGTGGGAAGGATCGGCGGGTTTGACTGTGGAGGTGTGTGTCACGGGGTTTTTAAAAATAAAAGCAATATTAAAAGATAATTCTCAATAATACTGAAGAGCAGGGGCAATGAATTGTCTTGCTAAAATCAAGCAATGATTACTTTATGCTGGCTTGCTTCGCCGATTCTCTCAGAACGAGAATTTATACTTTCTCAACAGTACACAGCAGAGACTAATTACTCACAATTGCTGTTTATTAGTACTGTTAGCCTCTGGAGAAAGTGACTTCACCCCTGACAATAAATAACTAATACTATTAATGATATCAGGTTCTTGCTGATGCGTTAACTCCTAGAAGGCACAACGGATTTTAAGATTAATACAACATGACTGGCCTAAGTACCAGTTATGAATAGCAAAGCGTTTATGCAAGCTAGGAGCTATAAGGGAAATAAGCTTAATTATGGAGGAATAAAACACGAGTTTACATTACATTAAGCTCAAAGAAAAAGAACTTTTAAATTTATTGATTACAAAGGAATAAATTTAACATTACATTTCAAAATGAATTCAAAATAAAGAGATCGCACTCACTTGCTCACTTAGAAGCTAACTTCTTAAATCTAGAAAAATACGAAAAGGAAATACTGGTCAATGTAGCGTATCACCAAGGAAGGGTGGGAGCCTGGAGAACTGTAGTCTAGTGGAGTCCGGGTGCTAGAAGACCTCTCTCACTCTCACTACTGGAGCACAGAACCACACTCCGTTGCGACATATAAAGGACTGCCCCAAAATCGATGTGTGGGGTAGGATGCCCAGGCCAGCCGGAGGAAGGCGTGGCCAACGGTTGAGGCAAGCAGGGGCGAACAATATAGAGACAATAATATCGCTCAGTAGAGCACTTAATGACGTGCATTAGAACGGTCACTTTTGAACAGTGACGAATGTTTTGAAAAAAGCATACCATCGAAATGGAGAGAGAAACGGTTAACTGAACGATACACAGTGAGTTTTGCACTAAAGTTCGTGGTTTCTCACAAAGGAAAATGTCGCGAATTTGATTCGTGACAGTGTGAAGGAAGTTGGAGTAGGATTGGAAGGGGGTTTGGTGGGTGGGGGGAAGGAGCAAAAGGAGCAGGTCCAGGTGTTTGTGTAATGTTTCCTGGATGCAAGTGTTGAGCAGGTGTAATGGGTCCAGTTCTTGCAGGAATCGCACTGAACTGAACCCTTTGTCTGTCGGCTCGACGTGATAGGTTTTGAGCATGTTGGACATATGTATTTGTTGGTGGGTCCTGGATTGCTCTCAATGTCCCCGGCTAGAAGAAGTCGTCGAGAAATGACAGCCGGGGAGTCATTTCTCGGTGTAGAAAAAACGGTGTTGTTGTGTGTGTTGTGTTGGGAGATTTGGTACTGGCCCGAGCGACCGAAGCCACTCCCAGGTACTCGAGCTCCGTGAGGGGCCAGGGGGGGTTTGCGGTGGTTTGGCCCCATGCTGTCCTCCTCTTCTCTTCGACAGCCTCTGGGGAGTAGACCCACGACGAAGACGCCACCGCTCCAGGTCTGGGTACGTTAAGTTTACGGGGTGTCCTGTAGAGAGAGAGAGAGAAAGAGAGAGAGAGAGGGAGGGGGGGGGGAACAGAAGATGCACAAATAAAGTACGAGAAGAAAAGAGACTGAAAAAAAGTGAATAGAAGGGTTGAGAGAGAGAGAGAGAGTGCAGAAATACTGAATGAGGGAAGAGCAACAAGAAAAGGGAGGAGGAAGAGGAGGAGGAGAAGAAGGAGGAGGAAGGAGAAAGAAAATAAATAAAAGAAAGAGAGGAGGAGGAGGAGATGGGGGAGGAGGAGGAGGAGATGGGGAAGGAGGAGGAGGAGGACCAGGTGATCAGTGAAAGTTATAACATAGGCGAGAGAGTTGGGAGGAAGGAAGAAATGGAGGAAAGGGAGGAAAGAGAGGAGGAGGAAGAGGGGAAGAATGGAAGGAGGAGAGAGGGAGGAAGGGAGGAAGAATGGAAAGAGGAGAGTGGAGGAAGAAAGGAAAGGGAGGAGAATGAGAGAAAGAGAGGAGAGGGGGGAGGGAGAGAGGAATGGGAGGAGAAAGAGAGGAAGAGAGGAAAGGGAGGAGGAAGAGAGGAATGGGAGGAAAAAGACAGGAAGGGGAGGAGATGAGATAAAGGGAAGGAGAAAGAGGGGAAGGATGGAAAGGGGAGGGGGAGAAGAGAGGAATATGGGAGAAAAGGTGGGAGGGAGGGAAGGGGAGCGGAAGAAAACAAAGGGAGAGGAGATGTGAGGGAAAGGTAATAGGATGAGAAGAGTGAGGGTGGGAAATGGGGAAGTAAGGTAAGGAAAATGGGGGGAAGGAAGAAGAAAAGGATGGGTGAGGGGGAGAATGAGAGGGAGGGGGCACAAGAGGGGAGGGTGGGGATGAGGGTATGGGAGGAGGGTAGGGGTGATACCGAGAGAGCGAGGAAAATGAGGAGAATGAGGAAAATGGAGAAGAAAAGAAAAGGGGGAGAAGGAGAGGCGAGAGTGGGAAAGCGGACAAGTGAATGGGGAGGAAGGAGAACAGAAGGAGAAGGAGAGGGGAGGGGAAGGAAGAAAGGACAGAGGGGAAAGAATGTTTGGAAGGAAGAGAAATAGTAGGAGAAAAGTAAGAGGGGAGGGTGGGAAGAAGGAAGGGAAGGAGAGAAGAGGAGTCAGAGGGAACGAGAGGAAGAGGGGGGAAGGAGAGAGATGGAGGGAAGTGAAGATGGAGGGGAAAGAAAAAGAAGAAGGGGAGGAAGGAAGAGAAGAGGAGATATGAAAATGAAGGGGAGGGAAGGAAAGACCAAAAGAGGTATAAGAGATTAGGAAGAAGAAGAGAATGGAGGGAAGGAGGAGAGGAAGAGAATGGTCGGGAGAAGGAGAGGAAGAGAATGGTTGGGAGGAGGAGACGAGGAAGAGAATGAAGGGAAAGGGGGGGAGGAGGAGGATGAGTAAGAGGTTGACGGCGAGTAGAAGAACAGAGGGTACACTCTTTCCGACAACATTAGGAAGACAGGATGATCGGGAGGAGGAGAGGTAACAGGAGGAGGAGGAAAAGGAGAGACAAAGTAGGATGGAGAATGGTGATGATGATAATGATGGTGGTGGTGACCGTATCGACAGTATTGATGATGATGATGATGATGATGATGATGATGAAGATGATGATGATGATGATGATGAAGGAGAAAGAAGAATCAGGAGGAAGAGGAGGAGGAAAAGGAAGAGGACGAAAGAAAACAAGAAAGAAAAACATGAAGACAAGAGGAAAGAAGGTGAGAAGGAGGAGGAGAAGGGGGAGAAAGAAAGATTGTAAAAGCGAGCCATGCATAAGAATGAAGAAGCGGGCAGACGACTTAATGGAGAGAGAGAGAGAGAGAGAGAGAGAGAGAGCAGGGAAATAGAAATATGAAAGTGAGAAAGCGAGGACAAATAAAATAGCATTAAAGATAGAGAAGAAACCATTGCAAAAAAGAGGACTGAGAAGGAAGAATAAGGAATTGGAAAAGAGAGAGAGAGAGAGAGAGAGAGAGGTAAGTACAGAGTGGACTTAGGAGACAGCGGGGGTCGTTCCTAAGACAATATAAGACGAGGGCTTGAGAAGTAAAAGCGCTTGGAGGCGACAGCAGTGGAAATATCGGAGAGTTGGTATAAAATTCAAACTAAACATCGCACAGGTTCTTATAAAAATTCACTGATGCACCATAATATAAACACAATAAACATTTAAATCTTGGGGGAGACAGTAGTGGAAATATCGAAGAATTAGAATAAATATGAAAATAAATATCCCACAGTTCTTATAAAAATCCACTGATGCACGACTGTCTTGAAAATATATACACAATAAACACTATAAACATTGATTTGGGAATGAAGAGATAGATAGATAGACATATAGATAGGCAGGCAGGTATCTCACAGGCTTTCATAAAAATCCACAGACGCACCTGTTTTGAAAATATATATAAACACAGTAATCACTATAAACATTGATTTTGGAAGAGATAGATAGACAGCTATCCCACAAGCTGTCATAAAAATCCACTGATGCACCACTGCAATGAAAATACACATAAACACAATAAACACTATAAACACTGATTTAGGGATGAATAGATAGACAGACAGATAGACAAACAGGTATCCCACACGCTCTTTTAAAAACTCACCGACGCACCATTGTCTTAAAAATATTTATAAACACAGTTAACATCATGAACATCGAGAAGGGAGTCGTGGAAATGTCAAAGTTTTGGAATAAACATATCAACAGTAATATCCCACAGACTTATAAAACTAAACTCACAAATGCGCAACTTAGAAAAATGTATCTAAATAACAATGACAATAAAACAGTGATAAAAAAGGAACAGATAAACAATAAGAATGAAAACTTTGTTGTTTTTAAGTACAGTATAGAGCAAAAAAGTATCCCATCATGCAATAATGATGACTCATCTAAGTACATGTCAAGAAAACACACCTTCTGTAAGTAGGAAAGAGCAATATATATATATATATATATATATATATATATATATATATATATATATATATATATATATATATATATATATATATATATATATATAAACACAAAAAGTCAAAACTTATGATTTAGAAAAAATTGACTGATAAAATATTCTTGGCGCAAAAACTATCACAGTAAAATTAATATCCTACAGCTTCTCAGACAAATTCACTAATACATCAGTGTCAATTTATATACCAGTATGTATCAGCCAGTCTTTCTGTATTTCTTTTTCTTCTTGTTCTTCCTCTTCCTCTTCTTCTTCTTCTTCTCTCTCTCTCTCTCTCTCTCTCTCTCTCTCTCTCTTTGCTTCTTCTTCTTCTTCTTCTTCTTCTTCTTCTCTCTCTCCCTCTCTCTCTCTCTCTCTTTGCTTCTTCTTCTTCTACTTCTTCTCTCTCTCTCTCTCTCTCTCTCTCTCTCTCTCTCTCTCTCTCTCTCTCTCTCTCTCGCTCTCTGCTGCATCAGGAGCTTAGGGCTCTGGGGCTAGGCTACTCATTTCCGACATTTAAGGTGGGAGTAACCAGCCTCACTTTCCCCTGAATGGCATTACGTACGCACTACAACCCAGCCTTTCCACAAATATAATCCGTTATCCGGTTGGGGCGCCGTAGCCCACTAGACCACCAGGCGTCATCTGGTTGTATGGTTACGACCCAGCGTAGCAAATCATATTTTAAGCTACAGGAAACTATTTGGCCTGTCACCCAGTGTACAGTAACTGGATGCTAACTACACTGAGTGGATTGTGGACGCCCTCACCTACGGCAGTAAGATGAACAATAGATAAATATCCGTGCTGACGGAGCACTGCCTTGCCGTGGGAAAGACTGGGCATGCAAGTGATTAATGGGGCTATTGTGGTCAGCTGCTGCCATACTAAACATGCTTACTGTATGGTGGCTGAGAAAGTACACATGATGTATAAGTAAATCAACAGAGGCCAGTGGATCTAAATATGCCTTGAATAAAATGGGTAATAAATAATCTAGTAAATAAATAAATAAAATTTAAATAAGTATTAATAATAATAATGACTAATAAAAATAATAATATTATCAATAATAAGAAAAATATTAATAAAAATAATGATAATAATAATAATAATAATAATAATAATAATAATAATAATAATAATAATAATAATAACAACAACAATAATAATAATTTAGTTTGAAATTCTCGAAAGACAGTTACGATGTCTCTATGGCCCGTATTCTCGTCGGCTAAGGAAGGTCCCTAGCACCTCTTCCTTAGCGATTTTTTTTTTTTGGATATGGCTGGTTCATATCCTTTTCTACATTATTTATGCACAGCATGGCGACATCAGAATGATTTACATGTATATTATATAGGCGAGGGCAGTAAGATGAAATAAGCAAATTAAATCGTTATGGAAAAGGTGTTATTGTATGGATGAATGGATGGATGGACGGATAGACAAAAGAAATAAAGATAGACAGATAGTCAGGGAGACAGACAGATAGTCAGGTAGACAGACAGATAGATAGATAAAGAGACAGACAGACATATATAGGCAGACAAACAGCCATTGACTGAGTAAATGATTCATGACTGAATGGATGGATGGATGGAAAGACAGACACAGACTGATTGATACACAGATAAATACACTAACTGAATATATAAGTTAATGATAAGAGTGATAGATAGATATATAGACTGATAGATATTGACAGACATATGAGGAAGTAAATGAGCGTTGTGGTATTGAAGTGGATATAATTGGCCATGTGTAGATAACGGAGAATATGGGACTGACCAGAAGAGTGTATGTGAGTGAGGTGGAGGGAGAGGGAGACGGAGAGACCAAGGATGAGGTGGAAGGATGGAATGGAGAGATAACTGAGAGAGGGGATGTGAGTTCGAGGAAGGGCAGTCAAATGGCAGAGGATATGACGACCTGGGATTATATGTTTGTGGCCACCCCTCACGTGATTAAGGAGTCCAGTAACACAGAGATAGGTAGATAGATAGATAGATAGATAGACAGAGACAGAAAGGTACGTAGGTAGGTAGGTACGTACGTACATAGGTAGTCAGATGGGTAGGTAGGTACAGTAGATAGGTTTGTAGGTAGGTAGGTATCGGTAGGTAGGTAGAAAGAAAAATATACTGACAGACACATAGATAGATACAAACAATTTAACCCTCACATCCGCCGATAGATAAACAGCTCAAAACAATAACACGGGTAAAATTTCATGCATTGAGAAATTTAGTTATTGGCTTCAACAACAACAACAACAAAAACAAAAATGAGAGAAAAAAGAAAAAAATGCTATAAGCTTATCATGACAATTCATATTTTAAATCAAGGGATCGTGCCAGCAGTGATACTCTCGCGTCCGCACCGATAATAACAATGGTTTTACTTGTTTTTATTGTTTTTAGTGTAGTTTTTAAAACATTGTATTGATGACATTGCTTTGATGGCCGTAGAAAAAAAAAGGTTGCTTTTTACGTGATTTTATTATTATTATTTTATCTCTCCCTCTGGCAACGATGACAAAAGTTTATATATTTCACATATCGCTGGAAGTGGTGGTGGTGGTGGGGGTTGCGCGCCCGCGCGTGTGTGGGGGGGTGGGGGGTAAATTTTACAACAGGAAGATACACGGGCCACAGGATCGTATTTAGAGGGCTTTTGGTGTTTCCGTAACACCTCGTCTCGAACGATTTATTTGACACAATGCACCTGAGCATTTCCTTGCATGCTACTGGTGGAAAAGTAAAATGATATAGATAACATACAAGATAACACATACACCATACATCATACGCATAAATATACCAGTACACCACATCATACCACACCATACCATTCCACACACACACACACACACACACACACACACACACACACACACACCACCCCAACACTCACCACGCACACCCACACCCACAGTACACCAGGTCACACACACACTTCAAGAATGGGTAAGATAGAAAAAAAGGAGAGGAATCAAGTCTTTCACCCTCCTAAGACTCACTTTTATCTAAACAGGATAGTTAAGAAGTTAGATGAGTTAGAATTAGAGTTAGGGTTGGTTAGAATTAGAGTAAGAGTTGGAATTAGAGTTAGAATTAAAGTTAGAATTAGAGTTTGAAGTAGAGTTACAATTAGAATTAAAGTTAAAATTTGAATTAGAGTTGGAGTTGTCAGAATTAGAATTTAAGTTGGAAACAGAATTACAGTTAGAATTAGAGGTAGAGCTAGAATTAGAACTAGGTTTTCAAATAGGGTTAGAATCAGGAATAGAGTAAGAATTAGGATTAGCTTTAGAATTAAAATGACAGCATTTACACTCTCAGGCCTGTATTCTCTCCAGGTAAACAGACTCCCAAGCACCTCTTCCTTAGTGATCTATTTTTAGATACAGGTGGTTAATATCCATTTTGCAGGTTATCTGTTTAAAGTGAGGTAATATTAGAAGGATCTACATAAGAGAATAGGACAGTAAGATGTATTAGGCAAAATGAATCACCACAGAAGAGGTGTTAAGGAGCTTCCTTGAGAATACAGGTCTCAAACTCCTACACCCACTTGTAGCTTCTTGGAATGGCCTGGGTCCGTGTTGTGGTTGGTTAAGGAAGCTCCCTAACACCTCTTCCTTAGTTATTTATTTTTGGATATAGGTGGTTAATATCCCTTTGAACATTATTCAGCCGATTATGGCGATATTGGATGGTTTTATGTATCACAGAAGAGGACAGTAAGGTATAATAAAAGAAATTATATCACTTAGGAAAAAGTGTTAGGGAGCTTTCCGACAATAATACTGACTCAGGTATGATCTAGAATATAAGAGGACAGTAAGGTATAAACAAACAAAATCGCTTATGATAAAGGTTTAAGGAGCTTCCTACTAGTTACTATGACTCCCTCTCGAGTGAACAAAGTCGTCTGGTGCTGGATACGCTAAAAAGAAATAAATAAATAAAACAGAAGGTTCTAGTTTTTTTTTTTAGCATCAGTCGCAACATAAAGAAAAAAATAGTTTATGTTTGTTTAAGGTGAAGATGTTGAGAAAGAGAGAGAGAGAGAGAGAGAGAGAGAGAGGGGGGGACTCAAATTATCTTGGAATAAGTCTAATAAACCAAGAAAAATATCACCATACTGAAGAAGTCTCCCTTCCTATAGCGTATTTTTGTTTTATGAAGATCCCCCACCCCTTTCAGCCCAGGTAATGGCCAGGTGTAGTCTGACTTGAGGGTTGACTTAACTATACTCTATTTGCACCAACCTGGCCTAGAATCACCACCTCTTCACCAAGAATGCCGAGTTGTAACAATACATGAACACATGAATATGATGCCAGTCACGAAAAAGCGCAATGGAGAGGATGTTGAGTCGTAGTATTGTCATTCTATCTCACTGATGTACGTGAAATAAGCTGGAAATGTAAGAAAAATTGGGAGAGGTTAAAGGAAGAAGAGTATTGGAACAAAGCATACTCCAAACTCATACTAAGGCTCCTCTGAAAAGTAAATCGCTGAAGAAGAAATGTTAGGAAATCTGCAACGACACTGAAAATTCAACCCAGTCTGACGGAAGGATGTGATGTCAGAACCGAGCGACGTCTATCATGTCACGGAAGGAAAGAAGATGGAAAAGGGATTCAGGAATTTACAGTTCAGTACGCCGACCTGTGAATATGACGGAAGAGGAAGAGGAGGAAGAAGAGAAAGGAGGAGGAGGAGGAAGAGAAAGGAGGAGGAGGAGGAAGAGAAAGGAGGAGGAGGAGGAAGAGAAAGGAGGAGGAGGAGGAGGGAGGGAAGAAGGAGGAGAGGAGGAGACCTATATATTTCTCTTCATTTCTGCATTCATTAAACTCCTTTGATGATAATTTGTCATGTTTATTCTTGCTGGTACCTCTCTCTCTCTCTCTCTCTCTCTCTCTCTCTCAACATTCTTCACACACACACACACACACACACACACGCACGAACGCAGAAGGATCCATTAATTTAGTGCTCCAGAGTCTCTCTCTCTCTCTCTCTCTCTCTCTCTCTCCCTCAAAACACAACGACTGAACCTTTCATTAATACCCGCTCCTGACCTACTGCGTTCAGGCCTACCCCATGACGGCGGGCATAAAGCCTCTCTCTCTCTCTCTCTCTCTCTCTCTCTCTCTCTCTCTTAAAACTTCTCTTTTTTTCCCCTCCAACTCTGTAACTCTTTTCCCTTCAGGTCTCTTAATGCTTTTCTTTCGAAATACGTTTTTTTCTTTTTTTTTGGTCGAACTACCTAATGCTGCTCTCTCTCTAATACTTTTTTTTTTTTCAAATATAATTTTTTTTGGCCAATTCTCTCTCTCTCTCTCTCTCTCTCTCTCTCTCTCTCTCTCTCTCTCTCTCTCTCTCTCTCAGTTGACACATCCGGCCCTCATTCTGAGAAGCTATTTTTAAAACAGAATAAAATCATCAGAAAGTTGCATGAAAATCTGTTCCAGGGAGTATTATCCTTTCTGTTATCGCGAAATTATAATCTGCATTATAATCCTGCTATTTTTTTAATGCAAGAGAGATGGAACCATAGGCCAGAAGCCCACAACATTGTTCCCTCCAAGAAAAAAGAAAAGCAAGATAACAGAGAGCCAAATTCAAGGTCCCTTCATTTCGAGATTCTTGGACTCACTGAGTTTGAAAGACTGGGCATCATAGGCAGTAGGAAATACAGACAGAGGGAGACAGTTCCAGAGTTGACCTGTTGCATACATGAAAGTGTATTATATTTGCGTATCAGATATTTATCACAGGATGGGTCAGATACTGCCATATGTGTCTCTTTTAAGCTTAATTCTTCTTCAGACGGTTTTCTTCAGCTTAGGAGAGACTTCGAACTGGAGGGATTGGAGAAAGCATTACTACAACCCACCAGAACGAGAGGCTAATCTGAATGAAATCGTCTGGAACAAGTATTAATGGGCGGAATAGTACGTCACCCAGAGTCTAAGGACGGTAATCCCATCATTAAAGGAAGCTCCCTAACATCTCCTCCTCAGCGATACATTTTTAGATATGGCTAGTTAATATCCTCTTGCACATTATGTACTAGTAAGGAAATTGACGCGATAGTAGAAGTTACGGAACACATAGGCGAACAGTAAGGTGTAATAAGCAAAATAAATCTCACAGGAAAAGGTGTTAGGGAGAATAAGGGTCCAGAAGTTAAAGCCGCCTCACTGTTAGCTGGGAGGAGTAATATCGCTGGCTGCCATAATGTATAATATTAGGACGGACAGGCCAGGGAAACTGAATATTCTGACACCACGACTGTCTGTGTCGCCCGTATGACACCGTGCCACTTGGGTAATACCGGCTCTCGCTCTCTCTAATTCCGGGTATTGTTCTACGTCATTCCAGCTGCTGTCTACCGTCATTCCAGCTGCTGTCTACCGTCATTCCAGCTGCTGTCTACCGTCATTCCAGCTGCCGTCTACCGTCATTCCAGCTGCTGTCTACCGTCATTCCAGCTGCTGTCTACCGCCATTCCAGCTGCTGTCTACCGTCATTCCAGCTGCTGTCTACCACCATTCCAGTTGCTGTCTACCGTCATTCCAGCTGCTGTCTACCGTCATTCCAGCTGCTGTCTGCTGTCATTTCAGATTATACCGACATTCCAGGTTTTATCATTTCTGATGTTTTCGTCATCCCATCTGTTATCATCATTCCAGCTGGCATCATCATTCCAGCTGGTATCATAATTCCAGCTATTATCATCAATCCAGCTGTTATCATCATTCCAGCTTTAATTATCATTCCAGCTGGTATCATCATTCCAGATTGTATTATCATTCCAACTGGTATCATCATTCCAGCTGGTATTATTATCCCAGCTGGTATAATCATTCCAGCTGAAATCTTTCCAGCTGGTATCATCATTCCAGCTGACATTATCATTCCAGCTATTATCATCATTCCAGCTGGTATTATCATTCCAGCTGTTATCATCATTCCATGTGTTATCATCATTCCAGCTGCTACAATCGTTCCAGCCGGTATTATCATTCCAGATGGAGCCATCATTCCAGCAGGTATTATCATTCCAGCTGGTATTATTATTCCAGCTGGTATTATCATTCCAGGTATTATCATAATTCCAGCTGGTATCATCATTTCAGCTATCATCGTTCCAGCTGGTGTCATCATTTCAGCTGGTGTCGTTATTCCAGCAGGTATTAAAATTCCAGTTGTTATCCCCCGTGTTGATAAGAACGACCCAAGAAATGCATTCTCAGACTGAAAGGGTTAACAATATCATCTGGAGACAGCCAGGAAATATATATATATATATATATATATATATATATATATATATATATATATATATATATATATATATATATATATATATATATATATATATATATATATATATATATATATATATATATATATGTAGCGAAGATATATATATATATATATATATATATATATATATATATATATATATATATATATATATATATATATATATTGTTACGGAACAGAGAAAGATAACGTACACTTTAAGTGAGAATACTAAGAGTCACTACTGTCCCGTAAAGTTCCAGGTTCAAAACAAAAGAGTTAGGTAAAATTACAAGTTAAAGTTTAATACTCAAACTAACAACAAAACATTCAGGACTCATAAGGATAATGTAATGGCAAATAAACAGGTCAAATATATGGTTAACTGCAATAGCCTCTATTAACACGAAATTAGCAAGAGTAAATTTATCTAAGTCAGCCCTGATAAAATGAGATACCAGATAATACTCAGTGAATGCCAGATAAATTATTACAGATACAAACTATTATCAAAAATGACTGACATAAAACCCAACATCAATCAAAAACCTCACTAGGCCTAAGAATTAACCTTATGCTACACAGTACAAGAAAAAATGCAACAACAGTTATACTCAAATTACACACAGCTGCTAGATGTTTGGAGATTTCTTGAGCACTCACAATAATAATATCTGTACAGGGGAGGACAGTGATGTGAACAAAATGAGGAGCAGATCTAAGTGGCAATGATGCAGAGACTGAGCTCATTATATAAGGGCCGGCAGAGCTTGATACAACTTGTAAGAAGGACGCGCAAATGAAGCGATGGGGACAAACAGTTGACAATCCCGCACTGAATAACAGAAAGGACGACTTACTCTACTATAACGGTAGAAGGGGGGAACTGAGGCAGAACACGCTCGTGATCAAACATGCAGCATACTGTGCGTTAAAATTACACAAAGGATGATGAAATCATAGGCTATGTAACACCTCCCCACAAAGAAAAAAGAAATTTACAAAGGAAATTTCTTATTACTCTAAAACAATCTGTATATGGCATTACAGAACATGCAAAAGTCTTTCCTAATGTTACAAAACATGAGATCTCCCTAGCACGTTCTGTTATAGGTACTTGCCAGTATCCCTTTAACAAATCAAACTTACTTATGTACCTAGCCCTTCCGATCTTGTCTATGCAATCTTCCACGCGAGGGAGAGGGTAAGTGTCTGTTTTGGTTATCTGATTAACACGTCTGTAGTCGATGCAAAGCCGCTGTGACCCACCTGGCTTAGGGACTAGAGTGACAGAAGAACTCCACTCGCACTAACAGGGCTCAATCATCTTGTGGTCCAACAGGTAGCCAAGCTCCTTCTCGATGAGAGGAACTTTCACTGGGTTCATACGGTCATGAGGCAGTTTAATTGGCTTTGCGTCTCCAACATCGACATCATGGATCAACACAGTGGTTCTTCCTGGAGTGGCACAGAACACTTGCGGGTACTCCTGCAGTAATGCCGAAAACTCCTGCCTCTCCTTGGGAGGTAGATGAGAAAGCTTAGTCTGGAGATCATTCATGATATCAGGATTCTTCCCCAAACTATCACTCAGGCTCATACTGCATGGGAGAGCTTCACTTGCAGACTCGGGTGGAACAGCTACAGTGCAGACTGGATTATTTTCGTCCCGCCTGTGATATAACTTTAGCATGTTGATGTGACATAGTTGCTTGCTCTTTCTACGATCTGGTGTGGCGATGACATAGTTGACATCACTGAGTTTCTTCTCCACGAAATAAGGGCCACTAAACTTGGCTTGAAGAGGTTGCCCATGAACTGGTAGCAGAATCAAAACCTGATCTCCTGGCTGAAAGTGGCGTAACCTGGACTTCTTATCATACCAAGTCTTCATCTTCTCCTGAGCAGCTCCTAAATTCTCTCTCGCCAGCTGTAAAGCAGTGGACAGCCGTTCTTTGAACTTCATCACATACTCCAGCAGGTTGACGTCATCTTCCTCCGACAGCCAGCATTCCTTGAGTAACTTAAGGGGTCCTCTTACTTCATGGCCAAACAGTAATTCAAAAGGTGAGAAGCCCAGTGATTCATTTGGAGATTCTCTTGCAGCAAACACAACGAATGGAAGACCTTTATCCCAGTCTTTCTGATGTTCCAAATAGTATTTCTTGAGCATCGATTTGAGTGTTTGATGATATCTCTCCAACGCTCCTTGGGTCTGGGGATGGTAAGCTGAAGACGTGATCTGGGTGATGCCCAACTCTTTCAGAGACTGCTTGAAAACGTTTGACATGAAATTACTTCCCCGGTCTGACTGTACCTCCTTGGGCAGACCAAACTTTGTGAAGAACCCTAGCATTTCCTTAACCACGTTCTTTGCTGAGATGTTTCTAAGTGGAATGGCTTCAGGATAACGAGTAGCCATATCAATCATGGTCAACACATAAGAAAATCCTGAAGAAGTCTTAGGAAGAGGGCCCACAATATCCACCAACACACGGGTGAAAGGCGCCTCAAAAGGAGGAATGGGAACCAGAGGTGCAACCTTTTCGGTCTGATAACACTTCCCCACAACTTGACAGGTGTGACAAGACTTACAATACCAGGAAACATCCCTGAAGATACCTGGCCAGTAGAAGTGTTTCAAAATGCGTGCCACAGTCTTCCTCACTCCAAGGTGTCCTGCCAAACTGGTATCATGAGCCACTAGAATGATATCCTGCCTACAAACACGAGGGATGACAACTTGATGTACAACCTCCCATTCACAGTCGGCTGATGCTGTTCGGGGTCTCCACTTCCTCATAAGTACTCCTGACTTTACATAATAACAAGTAGAAGCACCGGCTGACTCTTCTTCACTGTAAGCAGAGTTAGCTAGACCTTTCAACTCAGGGTCAGCAACCTGCAACTCAACCAACTCTTGACGAGACAAATTATCAACACTACGGGGTACTGCCTCATCTGGTGAGTGGTCCAAATTAGCAAGAAAAGTGTCAGCTAGGATAACATCATCATCATCATTATCCTCTAACTCACCAGTAACTTTAGACTTAGCCCTAGTGACAGCACATGCAGGGAACACATCAGGGACACCACAATCCTGGGCCGCAGCCACTGGCTCACTAGACAACTGAGGAGCTGGACACACTTGACTTCCACCAATATCATTTCCAAGTAAGAAAGTTACACCTGACATTGGGAGTGTCTCAACCAACCCAACCATAACGGAACCATTAACAAAACCAGACTCTAAATTCACTCTGCACAGAGGGACAGAGAAGTAATTATTCCCTACACCTTGTAAGATTACAGTTTCATCAGAGGAATTAACATTAGAGCCTAGAACACTGGTCAGCATAAGGGATTGGCAAGCACCTGTATCACGATATATTTGAACTGATTTCCTGTCATTACTGTCCAGAGGACTGACAAAACCATCAGACAGGAAATTAGCACATGAACTCTTGAGAGTGTCACCCACGTTACTCCTCAAAAGAGGAGCTCCATCATGAGAATTTAAGTTACCCCTCAAAGCAGGATCAGTTAACTCAGTTAAAGAATTCTGGGAACTCTCAAGGGTGGACACTAGACCAATTGACTGAATATTTAAAGACTCCTTTTTGTTCACATCACGCTGTCTCCTGAAACATTTCTCCGTAGTATGACCAAGCTTACTACAATAAGTACATTTACTTTTCTGAAATCAAGAGGTGAAGCTGGTATTTACTTCCTGAGAAACATCATCTTTATTCTCTTTCCTGTTACCTGTACTCTGAGTAGAGGCAACGTACTTACTCTCAGCTTTCCCTTTTTCTCTAGAATATCTCTTGTGAGTGAGAACATACTCATCAGCTAAAACTGCAGCATCAGACAAATTATCTATTCTTTTCTCATCAAGATATAGGCTTACATCTTTACTAATACACCTTTTGAAGTCGTCCAGCAAAATCATCTGCTTAAATTTGTCAAAATCAGAATCCACATTCTTAGAATTTAACCACTGCTCTAACAGATCTTCTTTGATTTTTGCATACTCAACATGGGATTGCTTATCTTGCTTGTAAGTTGTCCTCAATTTTACTCTATAGGCTTCAGGAACAAGCTCATAGGCCTTAAGAATCAAGCTCTTAACTACATCATAATTATCAGATTGATCCTGAGGCAAAGATGCATAAGTTACTTGAGCTTTACCAGTGAGAACAGTTTGAAGGAGTACTGGCCAATACTTTTTTGGCCAATTAAAACCTGTAGCTACCCTCTCAAACAACTGAAAATACTTTGTTAAATCAGATTCATTAAAAGGAGGGACAAGTTTAACATTTTTAGCCACATCAAAATCATCAGAGCTAGATGATCCAGTTCCACCTTGTTTCATGCGATACTCATGGTCTGCCTGAATCCTAGCAAGTTCAATTTGTGCCTGGGCCTGTACCTGTGTCTCATGAATACGAGCATTTGCCTGAAATTCACCCTCCTTAGCTTTTGCCTCCTGCAGGGCTAGCTGTAACTTAGCTAATTCAATCTGCGTTTGCTCACTTGGAGGAGTTACATTAAACAAGCTTTCATTAATCATGTCAACAATTTGATCTTTAGAATGATGGGAGCGAACAGCAATTCCCAATTGTTGAGCAACAAGCTTAAGTTCATTCTTTGTTCTGTTTTCTACATCCAACACTGTTTGCACATTTGACAAAAAATCTTTGGCTTCAAGTGTAGTAATAGTAGACATAATGAATAAGTAACAGTCACAAAATATCAAGGAATATCCTTATGATAATATCCTGAATATCCTGATATGAGGTCGCCAAATTTATGTTACGGAACAGAGAAAGATAACGTACACTTTAAGTGAGAATACTAAGAGTCACTACTGTCCCGTAAAGTTCCAGGTTCAAAACAAAAGAGTTAGGTAAAATTACAAGTTAAAGTTTAATGCTCAAACTAACAACAAAACATTCAGGACTCATAAGGATAATGTAATGGCAAATAAACAGGTTAAATATATGGTTAACTGCAATAGCCTCTATTAACACGAAATTAGCAAGAGTAAATTTATCTAAGTCAGCCCTGATAAAATGAGATACCAGATAATACTCAGTGAATGCCAGATAAATTATTACAGATACAAACTATTATCAAAAATGACTGACATAAAACCCAACATCAATCAAAAAACCTCACTAGGCCTAAGAATTAACCTTATGCTACACAGTACAAGAAAAAATGCAACAACAGTTATACTCAAATTACACACAGCTGCTAGATGTTTGGAGATTTCTTGAGCACTCACAATAATAATATCTGTACAGGGGAGGACAGAGATGTGAACAAAATGAGGAGCAGATCTAAGTGGCAATGATGCAGAGACTGAGCTCATTATATAAGGGCCGGCAGTGCTTGATACAACTTGTAAGAAGGACGCGCAAATGAAGCGATGGGGACAAACAGTTGACAATCCCGCACTGAATAACAGAAAGGACGAATTACTCTACTATAACGGTAGAAGGGGGGAACTGAGGCAGAACACGCTCGTGATCAAACATGCAGCATACTGTGCGTTAAAATTACACAAAGGATGATGAAATCATAGCCTATGTAACAATATATATATATAAAAGGTTGTAGCGAAGATAAAAATAAGTCAGATCTAAGCTCTCAAATTATCAAAGTTTCTCTATATCTAAATATAATTCTGATAGCAGCAAAAGTAAATAAATAGACAAATAAAATATATAAATCTAATAAAGTAAAACTGTGTGTGTGTGTGTGTGTGTGTGTGTGTGTGTGTGTGTGCGCGCGCGCGCGCGCGATGGGAACGGTAATAGATATCGATCTATTTCTTGTTGCATTAGGTCGGGGGTAAGCCCAAGGAGTGTCAGAAAATTATTCCTCAGAAATTTTGGCGCTCGCATGCGGTGTGACGGCGCGAAATTGTGGCGATATCACGACGCCAAATTATGCGAAAATAATATTTTTGTCTTATTTTGGGGGGGAGGGTCAGAACTGGTCATTGTGGGCTCAGTAACTGTAAAGACATAAAGATATTGATGTCTGCAAACATTTTGTGATGGTAAGGCTATTACGAATTTTTTCCTGGCATGCACTAGTAAATAAATAAAATAAAACAAAGTGAGCATCGTTGTGAACCGGTCTGAGCGCCCAAGCCGAGGTTATTTGCCTTTGTTATTGAAATCAGGATGAAGTTATACTCGGTGATGGTGTTGCTGTGTGTGTGTGTGTGTGTGTGTGTGTGTGTGTGTGTGTGTGTGTGTGTGTGAGAGAGAGAGAGAGAGAGAGAGAGAGAGAGAGAGAGAGATGTAATCACACTGACACACTTTAACCTCGGGCGTCGTTCATTTTTCTTGTTATTGAAATCAGAGACGAAGTCATATCTGGTGATGCTGTGTGTGTGTGTGTGTGTGTGTGTGTGTGTGTGTGTGTGTGTGTGTGTGTGTGTGTGTGTGTGTGTGTGTGTGTGTTCATCATCCTACCTTTAGCGGATTGGGGAAGAAGATGAGGGACCTCTGCACAACCGGGCAGCTCCACATCCCAGTCCTATCGGTGCCACCACGTGAAGGGGTCCCTCTCCAGCATCAACATAACCAGTGAAATCATCAATCGTCCATCCTAACCCTGACAGTGTAGGACTTTCTCATTTTTTGGGGGGGGGCGGGGGAGAAGGGGCGTGGCACCATAAATGACAAACTAAATGAAAATGTTGGTCTTAAAGTTTTCGAAATCCGTAAATGGCTGTTCTTCCAACTGTTCTTTTTAGTCCAGTGGTTACGTGGTCGACTTAAATCCATAGGGTCCCGGGTTTTGTTCCCTCATTTGGTCGTGGTCGAGGGGGTAATTTTCACTTTTTTCTTGCCGTCTCTGGTTTCAGCTTTATTGAAACTAAGAACAGGAGGTGTTAGAACAAACCTTTATTAACTCCTTTACCACCACAGTGTCTTATGTGCTAAATAAAGTCGACTGGTAAAGCAAGAATCGGCTAACACAAATAACATATCACTGTGGTGAAGGGTAAATGTGATGTTCATATTGGATGGTGATGATGAGGATGATAATGATGAAGATGATAATGATAATGTCCTTTTCATTTAATCTGTGTTACCTTAAGACGATTTTATTTAACCTCCGAGAAACATTTTCAGTGTCTTTCTTTTCAGCATGTCGTTGTTTGGTCTAGTTTTTCCCATATCAAGATGATTTTCTTTTACCTCCTCCATGCTCTTTTTTAATTGATGGGTTGGATATAGACTAATACCTGCAGACGATTTCATTTATCATAAGGTCAGCACCGTAGCCTTGAGGAGGAACCAATGAGCCCCTGATTGTTTTCACTTGTTCCTGACATTTCCAAACTATTTTATTCAGTTTAGGCATAGAATTTTGAGCTATAGGGGGTTACATCTACCCTAAATCAACCTGTCCAGTGGGAGAGGCCCTTCCAAAGCTCAATAAAATCGTCTGAAAGCAGCAAGAATGAAGAGAGAGTCACGGAACCGAGAAAGTAACCCCTCCAGTCTAAAAATGTGGGGTTGGAGATGAAAGAAAACGTCTAAACATATTATTATTTAGATTTGAAGCCTCTAGGAATTTGACACAAGGGCATACAATCGCTCTCTACCTCGGTGATGGAGAGGGACGCCTTCACGTGGTGGCACTGACGTAACTGGTCGGCTCCACTGCCCGGTTATACTAGCGTCCCTCTTCTTCCTGCACATCCCCCTGATAAGAGGGTGGTGGACTGCAGGAGGAGGGCAACTTCAGCCTGCAGTCCACCGAGTTCACGTTCAGATGAGCCTGCCATTACAACAATAACAACGACGACCACTACTACTACTACTACTACTACTACTACCGCTACCACAGCTATCATCACTACTACAACTTCTACTACTACTACTACTACCATTACCACCACCACTACAACTACTATTAATACTACTACTACTACCACCACACCATCAGCATCACCACCACTACAACTACTATTAATACTACTACTACTACCACCACACCATCAGCATCACCACCACTGCTACTACTATTACTACTACTACTACTACTCTTACTACTACTTTTAACTCCTCTATTACAACGTCCTCTTTTTCTGCTTTATTATCTTTACCCTCACACCATTACATTCAGCTCAGAAATGAACCCTAGTAATAAAAGGGGTTCAAAATAATAAACGCTCTCGGTTCACAACAATTTTCCTTTCATGTGGATCATATAGAGATAAAATATTCGTGAAGTCATACACATGTACACACGCACACAGACACGGACACATACCTGTACACACACACATACACATACTCGCAATTTCCTCCATCCAGCCCCTCTCTCTCTCTCTCTCTCTCTCTCTCTCTCTCTCACACACACACACACACACACACACACACACACACACACACACACACACACTTTCGCACATCCTGGGCACATTTATAAGTGTACATGTAATACAGAATACAAGTATAGCGTCTTTAAAGCCTTTGGTGCTTGTACACTCGACAAGAGTTCCACCTGGACCACCTAGTAGCGGGATATGGCTAACATGGCAACAGCGCGTGTGTGTGTGTTCGTGTGTACATGTCCGAGAATTTTCTAATCGCCAAGCTTTGTCCTCTGTGCCATATTATATTGTTATGTGGTCACTGTATTATGCTGTGATATTGGCTAATATATATTGTATGATTGGGATAATGAGCTGTGCACTATGCTATTTATAAAGTCTGAGTTATAAAAAATACTGATACTTCTCTTATCTTGTAGAGTGAACCACGATACAGGTTGAGTTGTGGTTCAGAAACAGTGAGCAGGTTCACCCACAAATGGCGCGATGTAGGGGGAAGTGGAAAGTATGGCAGTAAACGGGAGCTTGGCATGTGAAGGGAAGGGGGATGAAGTAAGGTCACATCGTGTACTCCAACAGTTATACATTCTTTGCCATTACAATATATTTATTAAGGTGTCAATTATATCCTGTATCCTAAATTCTTATAAATCTATTTGTTTTTTTATTATTCAGCTGATCAGGTCAGGTGCGGTTAAGGGGATGGGTCTATTACGATGTGGAAGGGGTAAACCAGCTCTGCTGTCTGGTCCTGCTGCGGATGTCACTGATTTCGTTGCGCAGTTGACCCTCGTGCGGCGTGGTGCGGAGAGGATCTGTTCCTTCCCTTCTCCCCTTTGGGGCTAAGATGCGAATGAATGTGTTTGAGTGGATGAGTTAAGTAGGAGTGCGTCGTCCTGTCTCAGCTACCTCCCTTTCCATGAGGGACGCAGCCTAGGTATATAGATAGAATTATTATAGACAACTGATTACACAATTTAAATTACACCAAACATATACCTCGTCTCTCGTTAATGGACAACACGCAGCCTGCTCCATCACCTCGAGTCTCTCTCTCTCAGCTCGTCAGCTGCCTATCTGTAGACACACCCACATTATCAATTTGTGCTAATGAGCAATGAAGTTGCATATACCATGTTCACCTACAATTTAATAATGTCAAAATACATGTGCAATACATTACCAGCTCACATTATAGATTACGTTAACCAATAAACAGTTCTTATGTGCAATGCCTAGGTTTCAGTAATAGTCGTGGGGAAGCCATATTCACAGTGATGTTTTCGTAAATGTTTTAGGTAATCGTGTGTTCAGTGGCGGATACCAGTTAGAGGGGAGGTGGCCGCTGAAACCCCCAATCTCGATAGCTACTCTGGTGAGTTATAGTGTCACTGTACTGTAGAGGTTCCTTTTCCTCCAGTTATGTCAATTATTAAGGCTAACATACTGATGGACAGCCATTTCTTATGAAAAATACAAACAGCCTATTATGAACTCTAAAAATATATTATGGAGCATATTATAGGAGCATTGCAGCTCTCACGCACCAGTCATAGTCCTGGTCCGTTTGTTTCAGTATTGCCAGCCTGACAGTGAGGTGTTAATGAACATGATAGTAATATTACGACTCTTTATGATTATTTTCATTTGGCACAACAAAGAACAACAGAATTCATAAAAGGTTTTCATTCAGAACATAGGATGCCAAATGCAGTGTGTAGGTGGGGGGGAGGGACAATACGTGTGGTGGGGGTGGGGGGAGTGTAGTAAGAATGTGATGTGGGTGTGTCATAACGGTAATGTGGCTGTGTGCTTACGTAGCTAAGGATGTCCACGACTAATATACATTATCTTTTTTTTTTTTATGCGAGGAAGAAGGAACCAAAGGCCATGAGCCCGCAATAACAGTTCCCTCCAAGAGAAAAACAAAATACAAGACAGAGCCAAATTCAAGATCTGTTCATTTCGAGATGCCTGGACACACTGCGTTTGAAAGACTGGAGATCATAGGCAGGAGGAAATACAGACAGAGGGAGACAGTTCCAGAGTTGACCTGTTGCATAAATGAAGGACTGGGAGTAACGGTTAACTCTTGCATTAGAAAGTTGGACAGAAAAGGGATGAGAGTTTGCTGCCGGACGGGTGCTACGCACCCGTCGTAGAGGTGAAGGAATGCATGCAGACAGTTCAGAGAAGCAGTGACCATTGAAGTAGCGATAGAAAAGAGATAAAGATGCAACAGTGCGGCGAAGAGACAGAGGTTGAAGGGAGTCAGTAAGAGGAGGAGTTAATGAGACGAAAAGCCTTTGACTCAACCCTATTGAGAAGAGCTGTACGTGGAGAGCCTCCCCACACATGAGAGTTGTACTCCACACAGGGGCGGATAAAACCCCTGTATAGAGTCAACAATTGTGCAGGGGTAAAGAAAGAACGGAGTTGGCTTAGCACACCCAATCTCTTGGAAGCAGATTTTACAAGAGATGTAATATGATCTTTCCAAGATAAGTCCCGAGTAAATGAAACCCCAAGCATGTTCAAGGATGATGCAGGATTAAGCTAAATATTATTAAACATTAGTGGGTATACCTGTGGAAGATTTTGACGGGTTGATAGGTGTAAGAACTGAGTCTTAGATGTATTAAAAAGAACAAGAACGTTTTTACCCCAGTCAGAGATACGAGCCAAGTCAGACATTAGGTGTGCCATAGCCTCATCCCTTGTCTGTTGAAGTAACTGCTGAGATGGGCGTTGCGGGAACCTAATGGAAAGGTGAAGGATGGAGTCATCAGCGTATGAGTGGATAGGGTTAGATGTACAGCTTAGAAGGTCATTGATGAATAAAAGGAAGAGAGTTGGTGATAGGACAGAGCCCTGAGGAACACCACTGTTGATAGATCTAGGAGAAGAACGGGACGACCAGAAAGGAAGCTAGCGATGAAGGCACAGATAGAAGGATAGAAACCGTAAGAGGGCAGTTTGGAAATTAAAGATTTATGCCAGATTCGATCGAAAGCCTTTGAGATGTCAAGTGCAATGGCAAAGCTTTCGCCAAAGTCCCGAAAGGAGGATGACCAGGAGTCTGAAAGGTAGGTGAGAAGATCGCCAGTGGAGCGTCCCTGACGGAACCCGTACTGACGATCAGAAAGAAGGTTGTGATAGGAAAGGTGCCTTAAAATTTTTCTATTGAGAATTGACTCAAAAACTTTTGAAATACAGGATGTTAAAGCAATTGGACGATAGTTGGAGGGTTGGGAGTGGTCACCCTTCTTTGGGACTGGCTGAATGAGAGCAAACTTCCAGCAAGAAGGAAAGGTACAAGTTGACAGACAAAGGCGAAAGAGTTTGCCTAGGCAGGGTGTAAGCACAGAAGCACATTTCTTGAGAACAACAGGAGGGACTCCATCAGGCCCATATGCCTTGTTAGTATTGAGGCCAGTGATGGCAGAAAATACATCAGCTGAAGAAATTTTAATGTCAGCCATGAGGAAGTCAGAGGGGAAGTGATGGAGGGACAGCACCGGAATCGTCTAAGGTGGAATTGGAGGAGAAAGTCTGTGTGAAGAGATCTGCTTTATCAGTAGAAGAAATAGCTACAGAACCATCAGAGTAGAAATGAGAAGGGAAGGATGATGAGGTAAAGTTGTTAGAAAGGTTTTTGGCAAGGTGCCAGAAGGAGCGGGAAGAATTCGAGTTGGAGAGTTGAGAGCATTTAGTACGGATGAAATTGTTTTTAGCAGAGCGAAGAACAGACTTATCTGTGCTTTTCACACTTGGTGACACACACCTCAGTAGTTATTAGGTTGTATTGATAAGTTTGTAGCCTACTACATGATTATATTATATATGATTATGTTTTCGAGGTGGAACTTGAAACATCGTATAAAGACAAAGAAATATTAGAAAATTGCATTATGAGTGGCAAAATACATGAATAACAATATTTCAGGAAGAAATATTACAGTATTATAACATCCATTTAACAAATAACGTTGCAGGTGCAACGTTTCTTAAGCTTAGCTTATCGAATTTCCTTCGATAATTATATTACGTTATACTTTAGCTTTGAGTTCAGTAATATATATGATACATATTGTATTATAAGTGATGTCACGGTGGCTCAACCAGTGGATGTTCACTTAAAGCTACATCGAACAGACAGCAAGTGCACTTGTTAGTAGTTTACCAGTAAGCCTATTTGTTAATGATCACACACTGACCAACTTATTCCTCAGCACTTTTATTAAATCTTTATCACGATTGGAAAAAAGCACCTTAGGCATGTCAGCAGATGGCAAGATGTCCTGCGAGTTGGCGAGATGTCTAGAGTTGTCATTGTGCCATTCAAGGAAGGATCATATTTTAATGGAAAAAAAGTGCCATTGTAATTGGAAAGTTGCGTTACGAAATGCACGTGAACCTGCCTAATTCCTGAATAAGTGCCCCCAAATACAAATCATGTCAGTGAGCAAAATATTTACGGTAGTACACAGTAGTGTTGTATCAGTTAAATTCTCTGATAAGTTATATTAAGCAATTAAAGTCACTGTTAGGTTGTTATACTGTATGGTGTAATATCTATTTTAATCAGAGGATAAGCAAAACACACAAGATTTGTATGAAACCCATTTATTAGTAGGAAGGCCACACACCTTCCTTCTCAATCACCTCCTGCAGTCTGTTTGGCACTGAGGCGACAAGAGTTCCGTATGAGCTGCTGCTGGTTTGTGATGTGAGCATGGATGTTGGCCAATAGTTCATCTGGTGTTCGTTCACTCTCAGGCTCCCAACAAGTAACCATATTTTCCTCTACATTTTCGATGGGGTTCATGTCTGCTCCCTTACTGGGCCAGTCGAGCAGCTGCAGGTCCTGTCGACCTCTAAACCATTCCGAGCCTCTTCTTACCGTGTGGATGGGGCAGCGGTCCTGAACAAAAATTATAGGGCCGAGAGGAAACGGATAGGTCCGCTCCTGAACTGAGAGGAGGAAAAAAATCCTGCAAAATTTCAATGAGTTTTCAGCGGTGAACCTACCCTCTATCCTGGTGACGTCACCCATGCCGTGGATGCACACCCGTCACCAGATATTGACGGTGAGTGTCCACTTCTAGCCTCCTCGTAGATGTTCCTACGGTTATATCTGCACGTGAATAGAATATTAACACATCGTTCAGATAGTATCGTTTCTAATATCTTTGACGTTTCGGGAAAAGCCGCCGTTTTTCATGTTATGGTTCATTATGCACTATTTCTATGGGGAGATTGTAAGGCTTAATAAACAGTGGTGCAAGTGTTGGTAATATGCGTTCATCTAGACGCTATTACTATGAATGTCAATTGATCTGCAAATGTTTAATATTAAAATTGTTTAGTGATACAGTATAAAAGGATGTTTATGTTATACATATCATCAGTAAATTTTTACATATGCATTTGGTTATTGTCGCCTCCAGAAATCTTTTCTCTATCATTAAATTTTATGAATACAAAATACCAGGTAACAGTCATGAAGAGTAGTGCTATGAATACTATCAACGCAGCTCTTTTCTCTGGCCCTTATCTAGCTACTGTTCTAGAGAGAGAGAGACACACACACACACACACACACACACACACACACACACACACACACACAGAACTGATTGGAGCGTGAAGACAGTAACTAGATAAAGGCCAGAGAACAGAGCTACATTGATAGTATGCATGACACTTCTCTTTATGACCGTTACCAGGTAGTTTTCATTCATAAAATTTAATGATGCACAAAAGATTTCTTACAAGGGAATCCTAATCCTAACGTGTCATAAGTAAGATAAATCGCCAAGAGAAAGGAGTTACGGGAGCCTCTTATAATATGGCTGCCCTGAATACTTTCTCATGTTATCCAGGGCCAAATATAGATAAGGTTTTCTCCTGTTTTATCTCCTTTTCCCCCCCGCATAACTATTTATACACATTCACACGCATTCGTTGATATTATGTATATTTTTACACATTCATACACATTCATTGATTTTATACAGTTTCATGCACATTCATACGCATTCATTGATTTCATACATTTTCATGCACATTCATACACATTCGTTGATTTTATGTACATCTTCATACGCTTTCAATGATTTCACACACATTTTCATACACATTCAGACACATTAATTTTCCTTTGACACATGGCACTTAGTCACAGTATACACAGTCATACTTATTCATTAATTTTATGCACATTCATTCACATTCGCTGATTTCATACACATTTTCATACAGCCATTTACATACACTTCATACAGTGATACACATTTTCATACCTATTCATAAACATTTATTGATTTCATAAACATTCATTTCATACATAAACATACACATTCACTGATTTCATACAAATTCGCCTCATACACATTCATACACATTTAATTTTCCTTTGACTTATGGCGTTTTCTTCCAGCATACTCATTCATACACATTCACTGATTATCTGCACATTTTCATATACATTCGTACACATTCATTGATTTCATATACATTTTCATACACATCCATACCCATTCATTAATTTTATACACAACTATACACGTTCATTGATTTCATACACATTCACTTCATACACATTCATTTTCCTTTGCTTTGTCGTGTTTCCTTTCAGCATACACATTCACTGATTTTATATACATTTTCACTCATCCATTGATCCCATACACATTCGCTTCATACACATTCATTTTCCGTTTACTTATGGCGCTTTCTCGCTGCATACACATTCATTTCGTCAACAATAATAACAATAAATCAGACTGTTTACTTTCCAAAGCTTGCCCTATTCTCTCTCTCTCTCTCTCACTCTCTGTCTGTCTGTCTGTCTGTCTCTGTCTGTCTGTCTGTCTGTCTGTCTGTCTGTCTCTCTCTCTCTCTCTCTCTCTCTCTCTCTCTCTCTCTCTCTCTCTCTCTCTCTCTCTTCCTACTTTTTTTCACTCACTACTCCCTCTCTTTACTCATTCCCTCTCCTTCTCATCTCATTCTCTTCATTCCCTTTTCATTTTCTCTCCTTCCATTGTACTCTTCTCTCTCTCTCTCTCTCTCTCTCTCTCTCTCTCTCTCTCTCTCTCTCTCTTTCGCTCACTTTTATATTATGTTCCCCTCATTTTCGTTCATATCGTATTGGTTCAAAGGCACAGCCTCTCCTCTTCTATAAAGCCTTCCCCTGTCATAAAAGACTTTGTAACTCCTTTGTGGTTACTTGTAGTGGAGTTTTATATATATTAGACTTGTGGGCGAGCGGTTGTTATATTTGAGTAGCTTTGTAAGTAGATAATCTTCTTTCCCATTTGTCATGTAGTGACAGGAGAGGTAAAGAAAAGTATGGGACTATTTTTATTTGTCTTGGAAATATTAACAAGTCTCTCACACAGAGCGAAGTATAAAGTAAGAGTCCCACTAGCTATCTCCTGTCTTGCTCTCTCAGTCTCTCTCTCAAGTTGCTAAGCCCTTTCTCCTTCTGACTTGCCTATTCTATGGCCTGTCTCCTTCTGAGCTCTCTTTCCTAAATTCTGGTGTAGCAGGGGTTGTATCACGTGTGTTCCTTGTGAGTGGAAAGTTCTAGAAGCCTGTGTGTGAGTATGTGTGTATGTGTGTGTGTATGGTCACTAGGCGCTGTCGTGTGCCTATAAAGCATTCCTTGAGTTAAGAGTGTGTAAGCATGTTTAGCATTGCTCGATTCTTTCAGACACAGTACCTTCTCATCATCTGACTCCCTGCTTCTATCTGTCTCTCTATCTATCTATTTATCTATCTATCTATTATGATTTGTAATTATAATATAGAGTCCTAACATATGCTCGGCTGCGCGAAAATGGCGTACCATCGACAGTTAATAGTCATAACATATTAATACATATTATATACATATTATAATGAACTTATAAGCTAATTAAGTGAAATACATAATATTGTAAAAGTAACATAATTGTATGAATATTGTATACATATAATATAGTAAATAGTGATTATTCAGTAATATTACATTTTAATAGAGGCTATTGCAGTTAACCATATATTTAACCTGTTTTTTGCCATTACATTATCCTTATAAGTCCTGAATGTTTTGTTGTTAGTTTGTGCATTAAACTTCAACTTGTAATTTTACCTAACTCTTTTGTTTTCAACCTGGAACTTTACGGGACAGTAGTGACTCTTAGTATTCTCACTTAATGTGTACATTATCTTTCTCTGTTCCGTAACATAAATTTGGCGACCTCATATCAGGATATTCAGGATATTATCATAAGGATATTGCTTGATATTTTGTGACTGTGATTTATTCATGATGTCTACTATTACTACGCTTGATGAAGCCAAAGATTTTTTGTCAAATGTGCAAACAGTGTGTGATGTAGAAAACAGAACAAAGAATGAACTTAAGCTTGTTGCTCAACAATTGGGAATTGCAGTTCACTCTCATCATTCTAAAGATCAAATTGTTGGCATGATTAATAAAAGTTTGTTTAATGTAACTCCTCCAAATGAGCAAACGCAGATTGAATTAGCTAAGTTACAGCTAGCCCTGCAGGAGGCTCGTGTTAAGGAGGCTGAATTTCAAGCACGTGCTAAGGAGGCTGAGTCTCTGGCTAAGCAGGCGGAGTCTCAGGCTCATATTCAGGAGGCTGAATTTCAAGCAAGTGCTAAGGAGGCTGAATTTCAGGCCCGTTCTAAGGAGGCTGAGGCACAAGTTGAAATTGCTAGGATTCAGGCAGACCATGAGTATCGCATGAAACAAGGTGGAACTGGATCATCTAGCTCTGATGATTTTGATATGGCTAAAAATGTTAAACTTGTCCCTCCTTTTAATGAATCTGATTTAACAAAGTATTTTCAGTTGTTTGAGAGGGTAGCTACAGGTTTTAATTGTCCCAAGGAGTATTGGCCAGTACTCCTTCAAACTGTTCTCACCGGTAAAGCTCAAGTAACTTATGCATCTTTGCCTCAGGATCAATCTGATAATTATGATGTAGTTAAGAGCTTGATTCTTAAGGCCTATGAGCTTGTTCCTGAAGCCTATAGAGTAAAATTGAGGACAACTTACAAGCAAGATAAGCAATCCCATGTTGAGTATGCAAAAATCAAAGAAGATCTGTTAGAGCAGTGGTTAAATTCTAAGAATGTGGATTCTGATTTTGGTAAATTTAAGCAGATGATTTTGCTGGAGGACTTCAAGAGGTGTATTAATAAAGATGTAAGCCTATATCTTGATGAGAAAAGAAAAGATAATTTGTCTGATGCTGCAGTTTTAGCTGATGAATATGTTCTCACTCACAAGAGATATTCTAAAGAAAAAGGGAAAGCTGAGAGTAAGTACGTTGCCTCTACTCAGAGTACAGGTAACAGGAAAGAGAATAAAGATGATGTTTCTCAGGAAGTAAATACCAGCTTCACCTCTAGATTTCAGAAAAGTAAATGTACTTATTGTAGTAAGCTTGGTCATACTACGGAGAAATGTTTCAGGAGACAGCGTGATGTGAACAAAAAGGAGTCTTTAAATATTCAGTCAATTGGTCTAGTGTCCACTCTTGAGAGTTCCCAGAATTCTTTAACTGAGTTAACTGAACATGCTTTGAGGGGTAACTTAAATTCTCATAATGAAGCTCCTCTCTTGAGCAGTAACCTGGGTGACACTCTCAAGAGTTCATGTGCTAATTTCCTGTCTGATGGTTTTGTCAGTCCTCTGGACAGTAATGACAGGAAATCAGTTAAAATATATCGTGATACAGGTACTTGCCAATCCCTTATGCTGACCAGTGTTCTAGGCTCTAATGTTAATTCCTCTGATGAAACTGTAATCTTACAGGGCGTAGGGAATAATTACTTCTCTGTCCCTCTGTGCAGAGTGAATTTAGAGTCTGGTTTTGTTAATGGTTCCGTTATGGTTGGGTTGGTTAAGACACTCCCAATGTCAGGTGTAACTTTCTTACTTGGAAATGATATTGGTGGAAGTCAAGTGTGTCCAGCTCCTCAGTTGTCTAGTGAGCCAGTGGCTGCGTCCCAGGATTGTGATGTCCCTGATGTGTTCCCTGCGTGTGCTCTCACTAGGGCTAAGTCTAAAGTTACTGGTGATTTAGAGGATAATGATGATGATGATGTTATCCTAGCTGACACTTTTCTTGCTAATTTGGACCACTCACCAGATGAGGCAGTACCGCGTAGTGTTGATAATTTGTCTCGTCAAGAGCTGGTTGAGTTGCAGGTTGCTGACCCTGAGTTGAAAGGTCTAGCTAACTCTGCTTACAGTGAAGAAGAGTCAGCCGGTGCTTCTACTTGTTATTATGTAAAGTCAGGAGTACTTATGAGGAAGTGGAGACCCCCAACAGCATCAGCCGACTGTGAATGGGAGGTTGTACATCAAGTTGTCATCCCTCGTGTTTGTAGGCAGGATATCATTAGAGTGGCTCATGATTCCAGTTTGGCAGGACACCTTGGAGTTAGAAAGACTGTGGCACGCATTTTGAAACACTTTTACTGGCCAGGTATCTTCAGGGATCTTCTGGTAAATTACCAATATGCTGGGAATCGAACCAGGGACTCTCAGATGAGAGCCAGGCAGCATACCACTACACCACGACCAGGTAAAAGTTAACTCACGTTGTCACAATCTTGTAACCAACGTCCCTCCGCCCCACTGTGGGCATCAAGAGGATGAGTTAACCCCCTGGCACTCGGGCAAGTAGATGCTTTTAATCTATCCCAAACACTTACGGCAAGTCAGAATGAAGGGGGAAACCTGTACTGTACACAGGAAAAATCATCTGGTAAATTACCAATATGCTGGGAATCGAACCAGGGACTCTCAGATGAGAGCCAGGCAGCATACCACTACACCACGACCAGGTAAAAGTTAACTCACGTTGTCACAATCTTGTAACCAACGTCCCTCCGCCCCCACTGTGGGCATCAAGAGGATGAGTTAACCCCCTGGCACTCGGGCAAGTAGATGCTTTTAATCTATCCTAAACACTTACGGCAAGTCAGAATGAAGGGGGAAACCTGTACTGTACACAGGAAAAATCATCTGGTAAATTACCAATATGCTGGGAATCGAACCAGGGACTCTCAGATGAGAGCCAGGCAGCATACCACTACACCACGACCAGGTAAAAGTTAACTCACGTTGTCACAATCTTGTAACCAACGTCCCTCCGCCCCCACTGTGGGCATCAAGAGGATGAGTTAACCCCCTGGCACTCGGGCAAGTAGATGCTTTTAATCTATCCCAAACACTTACGGCAAGTCAGAATGAAGGGGGAAACCTGTACTGTACATGATTTTTCCTGTGTACAGTACAGGTTTCCCCCTTCATTCTGACTTGCCGTAAGTGTTTGGGATAGATTAAAAGCATCTACTTGCCCGAGTGCCAGGGGGTTAACTCATCCTCTTGATGCCCACAGTGGGGGCGGAGGGACGTTGGTTACAAGATTGTGACAACGTGAGTTAACTTTTACCTGGTCGTGGTGTAGTGGTATGCTGCCTGGCTCTCATCTGAGAGTCCCTGGTTCGATTCCCAGCATATTGGTAATTTACCAGATGATTTTTCCTGTGTACAGTACAGGTTTCTCCCTTCATTCTGACTTGCCGTAAGTGTTTGGGATAGATTAAAAGCATCTACTTGCCCGAGTGCCAGGGGGTTAACTCATCCTCTTGATGCCCACAGTGGGGGCGGAGGGACGTTGGTTACAAGATTGTGACAACGTGAGTTAACTTTTATCTGGTCGTGGTGTAGTGGTATGCTGCCTGGCTCTCATCTGAGAGTCCCTGGTTCGATTCCCAGCATATTGGTAATTTACCAGATGATTTTTCCTGTGTACAGTACAGGTTTCCCCCTTCATTCTGACTTGCCGTAAGTGTTTGGGATAGATTAAAAGCATCTACTTGCCCGAGTGCCAGGGGGTTAACTCATCCTCTTGATGCCCACAGTGGGGGCGGAGGGACGTTGGTTACAAGATTGTGACAACGTGAGTTAACTTTTACCTGGTCGTGGTGTAGTGGTATGCTGCCTGGCTCTCATCTGAGAGTCCCTGGTTCGATTCCCAGCATATTGGTAATTTACCAGATGATTTTTCCTGTGTACAGTACAGGTTTCCCCCTTCATTCTGACTTGCCGTAAGTGTTTGGGATAGATTAAAAGCATCTACTTGCCCGAGTGCCAGGGGTTAACTCATCCTCTTGATGCCCACAGTGGGGGCGGAGGGACGTTGGTTACAAGATTGTGACAACGTGAGTTAACTTTTACCTGGTCGTGGTGTAGTGGTATGCTGCCTGGCTCTCATCTGAGAGTCCCTGGTTCGATTCCCAGCATATTGGTAATTTACCAGATGATTTTTCCTGTGTACAGTACAGGTTTCCCCCTTCATTCTGACTTGCCGTAAGTGTTTGGGATAGATTAAAAGCATCTACTTGCCCGAGTGCCAGGGGGTTAACTCATCCTCTTGATGCCCACAGTGGGGGCGGAGGGACGTTGGTTACAAGATTGTGACAACGTGAGTTAACTTTTACCTGGTCGTGGTGTAGTGGTATGCTGCCTGGCTCTCATCTGAGAGTCCCTGGTTCGATTCCCAGCATATTGGTAATTTACCAGATGATTTTTCCTGTGTACAGTACAGGTTTCCCCCTTCATATCTTCAGGGATGTTTCCTGGTATTGTAAGTCTTGTCTCACCTGTCAAGTTGTGGGGAAGTGTAATCAGACCGAAAAGGTTGTACCTCTAGTTCCCATTCCTCCTTTTGAGGCGCCTTTCACCCGTGTGTTGGTGGATATCGTGGGCCCTTTTCCTAAGACTTCTTCAGGATTTTCTTATGTGTTGACCCTGATTGATATGGCTACTCGTTATCCTGAAGACATTCCACTTAGAAATATCTCAGCAAAGAACGTGGTTAAGGAAATGCTAGGGTTCTTCACAAAGTTTGGTCTGCCCAAGGAGGTACAGTCAGACCGGGGAAGTAATTTCATGTCAAACGTTTTCAAGTAGTCTCTGAAAGAGTTGGGCATCACCCAGATCACGTCTTCAGCTTACCATCCCCAGACCCAAGGAGCGTTGGAGAGATATCATCAAACACTCAAATCGATGCTCAAGAAATACTGTTTGGAACATCAGAAAGACTGGGATAAAGGTCTTCCATTTGTCGTATTTGCCGCAAGAGAATCTCCAAATGAATCACTGGGCTTCTCACCTTTTGAACTACTGTTTGGCCATGAAGTAAGAGGACCCCTTAAGCTACTCAAGGAATGCTGGCTGTCGGAGGAAGATGATGTCAACCTGCTGGAGTATGTGATGAAGTTCAAAGAACGGCTGTCCACTGCTTTACAGCTGGTGAGAGAGAATTTAGGAGCTGCTCAGGAGAAGATGAAGACTTGGTGTGATAGGAAGTCCAGGTTACGCCACTTTCAGCCAGGAGATCACGTTTTGATTCTCCTACCAGTTCATGGGCAACCTCTTCAAGCCAAGTTTAGTGGTCCTTATTTCGTGGAGAAGAAACTCAGTGATGTCAGCTATGTCATCGCCACACCAGATCGTAGAAAGAACAAGCAACTTTGTCACATCAACATGCTAAAGTTATATCACAGGCGGGACGAAAATAATCCAGTCTGCACTGTAGCTGTTCCACCCGAGTCTGCAAGTGAAGCTATCCCATGCAGCATGAGCCTGAGTGATAGTTTGGGGAAGAATCCTGATATCATGAATGATCTCCAGACTATGCTTTCTCATCCACCCCCCGAGGAAAGGCAGGAGTTTTCGGCATTACTGCAGGAGTACCCGCAAGTGTTCCGTGCCACTCCAGGAAGAACCACTGTGTTGATGCATGATGTCGATGTTGGAGACGCAAAGCCAATTAAATTGCCTCCTTACCGTGTGAACCCAGTGAAAGTTCCTCTCATCGAGAAGGAGCTTGGCTACCTGTTGGACCACAAGATGATTGAGCCCTGTCAGAGCGAGTGGAGTTCTCCTGTCACTCTAGTCCCTAAGCCAGGTGGGTCACAGCGGCTTTGCATTGACTACAGACGTGTTAATCAGATAACCAAAACAGACACTTACCCTCTCCCTCGTGTGGAAGATTGCATAGACAAGATCGGAAAGGCTAGGTACATAAGTAAGTTTGATTTGTTAAAGGGATACTGGCAAGTACCTATGACTGAACGTGCTAGGGAGATCTCATGTTTTGTAACACTAGGAAAGACTTTTGCATGTTCGGTAATGCCATATGGTATGAAGAATGCACCAGCCACATTTCAGAAGCTCATGAATGTTGTAACAGAGGGTTTGGCAGGGTGTGTTGTTTATATTGATGATGTATTAATCTTCAGTGACAACTGGAAAGATCACCTATGCCATGTCAGTAAATTTCTTGAGCGTTTGGTTCATGCTAATCTTGTAGCTAATTTATTAAAGTGTGCGTTTGGTCAAGCTAAAGTTCAGTACCTTGGGTATGTAATTGGTGATGGACATGTTGCACCACCAGCAGCTAAGGTTCAGGTTATAAGTGATCTTCCCAGACCTAAAAGTAGGAAAGAGCTACAAAGATTTTTGGGAATGGTAGGTTATTACAGGAGATTTGTTCTTAACTTTTCTATTCTTGTATCACCACTTACAGACCTACTGAAAAAGGGAGTTAAATTTGTCTGGACCGATAACTGTGAATCCTCTTTCAACAAACTAAAAGCTATCCTATTAAGTCAGCCAGTGCTCGCTACTCCAAATTTTGCTAAGCCTTTTAAGATGTCTGTTGATGCAAGTGATATAGGAGCTGGGGCTGTTTTGCTGCAAGAGGATGATCAGGGTATTGAACACCCTGTATCTTACTACAGTAAGAAGTTCACTCCACCTCAAAAGAACTACTCCACTATTGAGAAAGAGCTTTTGGCCTTGATTTTGGGTTTACAGCATTTCTCATTTTATTTGTGTTCTGGTTTTGACCCCATAGTCATTTATACCGATCATAACCCACTGAAATTCCTTAGTAAGTTTAAAGATAAAAATCAGAGATTGACAAGATGGAGTCTACTTCTTCAGGAGTATTCATTAGACATACAACATGTCAAGGGGAAAGAAAATGTTATTGCAGATTGCTTATCTAGACTTTAGACAGATTGTTTTAGAGTAATAAGAAATTTCCTTTGTAAATTTCTTTTTCTTTGTGGGGAGGTGTTACATAGCCTATGATTTCATCAACCTTTGTGAAATTTTAACGCACAGTATGCTGCATGTTTGATCACGAGCGTGTTCTGCCTCAGTTCCCCCCTTCTACCGTTATAGTAGAGTAAGTCGTCCTTTCTGTTGTTCAGTGCGGGATTGTCAACTCTTTGTCCCCATGGCTTCATTTGCGCGTCCTTCTTCCAAGTTGTATCAAGCTCTGCTGGCCCCTATATAATGAGCTCAGTCTCTGCATCATTGCTACTTAGATCTGCTCCTCATTTTGTTCACATCTCTGTCCTCCCCTGTACAGTTATTATTGAGTGCTCAGGAAGTCTCCAACCATCTAGCAGCTGTGTAATTTGAGTATAAGTGTTGTTGCATTTTGTTCTTGTACTGTATAGCATAAGTTTAATTTGTAGGCCTAGTGAAGTTTTTGTAATTCAAGTAAGGATCTTTATGTCCATCATCATTAATAATATTTTGTATCTAATAATTTATCTTGCATTAACTGAGCATTACCCAGTGTATTTTCATTTTATCACGGCTGACTTAGATAAATTTACTCTTGCTAATTTCGTGTTAATAGAGGCTATTGCAGTTAACCATATATTTAACCTGTTTTTTGCCTTTACATTATCCTTATGAGTCCTGAATGTTTTGTTGTTAGTTTGTGCATTAAACTTCAACTTGTAATTTTACCTAACTCTTTTGTTTTGAACCTGGAACTTTACGGGACAGTAGTGACTCTTAGTATTCTCACTTAATGTGTACATTATCTTTCTCTGTTCCGTAACAATATATATATATATATATATATATATATATATATATATATATATATATATATATATATATATATATATATATATATATATATATATAGATAGATAGATAGATAGATATATATATACTGTATATAGATATAGACATATAGATGGATAGATAGATAAATAGACAGATAGACAGATAGATAAGTGTGTGTATGTGTGTGTGTGTGTGTGTAATTCACCGTGTCCGGGTCAGTCAGGATCACTTGATGGCCGTGATCGTCAGCTTTTACCCTCCCGGAAGGGAGCTGAGAGCTCATATAGTCCGATCTAAGGGCAAGGCTGTGACCTTCGCACACCCACACACCCGTCCCCTTGATCTAGGGGGACAGTAACTACCCACTTCGTCAGTGAAACTTTTCGCAACCTGAGCGAGGCACGAACTCCCGTCCACCAGTTGGCAAGCGAGAACGTTACCACTGCACCAGCGAGCGGTGTGTGTGTGTATCTATGTCTGTCCTTGTGTTTGATGTGTTGCTGTTTTTGCAACCCCCGTAGAGGAAGCAGTGAGGTATTCTGGCTTGTCCTCGGAAATCTCATAGGAAGCAATAAAGTGGGAAGGAGGGACCGGGGCAGAGGCAGGATAAGGAGGAAGGAAGGCAGAGGAGGATTAGAGGAAGAGAAGGGAGAGGAGGATTAGAGGAAGAGAAGGGAGAGGAAGATTAGAGGAAGAGAAGGGAGAGGAGGATTAGAGGAAGGAGTAAAGAAGGGGGGAGGAAGGAACAGACAGGGAGGAAAGCTCAAGGAAGGGGAGGGAGAAGGAATTTAAGAGAGGGAGAAGGAGAAGGAGAAGGAGAGGAATGAGGAAGAGAGGAAGAAATGAAGGAAGGAATGAGGAGAGGGAAGTGAGGACAATGGAAGTGGGAGAGAGAAGGAAGGAAACGAAAGTAGGAGAAGCACGACGAGGAAGAAGCAGAAGAGGGAGGCAGTGTGGAGAGAAGGAAAAGAGAGGAAGGAATGCAAACAACAAGAGACCTTATGGTTCTTTCGAGGCTGCTTGTTACAGAGTAGACTTTGACCACAAGATCTAAATCTACATGCTGAAGGATAAGGATAGTAAAGCAAGAAGGCTCCCCCCGCCTCCAAACCCTCCAGTTAAAACTGTCAGGAAAAAGTGAGAGGGACCACCATGCAGCATGGAAAAGTTTACGTTGATATTTCATGGGAAATACTGAAAAGGAAAAGTTGCTTTCTATAATACTTTATCTACAAGCTACCAGTTTGAAAGAGAAAGTACCAAAGGAGGATGGATAAATAACAAATGCACGGCATTATGTACGGGTACATTTTGTTGACGGGGCGCCTGCACACAGCGTGGAAATTGCATAATGCACAGTGTGGATGTTCAAGGGTTGTGCGGCAGCCTTGCCTGGCGCTTTTAAGGTAGGCAGTTGTCAATCAGGCCCCAGCTCCGTTCACTCCACTGAGACAAGGAACTTTCCCATGCGGGACAAGTACACAAGTTACCTCCTGAAGCAGTGACCCCTGGTACATTAAAAAAAAATCCCTATGATGGTCACTTAACTAACAGGGACCCTCAGTGATTCACAGTCCATCACAGGTCGAAAGTAGGAGTAGTGACCTCTAACTCAGGGCTATCGGTGCAGATCCTGGTCTGTGCTTTTACTACTGTATTTGCATTTAATACATAGATAAAAATATAACGACGTGACGCGACGCTCTGTATAGGTACTATCACGATCCAAAGTTTCTTTATCCCCCTGATTGGAAGAAGGTCGAAGCCAAGGTTGTAGCAAGACCAGATGATCGGACACTGCCAGTATACAAGCCTAATAATGGTTCATGATACCGTGATTCATAAATAGGCTCGTGTGTTTCATCCGGGTGATTCTTATTATCCTAAGCTTCAGGTTAGTGAACCCCTCCATCATGAACTGGCCTGTGTTCGGTGGCCCGTCATTTCTTCAACCTTGGCTTCGACCTTCCTCCACTCAGGGGGGTAAAGAAACTTTGGATCGTGATAGTACGTTAAGTTTACGGGGTGTCTTGGAGAGAGAGAGAGAGAGAGAGAGAGAGAGAGAGAGAGAGAGAGAGAGAGAGAGAGAGAGAGAGAGAGAGAGAAAGAGAGAGATGTAGGATGATGACACAGGAAAAAATACCATTAAAAATAAAAGGAATGAGAGAGAGAGAGAGAGAGAGAGAGAGATGTAGGATGATGACACAGGAAAAAATACCATTAAAAATAAAAGGAATGAGAGAGAGAGAGAGAGAGAGAGAGAGAGAGAGAGAGAGAGAGAGAGAGAGAGAGACCAGAATAATAGAAGTATTGAAAAAGGGAAAAGCATTAAATAAAGGGAGGAGGAGGAGGAGGTAGGAGGAAGGGAATAATAAATACAAGGAAGAGAGGAGGAGGAGGAGGAGGAGGAGCCGGTGATCAGTGAAAGTTACAACATGGGTGAGAGGGAGAGGAGAAAGGAAGAAATGGAGGAGAAAGGAGGAAATGGACGAGAAGAGAGGAAAGAGAGGAGGAGAAAGAGAGAAAGAATGGAAAGAAGAGAGGGGGAGGAATAGAAGTAAATGAGGAGGAAGAGGAGGAGGGAAAAAGAAATGGGAGGAGAAAGAGAGGAAGAGAGGAAGGGGAGGAGAAGAGAGGAAGAGGAGGAGAAAGAGTGGAAGGTTGTAAAGGGGAGAGGGGGAAAAGAGGGGAATATGGGAGAAGAGGTGGGAGGGAGGGGAAGGGGAGAGGAAGAAATAAATAAGGAGAGGAGAAGGAAAGTTAAAAGGAAGAGAAGAGAAAGGATGAGGAAGGGAGAAGAAGGGCAAGGAAAGGGGGGGAGGGAAGAATAAAGGGATGGGTGAGGAAGGAAGAGTGAGAGGAAGGGAGCACAGTGGGGGAGGGTGGGGAGGAGGAGAGGGGTGAGAGTGAGGGGGGGAGACGGGAAGAGGATGAGGGAAACAGAGAAGAAGAAAGAGGAAGGAGAGGCGAGGGGAGAGGGAGAGAAAGAGGGCAGGTGAAAAGGGAGGATGGAGAAGAGAAGGGGAAGGAAGAAAGGATAGAAGGGAAAAGAAGGTTGGGAAGAAAGAGAAATAGTTTGTGTGTGTGTGTGTGTGTGTGTGTGTGTGTGTGTGTGTGTGTGTGTGTCCGACTCTGGGCATAGGCTTAACAGCCTGCTCCCAAGGCCCAGTAGTTCTCCTACATACCATACACCTCCACATGTCACCACTTCGGAGCTAACACCCACCGTCCATATTGAATACATGGTAGAGCTGCCTCATGTAGGACTGGTATTAGCGGAGGTAGTTTTATGACATGTCGGCGGGTCTTCTGGTAGATCAGTAAAGCCTGATTTTATGAAATTCCAATCCTTAAACTGTTCCCTGCCCCAGCGGGGATCTGAACCTGGGTCCGGAGGGACTCTACCGATTGCGAGGGGAAAAGAGAAGAGGGGAAGGAGGGGAAAAGAGAAAAGGGGAAGTGGGGAAGAAGTAAGGGAAGGAGAAAAGTGGAGTCAGAGGGAGGGAGAGGAAGAGGAGGGAAGGAGAGAGATGAAGGGAAATGAAGATGGAAGGAGAAGAAAAGGAGGAAGGGGAGGGAGGAAGAGAAGAGGAGAGATGAAAGGGAAGGGGAGGGAAGGGAAGATTAGAAGAGGTATAAGAGAGGAGGAAGAAGAAGAGAATGGAGGGGAGGAGTAGAGGAAGAGAACGGTGGGGAGGAGAAGAAGAGGAAGAGGATGAAGGGGAAGGGGAGGGAAAGGAAGAGGAAAAGGAAGACTGCGAGTAGAAGAACAGAGGGTACACTCTTTCCGACAACATTAGGAAGACAGGATGATCGGGAGGAGGAGGAGGAGGAGGAGGAAGAGCAGGGGGAGGAGGAGAGGTAGGAGGAGGAAGAGGAAGTGAAGAGACAAAGTAGAATGGAGAATGATGATAATGATGATAACGATGATGATGGTGGTGATGAACAGATCGACAATATTGATAATGATGATGATGACGATGAAAGAGAAAGATGAAGCAGGAGGACGAAGAGGAGGAAAATGAAGAGGGCGAAAGAGTAGAATAAAGAAAAAGATGAAGACGAGAAGAAAGAAGGTGAGGAGGAGGAGGAGAAGGAGGAGGAAGAAATGTAAAAACAAGCCATGCATAAGAATGAAGAAGGGGAAAGACGATTTAATGGAGAGAGAGAGAGAGAGGGGTAAGTACAGAGTGGACTTAGGAGACAGCGAGGGTCGTTCCTAAGACAATATAAGACGAGGGTTTGAGAAGTACAAGCGCTTGGGGGCGACAGCAGTGGAAATATCGGAGAGTTGGTATAAAATTCAAACTAAACATCGCACAGGTTCTTATAAAAATTCACTGATGCACCATAATATAAACACAATAAACATTTAAATCTTGGGGGAGACAGTAGTGGAAATATCGAAGAATTAGAATAAATATGAAAATAAACATCCCACAGTTCTTATAAAAATCCACTGATGCACGACTGTCTTGAAAATATATACACAATAAACACTATAAACATTGATTTGGGAATGAAGAGATAGATAGATAGACATATAGATAGGCAGGCAGGTATCTCATAGGCTTTCTTAAAAATCCACAAACGCACCTGTTTTGAAAATATATATAAACACTGTAATCACTATAAACATTGATTTTGGAAGAGATAAATAAATAGACAGCTATCCCACAAGCTGTCATAAAAATCCACTGATGCACCACTGCAATGAAAATACACATAAACACAATAAACACTATAAACATTGATTTAGGGATGAATAGATAGACAGACAGATAGACAAACAGGTATCCCACACGCTCTTTTAAAAACTCACCGACGCACCATTGTCTTAAAAATATTTATAAACACAGTTAACATCATGAACATCGAGGAGGGAGTCGTGGAAATGTCAAAGTTTTGGAATAAACATATCAACAGTAATATCCCACAGACTTATAAAACTAAACTCACAAATGCGCAACTCAGGAAAATGTATCTAAATAACAATGACAATAAAACAGTGATAAAAAAGGAACAGATAAACAATAAGAATGAAAACTTTGTTGTTTTTAAGTACAGTATACAGCAAAAATGATGCAATAATGATGACTCATCTAAGCACATGTCAAGAAAACACACCTTCTGTAAATAGGAAAGAGCAATATATATATATATATATATATATATATATATATATATATATATATATATATATATATATATATATATATATATATATAAAAACATAAAAAATCAAAACTTATGATTTAGAAAAAATTGACTGATAAAATATTCTTGGCGCAAAAACTATCACAATAAAATTAATATCCTACAGCTTCTCAGACAAATTCACTAATACATCAGTGTCAATTTATATACCAGTATGTATCAGCCAATCTTTCTGTATTTCTTTTTCTTCTTGTTCTTCCTCTGCCTCTTCTTCTTCTTCTTCTTCTTCTTCTCTCTCTCTCTCTCTCTCTCTCTTTGCTTCTTCTTCTTCTTCTTCTTCTTCTTCTTCTTCTCTCTCTCTCTCTCTCTCTCTCTCTCTCTCTTTGCTTCTTCTTCTTCTACTTCTTCTTCTTCTTCTTCTTCTCTCTCTCTCTCTCTCTCTCTCTCTCTCTCTCTCTCTCTCTCTCTCTCTCTCTCTCTCTCTCCCTCCCTCTCTGCTGCATCAGGAGCTTAGGGCTCTGGGGCTAGGCTACTTATTTCCGACATTTAAGGTGGGAGTAACCAGCCTCACTCGCCCCTGAATGGCATTACGTACGCACTACAACCCAGCCTTTCCACAAATATAATCCGTTATCCGGTTGGGGTGCCGTAACCCACTAGACCACCAGGCGTCGTCTGGTTATATGGTTACGACCCAGCGTAGCAAATCATATTTTAAGCTACAGGAAACTATTTGGCCTGTCACCCAGTGTACAGTAACTGGATGCTAACTACACTGAGTGGATTGTGGACGCCCTCACCTACGGCAGTAAGAAGAACAATAGATAAATATCCGTGCTGACGGAGCACTGCCTTGCCGTGGGAAAGACTGGGCATGCAAGTGATTAATGGGGCTATTGTGGTCAGGTGCTGCCATACTAAACATGCTTACTGTATGGTGGCTGAGAAAGTACACATGATGTATAAGTAATCAACAGAGGCCAGTGGATCTAAATATGCCTTGAATAAAATGGGTAATAAATAATCTAGTAAATAAATAAATACAATTTAAATAAGTAATAATAATAATAATAATAATGACTAATAAATATAATAATAATATTATCAATAATAATAAAATATTAATAATAACAATGATAATAATAATATTAATAATAATAATAATAATAATAATAATAACAACAACAACAACAACAACAACAACAATAATAATAATTTAGTTTGAAATTCTCGAAAGACAGTTACGATGTCTCTATGGCCCGTATTCTCGTCGGTTAAGGAAGGTCCCTAGCACCTCTTCCTTAGCGATTTTTTTTTGGATATGGCTGGTTCATATCCTTTTCTACATTATTTATGCACAGCATGGCGACATCAGAATGATTTACATGTATATTATATAGGCGAGGGCAGTAAGGTGAAATAAGCAAATTAAATCGTTATGAAAAAGATGTTATTGTATGGATGAATGGATGGATGGACGGATAGACAAAAGAAATAAAGATAGACAGATAGTCAGGGAGACAGACAGATAGTCAGGTAGACAGACAGATAGATAAAGAGACAGACAGACATATATAGGCAGACAAACAGGCATTGACTGAGTAAATGATTGATGACTGAATGGATGGATGGACGGAACGACAGACACAGACTGATTGATACACAGATAAATACACTAACTGAATATATAAGTTAATGACAGACAGAGTGATAGATGCAGATAGATAGATTGATAGATATGGATAAACAAATGACGATGTAAATGAGCGTTGTGGTATTGAAGTGGATATAATTGGCCATGTGTAGATAATGGAGGATAAGAGACTGACTAGGAGAGTGTATGTGAGTGAGGTGGAGGGAGAGGGAGACGGAGAGACCAAGGATGAGGTGGAAGGATGGAATGGAGAGATAATTGAGAGAGGGGATGTGAGTTCGAGGGAGGGCAGTCAAATGGCAGAGGATATGACGACCTCGGATGATTTGTTTGTGGTCATCCTGCAAGTGATTAAAGCCTCCAGTAACATATAGATCGGTAGATAGGTAGATAGATAGATAGACAGATAGACAGATAGAGAGAGAGAGAAAGGTACGTAGGTAGGTAGGTACGTACGTGCATAGGTAGTCAGATGGGTAGGTAGGTACAGTAGATAGGTTGGTAGGTAGGTAGGTAAAAAGAAAAATATGCTGACAGTTAGACACATAGATAGATACAGACAATTTAACCCTCACATCCGCCGATAGATAAACAGCTGAAAACACAATAACACAGGTAAAATTTCATGCATTGAGAAATTTAGTTATTGGCTTCAACAACAACAACAACAACAACAAAAAATGAGAGAAAAAAGAAAAAAATGCTATAAGCTTATCATGACAATTCATATTTTAATTCAAGGGATCGTGCCAGCAGTGATACTCTCGCGTCCGCACCGATAATAACAATGGCTTTACTTGTTTTTATTGTTTTTAGTGTAGTTTTTAAAACATTGTATTGATGACATTGCTTTGATGGCCGTAGAAAAAAACTGGTTGCTTTTTACGTGTTTTTATTATTATTTTTTTTATCTCTCCCTCTGGCAACGATGACAAAAATTTATATATTTCACATATCGCTGGAAGTGGTGGTGGTGGTGGGGGTTGCGCGCCCGCGCGTGTGTGGGGGGGTGGGGGGTAAATTTTACAACAGGAAGATACACGGGCCACAGGATCGTATTTAGAGGGCATTTGGTGTTTCCGTAACACCTCTTCTCGATCTGTTTATTTTACATAGTGCACCTGAGCATTTCCTTGCATGCTACTGGTGGAAAAGTAAAATGATATAGATAACATACAAGATAACACATACACCATACATCATACGCATAAATATACCACTATACCACATCACACCACACCATACCATTCCACACACACACACACACACACACACACACACACACACACACACACACACACACACACACACACACACACACACCACCCCAACACTCACCACGCACACCCACACCCACAGTACACCAGGTCACACACACTTCAAGAATGGGTAAGATAGAAAAAAAGGAGAGGAATCAAGTCTTTCACCCTCCTAAGACTCACTTTTATCTAAACAGGATAGTTAAGAAGTTAGATGAGTTAGAATTAGAGTTAGGGTTGGTTAGAATTAGAGTAAGAGTTGGAATTAGAGTTAGAATTAAAGTTAGAATTAGAGTTTGAAGTAGAGTTACAATTAGAATTAAAGTTAAAATTTGAATTAGAGTTGGAGTTGTCAGAATTAGAATTTAAGTTGGAAACAGAATTACAGTTAGAATTAGAGGTAGAGCTAGAATTAGAACTAGGTTTTCAAATAGGGTTAGAATCAGGAATAGAGTAAGAATTAGGATTAGCTTTAGAATTAAAATGACAGCATTTACACTCTCAGGCCTGTATTCTCTCCAGGTAAACAGACTCCCAAGCACCTCTTCCTTAGTGATCTATTTTTAGATACAGGTGGTTAATATCCATTTTGCAGGTTATCTGTTTAAAGTGAGGTAATATTAGAAGGATCTACATAAGAGAATAGGACAGTAAGATGTATTAGGCAAAATGAATCACCACAGAAGAGGTGTTAAGGAGCTTCCTTGAGAATACAGGTCTCAAACTCCTACACCCACTTGTAGCTTCTTGGAATGGCCTGGGTCCGTGTTGTGGTTGGTTAAGGAAGCTCCCTAACACCTCTTCCTTAGTTATTTATTTTTGGATATAGGTGGTTAATATCCCTTTGAACATTATTCAGCCGATTATGGCGATATTGGATGGTTTTATGTATCACAGAAGAGGACAGTAAGGTATAATAAAAGAAATTATATCACTTAGGAAAAAGTGTTAGGGAGCTTTCCGACAATAATACTGACTCAGGTATGATCTAGAATATAAGAGGACAGTAAGGTATAAACAAACAAAATCGCTTATGATAAAGGTTTAAGGAGCTTCCTACTAGTTACTATGACTCCCTCTCGAGTAAACAAAGTCGTCTGGTGCTGGATACGCTAAAAAGAAATAAATAAATAAAATGGAATGTTCTAGTTTTTTTTTTTTAGCATCAGTCGCAACATAAAGAAAAAAATTGTTGATGTTCGTTTAAGGTGTAGATGTTGAGAGAGAGAGAGAGAGAGAGAGAGGGGGGGGGACTCAAATTATCTTGGAATAAGTCTAATAAACCAAGAAAAATGTCACCATACTGAAGTCTCCCTTCCTATAGCGTATTTTTGTTTTATGAAGATCCCCCACCCCTTTCAGCCCAGGTAATGGCCAGGCGTAGTCTGACTGGAGGGTTGACTTAACTATACTCTATTTGCACCAACCTGGCCTAGAATCACCACCTCTTCACCAAGGATGCCGAGTTGTAACAATACATGAACACATGAATATGATGCCAGTCACGAAAAAGCGCAATGGAGAGGATGTTGAGTCGTAGTATTGTCATTCTATCTCACTGATGTACGTGAAATAAGCTGCAAAAGTAAGAAAAATTGGGAGAGGTTAAAGGAAGAAGAGTATTGGAACAAAGCATACTCCAAACTCATACTAAGGCTCCTCTGAAAAGTAAATCGCTGAAGAAGAAATGTTAGGAAATCTGCAACGACACTGAAAATTCAACCCAGTCTGACGGAAGGATGTGATGTCAGAACCGAGCGACGTCTATCATGTCACGGAAGGAAAGAAGATGGAAAAGGGATTCAGGAATTTACAGTTCAGTACGCCGACCTGTGAATATGACGGAAGAGGAAGAGGAGGAAGAAGAGAAAGGAGGAGAAGGAGGAAGAGAAAGGAGGAGGAGAAGGAAGAGAAAGGAGGAGGAGGAGGAGGAGGGAGGGAAGAAGGAGGAGAGGAGGAGACGTATATATTTCTCTTCATTTCTGCATTCATTAAACTCCTTTGATGATAAATTTTTCATGTTTATTCTTGCTGGTACCTCTCTCTCTCTCTCTCTCTCTCTCTCTCTCTCTCTCTCTCTCAACATTCTTCACACACACACACACACACACACACACACACACACACACACACACACACACACACACACACACACACACACACACGCACGAACGCAGAAGGATCCATTAATTTAGTGCTCCAGAGTCTCTCCCTCTCTCTCTCTCCCTCAAAACACAACGACTGAACCTTTCATTAATACCCGCTCCTGACCTACTGCGTTCAGGCCTACCCCATGACAGCGGGCATAAAGCCTCTCTCTCTCTCTCTCTCTCTCTCTCTCTCTCTCTCTTAAAACTTCTCTTTTTTTCCCCTCCAACTCTGTAACTCTTTTCCCTTCAGGTCTCTTAATGCTTTTCTTTCGAAATACGTTTTTTTCTTTTTTTTTGGTCGAACTACCTAATGCTGCTCTCTCTCTAATACTTTTTTTTTTTTTTTCAAATATAATTTTTTTTGGCCAATTCTCTCTCTCTCTCTCTCTCTCAGTTGACACATCCGGCCCTCATTCTGAGAAGCTATTTTTAAAACAGAATAAAATCATCAGAAAGTAGCATGAAAATCTGTTCCAGGGAATATTATCCTTTCTGTTATCGCGAAATTATAATCTGCATTATAATCCTGCTATATTTTTAATGCAAGAGAGATGGAACCATAGGCCAGAAGCCCACAACATTGTTCCCTCCAAGAAAAAACAAAAGCAAGATAACAGAGAGCCAAATTCAAGGTCCCTTCATTTCGAGATTCTTGGACTCACTGAGTTTGAAAGACTGGGCATCATAGGCAGTAGGAAATACAGACAGAGGGAGACAGTTCCAGAGTTGACCTGTTGCATACATGAAAGTGTATTATATTTGCGTATCAGATATTTATCACAGGATGGGTCAGATACTGCCATATGTGTCTCTTTTAAGCTTAATTCTTCTTCAGACGGTTTTCTTCAGCTTAGGAGAGACTTCGAACTGGAGGGATTGGAGAAAGCATTACTACAACCCACCAGAACGAGAGGCTAATCTGAATGAAATCGTCTGGAACAAGTATTAATGGGCGGAATAGTACGTCACCCAGAGTCTAAGGACGGTAATCCCATCATTAAAGGAAGCTCCCTAACATCTCCTCCTCAGCGATACATTTTTAGATATGGCTAGTTAATATCCTCTTGCACATTATGTACTAGTAAGGAAATTGACGCGATAGTAGAAGTTACGGAACACATAGGCGAACAGTAAGGTGTAATAAGCAAAATAAATCTCACACGAAAAGGTGTTAGGGAGAATAAGGGTCCAGAAGTTAAAGCCGCCTCACTGTTAGCTGGGAGGAGTAATATCGCTGGCTGCCATAATGTATAATATTAGAACGGACAGGCCAGGGAAACTGAATATTCTGACACCACGACTGTCTGTGTCGCCCGTATGACACCGTGCCACTTGGGTAATACCGGCTCTCGCTCTCTCTAATTCCGGGTATTGTTCTACGTCATTCCAGCTGCTGTCTACCGTCATTCCAGCTGCTGTCTACCGTCATTCCAGCTGCTGTCTACCGTCATTCCAGCTGCCGTCTACCGTCATTCCAGCTGCTGTCTACCGTCATTCCAGCTGCTGTCTACCGCCATTCCAGCTGCTGTCTACCGTCATTCCAGCTGCTGTCTACCACCATTCCAGCTGCTGTCTACCGTCATTCCAGCTGCTGTCTACCGTCATTCCAGCTGCTGTCTACTGTCATTTCAGATTATACCGACATTCCAGGTTTTATCATTTCTGATGTTTTCGTCATCCCATCTGTTATCATCATTCCAGCTGGCATCATCATTCCAGCTGGTATCATAATTCCAGCTATTATCATCAATCCAGCTGTTATCGTCATTCCAGCTTTAATTATCATTCCAGCTGGTATCATCATTCCAGCTGGTATCATCATTCCAGCTGGTATCATCATTCCAGTTTGTATTATCATTCCAGCTGGTATCATCATTCCAGCTGGTATTATTATTCCAGCTGGTATAATCATTCCAGCTGAAATCTTTCCAGCTGGTATCATCATTCCAGCTGACATTATCATTCCAGCTATTATCATCATTCCAGCTGGTATTATCATTCCAGCTGTTATCATCATTCCATGTGGTATCATCATTCCAGCTGCTACAATCGTTCCAGCCGGTATTATCATTCCAGATGAAGCCATCATTCCAGCAGGTATTATCATTCCAGCTGGTATTATTATTCCAGCTGGTATTATCATTCCAGGTATTATCATCATTCCAGCTGGTATCATCATTTCAGCTATCATCGTTCCAGCTGGTGTCATCATTCCAGCTGGTGTCGTTATTCCAGCAGGTATTATAATTCCAGTTGTTATCCCCCGTGTTGATAAGAACGACCCAAGAAATGCATTCTCAGACTGAAAGGGTTAACAATATCATCTGGAGACAGCCAGGAAAAATATATATATATATATATATATATATATATATATATATATATATATATATATATATATATATATATATATATATGTAAAAAAGGTTGTAGCGAAGATATATATATATATATATATATATATATATATATATATATATATATATATATATATATATATATATATATGTATATATATATATATATATATATATATATATATATATATATATATATATATATATATTTATATTGTTACGGAACAGAGAAAGATAACGTACACTTTAAGTGAGAATACTAAGAGTCACTACTGTCCCGTAAAGTTCCAGGTTCAAAACAAAAGAGTTAGGTAAAATTACAAGTTAAAGTTTAATGCTCAAACTAACAACAAAACATTCAGAACTCATAAGGATAATGTAATGGCAAATAAACAGGTTAAATATATGGTTAACTGCAATAGCCTCTATTAACACGAAATTAGCAAGAGTAAATTTATCTAAGTCAGCCCTGATAAAATGAGATACCAGATAATACTCAGTGAATGCCAGATAAATTATTACAGATACAAACTATTATCAAAAATGACTGACATAAAACCCAACATCAATCAAAAACCTCACTAGGCCTAAGAATTAACCTTATGCTACACAGTACAAGAAAAATGCAACAACAGTTATACTCAAATTACACACAGCTGCTAGATGTTTGGAGATTTCTTGAGCACTCACAATAATAATATCTGTACAGGGGAGGACAGAGATGTGAACAAAATGAGGAGCAGATCTAAGTGGCAATGATGCAGAGACTGAGCTCATTATATAGGGGCCGGCAGAGCTTGATACAACTTGTAAGAAGGACGCGCAAATGAAGCGATGGGGACAAACAGTTGACAATCCCGCACTGAATAACAGAAAGGACGACTTACTCTACTATAACGGTAGAAGGGGGGAACTGAGGCAGAACACGCTCGTGATCAAACATGCAGCATACTGTGCGTTAAAATTACACAAAGGATGATGAAATCATAAGCTATGTAACACCTCCCCACAAAGAAAAAAGAAATTTACAAAGGAAATTTCTTATTACTTTAAAACAATCTGTATATGGCATTACAGAACATGCAAAAGTCTTTCCAAATGTTACAAAACATGAGATCTCCCTAGCACGTTCAGTTATAGGTACTTGCCAGTATCCCTTTAACAAATCAAACTTACTTATGTACCTAGCCTTTCCGATCTTGTCTATGCAATCTTCCACGCGAGGGAGAGGGTAAGTGTCTGTTTTGGTTATCTGATTAACACGTCTGTAGTCGATGCAAAGCCGCTGTGACCCACCTGGCTTAGGGACTAGAGTGACAGAAGAACTCCACTCGCACTGACAGGGCTCAATCATCTTGTGGTCCAACAGGTAGCCAAGCTCCTTCTCGATGAGAGGAACTTTCACTGGGTTCACACGGTAAGGAGGCAGTTTAATTGGCTTTGCGTCTCCAAAATCGACATCATGCATCAACACAGTGGTTCTTCCTGGAGTGGCACGGAACACTTCCGGGTACTCCTGCAGTAATGCCGAAAACTCCTGCCTTTCCTTGGGAGGTAGATGAGAAAGCTTAGTCTGGAGATCATTCATGATATCAGGATTCTTCCCCAAACTATCACTCAGGCTCATACTGCATGGGAGAGCTTCACTTGCAGACTCGGGTGGAACAGCTACAGTGCAGACTGGATTATTTTCGTCCCGCCTGTGATATAACTTTAGCATGTTGATGTGACATAGTTGCTTGCTCTTTCTACGATCTGGTGTGGCGATGACATAGTTGACATCACTGAGTTTCTTCTCCACGAAATAAGGGCCACTAAACTTGGCTTGAAGAGGTTGCCCATGAACTGGTACCAGAATCAAAACCTGATCTCCTGGCTGAAAGTGGCGTAACCTGGACTTCTTATCATACCAAGTCTTCATCTTCTGAGCAGCTCCTAAATTCTCTCTTGCCAGCTGTAAAGCAGTGGACAGCCGTTCTTTGAACTTCATCACATACTCCAGCAGGTTGACGTCATCTTCCTCCGACAGCCAGCATTCCTTGAGTAACTTAAGGGGTCCTCTTACTTCATGGCCAAACAGTAATTCAAAAGGTGAGAAGCCCAGTGATTCATTTGGAGATTCTCTTGCAGCAAACACAACGAATGGAAGACCTTTATCCCAGTCTTTCTGATGTTCCAAACAGTATTTCTTGAGCATCGATTTGAGTGTTTGATGATATCTCTCCAACGCTCCTTGGGTCTGGGGATGGTAAGCTGAAGACGTGATCTGGGTGATGCCCAACTCTTTCAGAGACTGCTTAAAAACGTTTGACATGAAATTACTTCCCCGGTCTGACTGTACCTCCTTGGGCAGACCAAACTTTGTGAAGAACCCTAGCATTTCCTTAACCACGTTCTTTGCTGAGATGTTTCTAAGTGGAATGGCTTCAGGATAACGAGTAGCCATATCAATCATGGTCAACACATAAGAAAATCCTGAAGAAGTCTTAGGAAGAGGGCCCACAATATCCACCAACACACGGGTGAAAGGCGCCTCAAAAGGAGGAATGGGAACCAGAGGTGCAACCTTTTCGGTCTGATTACACTTCCCCACAACTTGACAGGTGTGACAAGACTTACAATACTAGGAAACATCCCTGAAGATACCTGGCCAGTAAAAGTGTTTCAAAATGCGTGTCACAGTCTTCCTCACTCCAAGGTGTCCCGCCAAACTGGTATCATGAGCCACTCGAATGATATCCTGCCTACAAACACGAGGGATGACAACTTGATGTACAACCTCCCATTCACAGTCGGCTGATGCTGTTGGGGGTCTCCACTTCCTCATAAGTACTCCTGACTTTACATAATAACAAGTAGAAGCACCGGCTGACTCTTCTTCACTGTAAGCAGAGTTAGCTAGACCTTTCAACTCAGGATCAACAACCTGCAACTCAACCAACTCTTGACGAGACAAATTATCAACACTACGGGGTACTGCCTCATCTGGTGAGTGGTCCAAATTAGCAAGAAAAGTGTCAGCTAGGATAACATCATCATCATCATTATCCTCTAACTCACCAGTAACTTTAGACTTAGCCCTAGTGACAGCACATGCAGGGAACACATCAGGGACACCACAATCCTGGGCCGCAGCCACTGGCTCACTAGACAACTGAGGAGCTGGACACACTTGACTTCCACCAATATCATTTCCAAGTAAGAAAGTTACACCTGACATTGGGAGTGTCTCAACCAACCCAACCATAACGGAACCATTAACAAAACCAGACTCTAAATTCACTCTGCACAGAGGGACAGAGAAGTAATTATTCCCTACACCTTGTAAGATTACAGTTTCATCAGAGGAATTAACATTAGAGCCTAGAACACTGGTCAGCATAAGGGATTGGCAAGCACCTGTATCACGATATATTTGAACTGATTTCCTGTCATTACTGTCCAGAGGACAGACAAAACCATCAGACAGGAAATTAACACATGAACTCTTGAGAGTGTCACCCACGTTTCTGCTCAAAAGAGGAGCTCCATCATGAGAATTTAAGTTACCCCTCAAAGCATGTTCAGTTAACTCAGTTAAAGAATTCTGGGAACTCTCAAGGGTGGACACTAGACCAATTGACTGAATATTTAAAGACTCCTTTTTGTTCACATCACGCTGTCTCCTGAAACATTTCTCCGTAGTATGACCAAGCTTACTACAATAAGTACATTTACTTTTCTGAAATCTAGAGGTGAAGCTGGTATTTACTTCCTGAGAAACATCATCTTTATTCTCTTTCCTGTTACCTGTACTCTGAGTAGAGGCAACGTACTTACTCTCAGCTTTCCTTTTTCCTCTAAAATATCTCTTGTGAGTGAGAACATACTCATCAGCTAAAACTGCAGCATCAGACAAATTATCTATTCTTTTCTCATCAAGATATAGGCTTACATCTTTACTAAAACACCTTTTGAAGTCGTCCAGCAAAATCATCTGCTTAAATTTGTCAAAATCAGAATCCACATTCTTAGAATTTAACCACTGCCCTAACAGATCTTCTTTGATTTTTGCATACTCAACATGGGATTGCTTATCTTGCTTGTAAGTTGTCCTCAATTTTACTCTATAGGCTTCAGGAACAAGCTCATAGGCCTTAAGAATCAAGCTCTTAACTACATCATAATTATCAGATTGATCCTGAGGCAAAGATGCATAAGTTACTTGAGCTTTACCGGTGAGAACAGTTTGAAGGAGTACTGGCCAATACTTTTTTGGCCAATTAAAACCTGTAGCTACCCTCTCAAACAACTGAAAATACTTTGTTAAATCAGATTCATTAAAAGGAGGGACAAGTTTAACATTTTTAGCCACATCAAAATCATCAGAGCAAGATGATCCAGTTCCACCTTGTTTCATGCGATACTCATGGTCTGCCTGAATCCTAGCAAGTTCAATTTGTGCCTGGGCCTGTACCTGTGTCTCTTCAATACGAGCATTTGCCTGAAATTCACCCTCCTTAGCTTTTGCCTCCTGCAGGGCTAGCTGTAACTTAGCTAATTCAATCTGCGTTTGCTCACTTGGAGGAGTTACATTAAACAAGCTTTCATTAATCATGTCAACAATTTGATCTTTAGAATGATGGGAGCGATCAGCAGTTCCCAATTGTTGAGCAACAAGCTTAAGTTCATTCATTGTTCTGTTTTCTACATCCAACACTGTTTGCACATTTGACAAAAAATCTTTGGCTTCATCAAGTGTAGTAATAGTAGACATAATGAATAAGTAACAGTCACAAAATATCAAGCCATATCCTTATGATAATATCCTGAATATCCTGATATGAGGTCGCCAAATTTATGTTACGGAACAGAGAAAGATAACGTACACTTTAAGTGAGAATACTAAGAGTCACTACTGTCCCGTAAAGTTCCAGGTTCAAAACAAAAGAGTTGGGTAAAATTACAAGTTAAAGTTTAATGCTCAAACTAACAACAAAACATTCAGGACTCATAAGGATAATGTAATGGCAAATAAACAGGTTAAATATATGGTTAACTGCAATAGCCTCTATTAACACGAAATTAGCAAGAGTAAATTTATCTAAGTCAGCCCTGATAAAATGAGATACCAGATAATACTCAGTGAATGCCAGATAAATTATTACAGATCTATCTATCTATCTATTGCCAGACGCCTCAATCCCGTTTGGGGTGGCCACAAACAAATCGCCTCCAAGTCGCCCTGTCCCCCGCCATTTCACTACCCTGCTCCCAACTCACACCCCCCTCTCTCATATACCTCTCCACCCCATCCCTCCATCTCATCCTCGGTCTCCCCCTCCCTCTTCCACCCTCCACCTCACTCATATACACTCTCTTCGTCAGTCTTTCACCCTCCATCCTCTCCACATGGCCAAACCACCTCAGTGTGTTCCTCACAACGCTTCCTATCACATCCACATCAACACCACAACGCTCCTTTATATCCTCATTCGTCAGCCTGTCTCTCCACGTGACTCCACAAGCTCCTCTTAAATAACTCATTTCCACTGCTCTCACTCTTGACTTGTGTCCTTCCAACAACGTCCAAGCTTCACTTCCGTACGTTAGAGTTGGTATCACAATACTGTCATGTAGTAACTTTTTCACTTCCATGCTCACTTCCCTGTTTCTTATCACTGCTTTCAAGGAACCAGCAACCTTTCTTCCCTGCTGTACCCTTTCAAGCACTTCACCCTCCAAACCTCCATCCTTACTCATCACACTACCCAAATACTTAAACGTACTCACATTTTCCAATTCCTCACCATCCAACCTCGCTATACATTCACTGACTTCACCTCTCTCAAAGACCATCACTTTACTCTTCCCTACATTCACCTTTAGGTTCCGTTTCTTACACACTCTCTCAAACTCATCCACCAAGCCTTGCAGCTCCCCTTCATCTTCACTCAACAACACAGTATCATCTGCAAACAACAGTACAGGGAGTTTCCAAACACTATCCTCTCTCACCAGGGCCACTCCAACATCCACTACCCTACCTTGTACCTCTTTTATTACCCCATCCATGTACAGATTGAACAACCATGGAGACATGACACATCCCTGTTTCAAACCAACTTTCAAAGAGAAAAATTCACTTAGTTCACCATCCACACGCACTGCAGCCTTAGCACCATCATACATACTCTTCACAGCATTCAACAACTTCCCATCTACTCCATATATTCTTAACACTTTCCACAATCCTTGTCTATCCACCCTGTCATATGCTTTCTCCAAATCCATGAAAGCCGCATACTACTTCTTTCCCTTCTCTAGAAACTTTTCCACTAAAGATCTAAGAATGAATATCTGATCTACACAACCTCTTCCCTTCCTAAAGCCTCCCTGTTCTTCTCCAACTAATTTCTCTGTTCTTTCTCTAACTCTGTCTATAAGTATCCTACCATACACTTTTCCTATTATACTAAGAAGACAAATGCCCCTATGATTACCACACACTTCTTTTTCCCCTTTTCCTTTGTACAAGGGAATAATTATACCTGACTTCCAATCCTCCGGGACTCCTACCTTCCTCCCAGGCCAATCTGCACATCTTCCACATCCATTCTACTACTATCTCTCCCCCATGCTTCAGCATCTCACCACACACTCCATCAATTCCTGGGGCTTTCCCCGATTTAACTTTCTTCATTGCTTCCACAACCTCTATCCTACTGATTTCTACCTGTCTTCTCACCTCCCTCCTTCTCCCAGCCATTCCCCAGCCACTTATACTCGCATTACTTCCATCCTCTACGTTCAACAATTCCTTAAAGTGTTCTCTCCATCTGCTCACTTTTTCTCCCTTCTCCACTAGTAATCTACCATGTTTATCTTTCACTCCCCTGCTAACTTCACTTCCACCCTGTCTTACTCTTTTCACTTCTTTCCAGAACATTTTCTTACAGTCCCTCCACTTTACACTCAAATTCCTTCCAAATTCCTCATCCACTCTCTTCTTACTCTCTCTTACTAATCTTTTCACCTCTCTCTTCCTTTCCACATATAACTCTCTCTTCTGCCTCTCAACTTCTTCCACGCCCCTATTTCTCATCCATTCATTGTATGCTTTCTTCTTTTGTGCCACAGCCTGTTTCACCTCTTCAGTCCACCACGCTGTTCCTTGCACCCCCTCCGTCTTCTCTTCCTTCCACACACCACATCACATGCTGCACATATTTCTTCTGTAAATATCTTACACACACCTTCCACGTCTCCCATCTGCTCCAATTCATATTTGCCCAATCGTTCCTCCACTTCTCTCTTATACTCTGCCTTTTTCTCATCCTCTTGTAACCTTTCCACTCTCCTTGCAACTACTCCTTCCTCTCGTCTTTCCCTTCTTCTATTCCTCCATCTTACTTGCATCCTAATTCTGGCCACCACCAAGTAGTGGTCAGAAAGGCCACTCCCCCAACCTCTATAAACTCTTGCATCCAATATACATCTTCGCATCCTTTCATCCACACACACATAATCAATCATTGCCTTCCTTTCATTCAGTTCACCACCCACCCTTCTCATCACTCGCCATGTATACCTGTGGATCATTTTATGCCTGAAGAGGGTATTGGCTATTACCAACCCCCTCCCAGCACAGATGTCCACTAACGCACTCCCATTCTCATCTATCTCAGCAGGCACACCCCACTCACCAACTATTCCATCCACCTTCACATTACCAACTTTACCATTCATATCACCGATCAAAAACACTCTCTCATTCCTTCCAAACTTTTCCATGCACACTTCCACATTTGTCCAGAACTCTTCTCTCACTCTTCTAGCACGATCTTGCGTTGGCGCATACACACACACAATCGCCCACATTTGTATTCCAACTTTCAACTTTACCCACACAATCCTTGACCCAACTGATCCATACTGTCTTATGCTCTTCTTCCATCTTTTACTCACAACTATACACACTCCTTCCTTTGCCCTCTCATTCTCATCTACTCCTGCACATATACCCCATCCATACTCCCATTCTCTCACACTTTCTCCTCTCCATTTTGTTTCAGTTATTCCACATACATCCACTTTCGCATCCTCAAGCACCTGGACAATCTCTCTCTCTTTCACCTCATCATTCGCTCCTCTTACATTCCATGTACACATTACCAAGTCCTTTTTCCGGTCCTGGGTCGTCAACGTTTGGTCAGTCCTTGTCCGAGGCTTCTTGTTTGTTTTTTTAGTTAGTTGTTTTCCGGGGAGGGGCACTAACCCTCCGCCAACCCTTTTAGTTGCCTTTTACGACAAGCAGGGATACTGGGGGAGTATTCTTGAAAACCTCCCTACCCCCAGGGGTAGGCCTAAGAATTAACCTCATGCTACACAGTACAAGAAAAAATGCAACAACAGTTATACTCAAATTACACACAGCTGCTAGATGTTTGGAGATTTCTTGAGCACTCACAATAATAATATCTGTACAGGGGAGGACAGAGATGTGAACAAAATGAGGAGCAGATCTAAGTGGCAATGATGCAGAGACTGAGCTCATTATATAAGGGCCGGCAGAGCTTGATACAACTTGTAAGAAGGACGCGCAAATGAAGCGATGGGGACAAACAGTTGACAATCCCGCACTGAATAACAGAAAGGACGACTTACTCTACTATAACGGTAGAAGGGGGGAACTGAGGCAGAACACGCTCGTGATCAAACATGCAGCATACTCTGTGTTAAAATTACACAAAGGATGATGAAATCATAGCCTATGTAACAATATATATATATAAAAGGTTGTAGCGAAGATAAAAATAAGTCAGATCTAAGCTCTCAAATTATCAAAGTTTCTCTATATCTAAATATAATTCTGATAGCAGCAAAAGTAAATAAATAGACAAATAAAATATATAAATCTAATAAAGTAAAACTGTGTGTGTGTGTGTGTGTGTGTGTGTGTGTGTGTGTGTGCGCGCGCGCGCGATGAGAACTGTAATAGATATCGATCTATTTCTTGTTGCATTAGGTCGGGGATAAGCCCAAGGAGTGTCAGAAAATTACTCCTCAAAAATTTTGGCGCTCGCATGCGGTGTGACGGCGCGAAATTGTGGCGATATCACTACGCCAAAATATGCGAAAATAATATTTTTGTCTTATTTTGGGGGGGAGGGTCAGAACTGGTCATTGTGGGCTCAGTAACTGTAAAGACATAAAGATATTGATGTCTGCAAACATTTTGTGATGGTAAGGCTATTACGAATTTTTTCCTGGCATGCACTAGTAAATAAATAAAATAAAACAAAGTGAGCATCGTTGTGAACCGGTCTGAGCGCCCAAGCCGAGGTTATTTGCCTTTGTTATTGAAATCAGGATGAAGTTATACTCGGTGATGGTGTTGCTGTGTGTGTGTGTGTGTGTGTGTGTGTGTGTGTGTGTGTGTGAGAGAGAGAGAGAGAGAGAGAGAGAGATGTAATCACACTGACACACTTTAACCTCGGGCGTCGTTCATTTTTCTTGTTATTGAAATCAGCGACGAAGTCATATCTGGTGATGCTGTGTGTGTGTGTGTGTGTGTGTGTGTGTGTGTGTGTGTTCATCATCCTACCTTTAGCGGATTGGGGAAGAAGATGAGGGACCTCTGCACAACCGGGCAGCTCCACATCCCAGTCCTATCGGTGCCACCACGTGAAGGGGTCCCTCTCCAGCATCAACATAACCAGTGAAATCATCAATCGTCCATCCTAACCCTGACAGTGTAGGACTTTCTCATTTTTTTTGGGGGGGCGGGGGAGAAGGGGCGTGGCACCATAAATGACAAACTAAATGAAAATGTTGGTCTTAAAGTTTTCGAAATCCGTAAATGGCTGTTCTTCCAACTGTTCTTTTTAGTCCAGTGGTTACGTGGTCGACTTAAATCCATAGGGTCCCGGGTTTTGTTCCCTCATTTGGTTGTGGTCGAGGGGGTAATTTTCACTTTTTTCTTGCCGTCTCTGGTTTCAGCTTTATTGAAACTACGAACAGGAGGTGTTAGAACAAACCTTTATTAACTCCTTTACCACCACAGTGTCTTATGTGCTAAATAAAGTCGACTGGTAAAGCAAGAATCGGCTAACACAAATAACATATCACTGTGGTGAAGGGTAAATGTGATGTTCATATTGGATGGTGATGATGAGGATGATAATGATGAAGATGATAATGATAATGTCCTTTTCATTTAATCTGTGTTACCTTAAGACGATTTTATTTAACCTCCGAGAAACATTTTCAGTGTCTTTCTTTTCAGCATGTCGTTGTTTGGTCTAGTTTTTCCCATATCAAGATGATTTTCTTTTACCTCCTCCATGCTCTTTTTTAATTGATGGGTTGGATATAGACTAATACCTGCAGACGATTTCATTTATCATAAGGTCAGCACCGTAGCCTTGAGGAGGAACCAATGAGCCCCTGATTGTTTTCACTTGTTCCTGACATTTCCAAACTATTTTATTCAGTTTAGGCATAGAATTTTGAGCTATAGGGGGTTACATCTACCCTAAATCAACCTGTCCAGTGGGAGAGGCCCTTCCAAAGCTCAATAAAATCGTCTGAAAGCAGCAAGAATGAAGAGAGAGTCACGGAACCGAGAAAGTAACCCCTCCAGTCTAAAAATGTGGGGTTGGAGATGAAAGAAAACGTCTAAACATATTATTATTTAGATTTGAAGCCTCTAGGAATTTGACACAAGGGCATACAATCGCTCTCTACCTCGGTGATGGAGAGGGACGCCTTCACGTGGTGGCACTGACGTAACTGGTCGGCTCCACTGCCCGGTTATACTAGCGTCCCTCTTCTTCCTGCACATCCCCCTGATAAGAGGGTGGTGGACTGCAGGAGGAGGGCAACTTCAGCCTGCAGTCCACCGAGTTCACGTTCAGATGAGCCTGCCATTACAACAATAACAACGACGACCACTACTACTACTACTACTACTACTACTACCGCTACCACAGCTATCATCACTACTACAACTTCTACTACTACTACTACTACCATTACCACCACCACTACAACTACTATTAATACTACTACTACTACCACCACACCATCAGCATCACCACCACTACAACTACTATTAATACTACTACTACTACCACCACACCATCAGCATCACCACCACTGCTACTACTATTACTACTACTACTACTACTCTTACTACTACTTTTAACTCCTCTATTACAACGTCCTCTTTTTCTGCTTTATTATCTTTACCCTCACACCATTACATTCAGCTCAGAAATGAACCCTAGTAATAAAAGGGGTTCAAAATAATAAACGCTCTCGGTTCACAACAATTTTCCTTTCATGTGGATCATATAGAGATAAAATATTCGTGAAGTCATACACATGTACACACGCACACAGACACGGACACATACCTGTACACACACACATACACATACTCGCAATTTCCTCCATCCAGCCTCTCTCTCTCTCTCTCTCTCTCTCTCTCTCTCTCTCTCTCTCTCTCACACACACACACACACACACACACACACACACACACACTTTCGCACATCCTGGGCACATTTATAAGTGTACATGTAATACAGAATACAAGTATAGCGTCTTTAAAGCCTTTGGTGCTTGTACACTCGACAAGAGTTCCACCTGGACCACCTAGTAGCGGGATATGGCTAACATGGCAACAGCACGTGTGTGTGTGTTCGTGTGTACATGTCCGAGAATTTTCTAATCGCCAAGCTTTGTCCTCTGTGCCATATTATATTGTTATGTGGTCACTGTATTATGCTGTGATATTGGCTAATATATATTGTATGATTGGGATAATGAGCTGTGCACTATGCTATTTATAAAGTCTGAGTTATAAAAAATACTGATACTTCTCTTATCTTGTAGAGTGAACCACGATACAGGTTGAGTTGTGGTTCAGAAACAGTGAGCAGGTTCACCCACAAATGGCGCGATGTAGGGGGAAGTGGAAAGTATGGCAGTAAACGGGAGCTTGGCATGTGAAGGGAAGGGGGATGAAGTAAGGTCACATCGTGTACTCCAACAGTTATACATTCTTTGCCATTACAATATATTTATTAAGGTGTCAATTATATCCTGTATCCTAAATTCTTATAAATCTATTTGTTTTTTTATTATTCAGCTGATCAGGTCAGGTGCGGTTAATGGGATGGGTCTATTACGATGTGGAAGGGGTAAACCAGCTCTGCTGTCTGGTCCTGCTGCGGATGTCACTGATTTCGTTGCGCAGTTGACCCTCGTGCGGCGTGGTGCGGAGAGGATCTGTTCCTTCCCTTCTCCCCTTTGGGGCTAAGATGCGAATGAATGTGTTTGAGTGGATGAGTAAAGTAGGAGTGTGTCGTCCTGTCTCAGCTACCTCCCTTTCCTTGAGGGACGCAGCCTAGGTATATAGATAGAATTATTATAGACAACTGATTACACAATTTAAATTACACCAAACATATACCTCGTCTCTCGTTAATGGACAACACGCAGCCTGCTCCATCACCTCGAGTCTCTCTCTCTCAGCTCGTCAGCTGCCTATCTGTAGACACACCCACATTATCAATTTGTGCTAATGAGCAATGAAGTTGCATATACCATGTTCACCTATAATTTAATAATGTCAAAATACATGTGCAATACATTACCAGCTCACATTACAGATTACGTTAACCAATAAACAGTTCTTATGTGCAATGCCTAGGTTTCAGTAATAGTCGTGGGGAAGCCATACTCACAGTGATGTTTTCGTAAATGTTTTAGGTAATCGTGTGTTCAGTGGCGGATACCAGTTAGAGGGGAGGTGGCCGCTGAAACCCCCAATCTCGATAGCTACTCTGGTGAGTTATAGTGTCACTGTACTGTAGAGGTTCCTTTTCCTCCAGTTATGTCAATTATTAAGGCTAACATACTGATGGACAGCCATTTCTTATGAAAAATACAAACAGCCTATTATGAACTCTAAAAATATATTATGGAGCATATTATAGGAGCATTGCAGCTCTCACGCACCAGTCATAGTCCTGGTCCGTTTGTTTCAGTATTGCCAGCCTGACAGTGAGGTGTTAATGAACATGATAGTAATATTACGACTCTTTATGATTATTTTCATTTGGCACAACAAAGAACAACAGAATTCATAAAAGGTTTTCATTCAGAACATAGGATGCCAAATGCAGTGTGTAGGTGGGGGGGTGGGACAATACGTGTGGTGGGCGTGGGGGGAGTGTAGTAAGTATGTGATGTGGGTGTGTCATAACGGTAATGTGGCTGTGTGCTTACGTGGCTAAGGATGTCCACGACTAATATACGTTATCTTTTTTTTTTTTTTTATGCGAGGAAGAAGGAACCAAAGGCCATGAGCCCGCAATAACAGTTCCCTCCAAGAGAAAAACAAAATACAAGACAGAGCCAAATTCAAGATCTGTTCATTTCGAGATGCCTGGACACACTGCGTTTGAAAGACTGGAGATCATAGGAAGTAGGAAATACAGACAGAGGGAGACAGTTCCAGAGTTGACCTGTTGCATAAATGAAGGACTGGGAGTAACGGTTAACTCTTGCATTAGAAAGTTGGACAGAAAAGGGATGAGAGTTTGCTGCCAGACGGGTGCTACGCACCCGTCGTAGAGGTGAAGGAATGCATGCAGACAGTTCAGAGAAGCAGTGACCATTGAAGTAGCGATAGAAAAGAGATAAAGATGCAACAGTGCGGCGAAGAGACAGAGGTTGAAGGGAGTCAGTAAGAGGAGGAGAGTTAATGAGACGAAAAGCCTTTGACTCAACCCTATTAAGAAGAGCTGTATGTGGAGAGCCTCCCTACACATGAGAGTTGTACTCCACACAGGGGCGGATAAAACCCCTGTATAGAGTCAACAATTGTGCAGGGGTAAAGAAAGAACGGAGTTGGCTTAGCACACCCAATCTCTTGGAAGCAGATTTTACAAGAGATGTAATATGATCTTTCCAAGATAAGTCCCGAGTAAATGAAACCCCAAGCATGTTCAAGGATGATGCAGGATTAAGCTAAATATAATTAAACATTAGTGGGTATACCTGTGGAAGATTTTGACGGGTTGATAGGTGTAAGAACTGAGTCTTAGATGCATTAAAAAGAACAAGAACGTTTTTACCCCAGTCAGAGATACGAGCCAAGTCAGACATTAGGTGTGCCATAGCCTCATCCCTTGTCTGTTGAAGTAACTGCTGAGATGGGCGTTGCGGGAACCTAATGGAAAGGTGAAGGATGGAGTCATCAGCGTATGAGTGGATAGGGTTAGATGTACAGCTTAGAAGGTCATTGATGAATAAAAGGAAGAGAGTTGGTGATAGGACAGAGCCCTGAGGAACACCACTGTTGATAGATCTAGGAGAAGAACGGGACGACCAGAAAGGAAGCTAGCGATGAAGGCACAGATAGAAGGATAGAAACCGTAAGAGGGCAGTTTGGAAATTAAAGATTTATGCCAGATTCGATCGAAAGCCTTTGAGATGTCAAGTGCAATGGCAAAGCTTTCGCCAAAGTCCCGAAAGGAGGATGACCAGGAGTCTGAAAGGTAGGTGAGAAGATCGCCAGTGGAGCGTCCCTGACGGAACCCGTACTGACGATCAGAAAGAAGGTTGTGATAGGAAAGGTGCCTTAAAATTTTTCTATTGAGAATTGACTCAAAAACTTTTGAAATACAGGATGTTAAAGCAATTGGACGATAGTTGGAGGGTTGGGAGTGGTCACCCTTCTTTGGGACTGGCTGAATGAGAGCAAACTTCCAGCAAGAAGGAAAGGTACAAGTTGACAGACAAAGGCGAAAGAGTTTGCCTAGGCAGGGTGTAAGCACAGAAGCACATTTCTTGAGAACAACAGGAGGGACTCCATCAGGCCCATATGCCTTGTTAGTATTGAGGCCAGTGATGGCAGAAAATACATCAGCTGAAGAAATTTTAATGTCAGCCATGAGGAAGTCAGAGGGGGGAAGTGATGGAGGAACAGCACCGGAATCGTCTAAGGTGGAATTGGAGGAGAAAGTCTGTGAGAAGAGATCTGCTTTATCAGTAGAAGAAATAGCTACAGAACCATCAGAGTAGAAATGAGAAGGGAAGGATGATGAGGTAAAGTTGTTAGAAAGGTTTTTGGCAAGGTGCCAGAAGGAGCGGGAAGAATTCGAGTTGGAGAGTTGAGAGCATTTAGTACGGATGAAATTGTTTTTAGCAGAGCGAAGAACAGACTTATCTGTGCTTTTCACACTTGGTGACACACACCTCAGTAGTTATTAGGTTGTATTGATAAGTTTGTAGCCTACTACATGATTATATTATATATGATTATGTTTTCGAGGTGGAACTTGAAACATCGTATAAAGACAAAGAAATATTAGAAAATTGCATTATGAGTGGCAAAATACATGAATAACAATATTTCAGGAAGAAATATTACAGTATTATAACATCCATTTAACAAATAACGTTGCAGGTGCAACGTTTCTTAAGCTTAGCTTATCGAATTTCCTTCGATAATTATATTACGTTATACTTTAGCTTTGAGTTCAGTAATATATATGATACATATTGTATTATAAGTGATGTCACGGTGGCTCAACCAGTGGATGTTCACTTAAAGCTACATCGAACAGACAGCAAGTGCACTTGTTAGTAGTTTACCAGTAAGCCTATTTGTTAATGATCACACACTGACCAACTTATTCCTCAGCACTTTTATTAAATCTTTATCACGATTGGAAAAAAGCACCTTAGGCATGTCAGCAGATGGCAAGATGTCCTGCGAGTTGGCGAGATGTCTAGAGTTGTCATTGTGCCATTCAAGGAAGGATCATATTTTAATGGAAAAAAAGTGCCATTGTAATTGGAAAGTTGCGTTACGAAATGCACGTGAACCTGCCTAATTCCTGAATAAGTGCCCCCAAATACAAATCATGTCAGTGAGCAAAATATTTACGGTAGTACACAGTAGTGTTGTATCAGTTAAATTCTCTGATAAGTTATATTAAGCAATTAAAGTCACTGTTAGGTTGTTATACTGTATGGTGTAATATCTATTATAATCAGAGGATAAGCAAAACACACAAGATTTGTATGAAACCCATTTATTAGTAGGAAGGCCACACACCTTCCTTCTCAATCACCTCCTGCAGTCTGTTTGGCACTGAGGCGACAAGAGTTCCGTATGAGCTGCTGCTGGTTTGTGATGTGAGCATAGATGTTGGCCAGTAGTTCATCTGGTGTTCGTTCACTCTCAGGCTCCCAACAAGTAACCATATTTTCCTCTACATTTTCGATGGGGTTCATGTCTGCTCCCTTACTGGGCCAGTCGAGCAGCTGCAGGTCCTGTCGACCTCTAAACCATTCCGAGCCTCTTCTTACCGTGTGGATGGGGCAGCGGTCCTGAACAAAAATTATAGGGCCGAGAGGAAACGGATAGGTCCGCTCCTGAACTGAGAGGAGGAAAAAAATCCTGCAAAATTTCAATGAATTTTCAGCGGTGAACCTACCCTCTATCCTGGTGACGTCACCCATGCCGTGGATGCACACCCGTCACCAGATATTGACGGTGAGTGTCCACTTCTAGCCTCCTCGTAGATGTTCCTACGGTTATATCTGCACGTGAATAGAATATTAACACATCGTTCAGATAGTATCGTTTCTAATATCTTTGACGTTTCGGGAAAAGCCGCCGTTTTTCATGTTATGGTTCATTATGCACTATTTCTATGGGGAGATTGTAAGGCTTAATAAACAGTGGTGCAAGTGTTGGTAATATGCGTTCATCTAGACGCTATTACTATGAATGTCAATTGATCTGCAAATGTTTAATATTAAAATTGTTTAGTGATACAGTATAAAAGGATGTTTATGTTATACATATCTTCAGTAAATTTTTACATATGCATTTGGTTATTGTCGCCTCCAGAAATCTTTTCTCTATCATTAAATTTTATGAATACAAAATACCAAGTAACAGTCATGAAGAGTAGTGCTATGAATACTATCAACGCAGCTCTTTTCTCTGGCCCTTATCTAGCTACTGTTCTAGAGAGAGAGAGAGAGACACACACACACACACACACACACACACACACACACACACACACACACACACACACACACACAGAACTGATTGGAGCGTGAAGACAGTAACTAGATAAAGGCCAGAGAACAGAGCTACATTGATAGTATGCATGACACTTCTCTTTATGACCGTTACCAGGTAGTTTTCATTCATAAAATTTAATGATGCACAAAAGATTTCTTACAAGGGAATCCTAATCCTAACGTGTCATAAGTAAGATAAATCGCCAAGAGAAAGGAGTTACGGGAGCCTCTTATAATATGGCTGCCCTGAATACTTTCTCATGTTATCCAGGGCCAAATATAGATAAGGTTTTCTCCTGTTTTATCTCCTTTTCCCCCCCGCATAACTATTTATACACATTCACACGCATTCGTTGATATTATGTATATTTTTACACATTCATACACATTCATTGATTTTATACAGTTTCATGCACATTCATACGCATTCATTGATTTCATACATTTTCATGCACATTCATACACATTCGTTGATTTTATGTACATCTTCATACGCTTTCAATGATTTCACACACATTTTCATACACATTCAGACACATTAATTTTCCTTTGACACATGGCACTTAGTCACAGTATACACAGTCATACTTATTCATTAATTTTATGCACATTCATTCACATTCGCTGATTTCATACACATTTTCATACAGCCATTTACATACACTTCATACAGTGATACACATTTTCATACCTATTCATAAACATTTATTGATTTCATAAACATTCATTTCATACATAAACATACACATTCACTGATTTCATACAAATTCGCCTCATACACATTCATACACATTTAATTTTCCTTTGACTTATGGCGTTTTCTTCCAGCATACTCATTCATACACATTCACTGATTATCTGCACATTTTCATATACATTCGTACACATTCATTGATTTCATATACATTTTCATACACATCCATACCCATTCATTAATTTTATACACAACTATACACGTTCATTGATTTCATACACATTCACTTCATACACATTCATTTTCCTTTGCTTTGTCGTGTTTCCTTTCAGCATACACATTCACTGATTTTATATACATTTTCACTCATCCATTGATCCCATACACATTCGCTTCATACACATTCATTTTCCGTTTACTTATGGCGCTTTCTCGCTGCATACACATTCATTTCGTCAACAATAATAACAATAAATCAGACTGTTTACTTTCCAAAGCTTGCCCTATTCTCTCTCTCTCTCTCTCACTCTCTGTCTGTCTGTCTGTCTGTCTGTCTGTCTGTCTCTGTCTCTCTCTCTCTCTCTCTCTCTCTCTCTCTCTCTCTCTCTCTCTCTCTCTCTCTCTCTCTCTTCCTACTTTTTTTCACTCACTACTCCCTCTCTTTACTCATTCCCTCTCCTTCTCATCTCATTCTCTTCATTCCCTTTTCATTTTCTCTCCTTCCATTGTACTCTTCTCTCTCTCTCTCTCTCTCTCTCTCTCTCTCTCTCTCTCTCTCTCTCTCTCTCTCTCTCTCTCTCTTTCACTCACTTTTATATTATGTTCCCCTCATTTTCGTTCATATCGTATTGGTTCAAAGGCACAGCCTCTCCTCTTCTATAAAGTCTTCCCCTGTCATAAAAGACTTTGTAACTCCTTTGTGGTTACTTGTAGTGGAGTTTTATATATATTAGACTTGTGGGCGAGCGGTTGTTATATTTGAGTAGCTTTGTAAGTAGATAATCTTCTTTCCCATTTGTCATGTAGTGACAGGAGAGGTAAAGAAAAGTATGGGACTATTTTTATTTGTCTTGGAAATATTAACAAGTCTCTCACACAGAGCGAAGTATAAAGTAAGAGTCCCACTAGCTATCTCCTGTCTTGCTCTCTCAGTCTCTCTCTCAAGTTGCTAAGCCCTTTCTCCTTCTGACTTGCCTGTTCTATGGCCTGTCTCCTTCTGAGCTCTCTTTCCTAAATTCTGGTGTAGCAGGGGTTGTATCACGTGTGTTCCTTGTGAGTGGAAAGTTCTAGAAGCCTGTGTGTGAGTATGTGTGTATGTGTGTGTGTATGGTCACTAGGCGCTGTCGTGTGCCTATAAAGCATTCCTTGAGTTAAGAGTGTGTAAGCATGTTTAGCATTGCTCGATTCTTTCAGACACAGTACCTTCTCATCATCTGACTCCCTGCTTCTATCTGTCTCTCTATCTATCTATTTATCTATCTATCTATTATGATTTGTAATTATAATATGGAGTCCTAACATATGCTCGGCTGCGCGAAAATGGCGTACCATCGACAATTAATAGTCATAACATATTAATACATATTATATACATATTATAATGAACTTATAAGCTAATTAAGTGAAATACATAATATTGTAAAAGTAACATAATTGTATGAATATACAATATTGTATGAATATAATTGTATGAATATACTATATTGTAATATAGTAAATAGTGATTATTCAGTAATATTACATTTTAAACAAGTTGTATACATATTTGAATAAATGCAATGGTTGTTGTATAACACTTTGTAAGACGTGCATGTACAACAGACGTACGCATATAATTGTGCAATGGCAATACTGCTAGGTTACACATTACATATTTGGTTATCCTTTTAGTAATGTCTAATATTTCACCTAACTTGTATGATGATACTGATAATACAGAATTGTGGTGTAGTTGTATGACTTATAACATTGTACTAGCATTGTGGTAATACATAATTGTAATATTTTATGACTTGTTACAAAATATTGTGTTAATGCATAATTGTGTTGGCCTTATAACTGTAGTTACATTTTGTTAATGCAACTGTTACATAAGTGTCTTGGCCTTATAATTGTAGTTAAAGTTACATAAAAGTTACATCTTGTTAATGCCACCTCCCTCACCAATCCCTTCCCCCACCTTCCACCCCACCACTTCCCCCAACTCTCTCCCCCCTCCTTCACCCAACTTCCTCCCCCACACTTCCCCACCTCCCACCTCTCTCCTCCCCATCGCCTCTTTCGTTTTCCCCTTCTCCCCTCCTCCTTTCTTCCTTCTTTACTTCCTTCCTTCCCCCTCCCTAGCCCTTCTCCCTCCTCTCTCCCACCCCTCACCTCCTCCTCCTCACTATCCCATCTCTCCCCTCCTTTCTTTCTCACTTCTCTCCCCTTCCAACCTCTCTACCCATCCCATTTTTCTCTCCTACTTCCACCCACCCTTCTCCTTCTCCCTCCCTCCTTTCTTTCTTTCCTCCCTTCCCTCTCCCTATCTCCAACCCTTCCTCCCTTTTCTTCCCCATATTTGCAACCTTTCCCCCTTCATTCTCTCCTTTCCTTCCCTTTCCCATCCCCTCTTTTCTTTTTCCCCTTCCATCTTCTCTTTATGCTCTTCTGTCTCTCCCCTATCCCAGCACAGAGAGAGAGAGAGAGAGAGAGAGAGAGTAGACACACAGACAGACAGAGACTGGACTATAAATTTTCACTCGTCCTTTTGATATATGGAAAACTGCCCTGACACACAAAGCCATTTTTCCACACCTTCATCCTCCATAAAACCAACCCTTGACCTTTGACCCTGACCTCTGACCTGGGTGATAGTCTCCCTTGTTGGACGGGGTTGAAATATGTCAGCAGCGATTTAATGTGACCTTTGACCTATTTCCAATTAACCCTGCTGAACGAGGATGTGTATGGCTGGTGTTGCTGTTGTTGGTGGTGGTGGTGGTGGTATTATTATTATTATTATTATTATTATTATTATTATTATTATTAATTATTATTATTATTATTATTATTATTATTATTATTATTTCAATTATCATTATTATTATTATTATTATTATTATTATTATCATTATTATTGTTGTTATTATTATCAGTAGTGGTGGTAGTAGTAGTAGTAGTAGTAGTAGTAGTGGTGGTGGTGGTGGTGGTTGTAGTAGCAATATTTTAACCTTTACAGGAGGAAAGGAGGTCTGGATGATGATGAGGAGGAGGAACGGAGGTCTGGATGATGATGATGAGGAGGAGGAGGAACGGAGGTCTGGATGATGATGATGATGTTGATCCTGATGGTGTTGTTGCTGCTGTTGATGATGATAATGATTTATTATTATTATTATTATTATTATTATTATTATTATTATTATTATTATTATTATTATTATTATTATCATTATTATTAACTTTCGCCTCAAACAGTCAATTTTTATTAATATCACCTGAATCCCCTCATTGTGAAGCGACACAGACAATCCACATTAATCCATTAAATAAATTAAAATAATAGAGAACAAGCTGGATAATGGGGAGTAGATGAGGGAGACTGGCGTGGAGTGACAAGAGACACTATACCCTTGCTACTCTAACCTGGCCTAAAACTGCCATCTCTCCATCATGAATGCTGAGTTGGAGCGATGGGTTAGCATTAGAACATGGTGCTGGTCGCGAAGAAGTGCTATGGAAAAGACGTAGAACCATAGAATTGTCTTCTTCAGCCACTACGTTACGAGAAATAAGCTGCAAAAAGACTAAAATATGGGCCAAGTTAACGTGAAAGAACTGTAGTGATTAGAAGTAATAGGGATGGATAGAAGGACTGAGACATACTGGGGAAGGAAGGTTGAGACTGAGATTGAAGGTTGAGAAGTAGGCTACATGAGGGAGGGGAGCTTGGAGTGGTGTGAGGGAGTGATGATAAAGAGGAGTGATGGAGAGACTTGGAGATGCTGATGAGAGAAGATGAATGAGGTGGAAGATGTTGAAAGAGTGTATGAGGAGGGGCATCGTAGAGGGGAAGGACGGTGTGGTGGTGATAATGATGAAGAGATTTTGAGGGACTGGCAAGAAATAAAGGAAGGACAGACTGAGATGGAATGATAGACTGGAGGAGAACATGAGGAGGTCAGATAAAAGTGATAGGAAGAAGTGGTGATATAACAGAGGTTCGGAGAGACAGAGCAAGGAATATAAGGTGCGTGGAGAGACAGTGCAAGGAACAGAAGGTGGAAGGAGAGACAGGGCAAGGAACAGAAGGTGGAAGGAGAGACAGGGCAAGGAACAGAAGGTGGAAGGAGAGACAGTGCAAGGAACAGAAGGTGGAAGGAGAGACAGGGCAAGGAACAGAAGGTGGAAGGAGAGACAGAGCAAGGAACAGAAGGTGGAAGGAGAGACAGGGCAAGGAACAGAAGGTGGAAGGAGAGACAGAGCAAGGAATAGAAGGTGGGAGGAGAGACAGAACAAGGAACAGAAGGTGGAAGGAGAGACAGGGCAAGGAACAGAAGGTGGAAGGAGAGATAGAACAAGGAACAGAAGGTGGAAGGAGAGATAGAACAAGGAATAGAAGGTGGGAGGAGAGATAGAACAAGGAATAGAAGGTGGGAGGAGAGATAGAACAAAGAATAGAAGGAGGATGGATAGAATGAAGAAAAGTCGGTCTCAGAAGTCCCGCTGCCTTTCCTGCTTCTCTCCTCATGGACTTTGAAGATCAGTATAGCGAATTCGTAGCAACTAACACGGGTGAATTTATCTGGCCACGGATCAGCATCATCGGTGTCGTTTGCTGAAAATTCACTAGAGAGAGAGAGAGAGAGAGAGAGAGAGAGAGAGAGAGAGAGAGAGAGAGAGAGAGAGAGAGAGAAAGAGAGAGTCTTTCTCATGACATCCATGCATCAAAGGTGTCTCCTTTTGACATCCATGCATCACAGTTACTTCGTTTTGACATCCATGCATCACAGTTACTTCCTTTTGACATCCATGCATCACAGTTACTTCCTTCTAACATTCGTGCATTACTGTTGCTTCCTGTTGACATCCATGCATGACAGTTACTATCTTTTGACATCCATTCTTCACAGTTACTATCTTTTGATATCCATACATCACAGATACTTTCTTTTGACATCCATGAATCACAGATACTTGTCCACTTCGTTTAATATTTGACAGCCAAGTTCATTTATGTTACCAACACTAAAAAAACGTGAATACGTGATGGCTGTCAAATGCAGTCATGTCAGACCTCATCTCGACACTGATGCTGTCCCAGGCGCATATGTGGCCAACTGTACATGAGGAAAGGTGGCGGACAGTGGCGGGGGAAAACAGCCATTACTAGAGATTAGGCGGCTTTGATGTGACAGAAGACTGAGGGAATGGAGATAGAGATGGAAATTTTACTTGGAAGAATATGTGAAGGAAGATAACTTAGAATGGTAGAGAGAGAGAGAGAGAGAGAGAGAGAGAGAGAGAGAGAGAGAGAGAGAGAGAGAGATTCATGAACTGTCAGACATGCTTGGAAGAACGGGGGACGGAAATCAAAGGTGGAGGAATAAAGTAGAATAGGAAATGAAATGAAATGGCGCAGAGAGAGACGGGGCGTTCTCTCTCTCTCTCTCTCTCTCTCTCTCTCTCTCAGACAACATGTCTGAGCTGGACTAATGACTTTTAAACAGCAATATTTTTCCAGCAAACAAAGTGCATATTCGCGTTACTTGATGCCTTCTATGCTCATCACAATTACTAAAGTCACCCACCTATCTATGTATTTTCGTTTTTTTATATTTTCTGAGATGGTTCAAGCGCAAATTCCATGCACATATTTTCACTTGTAACCTATTATAGTGCAGTTTTCATTTTTGATACATTCATTAACCCTATCATATTCGGGGAAACTCTTTTTTTTCTTTTTTTTCAGTAAGCACCACGTGGTTTTACTCAGGTAAAGGTGAGTTACTATGAGTGTGAGTGTCAGTACGGTTACGAACCAATCTTTCATTTTCGGAGCAGCCCTGGCTTTCTATTCCAGCTAACGCCAGGCGGGTTTATTCTGCTTAGAAGTATACCCAGCGCCATGCAACTTGTCCTTTAAGCCCCGCCCCTCTCCGACCACCGGCTGTAGAGGTTTTCTCCAATAACAACAAGTTCGTGTTGGTCTCATTTATGCTTTGCGACACAGGTAATTAGACACCATCGTGCTGGAAGTGATAATTATTCTAATCCAAATACTGTCTTCTCTAACATATTCCCGCTTACTTTTGCCTACATAACTTACAACAATGACCTCTGTTTTTACTCTGTCATGATGTTTTTCCTGTCATCAACTGCTTACGTATTTCTAAAGATACATTTCGTTTCTTGTTTTTAAATAATAGTGCTCCATTTATTGTGTAACCTCATTTCACACTAACTTTTCATCACCTCACCTCATCTCATATGACCCTATCAACATCATATTACATCACATCACATCACATCATACTATTTACCCTTGCACTCTTCTGTTTTCATACATCACAATTTCTCCACTCCTTCCTTCACTCACCTCTTTCCCTCCGCCTCTTCCTTCTCTCACACCATCTGGCCACTTCTCCTCACACCATTTCGTACCCCATCCCACCCTCACCTCACAACATCATAACACTATAACACCAGGTGGTGGCTATGGTGGTATTTCGGAGTCTAATTCCATGTTCATGGATTTTATTGGTATTATTCTTGACATTTTTTACGTGCTTTATGTTCTAACTACCTACACCTACCAGTACCGACACACACCTGCTCACACATGTACACACCTGTCTACACCTGCCCACGCTTACATACACTTCTCCACACCTACACATACATCTACTTATACCTGTCCACATCTACCACACACCTACACAAACCCATCCACATCTACTTACACTTGTCCACACGTACATACACGCCCATACACACATATCCACACACCTGCCGAAACCTGTCCACACCTACCCACACTTACCAACATCTACCCACACCTACCCAGGCCTACTCATATCTACCCACATTCCTTCCAATCTCCAGATGATTATATTTAAGTCTAGAGAGGCTTGTTAAACTGGAGGGGTTAACTGCCTTCATTAACCCTTCTTTAATCTTCGTGCTCCCACAAATTTAAGAATATCGCCTGATAACAATATATGGAATTAGAGGGGCACTCACTGGAGCGTTTCTCACCGACAAGGGCAACGTACTGTAATTTCCAAACCACTCTTCATAATGGGTTAGGTTTTCTCATCATTGATTAGGTTTCATAACAAGTGTTTTCCGAATCCAGACTCTGTAATACGACCCAGATCGGTCTCAAAAGTTAACTGATTGTTCCCTGGGACATGGGATATCTACCCACCAAATTTGGTGCAAACCACTCTTTTAGTTATTGAGCAATCCTACTAACAGACAAACAAACTTACAAACAAACAGGGGTGAAAATATACTCTCCTTGTCGGAGAGAATAGAAGTGTCGTATTCGGCCTGAAGGGGTTGAGAAAAAGGTCATGGTTTAAGAGGGGTTAACTCCTTCCCTTACTGAGATTTTCTATTTTATTCCTATTTTTCAGACGATTTCATACAGTTTAGGGGAGACTTTCTGGTAATTTGAACACTGTATTATTAACACTATTTTTTACACTGCACCTGTCACCTCTTGAATTTTCACAGACAGAATATAATCGTTTGGTATTAGCAAGTCTAATATAAAAACAATGAACCTGATAAAAGGACATTATCCTGATAAAGGGCTAGTTAATATATATATATATATATATATATATATATATATATATATATATATATATATATATATAGATAGAGAGATAGATAGATAGATAGATAGATAGATATATATAGATATATAGATATATAGATAGATAGATAGATAGATAGTTAATATATAGATAGATAGATAGATACATAGATAGACATATATATATATATATATATATATATATACATACCTATCTGTCTATCTATCTACTTTTCAATCTGGCTATCACTTTAGCTATCATTTAGCTATCTATTTATGTACCTATCTATCTATCTCTCTATCTATCAGTAACTTATCAGACTATCCATCAATTTGTCTCTACCTATTTATCTATCTAACTATCTATCAGCTCATCCACCTCAAAACCCACAATGACAAACCAACACATCAATAGTCCCTAATAATTATGGTCTAATTGTGTTTTCTAGACTAATAACGAGTTCCTTTCAGGCGTCATTAACAAACTGATATCAGCAGACAGATGATTAGCAGGTAATGAAGTGGCCTGAAGCCGTTCCGAGCCAGGCAGTGTTGTGTGTGTTTGTAAATATTTAAATATTCAGGATCTATCAACTTTCAGGGCATGCCATGTTTATTCTTTTACTAGGATATACATACATACACATACCGGTACATATTCATATCATTTTCATCATTATCATCATCATCATCATCATCATCATCATCATCATCATCATCATCATCATCATAACCATCATCATCCAAACCAGTGCTGTGTGTTTGTAAAATTTAAACTTTGATGTCCTGTCAGATTTCAGGGCATCTTGAGTTTATTTTTGTGCTAGAAAATTTACACACACACACACACACACACACACACACACACACACACACACACACACGTATCATCATTATCGTCATCGTTATTATCATCGGCACTATCATTACCATCATCATAATTTTTCATTATCATCATTATTATTATTATCATCATCATACTCTTCATTATCATCATTGCACTACACTGTTTTGCTTCGATATTAAAATATTTGAAATATCAGAATTCAGAGCATTTTCTCAACTCTAATATAATGTGAAACACACACACACACACACACACACACACACACACACACACACACACACACAGAGTGTGTGTGTGTGTGTGATCGTTTCATTACCTTCAATTTGTGTGACATCCGTCGAGGTGTAGGAGGTGCTAATCAACAGGTGATGAGAACAGGTGTACTTGTATGTGCTCTGTTTTTCACCAGTTAAATTTTGAGACACGTGTGGTTATTCCTTCTTGGTCTATGGAATTTATGCAGAGAGAGAGAGAGAAACAGACAGACAGAGACAGAGACAGATAGACAGACAGACAGACAGAGACAGATAGACAGACAGACAGACAGAGACAGAGACAAGAGAGAGAGATACTGTAGTGTACTCAGAACGTACGAAAGCATTACGAGAAGTTATTTTTTTCTTTTCGTTTCGGTTCCTTTCTTTCTTTTATTTTTTTCACAAATGCAAGATGGTATAATAAACCCTAAATACTGCATGGAAAGTTTGCTAAGACGCCTCGCCAGTCTCTAGGAGTCTGCTTATCTAAAATGAATATCAGAATGACCCAGTCTGCATGACCTCAGACTCATAAGGTAATCTCTCTCTCTCTCTCTCTCTCTCTCTCTCTCTCTCTCTCTCTCTCTCTCTCTCTTTCCTTTTTTTTTTTTTATGTAACTCCTCACTTGAATAATGCAAAATTTAGTTTATTCTTGCTACCAGATGCCGCCTGCTGGATTAGTGGGTTAAGGTGTGCCAAAAGTAATCAGCCTGTTAGGGTTTATATATGAAGAATGTTTGGATTTTATTGTCCACATAATGCCTCTCAGGGATGCGCAGGGCTGGTCACCCTGGCTTTTAATGTCGTGGTTGAGTTCCTGCATAAGAGTGATGAATTTGTGTCCGTAAGTCAAATGGCCATCCGTTACGGGATTATGGCGTCTGGCAATAGATAGATAGACAGATATCCAGCTTGTAGTCGCATTTCACTTCCTTGGTAGTATCTCCTAAGGTCAGTTTAAGTTAGCTACCTCTCACATGTAGTACGTATAAAAATGTCAGTAATTAGAGAGAGAGAGAGAGAGAGAGAGAAAGAGCAGACAGACAGACAGACAGATAGATAGATATAGATATAGATACAGATACAGAGACGGCAGATCAACAGTAAAATGAAAAACAAAGTAAATAAAAAAATAATCCATACAACAGATTACAGGTGTCTTCTATTCATAAGAAATCTGCAACGGATGGACTTGAACAGCTGCAGGTTGAAGTTTGGAGGGAAACCATTCCGGTGAAGAGAGTTCCAAAGAGAAGCAGTTCGGGGAATAAAAGAATTCTGATAGGCAGACACTCGGCAATATGGCAGTGTACTGTTCAATGCTTCTTCGAGCTTAGTGTTGAAGATGCTCCTTTCTACACACGTAATTCCCCTTCCCTCCCTCTTTATTTTCTGTGGCTGTCCACCAGGAACTTACCAGATACTAGGTTGCAAGGAGAAAACGCGTTCTGTGGTGTCCACTGCGTCAACCCTGCCCTCATCCCTATTTCTTGTACCGCACACACATTCCACTTAAATGTCGACGACGTTATCACAATGAATGACGCACAACCAAGTGGGATACGATTTTTTTAACCCTTGCAACCCCCTCCCCTTTTGGACATTTTAAAATTTTGTTGAATCTTTTTGTTAAGCTCTAAACAGTTGCCTTTTTTTTTTTTTTACCCTCCCTCAGGCCCCCTCCCCTTTAGTTTATTTATTTATTTTTGTTTACCTCAGGGTATTTTAATCAGTTTTTGTCTCTCTCATCCTTGGTGAATATTTGTTATTTAAATTGTTCTTTTTGCTATTCCAGTCTGCTTGAACCGTTTTGAATTTCTTTGAACTTTTCTGAGTACGCTTACATCTTTCTAAACCTTTTTGAACATTTCTCCATCACGACGGGGAGGACAATAGCAGCGAGGTGTGGAGGAGGACTAATAGGGCGACACCTTCAGGGGGCCAAGAGGAACAATACAGCCACACAAATGGGTACGGAGGGACGAGGGTGTAGAGAAGGAGGCCACCAACTCTGACACCAGACGAAATATTCAGGAATCATGTCACGTCAAATGTACGTTAATCATCAGTCATCATCATCACCATCATCATCATCGTGAAAAGAAGAAAGAAAAAAATCTCGTCATGCTTTTGTACGTTCTCCGAGTGCAGTTCATTCTCTCTCTCTCTCTCTCTCTCTCTCTGTATGTATGTATGTATATGGGTATGTATATGTGTGTGAATGTTATGTGTGTGTGTATGTGTATGTGTGTGTGAGTGTTGTGTGTGTATGTGTATGTGTGTGTGAATGTTATGTATGTGTATGTGTATATATGTGAATAAAGATTACTGGCGTTTCTAAAGCCATGAAAGCCTCGAATGAAGATGAAGAAGTAGTGAAGGAGAGAAGCAATAAGCCGTCTCACCACAGAGCAGATAACACAGAGCTCTACGCCTTTTGATCCTGTGTTGCCGTAGGTAAGACCCCGCTCTGTAAGAGAGATGAAAGAAAGGTGAGGGGAGCTACACACACACACACACACACACACACACACAATTACATATACACACATTATTATATACGTATAGATAGACAGACAGATATATAGGCAGATATATAGACAGAGGGACATACTGTAGATAGACAGGTAGATAGACAGGTAGATAGAGAGATAGACAGATGGATGGATGGATGGATGGATGGGTAGATGAATGGATGGATGGATGGATAGACTGATAAATAGACAGATAGAGTTATCGATAGACAGATGGATGGATAGATGCGGACCTAAAGATGGCTATACAGTATGTCGTCCCGCAACTAGACGCACTAACTTCAATAAGTCTTTCTAGCACCAACTTTGTGTAAAAACGCTATATCACGATGAGTCCAATTCTCAGTCATTATGGAGATGCAGTTACTGATGACCTTATGAGCATAAATGGTCTCCCTCCATAAGGTCATCACTAACTAGTTCAGTGATTGCTGGAAATTGGATCCTTTTTGATATAGCAGGTTTTACTCATAATCTGCCTTAGATTCACCTCCTTAATTTAGTACAAGCCCTGGGACACCACCTACACCCACATTCCGATAGATAGATAGATAGATAGACTTAGATAAACAGATAGACTGACAGATAGATAGATGAATAAGCAGATAGACAGATAGGCAGAGATATAAAATACATTGCAGGACTGGCCATTCTCCTTTGGGTTAAATTTATGACCCAAATATCCTTTCCCATAATGACGAAGATGGAATAGGTAAAGGGTGTGTGAAGGAGTAGTGTTGCAAGTGAGAGTCTACGTATTATAACGGCAGTGTTTATGTGTGTCAGTCTGTACATGGCACTGGTAAAACAGACAGGGTGGCAGCATATGCAAGGACATACTACCAGCACTTACTTATAAATGTCAGCTGGTTGAGGATGGAACACAAGAAGTGGGGCACACACACACACACACACACACACACACACACACACACACACACACACACACTCTCCCTCCCTCCCTCCCTCCCTCTCTCTCTCTCTCTCTCTCTCTCTCTAATATTTTGGTCTACTCGAGAAACACACAAGCTCTCCCCTCCGTCCAATAACACAAACCCGTTTGTAGTTGGGGAGTGATGGAGATGAGAGAGAGAGAGAGAGAGAGAGAGAGAGAGAGAGAGAGAGAGACCCCATTTTTTTTTCATTTGGGGGAAAGCTATCGTAACCTATTTATGGATCTCAAAGGAAGGAAAAAAATGCAGTATCTTCTCTCTTGCCTTGCTATCCTTGTCTTTAACTCACAGAAGTAGATATCACAGAAGTAGAAGTAGACACAGAAGTAGAAGTAGATATAGAAGTAGAAGTAGACACAGAAGTAGAAGTAGATAGCATAGAAGTAGAAGTTGATAGCATAGAAGTAGAAGTTGACATAATGGCAGTAGATATAAAAGTAGTAGATAATTATATAAGTAGATATCATAGGAGTAGAATTAGATATAGAAGCTGAAGTATATATCAGAAGTACAAATATATAGGCTATCATAGAAGTAGTATTAGATATATCTTCCTTAGGCAGGCGGGGAAAATTGTCTATCTGTCTGCCTATCTATGTATCTATCTATTGCTAGACGCCTTAATGGGTTGGCCACAAACAAGTCGCCTCCATGTCACCCTTCCCCCGCTATTTCGCTGCCCTCCCCCCAGCTCACACACCTTCTTTCATATACCTTCCATTGTCACGTCTTATTTCCTGAATCTTGGGCTAGTATTCTCATCCGGTAAGCAGGCCCCCTAACACCTCTTCCTTAGCGATTTATTTTTGGATATCGGTGGTTAAAATCCTTTGGTCGTTATTGAGGCAGAATGTGGCGATATTGGAAGGGTTTATATAAAACAGAAAAAGAGGACAGTAAAATGTAATAAGCAAAAATATACCGCTTAGGAAAAGGTGTTAGGGAGCTTCCGACGAGAATATGGGACTTGAATATTGGAATGATTTCTATAACACAGAACAGGGCATTAAGTTGTAATAACCAAAAATAAATTGCTTTGGAATAGGTGTTAGGAAGCTTTCTTAACCAACAAAAAAACGGCAGAAAGGAGGTGTAATAAGCCAAATTAAATCTCTTGAGATTTGGTAATAGGGAGCTTCCTTCACTGAGGAGGGCAGTAAGGTGTAATAATAGGGTGTGTCAAATTCTGATCAAAAATTAATACTGCCAGTATTTCACAGGTACTAGTGTCCAAACAGTACATTTTGGTGTGGTGTCCTCAAGTATGGCAAAAACTAACATATCAGATCATTTCTACCTACATATATTTCAAGTTAAAATGAGGGCGGGATATATAGTTTTTATGCACTAATTTCATGCCCCCACTTGGACTATTACAGTTCTTTTAATACGGTTCTTCAGTAAGTTAGATTTTATTTTCAAAACTTATAACATTCCATATTAACTATAAACAGTAATACTATTTTAGCAATTTATGCCTTTCAAAATGTAACATGACAAACATCAAGTACACATAATGTCACAATTGTCACATAAAAAGCAGAAACGTATAACATTAAAAAATCTGTAAGGTTTAAACTGACTCCAGGACTTACAAATGAAAATCATGTTCTTCACTAAGCTAAACTTTAATTTAAAATCTTATAAAAGGCTTAATCCATACGAATAATAGCTATACAATTTTACATTTTTGAACATAATATAAACACATGTCTAGAAACATTTATCAAACAATATCTGTGTCATGGCCTACTATCAGTAGCTTATTCATCACAATTCAAGTTCATAGTTAAGTCAGTATTTGAATTTAGTGAGAGCTGCCAGATCAGCCTTGCTCTTGTTCCTTGACATCAATTCCCTACAGATTATTTGGCCTCTGATATACATCTCCCTCTTATCTTGAGAGAAGACATGTTGGGTTGCTTCGTTTGTCATTTTTACACACCTTTCGAGTGACTAGGTGTGTGGTGGCAAGTCTGGAACTTCCATGAGTTTCTCCAGAAACTCTCTGAGTGGTAAGCCTTCATGTCCAAGGTGGATCAGTTATATGAGTGTTCCAGCCAATGAGCTCAACAAGTTTGGTGGCATCAGGATTAATGTTGGGTGTCTTTCTGGGTCTGACACTGCAGTCTCCAACCTGTGTCTCCATATCTTCTTCATCTCTAACTGCACAAATTCTTTCAGCTACCTCCCTCCGTTCTTCTGGTTCATCACTGCACAACACTGCCTGATGTACAGCTTCACAATGTGCATACCAGGCAGAACGCTTCACTGTTAGCATCACTGTGTCTACCACTTTCTTCTGACTCCTCAGTTGTAGTTGGTATAACAAATGCCTCAGAAAATCCAACCAACTAGGATTTAACTTAATATTAAACCAATTAGATATGTAAACCCCCACAATGAATTTCACTATCATTCTCAGTTTTTTTAGGCTTGCTTTTTTCAAACCATGTTTGGATATCCACAGTCTGCAAAATCTCAGAGCCGTGGTAAGCCACCTGCTGTGAGACACTGGTCCAGTCTCCAGGAGAGCAAGATCCTTGGGCAGATTTCCTGATCTGATGGCAGTGACAATCCTGTAGCCATATGACTGATCGGTGCTGAGGTCTTTGATGACCTCTTGACTGAGGTTGGGCAACGGGGGTCCTACAGTTATCATGGTGAATTTAGGATTGATTTCCAACTCCGTGGCAGTGTCTAACGTAGATCTTAGAATCCCAGTCAACCTATTTGCTCAAGGTCTTGCCATCTAGGTCTGCCACCAGATGTCTTAGGCTCAGCTTTCCTGTATGCAGATCACAAACAATCCAAACCATCCTTTTACCCAGGTTTAGCTCCACTTCATACATAACTCCCCCTGACCAGCCAGTGTTGACATTGGTACTGTCACCCCCAGTAGCCACCAGGGTTTTATCTGCTCCTCTCTCAGCCATTCCACCAGATGGTCAGCAATTACCTTAGCATGGCTCCTATTCTCTGTTGCCTCCTCTGGGACAAAATGCCACAAGTATTTGCCACCTGGTTCACTACATACTGTGTGGTGTTCTTCTTTGATAAGGCTAGGAAAAAGCCTGTTACTGCCCCCAGCTTCCAACATTATTTTGGTGTCATCTCTTCTCCCATCAAAGAAGATACAGGTGATTCCATTTTCTCTAGTTTTCTCCTCTGCATTTTTAATAAACCCCTTGCAAGTCTCTCCTGGGCCATTCTCACATTGTTGTGATCAATCACAAGTGTTGTGTCTGTCTCTGTGATGAGACCAGCGTCTATCCAGGCGGCAGTCGCAATTTCAGCAGTCTCCCGGAGCCCTGTGTGGTGCCTAAGACTGGCCAAAGCCATATTGGTTATTTCTTCTGTACTGTATTTCTTTCTTTTTGTCACTGGAAAGGCTGATGTTGAAGCTTCTGGGAAAGAAACATCAACATCCTCATCATCCTCATTGGACGTTGTCTCCTATTCAAAACCTGGCTCTTCTCTAAACAGTTCCTCACTCTTTGCTGATACTTCACTCTTTTTCATCCTGTTCTCTGCTGCCTTTTCTCTCTCTTCCTTTCTCTGTAATACTTCTCTTTGTCGCTTGGTTTCCTTGTGGTCGGTAAGGCCCATCTGAGATGGTCCTACACTGCCAACCTTTTCCCATTGACCTTTTATGAAGGCAAGCTCCTGGATTGGTATTTTCTGTTCTTGCCTACAGGTGCAGTCAACATGAACCTCACTGGAGCAGTTTGAGTTACATCCTGCCTCGCTGTAACTTCTTATTTCACAGTGACAGTTCAAAATATCTAGTAGTCTGTCCAGCTTCATTTTGATTCTGTCCTTGACTTCAACTTTTACATTCCCGGCAACTACTTTTATAGCCTCATCATAACGCCTTTACCTTTATCCTGATCCTAACTTCACTGTTAATTACAGGCACTTTGAATAAAGCATTAGCCTTCTCCCACTGACCTATTAGGGAAGGAACAATATCATTATTGATCAGGTAAGTGATAGGATAATTGCGTCTGTCCTATTCCATCTGCTCTCTCCTAAGCAGGCCATACCTGAGCAGATCTCTTGCTGTTGGGAGTTCAGCTGGAGGCAGAACTTTTCCACATCCCACCAAAAGACTGAGATGACAGGTTGACTTTGCCCGGGTTTTAACTATTATCTGACTCATTTTCAAAACACTAACTGCTGTGAAACAGTTTGTAACTCATGTGAGTATGTCTCTGCCACCAGCCCAGAATCCTGTTAAATGCACTGTAATCTAACTGTAAAAAGGCAAATATTATATCAGAAGTCCAGTTTATTAGAAACAAGGTAAATTGTAGATTGACAACAGCCAAGCAAAATTTAACTTGTCATAGTCATTTTTAAAGGTTTGTCTTTATCCGTTTGTAAGATCAAAACGGTATTATGAAACCATGATCTGAGTTTCATCAACTCATTAAAACCAAAAATACTCTATACTGGAGTCTAAAAAAAAAAAAAAAAAAAAAAAAACATACATCCATCTTTTATATAATTTGATGGTAAATATATCACTTGAGAAAAAATTATTGGGTACCTGCATTTAACGATTATGTAATTTTATTGGATAGATCCATCAAAAAGACAAAATATATGTAGGACAATGACCTTTAAAACGAAAACCAAGTATATAGTTTGCTTTTCTGGATAAAAAGGACCCATTTTATAACTAGTACTCAGTAAATTTAGGATTTTGCTAAAATTGACACACCCTAGTGTAAAAAGCAACATTAAATCGCTTAGAAAAGGTGTTAGGGACCCTGAAGCCTCATCTACCCAGCAGCGATCAGTCAGCCATATTCTCCCCACACACCTGCCCTCTCACACACCTGTCCTCTCATGCCAGAGTCCTGTCAGCTTGATCGATTTCTACACCTGTCTTTGATCGGTCAGCCAGTGTCAGCCAGGAGGATCGGGAGAGGGGTAGGTGAGGCGTGATGTCGTCAGCCTCGTCAGCTCAAAGAAGAACTATAGGAGTGAAAGTTGGCTGACACTTCCTTGCCGACATTTGTGCTTGTGTATGGGGGGGTTGCGGGTGGGGGGGTGGAGGTTTAGGTGTCTGTGTGAGGAGAATGAGGGTGGGGTGTGAGGTGTGTGTGTGTGTGTGTAGGGGGGGGGGATGTGTGTGTGGGAGGGGTGATGTGTGTGTGTAGGGGGGGGGTGATGTGTGTGTGGGAGGGGTGATGTGTGTGTGTGTGTGTGTGTGTAATTCACCGGGTCGGTCAGGATCACTTGATGGTCGTGATGGTCAGCTTTTACCCTCCCGGAAGGGAGCTGAGAGCTCATATAGTCCGATCTAAGGGCAAGGCTGTGACCTTCACACACGCACACACCCGTCCCCTTGCTCAAGGGGGACAGTAACCACCCACTTCGTCAGTGAAACTTTTCGCAACCTGAGCGAGGCGCGAACTCCCGTCCACCAGTTGGCAAGCGAGAACGTTACCACTGCACCAGCGAGTGTGTGTGTGTGTGTGTGTGTGTGTGTGTGTGTGTGTGTGTGTGTGTGTGTGATGGCAGTATGAAGCAAATAACAAATAAGCATGCAATGGAGGAGTACTTTGCATGAAAATGTTGTGCTTACCGACGGCAATATGAAGTATACAACAAAAGAGTATGAGAAGGAAGGCTAGTCTCTGGCATCTAAAGAGGTATGGGAAATATGGAGGGCAGAACACAATCCAGGCAGGAAGCTACAGTAATTATTCTATGTGATGGCAATATCAACCACACAGCAAAAGAGTATGAGAAGAAAAAATACTGAGAATTATGAAAAAAAGGGTACAATGCTGGTACGGCTTTGTCAGCGAGATTTTGCTATTAACCTTACAGGCAACAGAAGCATTGAGTCTTTTACTATACTCTTTTTACTCTAACTTGGCCTAAAATTGACAACTCTACTATGAATGCTGCATTGCAGCAATATACTAATACTAGAATATGATGCTAGTCATGAAGAAGTGTCGTGGAAAGGATGTAGAGCCATAGCATTGTCTGCATCTAGCCTTCTACTATACTCTTTTTATTCTAACTTGGCCTGAAACTGAAAATTCTCCACCTTCAATGTCGTTGTAGCAATAGACTAATATTAGAATATAATGCTAGTCACGAAGAAGTACCGTGGAAAGGATGCAGTCATAGTATTGTCTTTTTCCGTATCGAGCCTTCTACAATACTCGTTTTACTTTAACTTGGACTAAAATTGACAACTCTCCACCTTCAATGCTGAGTTGTAGCAATAGACTAATACTAGAATATGATGCTAGTCACGAAGAAGTGCTGTGGAAAGACTGCAGAGCCACTGCATTGTCTTTTTCTTCCGTTGGGCTACGTGAAATAAGTTACAAAATGACAAGAATCTGGGTCAAGTTAGAGTAAATGGCTTTGATGCTTACCGTAACACCTCTTCCTTAGCAATTTCTTATGCAGTGGAATATTGTTGAAGTAAAGTAAGTCCATATCAAAGCAATTTAAATAGGATACAGGAGGCTACTAAGGTGAAATAGGCAAAATAATTCGCTAAGGATGAGGTGTTACGAAGCTTCTTGGCCACTTAAAATACAGAATTAAGGCTAATATTCTTGTTGGGTAAGGAGGCTCCCTAGCACCTCTTCCTTAGCGATTTATTTTAAGGTATATCTAGTTAATATACTTTGGTGTGTTATCTGTGCAAAATACGACGATGTTGGAAGGATTTATGTAACACATATTAAGACAGTAAGGTGTAATAAGCTAACAAGATGCGGTACCAAGGCACCGCAGACCCGACCCCGGCAGTCATTTTGGTGCTGACGTATAAACACAACAGGATATCTAGTCAAAGATGTTTCACATCAAATTTGGAGTAAATCGGGTGAAAACTGATGATTCTATGCCCATTTGAAATATTATGTTCGACCCTCCAGACATTGACCCTCCTACCAGTAACTGGGGGGTGACCCAAATGATGTAATGAGGCATGTTATAGGATGCAGATGTGAAAGATGCACCTTTAGGCTTTGGCTTCATGTCAATATGACGAATTTGAAAGGAGTTGTGGTGAAAAAAAAAGATTTTTACCCATCCCTGTTTTTTTTTACCTTTTTTGGCCCTACAGCCTGGGCCTTCGCCCAACCTGACCCTAAATTTAATCAGGTGATCAGAAGGTCATAGCCCATTATCTCTATAATTTGGGTCAAAATCGCACCAGTAGTTTTCGCGTAAAGTTGTTAACAGACAGACCAAAAAAAAAAAAAAAAAGCCAAACCGAATGAAAACAATACCCGTCTCCGAGCCCCTCCGGGGCAGGAACAGTTAATAAATAGCTTAGTAAAAGATGCTAGGGGGCCTTCTTAACCTACGATGTTAGGGGGCTTTCTTAACCGACGGATGTAAGAGTGACGATCAGCTGTATTGCTGGTGGTATTGGACGCTACTTAACACTTTTTTCTTAGCAATTTATTGTGGGTGATAAATAAATAAAAAACATTGTCTGTCTACCTAATCCCAGCACAGTAGACAGGCTTTAATCTCTCTCTCTCTCTCTCTCTCTCTCTCACACACACACACACACACACACACACACACACACACACACACACACACACACACACACACACACGGAACTTGGCAGCCTCCTAGGACCACGTGACTAAGGCTCAATAAGGCAGCTTGACTCTGATGTAAATGTATCGGTGCTGGGAGGAGGCCAGAGTCAGTGAAAAGAATGGGGAAGGAAAGTGGGAGGGGGTGGGGTGAGAGAGTGGAGGAAGAGGGAGGGGGTGAGGGAAAGGAGAAGGAGAGAGAGAAGTTCGAAGGAAAGGTTGTTATGGTGGGGGGAACGAATGAAGGGATGAGGGGAGGTGTTAAAGGGTGAGGGGTGAAGAGGAGGGAGAGGAGGCGGAGGGATGAGGAGGTGAGAGAGAAAAGGTGATGTTCGAAGGAGGGCATTGTGATAGTGGGAGGAAGGGTTCGAGAGTGAGTGAGTTGTGAGTGGGGGAAAGAAGTGTGGTAGAGGGGAAGAGGGGAATGAAAAGGTAGCGGACAGAGGAGAGGGCGAGAGGAGTGTGAGTGGGTTGAGGGTGGGGGAAAGAAAGATGGAAGTGGGAAAGGTGAATGAAGGAAGGGAGAGTTGGGGAGGGGGGGGAGAGGGTTGGAAAATGAGTGAGTCATAGGGAGAGGGAAGAAGGATGGAGGGGGGGAGGTGTAAGTAGAGGGGGATTGTTATAATGGAAGGGAAGGAAGGGGGAAAGGGGAAGGGAGATGGAGACTCAGGGTGTGGTGGGTGAGAAAGAGAAGGATAGAGGAGAGGGAAGGGGGTTGTGAAGGGGGGGAGTGAAGGAAGATGGCTCGGAGGGAGGGAGGGAAGATAGCTGAGATGGAGGGAGAGAAAATTGTTGGGAGGGAGAGAGAGAGAGAGAGAGAGAGAGAGAGAGGATTGTGGGTGGGTGGGTGGGAGGGAGGGAGGGAGGGAGAGAAGACTGTTGGGAGGGAGGGAGGGAAAACTGTTGGGAGGGAAGGAGGGAGAGAAGATTGTGGGAGGGAGAGGAAGATTGTTGAGAGGGGGGAAAAGACTGTTGGTAGGGGGGAGGGAGAGGGAGTTGTAGCACAGGATGAGGAATGGGAGTGGTGGGTGAGGGAAGGGGGGGAAGAAGTCTTCTGGGGAGGTAAAAGAGAGTTAAGGGGGTGGAAGAGGGAGAGGTGGGCAAGTGGAAGGGAAGGGGTGTGGGGGTGGAAGGGAAGCTGTGAGAGGGTGCAAGGGGAAGGGGAACTATGAGGGAGGGAGCATCATTGGGAGCTCCCCTCATCAATATCACGACAATTAAGGGCTTGTGGGGTGTAGGCGGCTCCCTGACACGCCTTCCTTTCCAGGTTATTTATGCACCATCACCCCAACAATTACCGAAGGGATATGGGATTTGGGAGGCTCTCTGACACCACCCTACCAATTACCTTCGACGTATACCACCGATTTTTGGCTACTTCAGGGCCTGTGGTGCTAGGAGGCTCCCTGACACTTCCTCCTCACCGGTTTACTTTTATTTTCTATCAATAATACTATAAGTTAGGGCTTGTGGTGTTAGGAGGCTCACTATACTGCTTTCAACTAAACCTGTCTCAAATTCTCGTCTCTTTGAAGCTTATGTCACGGTGTTCAGTGGCGGCAAAAGACAGTGTTACGGGTCCATATCTTCCTCATGACTAGCATCATATTGAGGTGTCAATTTACAGCAACAACTCAGCATTCAAGATGGAGAGATGGCGATTTTAGGTCAAGTTAGTGGGAAAGAAGTATAACACCTCTACATAACCGATTTATTTTGCATATTACACCTACCTGACCTTTTCTGTGTTATATACAAATCATTCCAGTATCGCCAAACTCTGCATGAATAACGTACAAAAAGATAATAACCAGCCTTATCCAAAAATAAATCGCTAAGGAAGAGGTGCTAGGGAGATATTAACCAGCCATTTCCAAAAATAAATCGCTAAGGAAGAGGTGCAAGGGAGCCTCCTTAACTATCTAGAATATGGGTCCTTGAATCCGGAGACTTATTTTATACTACTTTTTTTTTTTTTTTCCAGGTGTTTTTATTTAACTTCAGAAGGATCTCTAGTATGAAGGGGGCCTATTAAGACTGTAAATTTTTCTCCTTCCGGATCTAAAATTTTCTCATGACTTAAATATCACCTTCTGTAGATAAAAAACAACAACAACAACAACAACTACTACTACTAATACTACTGCTATCATTACTACTACCACTCCTACTACTACTACTATCATTACTACTACTACTACAACTGCTACTACTACTACTACCACTATTAATAATAGTAGTAGTAATAATAATAATAATAATAATAATAATAATAATAATAATGATAATAATAATAATAATAATAATAATAATAATAATAAAAGAATAAAAAAAAACAATATATAAATATATTAAAAACCCATGTTCATCTATGGATAAATATCCAGCCCATGACATTAAAAAAACAGAATCAATGCACCATATAAACTAGAGGGGCACTCAGAGAGCGTATACCTCCACCAATGTCTGATTCGGATCCAGATACGCCCCCAAATTCAAACAATTCTTCCTTGGCCCAAAGACCACCCTTCCACAAAATTTCAGTGAAATTCTTTGAGAACTTTAAGAGATACTGCGCGGTAGGTTCCGGATCCAGATACCCAAAAAATTTAAACAATTTTTTCTTGGCCCATGGCCCACCCTTCCAAAAAATTTCATTGAAATTCATTGAGAACTTTTGGAGATATGATGTAAACAAGCAAACAAAAAACTCCGGATCACAACCAAAATCTATCCGATTGCTTATTGGGCCATACCCTAGACCTCCAAAAAATATCCACAAAATACGTTCATAACTTTTTGAGTAATCCTGCTAACAGACAGATACACAGACAGACAAACAAACAATGCTAGGTAAAACATATACCTCCTGGCGAAGGCAAAAAAGAAAAAAAAAAAAGAATTTAAGCTATAAAATAAATAATACACAGCCAAGTAAAGATATGTTAGGGAGCCATCAAAGTCCACCGCGGGGTATGTGGACTATAAGCTTGAGCTCCTGACACACTGTGGTATATTGGCGCACCATTATATATCTCCGCATATACCCACGTCCAATAACACATCAACCCCATCCTATCTTGTGTTAGGGCAAACAATGAAACAGGTCATAATTAATCATGCTTACGGTAAAATGAAATACCGTGACCAAATTTGTCTTGTTCTTATTTTTTCTGGGAGGGAACAATATTACGGGTCTCTAGCCTTTGGTTCCTTCTTCCTTAAAAAAAATAAAAAGTGGTGCCAGTCCCAATAAACCTCGCCCGACAGCAGTTGTTATATTTTCAACCGTTTTCAAGTTATAGCCCTCTGAAAATCAGTGATCTTGCGTTTGACTTTTCAAGGGCACTCAAAATCAAAGGTCATGGTACCAGTTAAAAACCCATATATGACTTCCTATATGTTAATAGTAAATATCTCAACCTTCAACCAGTTTCGTGTTGCAGCCCCCTGAATAACCGTGACCTTGAATTTGAGCTTTCAAGGTCGCTTTAGGTCAAAAGTCATAGTACCAATTAAAAGCCCATATAGGACTTCCTACACCTTGATAATAGTAAATATCTATCTGCAACCAGTTTCGTGCTATGGACCCCCTGAATATCCGTGATCTTGTGTTTGACCTTTCAGGGTCACTCAAGGTAAAAGGTCTTGGTGCTAAATGAAAGCCCATAAGGGAGTTCCTGCGTTTTGAAAACAGTAAATATCTTTATCTTCAGCCGGTTTCAAGTTATAGGCCTCTGAAAATCCGTGACCTTGATGTTGATCTTTGAGGGTCACTCAGTTACCTCCAAAATTTAATTACTTCGTGTTGGGACCAGTGCCCACATATCCTGAAAGTTTCGTGAAATTTCATTCCGTAATGTTGCTAACAAACAAAGAAACAAATAAACTACCAAAAACAATACCTCGCCGGTCTCAGTCCGGGCGAGGTAAGAAGAGAGAAAATACTAGAGAACGTGTTTAGAGAGAAGAGGGAAGATTCTTTCGGGTTTCTAGCCTTTGATTCCTTCCTCGGAAAAAAAAAAAATGAACAGAATACTGGAGAAGGTGTTTCGTGAGAATAATGAAGCGCGGTGTCCGAACTGTGAACTTGATCTATGACCTTGATCTTTGAGGGATCCTTACCAAAATTGAATCACCTTTTCCCATCATCACATGCAATAGCTGTGAGAATTTTGATCGAAATCGGAGAAGACACTCATGACCCTAAGCCACACTAAAATTTGACCTAGACCTACGACCCATGATCTTTGATAGAGTGGCAATTTTTTTTTTATTCAGCCCCCCCACACACTTGGTTTTATTCACATGGGTTACGAGACTGATGAAATATTTTGTTAACACAGATATATATGTCTGGAGATATATACATAGATACATACCTCAATAGATACATATATACTTAAATACATACCTAGATACTTACATACATACATACATACGTCCATAGCTACGTGCATAAATACATACATACGTCAATAGATACATAGATACATACATAGACAGATGCATACGTCCATAGGTATACACATACAAGGGAACCGACTCTGCCTCAGTAATTTCATCTTCATCGTCACTCACAAGGGATAAACGTAACGAGTTTAAAATTAATCTCACGAACACGGACACGACAGCATTTTTAAAAAGCAAAAATGAAAACAGCAGTAGTATTTGTTCTCTATTGTATATGCAAATTTATAGGACGGAAGCTTAATTTTGGCATGTTTTTCTTCTTTTTTTTTTACTGTTTAGATAGGATGACTGTGAAGATTTTTAGCATTTCGTTTCTTTGTGTTATGCACATACATACGTACATACATACATATATGCAGACATACATACATACACACACACATCTTCCCCCACACACACAAACACCCCCCCCCCACATCCTCCCACTCCCCTCCCCACACACATATAATCATCTTCTCAGAAAAGGGTGAGTTCAGAGCTATAGCTTCCAAGTCTCTGCACCGCATCTCACTGGAAGGACGACCAATAGAGCTCTTTATCTTTCAACTCAGTGCTATAAGTTGTCGATGGACAGACGTCTGGGGGGAGCAGCAAGAGTCTGTCCATGTTTATGATGTCCTAACTCCGCCCTGACCTGTGGTGTGCCCGGACTCTCGTAAATAAGGAAAGGACACACAGCCACCAGCTCTTCCTAACCAGAGATATTGCCCCTTTACCTTATGCTTTATCTCTTCTCCTTCACAACTCCCCTCTCAATGTTAGCAGTGTCTCGTTAGCTACCACCCTCCCTTCCTAACTTGACTTACTACCCTTTCTCTTACTACTTATCTCTCCTTCTTCACAACTATGGGTCTTTCTAAACTCCTTTCATTGCAAGGAGTATCTTATTAGTTAAATAAAATAGTAATTGTAGCTGTAATATGGAAGACTAAAAGGTTAAATAAAGACTAAAACTTCTTGCAAGAGGGCACACAACCCTCCCCTTTTCTAACCTGAAATACTGCCCCTTTAATTTATGCTTATCTCTCCTCCTTCACATATGGATCTTTCTAAACCCTTTTCACTACACTTATTTTACAGTTTCTCTGTTTGAATGCTGAGCTGTAACAGTAGATTTGCACAAGACTATGATGCTAGTCAGGAAGAAGTGCTGTGAAAGGTTGTAGACCCGTAGTATTGCCTTTTTCTGCCACTGGGCTACTGGAAAGAAGTAGCTGAAGGACGAAAATCTTGCCAATGTAGGGTGAAAGAACTATGCTGTGGATCTTTCGTTAGTTAAATATAATAGTAATCGTAGCAGGAAAGAAGAAGACTTAATTGATAAAAATTGATAGAAACTTCTTACAAGAGATTGCAAAGAGGCCTTTCCTTACTACCCACATTTATTGCTTGTTTCCCTTATGTCTTATCTCTGCGCTTCAGTACGAGGGGACCCTTTCTTAAGCTATTTAGTTTAAGAAAGATTTAGATTAAGAAAGGTTAATTGTAGTAAAAACACAAGTGCTTGACGGTAGGCTGAATAAATGTGCTTTGATCCACTTCTCAAGGAGGACACACAACCACCTACTCTTCCTAACTAGACCTACTGCTCCATTTTTTATGTCCTCCCTTCACTCCTTCACAACTACGGGTGTTTCTAAAGCCCCGTCACTTCTCGGGACTCTCTCAGGGTGGAGGAAATCGTCTGACGACAGCAATAATATAGAAGACTAAAGGAGTTAATAAACACTACTTCTATCTATTTATCTATTGCCAGACATCTTAATCCCGTAAGGGGTGGCCACAAACAAATCGCCTCCATGTCGCCCTGTCCCCCTCCATTTCACTGCCCTGTTCCCAGCTCACACACCCCTCTCTCATATACCTCTCCACTTCATCCCTCCATCTCATCCTTGGTCTCCCCCTCCCTCTCCCCCCGTCTACCTCACTCATAAACACTCTCCTCGTCAGTTTCTCACTCTCCACCCTGTCCACATGGCCAAACCACCTCAGTGTGTTTCTCCTAACGCTTCCTATCACATCCACATCCACACCACAACGCTCCTTCACATCCTCATTTGTCAGTCTCTCCACATGCTCCTCTGAAATAACTAATTTCTACTGCTCTCACTCTTGACTTCTGTCCCTCCAACAAGGACCAAGCTTCACTTCCAAACGTTAGAGTTGGTATCACAATACTGTCATGAGGTAACTTTTTCACTTCCATGCGCACTTCCCTGTTTCTTATCACTGCTTTCAAGGAACAAGCAACCTTTCTTCCTTGTTGCACCCTTTCAGTGACTTCACCCTCTAAATTTCGATCCTCACTCAACACACTACCCCCAAACTTAAACGCACTCACATTTTCCATTCCTCCTCATCCCACCTCGCTGTACATTCACTGGCTTCATTTCTCTCGAAGACCACAACTTTACTTTTCCCTACATTCACGTTTTGATTCCGTTTCTTACTCTCCCAAAGTCATCCACCAAACCTTGCAGCTCCCCTTCATCTTCACTTAACAACGCAGTATCATCTGCAAACAACAGTACATGGAGTTGCCAAACACTGCCCTCTCTCATTGGGGCTGCTTCGCCATCCACTGTCCTACCTTGTATCTCATTTATAACCCCATCCATATACAGAATGAAAACCACGGAGACATGACACATCCTGTTTCAATCCAACCTTCAAACAGAAAAATTCACTCAGTTCACTGTCCACACTCTAAAAATACATAAAAACGGACACATGCACCTGTCCCTCCCTAATCAACTTACTTCTTTCCTTGTCTTATCTCTACTCCTTGACAACTAAGGATATTTCCAAGCCCCTTTCACTACAAGGCCTTTCTTGAGTTTAATCAAATCGTCTTGCGGGGGGACACAAATGTACAACCAATTCTACCCAAACTTTCTGCCACTTTCTTGTGCCCGTATCTCCACTCCACGACAAGATGTCCCTGAGACGAACTGTCTGACGGTAACAAGATTTTAAAGGACGCTTTGGCATTTTAAGGACTGATGGTGATTCCTCGTGACTTGGCAAGGAGACAAAGAGGCCCTTCTTTATCTGACCTACATGACTTCTTCCATATTCCTTTTCTCCCGTGCTTTACAATTACAATTCTTTCTAATCACGTATCATCATATGGTCCTTCCAGAGCTTAGTAAAATGGTCTGATGGAAGCATGAACCAGATATATATGAGGTAGACGTCAATTTTCGACAGAAGCGACACAAAGGCACCATCCACACATCAAACTGAAACAGGAACGACACAAATGCACCATCAACACATCATAATGAAACAACGACGACACAAATGCACCATCCACACATCAAACTGAAACAGGAAAGACAAAAATGCACCATCAACACAGCATAATGAAACAACGACGACACAAATGCACCATCCTCACATCAAATTCAAACAGGAACGACACAAATGCACCTTCCATTTTGACTAGACATTCTCCTTTTTTTTTCTTTTTATTTATCTCCATTTTTCCAGTACGAGGAGTTCAGAGGATACATAAAATTAAAAAAATGCCCTCTTTAGCAGGAATAAAATCGTACGTCGAAAACAAGAATAAAACTAACTGGCGAGAACGGGAAAAAAAATATAAAAATCACACCAGTACATGAACAGGGGACACACACTGACCAAACTTCCTGACCAGATTTACCGCCCCTTCCTTACATCTTATCTCCTCTGCTACACTAACAAGGGGGTTTCAAGCTGCCTAAAATTGTCTGGAGGTGCAGGAAAAATGTAGAAACTTTAAAGGGTTATTGTAGACTGACTGGAACTACTTTATGAGGATAGGCTACACATGCGCAGGTCTCTTCGTATTAGGCTGACTATCCTCTTCATATTTATCTCTGCTGATTCAGTGAGAGGGGTTCAAAAGATGCTGTATGAAATCGTCTAGGAGTGAGAATAAAATCGTCTGGGAGGAGTGAGACTAAAATCGTCTGGGAGGAGTGAGAATAAAATCGTCTGGGAGGAGCCAGCATAAAATCGTCTGACAGAAGTATGAATTAAACTTCTTAAATTCACCTCTCAAGGAGGACACAGAGACCCGTATTGTCTTCGGTTAAGGAAGCTCTCTAACACCTTTTCCTAAGCGATTTATTTTGCTTCTTACACCTTACTGTTATCTTCTGTCACAAATCCTTCCAGTAACGCCATACTCTGCATAAATAAGGTACAAAAGGATATTAACTACACGTGAACCAAAAATAAATCGCTAAGGAAGAGGAGGTAGGGAGCTTCCTTAACCAACGACAATACGAACCCTGGCCTTTCTAACCATACTTCCTGCCTCTTTCCTTATCTCTTATCCCTTTTCTTATCTCTAATCTTCAGACGTATCCAAAAATAAACCGCTAAGGAAGAGGTATTAGGGAGCTTCCTTAACCGATGAGATTACGGACCAAGAGACATCAGGTCTTCTCAACCATACTTATTGCCCCATTCCTTATCTCTTATCTCTTTCCTTATCTCTTTTCTTATCTCTAACCTCCACTCCTTCACTGCCCTGAGATCTCCCTTTACCTGTATAAAAACGTCTTGGGGGATGTGGAAGAAACGCAGGTGTATTTACGGTGACTGAGGTGAAATTCTCACAATTACTTCTCAAGGAAACACAGGCCCTAACACCTTTTCCTTGGCTATTTATTGCTGGGTACGGTTGGCTATTATGATTTTGCACGTAATATATGCAGAGTATGGTGGTATCAGTGTGATCTATATGACACAGAAGAGGACAGTAAGGTGTGATAAGCAAAATAAATCACTTAGGAAGAGGTGTTAGGGAGCTACCTTAACCGACGAGAGTAAGGGCCTAAGCCATTCCACATAATCGTCAGAGAGAGAGAGAGAGAGAGATGGGTGCTTGCCTGGATTTTTGCGATATTTGATTTTAATGATGGGACTTTAAGACTGGATTTTAGTCTCAATCCTCTCTCCTTATTCCTTATCATCGTCTTCCAAGGAGACATGGATGAGAACCAGACGGAAGGAAGTTTGGACTGTGCACCGTCTTTAACTCCTTCATGTATGTGATGTCATTTTACTTTATTCTTTCCTAAGATTTTAGTCACTAAGTAAAGTTTTTCGAGCTGAATTGGTTAGATACAGCCTACAGTTATTATTATTATTATTATTTTTTTTATTATTATTATTTTTTTTTTACTATTTAGGTGTAATAAATCTAATCAAAGTTTTCTGTAATTGGGTTGAACAAAACGGAAAAAACTTAACTTTTAACTATCTATCTAGAGCCAGATGCCTTACCCCCATAAGGGTTGACCACAAACAAAACGCCTCCCTGTCACCCTGTCCCCCGTCTTTTCGCTGTCCTCCCTCCAACTCACACCCCTACTTTCATATATCTTTTCACCCCATCCTTTCATTTTATCCTCGGTCTCCCCCTACACTCTAAAATATCTCTCCACCCCATCCTTTCAGTTCATCCTTGGTCCTTGGTCTCCCCCTCCACCTTACTCACATTCATTCCCTTATTCCCAATCCTCTCCACATGGCCAAACCATCTCAGAGTATTAAACGCTTTCAGTTACATGCCCATCAACATCACAACACTCATTCACTTCCTCATAATTTTGTCTGCCTGTTTTTCCATGTAATTCCACATGCTTCTCAAGTAACTTATTTCCACAGCTCTAACCCTTGACCTGTGTCCTTCCAGCAGGGTACACGTTTCACTTCCATACGTTAGAGGAAGGATAACAATACTATCGCAGTGACCTTACTTCCATACTCACTTCCCTATTCCTTATCGCGGTTTTCAATGAACCAGCAACATTTCTTCCTTGTTGTACCCTTTCATGCACTTCATCCTCTAAACTACTATCCTTATTGATCACACTGGCTAAATAATTCACTCACCTTCTCCACCTCCTTACCATCCAGCCTCACTGTGGATTCTGTGACTTTATTTCTCTCAAAGACCATAAGCTTATTGAACGTGGACCCTACTGAACCAAAAGAGGGTTTATGTAGGAACAAAACTGTTTTATTTTCACAGTTTTATTAACATTTCGTACATATATTTTACACTTATCATCCCTTGTCCTAGCCACTCTTTTTTTTTTTTTTTTTTTCCACTTTTGCTGCTATGGCCTTTTCCATTTTTATTTTTCATTTAAGTTAAGAATTAGTAACTATCGTCTAGGGATAGCACAGATTAGAAATGGCGCGTCTACATAAGGTACAAAGGTGGGTGAACAGTGGCAATCGTGAAGTCCAGGTTTAAGCATAAGTACTAAAAGATCTTCGTTATTTAAGGACAAAGCTGCTCCCAAATTTCCGCTAACCTTCGTAAGAGTCGCTAAATTGGGTCATGGCGATATCTGCTTTCTTTTACTTTCTTCCCTTCATTCCTTTTTTTTTTATTCTTTCTATTCCTTCTTCCTTTCTTTTCCTTTTTTTTTTGTATATTCCCTTCTTTTCTTTTCTTTTCTTCCTTCCTCCTTTCTTCATTGTTTTCGTTCCTTTATTAATTCTTTTTTTTTCTTTTTCCTTCTTTTCTTTCTTTCTTTCTTTTTCTTTTGTCCTTCTTTTCTGTCTTTTTGTTTTTCCTTTTCTTTATTCCCTTATATTCCTTTTTTCTTTCTTTTCCTTTTTTTTTTTTCTTTTTCTTTATTCCCCTATTTTCTTTCTTTCTTTTTCCTTTCTTTCTCCATCAGTCATAACTCAAAATCGCTTTTTAACAACCGGATATTATTCCTTTCGAGCTAGAGTATCAGAGTAAAAAAAAAAAATCTCTAGCACTCAAACCGCTTCTCAGAACAGATAGACAGACGGACAGATTGACAGACAGGTAGGTTGAAGTAAAAACAGAGAGACGATATATATAGACAGACAGACAGATAAGGAGACGGACAGACAGATTGACAGACAGATGGGCTGGAAATAAAAACAGAGATGATATATAAATAGACAGACAGACAGACAGGGAGACAGACTGACAGCTTGACAGCCAGATAGGATGAAGTAAAACGACAGAGCTGATATATAGATAGACAGAGAGACAGACAGATAGGGAGACAGACAGACAAACAGATAGATAGGTTGAGGTAAATGCACTATCTATATATCTATTGTCAGAAGCCATAATCCCGTAAGGGGTGGCCGTCTGTCTTTGAATTAGCTGTTTTACGGGGAGGGGCATTAACTCTCCACCAACCCACTTGTTGACACGTAGGGGACACGTAGGGGTTGCTTTCATAGTTATCACCCAGTGTTGTAAACGGTTTACTGGTTACAGGAAACCTTTAGGCTTGTCACTCAGTGTAAAGCCACCTGTGATACATGGATAGACAGATAGACAGACAGATAGGGAGAAAGACAGACAGACAAACAGATAGATACGATGAGGTAATTACACAGAGATAATATCTAAATAATATATCCTGAACGAACTTTAAATTTGGATATTTTATTAATTTTTCATGGAATTAACAGCTCTCAGGCATCCAGTGTTCTGTTCTTTCTCTCTTGATTTAAAAAATAGATCAGAGCGACAGACAAAAAGACAGAAAAATATTAAACAGGAGGTGATGTAAACAGACATGTAAGTGCACTGCCAGCCAAATTAAGACATATAAGCTATCTATACTTAAAATTCATGTCTTCCATGGAATTCATTTCTCTCTCTCTCTCTCTCTCTCTCTCTCTCTCTCTCTCTCTCTCTCTGTATATTATACAGATATACTTGCGCGAAGGCCGCCTTCGGCTGCCTCCTCTCTGTGTCAAAAGGCCAGATGTGGGTCATAACTCGGGAACCGGTGGCCCGATTGGACTGGAAATTGTTTTATTCTTCAAGTTAGAGCAATTTAATGGTATCTTGCTCTAAGAAAAACTGCGCTACGTCCCGCCGTTTTTGTTGTGCTATGGTAACAGTCAAACCAAACAACATGTAGAATATATATATATATATATATATATATATATATATATATATATATATAGATAGATAGATAGATAGATAGATAGATAGATAGATAGATAGACAGATAGATAGATGTATATATTTACTGTATATATATATATATATAGAGAGAGAGAGAGAGAGAGAGAGAGAGAGAGCGTGTGTGTGTGTGTAAAAATATCTATCTATAAATATATATAAATAAGTGGTAAATATCTATCTATCTGTCAGTCTACCTATTTATGCCTATCCATCTACCTATCTGTCTGTCAATCTATCTATACATATTGTAATGTTGATAAAGTCTACATAAATATAAAATCATAATCACTGCATCTGTTTACCAAAAGAAAAAAAATAAGATTGAATTGTATGTGACTAAATCAACACTCATCACAACTTGTGGGGTATTAAAACAAATAATTTAATTAACGCTCAGGTGTATCAAAAAATAATTATTTTTCATACAGCAAAATAACCGTAAAGTATTCCCGTAAGAGATTTGTTTTATTTATCACGCTGGCATCTGGTCGACCTGGCTTTAAAGCACGAAATTTTAGCCCGACTCTCAGTGTGATGTGCTGGTGACTGGAGTGGGACTTGAAGTGGTGAAGTGCTAGCTCAATGAAGTGTTTAAAAGGAGAATTAAATGTGAAAAAGAAGTGGAGAGTATCGTGGCTCGAGGAGGAGGAGGAGGAGATAAACGTGTCACATGGAGAGATAAAGGTGCCACATGGAGAGAGAAACGTGTCACATGGAGAGAAAAATGTGTCACATGGAGAGAAAAAGGAGTCACATATAGGAAAAAATGTTACATAGAGATAAAGGTGTCACAAGCAGAGATAAAGCTGTCATATGGAAATAAAGGTGTCACATAAAGATAAAGGGGTCACACGGGGTGATGGAGGTGTCATATGGAGAGATGATAGTCTCACATGGAGAGATAAAGGTGTCACATGGAGAGATAATGGTCTCACATGGAGAGATAATGGTCTCACATGGAGAGAAAAAGGTGTCACATGGAGAGAGAAAGGTGTCACATGGAGAGATAAAGGTGTCACATGGAGAGATGAAGGTATCACATGGAGAGAGAATTGTGTCACATGGAGACAATGGTGTCAAACGGAGAGATAAAAGTGTCAAATGGAGAGATAACGGTGTCACATGGAGTGATAAAGGTGTCACATGGAGTGTGTGTGTGTGTGTGTGTGTGTGTGTGTGTGTGTGTGTGTGTTGTTACGGAACAGAGAAAGATAACGTACACTTTAAGTGAGAATGCTAAAAATCACTACTGTCCCGTAAAGTTCCAGGTTCAAAACAAAAGAGTTAGGTAAAATTACAAGTTAAAGTTTAATGCTTAAATTAAGAACAAAACATTCAGGACTCATAAGGATAATGTAATGGCAAATAAACAGGTTAAATATATGGTTAACTGCAATAGCCTCTATTAACACGAAATTAGCAAGAATAAATTTATCTAAGTCAGCCCTGATAAAATGAGATACCAGATAATACTCAGTGAATGCCAGATAAATAATTACAGATACAAACTATTATCAAAAATGACTGACATAAAGATCCCTACATGAATTACAAAAACTTCACTAGGCCTACAAATTAAACTTATGCTATACAGTACAAGAAAAAATGCAACAACAGTTATACTCAAATTACACACAGCTGCTAGATGGTTGGAGATTTCTTGAGCACTCACAATAATAATATCTGTACAGGGGAGGACAGAGATGTGAACAAAATGAGGAGCAGATCTAAGTGGCAATGATGCAGAGACTGAGCTCATTATATAGGGGCCAGCAGAGCTTGATACAACTTGTAATAAGGACGCGCAAATGAAGCGATGGGGACAAACGGTCGACAATCCCGCACTGAATAACAGAAAGGACGACTTACTCTACTATAACGGTAGAACACGCTCGTGATCAAACATGCAGCATACTGTGCGTTAAAATTACACAAAGGATGATGAAATCATAGGCTATGTAACACCTCCCCACAAAGAAAAAAGAAATTTACAAAGGAAATTTCTTATTACTCTAAAACAATCTGTATATGGCATTACAGACCATGCAAAGGTCTTTCCTAATGTTACAAAACATGAGATCTCCCTAGCACGTTCAGTCATAGGTACTTGCCAGTATCCCTTTAACAAATCAAACTTACTTATGTACCTAGCCTTTCCGATCTTGTCTATGCAATCTTCTACACGAGGGAGAGGGTAAGTGTCTGTTTTAGTTATCTGATTAACACGTCTGTAGTCGATGCAAAGCCTCTGTGACCCACCTGGCTTAGGGACTAGAGTGACAGGAGAACTCCACTCGCTCTGACAGGGCTCAATCATCTTGTGGTCCAACAGGTAGCCAAGCTCCTTCTGGATGAGAGGAACTTTCACTGGGTTCACACGGTAAGGAGGCAATTTAATTGGCTTTGCGTCTCCAACATCGACATCATGCATCAACACAGTGGTTCTTCCTGGAGTGGCACGGAACACTTGCGGGTACTCCTGCAGTAATGCCGAAAACTCCTGCCTTTCCTTGGGTGGTAGATGAGAAAGCTTAGTCTGGAGATCATTCATGATATCAGGATTCTTTCCCAAACTATCACTCAGGCTCATACTGCATGGGAGAGCTTCACTTGCAGACTCGGGTGGAACAGCTACAGTGCAGACTGGATTATTTTCGTCCCGCCTGTGATATAACTTTAGCATGTTGATGTGACATAGTTGCTTGCTCTTTCTACGATCTGGTGTGGCGATGACATAGTTGACATCACTGAGTTTCTTCTCCACGAAATAAGGGCCACTAAACTTGGCTTGAAGAGGTTGCCCATGAACTGGTAGCAGAATCAAAACCTGATCTCCTGGCTGAAAGTGGCGTAACCTGGACTTCTTATCATACCAAGTCTTCATCTTCTCCTGAGCAGCTCCTAAATTCTCTCTCGCCAGCTGTAAAGCAGTGGACAGCCGTTCTTTGAATTTCATCACATACTCCAGCAGGTTGACGTCATCTTCCTCCGACAGCCAGCATTCCTTGAGTAGCTTAAGGGGTCCTCTTACTTCATGGCCAAACAGTAGTTCAAAAGGTGAGAAGCCCAGTGATTCATTTGGAGATTCTCTTGCAGCAAATACGACGAATGGAAGACCTTTATCCCAGTCTTTCTGATGTTCCAAACAGTATTTCTTGAGCATCGATTTGAGTGTTTGATGACATCTCTCCAACGCTCCTTGGGTCTGGGGATGGTAAGCTGAAGACGTGATCTGGGAAATGCCCAACTCTTTCAGAGACTGCTTGAAAACATTTGACATGAAATTACTTCCCCGGTCTGACTGTACCTCCTTGGGCAGACCAAACTTTGTGAAGAACCCTAGCATTTCCTTAACCACGTTCTTTGCTGAGATGTTTCTAAGTGGAATGGCTTCAGGATAACGAGTAGCCATATCAATCATGGTCAACACATAAGAAAATCCTGAAGAAGTCTTAGGAAAAGGGCCCACAATATCCACCAACACACGGGTGAAAGGCGCCTCAAAAGGAGGAATGGGAACTAGAGGTGCAACCTTTTCGGTCTGATTACACTTTCCCACAACTTGACAGGTGTGACAAGACTTACAATACCAGGAAACATCCCTGAAGATACCTGGCCAGTAGAAGTGTTTCAAAATGCGTGCCACAGTCTTCCTCACTCCAAGGTGTCCTGCCAAACTGGAATCATGAGCCACTCGAATGATATCCTGCCTACAAACACGAGGGATGACAACTTGATGTACAACCTCCCATTCACAGTCGGCTGATGCTGTTGGGGGTCTCCACTTCCTCATAAGTACTCCTGACTTTACATAATAACAAGTAGAAGCACCGGCTGACTCTTCTTCACTGTAAGCAGAGTTAGCTAGACCTTTCAACTCAGGGTCAGCAACCTGCAACTCAACCAACTCTTGACGAGACAAATTATCAACACTACGGGGTACTGCCTCATCTGGTGAGTGGTCCAAATTAGCAAGAAAAGTGTCAGCTAGGATAACATCATCATCATCATTATCCTCTAAATCACCAGTAACTTTAGACTTAGCCCTAGTGACAGCACATGCAGGGAACACATCAGGGACATCACAGTCCCGGGACACAGCCACTGGCTCACTAGACAACTGAGGAGCTGGACACACTTGACTTCCACCAATATCATTTCCAAGTAAGAAAGTTACACCTGACATTGGGAGTGTCTCAACCAACCCAACCATAACAGAACCATTAACAAAACCAGACTCTAAATTCACTCTGCACAGAGGAACAGAGAAGTAATTATTCCCTACACCTTGTAAGATTACAGTTTCATCAGAGGAATTAAAATTAGAGCCTAGAACACTGGTCAGCATAAGGGATTGGCAAGCACCTGTATCACGATATATTTGAACTGATTTCCTGTCATTACTGTCCAGAGGACTGACAAAACCATCAGACAGGAAATTAGCACATGAACTCTTGAGAGTGTCACCCACGTTACTGCTCAAAAGAGGAGCTCCATCATGAGAATTTAAGTTACCCCTCAAAGCAGGTTCAGTTAACTCAGTTAAAGAATTCTGGGAACTCTCAAGAGTGGACACTAGACCAATTGACTGAATATTTAAAGACTCCTTTTTGTTCACATCACGCTGTCTCCTGAAACATCTCTCCGTAGTATGACCAAGCTTACTACAATAAGTACATTTACTTTTCTGAAATCTAGAGGTGAAGCTGGTATTTACTTCCTGAGAAACATCATCTTTATTCTCTTTCCTGTTACCTGTACTCTGAGTAGAGGCAACGTACTTACTCTCAGCTTTCCCTTTTTCTCTAGAATATCTCTTGTGAGTGAGAACATACTCATCAGGTAAAACTGCAGCATCAGACAAATTATCTATTCTTTTCTCATCAAGATATAAGCTTACATCTTTATAAATACACCTTTTGAAGTCCTCCAGCAAAATCATCTGCTTAAATTTGTCAAAATCAGAATCCACATTCTTAGAATTTAACCACTGCTCCAACAAATCTTCTTTGATTTTTGCATACTCAACATGGGATTGCTTATCTTGCTTGTAAGTTGTCTTAAATTTTACTCTATAGGCTTCAGGAACAAGCTCATAGGCCTTAAGAATCAAGCTCTTAACTACATCATAATTATCAGACTGATCCTGAGGCAAAGATGCATAAGTTACTTGAGCTTTACCGGTGAGAACAGTTTGAAGGAGTACTGGCCAATACTCCTTAGGCCAATTAAAACCTGTAGCTACCCTCTCAAACAACTGAAAATACTTTGTTAAATCAGATTCATTAAAAGGAGGGACAAGTTTAACATTTTTAGCCACATCAAAATCATCAGAGCTAGATGATCCAGTTCCACCTTGTTTCATGCGATACTCATGGTCTGCCTGAATCCTGGCAAGTTCAATTTGTGCCTGAGCCTGTACCTGTGCCTCTTCAATACGAGCATTTGCTTCCTTAACACGAGACTCCGCCTCCTTAGCCTTAGCCTCCTGCAGAGCTAGCTGTAACTTAGCTAATTCAATCTGCGTTTGCTCATTTGGAGGAGTTACATTAAACAAGCTTTTATTAATCATGCCAACAATTTGATCTTTAGAATGATGAGAGTGAACTGCAATTCCCAATTATTGAGCAACAAGCTTAAGTTCATTCTTTGTTCTGTTTTCTATATCACACACTGTTTGCACATTTGACAAAAAATCTTTGGCTTCATCAAGTGTAGAAATAGTAGCCATCATGAATATATCACAGTCACAAAATATCAAACAATATCCTTATGATAATATCCTGAATATCCTGATATGAGGTCGCCAAATTTATGTTACGGAACAGAGAAAGATAACGTACACTTTAAGTGAGAATGCTAAAAATCACTACTGTCCCGTAAAGTTCCAGGTTCAAAACAAAAGAGTTAGGTAAAATTACAAGTTAAAGTTTAATGCTTAAATTAAGAACAAAACATTCAGGACTCATAAGGATAATGTAATGGCAAATAAACAGGTTAAATATATGGTTAACTGCAATAGCCTCTATTAACACGAAATTAGCAAGAATAAATTTATCTAAGTCAGCCCTGATAAAATGAGATACCAGATAATACTCAGTGAATGCCAGATAAATAATTACAGATACAAACTATTATCAAAAATGACTGACATAAAGATCCCTACATGAATTACAAAAACTTCACTAGGCCTACAAATTAAACTTATGCTATGCAGTACAAGGAAAAATGCAACAACAGTTATACTCAAATTACACACAGCTGCTAGATGGTTGGAGATTTCTTGAGCACTCACAATAATAATATCTGTACAGGGGAGGACAGAGATGTGAACAAAATGAGGAGCAGATCTAAGTGGCAATGATGCAGAGACTGAGCTCATTATATAGGGGCCAGCAGAGCTTGATACAACTTGTAATAAGGACGCGCAAATGAAGCGATGGGGACAAACGGTCGACAATCCCGCACTGAATAACAGAAAGGACGACTTACTCTACTATAACGGTAGAAGGGGGGGACTGAGGCAGAACACGCTCGTGATCAAACATGCAGCATACTGTGCGTTAAAATTACACAAAGGATGATGAAATCATAGGCTATGTAACAGTGTGTAACCCTTTCAGTCCGATGGTATCATTACACCCACGCTTGCAAAGGGATAGCAGGTGTTACGTTTTGTTCAACGTGTGTGTGTGTGTGTGTGTGTGTGTGTGTGTGTGTGTGTGTGTGTGTGTGTGTGTGTGTGTGTGTAACCCTTTCAGTCCGATGGTATCATTACACCCACGCTTGCAAAGGGATAGCAGGTGTTACGTTTTGTTCAACGTGTGTGTGTGTGTGTGTGTGTGTGTGTGTGTGTGTGTGTGTGTGTGTGTGCTTGTGTGTGTGTGTGTGTGTGTGTGTGTGTGTGTAGGATAAGTCATGGGACCCACAGACGATTATATTTAACTTTATGCAAAATCTCTAGCAATGAAAAGAAAAAGAAATGATGTAATAAAAAATCTCTAAAACCCTCCACCGGAAGTCTCCTAAAAGATCAAAAAAATAAAAAATAAAGTAAAAAAATAGAAAAATCATCATCATCCTGACCTCCTTTCCCACCCTAGGGCAGGGTGAGGAATAGCAGTGTCCAGACAGCCCAAATTTGCCCAATCCAAAGGGCCACGCTTCCATTCTCTCATCATTCAAGGCCACGGAATCCTGGCTCTATCGGATACGCCAAAAAAAAAAAAAAAAAAAAATCACCTCGTTCTGTAGCTTCACATAATCGTATCCGATAAGTCAGTCCAGACGCCGCCACGTTAAAAAGGGGTGCCAAAAATCCCTGATCATGCACTTCTCACAACATTCATCTAGCCAGCTCGATCTCTTGTCAGTTCCCTAGCCTCACACACTTCCAAACCTCTTTTCCTCGAACATTCATCCACCATATCTCTCCACCTTCTTCTTGGCCTACCTCGCCTCCTCCCTCCTTCGAATTCGCTCAGATATACCTTTTTCACCACTCTATTGTTAGCCATCCTCTCCACATGACCATACCATCTCAGTACAGTCTCATCAATTCTGGTGTCCACCGACTTCCTCACTCCGCATATTTCACGAATCACATTATTTCGTATCCTATCCACCCTTTGTACTCCACATACATTCCACTGCTCTTACTCTTGACTTTCCATTTTCATGCCACACCATAGTCTCACATCCATATGTTAAAGTTGGCACCTAACACTCCTTCATGTAAGCCTCGTGCAGCTGCAACACTCAAGCCTCTGTTTCTTATCAAGGCCTTCATTGCACCAGCTACTTTTCATCCTTGTGTCACTCTACCTTCAACTTCATTTGCACATTTTCCTAACTTTTCTATCACTGTACCCAGGTATTTGAACTCTCTCACCAATTCCAGTCTCTCCATTCACTGTTACATCGCACTGGGAGTCACCTTCTCTCTCAATAACCATCACTTTACTCTTTTCTAAATTTGCTCTCAAGGCACGACGCTTACAGACATCAGCAAAGCTCTGCACTAACCTACCAAGTTCTTGTCTGGTACTTGCAAGCAGTACTGCATCATCAGCATACAACAAATTTGAGATATTCCATCCATCACCATTCATAACCAACGCCATCCCTCTCTCCATTACTCGTGTTTTTACTTCTCTGATCACCCCATCCATATATATAGTGAATAACCATGGGGATATCACACAACCTTGTCGCAAGCCCACACCGATCATGACCCATTTACTTAGATGCCCATTAACCCGTACACATGCTTCACTACCATCATAAAAGCTCTTGACGGCACCTAGCAGCTTACCCTCTACACCGTGCATGCGCAAAACTTTCCACAATATATCTCTGTCCAATTTGTCATATGCTTTTTCCAGATCCATGAATGCCATAATCACCTTATGGTCCTTCTCACATGCCTTCTCTACTATCTGTCTCACTGCAAATATTTGGTTCACACATCCTCTGCCACTCGTAAAGCCACCTGTTCATCACTCACTAGGACTTCTGATATCTCTCTTACTTTATAATAATTCTTCCCTATACCTACCCTACAGAGGTATAATCACAACTTTCTTCCACTCTGCATGCACAGTTTCACTCCTCCATTCCTTTTTACATATCTCCAAGAAGCACTTAATTCCGCTCTCTCCACTACATTCAAGAGTAAAAAATAAAAGAAAATAAAAATGAATAAACAAAGTAAATAAATAATGTAAAGAAATAACAATATAAACAAACTAAATGAAATAAAACAGAATAAATAAGAGATAAAAAAATAATAAAGAAAACTAAAATAATAAAATAAAATAAATAAATGGGGTTGCAAGAAAATTCGGTAATTGCGTCATCGGTGTGATAGGGTTAATACCAGGATCTAATTACACCAGGACCTCAAAACACACCAGAAAATCGAAATATAGGGACTTCATAAAACCAGAAAAATCACTATGTATGGACTTCGTTATACCAGAAATTTAATAACAAAAAATTGTAACATATGGAGTTTATAATACCAGAATATTGCAATATATATTTTTTTGATAATGAATGGAGGAAGGAAAAACAAAGGAAAAAAAAAAAATAAGTCCATGTGCATACAGGCATCCTCCTTTCATGAAATACTTATAACAAATGGATTTAAAATTGAGAGGATTAAATGTATGTGGGAAGCAACCCCCTGGAAGTGAATTCCAGAGAGTAGTAGTTCTGGGGATAAATAAATTTTGATAAGCAGAGGTTCTGCATTGCGGGGGAGAGAGTGTGAGTTCATGGGTGCTCTCAGCTGCCCGAGTATTTCGGGAGAAAATGTGAAGGGGAGGCACAACTGAAACCAGTTCGTTAGAGCACTTACGGTAAAAATATAGATAAAATAGTGCTAAAGAAGCAACATCTCTACGTACTGATAACGGAGGAAGGTCCTGCGTTATGGCAGGATTAGTGATTAATCTAATGGCTTTATTTTGAATTTTGTGCAACTGCCTCAATACAACCGCTCCACATCCACTCCACAGTGGTGAACAGTATTCGATCTGAGAACGCACATGACTTTTGTACTGTTTATTGTGACCATCTGCTCGTCAGTGAAGAACTCACGAACTCCCTACATAAGTCCCAGTTTTTTAGAAGCAGTTTTAGCAAGGGATTTAACATAAGCTGTCCAGCTTAGGTTGGGGTTTAGAGTAACACCTGGGATATCAACTGTAGTGGATATGGGAATACTGACATCATTTAAAATTATGTGAGAGTCTGAGGGATTGTTTCTATTGGAGAAATTAATGTATTTAGTTTTCTGAGCATTAAATGAGATCATATTCTTTTGTCCCCATTGATTAATTTTAGAAAGGTCCTGGTTCAGAGAAATTGCTGTGTTTATTTGGGAATTTATAATATCAAATTGCGTAAAGGAGGAGCTAAATGTGAAAGAGCTATGAAGGGTCGTCATCAGCATCAGAGTGTATTGGGTTGTGAGTGACAGATAGGAGGTCATTTATATGAATGAGAAAGAGGGTTGGCGGCAAAACTGATCCCTGAGGTACGCCAGCATTTATGGAATGAAACTGAGGATAAATTCCATCTACCATGACCCGTATTTTTCTACTATGAAGGTAAGAAGAAATTAGAGGAAACAGTGATGCAAGGCCATAGTGTGACATCTTCGACAATAAAGCCTGGTGCCATACTCTGTCAAATGCTTTTGAATTATCAAGTGCTACTGTGTGTGTTTCACCATGTTGGTCTATTGTTCTGTTAATCTGATGGGTAAGAAGGCAAAAAATATCTACAGTTGAAAGTTCCTGTCTAAATCCATACTGCCGATCATTGATCAATTTATTGATTTTTAGGTGCTTGACTATGTGTTTGTTAATTAGTGTCTTAAAAACTTTACCGAGAACGGAAGTTATTGCAATTGGTCTATAGTTTGATGGATCAAAAGTTGCCCCCTTTTTAGGAACAGGATGAATATTTGCTTCTTTCCAAGGGGCTGGAAAAATTAGGTACGGATGCATAAGCGGAAAATTTTTGCTAATACAGGAGCCAACACTGAGGAGCAGTTTTTAAGTACTATTGAAGGAATTTCGTCTGGACCAGTGGCTTTCTCTGCTGATAGATATGGAGTAATACCAGAAGAATGAAATATATGGAACAATATCAGATACTTGCAATACATGGAGTAATACCAGATAATTGCACTATATGAAGTACTATCAGATGATTGCAATGTAGGGCATAATACCAGAAAATTGCAATACTGTATATGTTGTAATACACGACAATCGCAGTATATCGAAGTTATGATATCAGAAACCATTTTTTGGCAGGACTTACTTATACCAGCAAATCACACTAGTAGCTCTTTTATTACGGAATTTCTTGATACCAAAAAGCCTCAGTATATGGACTTCATAATACCAGGAAGTATTTAACAATTCGGGAATGTAATAATACCAGAAAATTGCAAAATATGGACTTCATAATACCAGGAAATCGTTAAAAAATGTCTTCATAATACGAAAAACCGGAATGTAGGGACCTCACAACACCTGAATATTGAAATACCAAAATTCCGCCAATACCAAAAAATACCGCAAAAAAAGAACATTCCACTTAATCGAGATAAACCATTGATATCCTCGAAGGTTGTAATCAGCGTGATGCACTCTGGTGTAATGGTGTCTAATGCTGGGACTTCGTAATACTGAAAAGTTGCAATACCAGGGTTTATAGTACGAGAATAATAACACTATGATCTCATAAAACCAGAAAATCAAAATACCATCCCTTCATAACACCAGAAAACTTCAAGGTATAGACTCTGTAATACCAACAAACGCTATGCTGGAACAAAATACCAGAACAGACCAGTACCAAAATCCCACAGTACCAACACACACACACACACACACACACACACACACACACACACACACACACACACACACACACACACACACACACAATCGATAACACTGCCAGAAACCCTTTATAATTAGCAGAACCTCAAAAAACCTACTATGAATCTCAAATCCAAACATCCAAATACCGAACATATCGCATAATGGGGTATCAACATTGCATAACGGGGATAAACATCGCATAATGGTGTATAGACATAGCAATAACGGGGTAAACATCAAAAACCGGGGATAAACATCATATAAAGGCATATAAACATCACATAACGGGGTATAAACAACCCATAACGGAGATAAACATCGCATAACGGGAATAAACATAGAAATAACGGAGGACAAACAAACTGATGCACCCTGTTAATGGAGGGTCGTCATCAGCAGTTTGGTGGTGCTGAGAAGGGGGGCTCCTGGTTTTAATTACTGTAATAACTTCCTTTATCCCAGACAGCTAATTAAGAATATGTAAACAGATGTACCCAAGCTTGCAGTAGCGTCCCGTCGTATTGTGTCTCAATATGGCAATTACTACGCAAATTAAAGCAAATGAATGTTCGCAGACTAACACGTACAGTTTAGTTATTCTTTGTTTGAGCTCAATTTGTTCTTGTTGCATATGCTGTTCATCTCTCTCTCTCTCTCTCTCTCTCTCTCTCTCTCTCTCTCTCTCTCTCTCTCTCTCTCTCTCTCTCTCTCTCTCTCTCTCTCTCTCTTTAAATCAGGCATCCACCAGATTCAATCCAACTTAGAGAGAACCTATACTCTGTTCACTTCAAGCAGGCATAAATCTGCCATCTCTGTAGCTTGAAACTTGAGCTGTAGCAAGAGATCAAGACTAAGACATGGTGCTGGTCACGAAGAAGTGTTATAGAAAGAGAGCAGGGTCATAGCAAGTCATGGTATAGCATTATTTTACCATTCAAGTTAAAAATGTAGATTGTAAAAGAACGAATCTTCGCCAAGTTAAGGTGAATGAACTATAGTGAAGAGACCAATGAAGACTAATCCCTCCTGTTCATAAACCTTCTATTAAGATGAATTACAAATCTCAGAGAAAACTATATACCTGTAGCCAGACGCCATCATCCAGTAAGGGGTGGCCATTTGGCTTTGAGTTAGTTGTTGAAAGGGGAGGGTACTAACCCTCCGCCAACCCATTTGTTGACACGTAGGGAACACGTATGGGTTGGTTATATGGCTACTACCCAGCGTTGCAAACGGTTCCCTGGCTTACAGGAAGCCATTATGCTTGTACGCAATGTAAAGCCACCTGAAAAGAAAAGACGAGAAGTAAGAAGTAACAGGAAAGATGGGAAAAATAGGAAGAGAGAAGGGCAGACACAGAAAAAAATGATAAAGGTGAAGGAAGAAGAAGGAAGCACTACATCAAATGAGTGGGTGATGGTCGCCACCACCTACCAGTAAGTACAAAAGACAGGAATTGAAGTGGTGGGTGAGAAAGGACAGCAGACAAACGGGAGTGAAAGTGAATGAAGAGGGAGAGAAACAGTGAAAGTAAGACTTAAAGTAGGATATACTCGTAAGGGAGGTAATGGTGAAAAACGGGAGTGAAAGTTGGAGGTAAGAGGGGTCAAAGCGAAAAACGGTATATCAGGTGAGAGATGGTAATGGCTAACAGTGAAAAACAGAAGGGTGGGAGGCGATGAAAGTCAGTGAAAAAGAGAAGCAAAGTGGGAGGTGAGGGATGACATCAGTGAAAAACAGATTACGTGGGGGATGATAGAGGAAGGGGTGGTGAAAATACAAGAAGAGTTAGAAGAAAGTGAAAGGGAGAAGAGTGAAAGGATAGGATGGGTTAACATCCAGAACAGTGAAATGATAGGCTGTGTAAAGTGAGGGGAAGAACGGTGAAAAAATGATGGAATTAGCGTGTGAGATGAGTGAGGGAGAGTGGAAAGAACAGTGAGAAGGGAGGATAATTTAGTGTGATAAGCATGAAAAATATACAAAGGAAAAGTCAAATTTCAGACTGAGAATCCAAGCAATAGAGGACTCGCTAACCAGTGCAGACCTTGTTGAAAAACAAGATTTTTTTTTATTTTTTATTGAGGTGTTTAAGGATGATAGGAGAGAGAGAGAGAGAGAGAGAGAGAGAGAGAGAGAGAGAGAGAGAGAGAGAGAGAAGGCAGGTGTTAAAGGAAAGAAGAATTGCAATCTCACTCTGTCTCGTCTCTCTCTCTCTCTCTCTCTCTCTCTCTCTCTCTTATCAAGTCACTCTCAGTAACTCCGAGCTTATTATGAACAAGTATTAAGTAATTAAATCATTTCACCCTACTTCTGCTCTTGTAATGTCGAAGGATGAGACTATTGTCTTTCTCCCTCCCTCTCTCTCTCGTTTCTCTCTCTCTCTCTCTCTCTCTCTCTCTCTCTCTCTCTCTCTCTCTCTCTCTCTCTCTCTCTCTAGCATATCACCAGTCATGTAATTAGGCTCAGTTACCTGGATGAAAATAACTAAAAGTATTACGATATTCATTGAACGAGCCTACCTGTTGCATTTTCTCTGGCGTAACACTCTATTAACCAAAAAAATATCAGAAATCGTCGCTGGGACTGGATGGAACAGGCTGACAGGCAACAGGTTAGAGTGAAGAAAGATGAGAGAGGCCTTCTTCCTGCAGTGGCTTAACTCAGGATGATGATAATGATGATGATGATTGTGGTGACGTGATGATGACTGTGGGGATGATGATGATGATGACAATGGCAAACTATTTTACCCCTTCACAGGAAGTACTCGTATGCTTCAGATTTATTCCTTCTATATCAAGACGGTTTTAATCCTCTTAAGGAGAGAAAACTGAACTTCAGGGCAAGATATAGCCTTCATTACCTCGTTCAGTACTATACTCCTTTCATCTTGACTTGGCCTAGACATTATTTTTCTTTCAGCTAATTTCACTTAGCTCAGTGGCAGAAAAAGACAACGCTATGGCTGTATATCTTTTCCACAGCACTTTTTCGTGACTATTATCATATTCTAAGTGTTTATCTATTGTTACAACTCAGCTTTCAAGATGGAGAGACGGCAAATTTAGGCCATGTTAAGGAATATAGTCTCCTCCATTGGGCTGAAATGAACTGCCTGCTAAGAGCCAAAAATAAAAACAAATAGAAATGATGTCCTTGGGCTGAAGAGGCTAACGACAATTTCCTCACACTGCCACCTAAAAGTTTATTGTCTGATGGAAAAAGAAACTGATGAAATAATATGACAAATTCAAAATAGCCATAATCAGCGTGATCAAAAACTTTCTGGTGATTGTGTGTTTTTTAATTCCTCTGTAGTAGTAAGGAGTTAAAGATTCATCGTAATGAATGGTGCTGAGAGAGAGAGAGAGAGAGAGAGAGAGAGAGAGAGAGAGGGGTGGGGGAGATATAGAACGTCCAGAGCACTACGATCATGCTTAAGAGTACAAACCCTTTTCTGTATCCTCCTACTTTCTCTATACTTATTTCAAAGCCAAAGGTGGCTGTTGTGTATATGTACGCAACGACTTATCTTGTTCTCGTGTTCCTGAACTCGATTCTTCTGAATTCTCTACACTCTGACTTCGGCTTTCCTGTCATTCTCTGACTAAATATATCTGTGCTGTTTACTTATCCCCTAATTCTACTGACTATCAAAAATTATTCGCCTATCTTACTTCTACGATGGAACACATTCTATCCATTACTCCTTTCTCTGAAATCTCCATTCTAGGAGATTTCAATGTTCACCACCACCTTTGGCTCTCCTCTCCTATCATTGATTCACCTGGTGAACAAGCCTACACCTTTTCTATCCTTAATGACCTACAGCAGCTTGTACAGCACCCCACCCGTATCCCTGACCGCCTTGGAAAGAGCTCCAACATACTTGACCTCTTCCTTACAACTAATACTTCTGCTTACACTGTTAATCTTTCCTCTCCATTGGGCTCCTCCGATCACAACCTTATTACCTTAACCTGTCCTATCGCTCCAATACAGCCAGTGAACCCTCCAAAGAAACGTCGTCTGTGGCACTTTGGAGCTGCAGATTGGGAGGCCCTCAGGCAGTACTTCTTTGATTTTCCCTGGAAAGATTATTGCTTCCATGGCAGGGAGCCATCTGAGTGTGCGTTGCGCATTACAGAGGTTATTCTCTCGAGCATAGAAACATACATTCCTTTCTCATATCCTTTGACAAATGCACGAAAGCCTTGGTTTAATCACTCTTGTTCTAATGCTGTCCACAACAAGGAGAGGGCCTATAAAAGGTACCAGCGTCAACCCACCCCTGAATCAAACCTTTTTTATGTTTCTGCCTGGAATCGTGCTAAGTCTGTTCTTCGCTCTGCTAAAAATTATTTCATCCGCACTAAATGCTCTTAACTCTCCAACTCAAATTCTTCCTGCTCCTTCTGGGACCTTGCCAAAAACCTTTCTAACAACTTTAACTCATCATCCTTCCCTCCTCTTTTCTACTCTGATGGCTCTGTAGCTATTTCTTCTACTGATAAAGCAGATCTCTTCAAGCAGACATTCTCCTCCAGTTCCACCTTAGATGATTCCGGTGCTGTTCCTCCATCACTTCCCCCCTCTGACTTCCTCATGGCTGACATTAAAATTTCTTCAGCTGATGTATTTTCTGCCATCACTGGCCTCAGTACTAACAAGGCATATGGGCCTGATGGAGTCCCTCCTGATGTCCTCAAGAACTGTGCTTCTGTGCTTACACCCTGCCTAGGTAAACTCTTTCGCCTTTGTCTATCAACTTGTACTTTTACTTCTTGCTGGAGGTTTGCTCTCATTCACCCTGTCCCAAAGAAGGGTGACCATTCCCAACCCTCTAATTATCGTTCAACTGCTTTAACATCCTGTGTCTCAAAAGTTTTTGAGTCTATTCTATCTATCTATATACCTAGGCTGCTTCCTCCAAGGAAAGGGAAGTAGCCGAGACAGGACGACACACTCCCCATTTGCTCATCCATTCAAACACATTCATTCGCATCTTAGCCCCAAAGGGGAGAACGGACAGATCCTCACCGCACCACACCGGACAAGGGTCAACTGCGCAATGCAATCAGTGACATTTTAAAGCATCTTTCCTATCACAACCTTCTTTCTGATCGTCAGTATGGGCTCCGTCAGGGATGCTCAGCTGGCGATCTTCTCATCTACCTTTCAGTCTCTTGGTTATCCTCCTTTCGGGACTTTGGCGAAAGCTTTGCCATTGCACTTGACATCTCAAAGGCTTTCGATCGAGTCTGGCACAAATCTTTAATTTCCAAACTGCCCTCCTACGGTTTCTATCCTTCCATCTGTGCCTTCATCTACAGCTTCCTTTCTTGTCGTTCTATAGCTGCTGTTGTAGACGGCCATCGTTCTTCTCCTAGATGTATTTACAGTGGTGTTCCTCAGGGCTCTGTCCTATCACCAGCTCTCTTCCTTTTATTCATCAATGATCTTCTAAGCTGTACATCTAACCCTATCCACTCGTATGCTGATGATTCCACCCTTCACCTTTCCATTCGGTTCCCACAACGTCCATCCCAGTAGTTACTTCAACAATCAAGGGATGAGTCTATGGCACTCCTAATGTCTGACCTGGCTCGTATCTCTGACTGGAGTTAAAATAATCTTGTTTTTAATGCATCTAAGGCTCAGTTTTTACACCTATCAACTAGACAGAATTTTCCACAGGAGTACCCATTAAAAATTAATAATATCCAGCTCAATCCAGCATCATCCTTGAACATGCTTGGGGTCTCATTCACTCGGGATTTATCTTGGAAAGATCATATTACATCTCTGGTAAAATCTGCTTCCAAGAGATTAGGTTTGCTAAGCCGACTCCGTATCCTCTTTACCCCTGCACAGTTGTTGACTTTATACACGAGATTTATTCGCCCATGTATGAAGTACAACTCCCATGTGTGGGGAGGCTCCCTACTTAGAGCTCTTCTTAATAGGGTGGAGTCAAAGGCATTCCGTCTCATCAACTCTGCTCCTTTTACTGGCTCCCTTCAACCTCTGTCTCTTCGCCGCACTGTTGCCTCTTTATCTCTTTTCTATCGCTACTTCCATGGTCATTGCTCCTCTGAACTGTCTGCTTGCATTCCTCCACCTTTACGAAGGGTGGGTAGCACCCGTCTAGCAATAAGCTCTCATCCCTTTTCTGTCCAACTCTCTAATTCAAGAGTTAACCGTTACTCCCAATCCTTCATTTATGCAACAGGTTAACTCTAGAATTGTCTCCCTCTGTCTGTATTTCCTACTTCCTATGATCTCCGGTCTTTCAAACGCAGTGTGTCCAGGCATCTCAAAATGAACAGATCTTGAATTTGGCTCTCTTTTGTATTGTTTCTTTTTTTTTTTTTTTCTTGGAAGGAATTGTTTGCGGGCTCGTAGCCTTTCGTTCCTTCTTCGTAGCATTAAAAAAAAAAAAAGTACGATGCGCTTAACGATCACTTTCATATTCTCGCATTTGGCCAAGTTCTTCCTCACACGTTGCAATCCCGTAGCGCCAAGACGACCCTTCAAAAGACCCCTTACGACACCCACCTTCAACCCTGACGACCTCCACCTTCACCCTTTACGACCCTGCAGTCCTCATCTCCATGACCATCAACCTCTCATGAAAAGCTATAGGAAACGACTTCATTATAAAGTCGTTTTTTTGAGAGGCTGGGTGTGACTGTATAAAGGGAGACAGACAGACAGATAGTGCGTGTGTGTGTGTGTGTGTGTGTGTGTGTGTGTGTGTGTGTGTGTGTGTTAATAGGTATTAACAGTCTTACTTCTTGAGGGTTGCCAAAATTCGTAACACTTATACCTCTCTCTCCCCCGTTGTCCCCGCGCTGCTGAAGGTCGTGGCCGCTCTCACCCACCATTTTTTACACGATTTGAGTGAATTTGAATGATTATCCCGTGTACAAATAGAAGTGTGTGGTAATCATAGGGGCATTTGTCTTCTTAGTGTAATAGGAAAAGTATACGATAGAATATTCATTGAAGAGTTTGGGAAATAACAGAGGACTTAGTTGGAGAAGAACAGGGAGGCTTTAGGATGGGAAGAGGTTGTGTAGATCAGATATTCATTCTTAGATCTTTAGTGGAAAAGTTTCTAGAGAAGGGAAAGAAATTGTATGCGGCCTTCATGGATTTGGAGAAAGCATATGACAGGGTGGACAGACAATTACTGTGGAAAGTATTAACAATATATGGAGTAGATGGGAAGTTGTTGAATACTGTGAAGAGTATGTATGAGGGTGCTAAGGTTGCAGTGCGTGTGGATCGTGAACTGAGTGAATTTTTCTATCTGAAGGTTGGGTTCAAACAGGGATGTGTCATGTCTCCATGGTTGTTCAATCTGTATATGGATAGGGTTATAAAAGAGATACAAGATAGGGCAGTGGTTGTTGGAGTGGCCCTAATGAGAAAGGGCAGTGTGTAGAAACTCCCTGTACTGTTGTCTGCAGATGATACTGTGTTGTTAAGTTCATGATGACAAAGGGGAGCTGCAAGGCTTGGTGGATGAGTTTGGGAGAGTGTGTTAGAAACGGACTCTAAAGATGAATGTAGGGAAGAGTAAAGTTTTGGTCTTCGAGAGAGGCGAACTCAGTGATGGTACAGTGAGGTTGGATGATGAGGAAATGGAAAATGTGAGTACGTTTAAGTACTTGGGTAGCGTGATGAGTAAAGATGGAAGTTTGGAGGGTGAAGTGCTTCAAAGGGTACAACAAGAAAGAAAGGTTGCTAGTTCCTTGAAGGCAGTGATATGAAACAGGGAAGTGAGCATGGAACTGAAAAAATTATTGCATGATAGTATCGTGATACCAACTCTAACGTATGGAAGAAAAGCTTGGACCTTGTTGGAGGGACACAAGTCAAGAGTGAGTACAGTGGAAATGAGTTATTTGAGAGGAGCCTGTGGAGTCACATGGAGAGACAGACTGACAAATGAGGATGTGAAGGAGCGTTGTGGTGTTGATGCGGATGTGATAGGAAGCGTTAGGAGAAACACAATGAGGTGGTTTGGCCATGCAGAGAGGATGAAGAGTGAGAGACTGACGAGGAGAGTGTATGTGAGTGAGGTGGAGGGGGAGAGAGGGAGGGGAAGGCCAAGGATGAGATGGAGGGATGGAGTGGAGAGGTATATGAGAAAGGGGTGTGTGAATTGGGAGCAGGGCAGGGAAATGGCAGGGGACAGGGTGACGTGGAGGCGATTTGTTTGTGGCCAACCCGTATAAGGGACTAAGGCGTCTGGTAATAGATAGATAGATAGACAAATAGTGCATCTGTGTTTACAAGTGTCTTGGAAGTATTACTCCAGTGAAACGTGTGAAAGTCCAGAGTATGCTAGAGTTTGAAGTGTGAAAAGCTCTGTCTGGTAGTGTGTTTGCTTATCCACGTTTGGCGCCAAATAGGATGTCTGCAGTGGGTGGTTATTGTTCTCGTGGAAGTGAATAGTATTACCCTGTGTAATTTTAGAGCTATGATTGGGTGAGTGTTAACTGTATGTCGTTTCGCCAGTAAGAACAGTTTATAGCCAGTATAACCATTCGGAACTGAGAGAAACTTTGGTTTGTATTATTTGTTTGTTCGAGATTATGTTGTAGGCTGAGTGGAATTTTGTAATGTTTTGACTTGTCTTTGTTCGAAATGAGCTTTGTTTTGGAGTGATACAGCAGTTTAGTGTAATTGTCGTGTATTACCAGGAGTGTGGGAACGATTTTCGTGACGATTTAAGCAGTTTGTGGCAATCATCAGTGACTGTGGTTGGCGCCGTTGTGCTGGTAGATGTAAACAACTGTAGTCTGGTACAGTATACTTGGTGTGTTTAGTGTTAAGCATTCCCCTGTGCACAGTGTTGTGAGTGAGTACTATTCCCTTAGTTTTTTTTTTTTTTTCCACCAGTGGAAACAGTTTATATCCCACGTTTACAATTAACCTTACAGGTAAGATATAATCGTATTTTCTCATGTTGTAACTTTTCAGGAGATAATACACTTGTTTGTGTATTGTAAGACTCTGTTGTGACTTCACTGTTGTTGTATTTCAGGTTGTATAATTTTAGTTCTTCATTCCAGGTAACGGTTAGCGTTCCATTCTTTGTTACAGGTGTATTACTAACCAGTAAGGTAGCCATTCCTGTACAGTTCTAAACAGCAACAAAACCACCGCCAGCAAAACCTGTAACCATTGCATAAATTGTCACTGTTCTAGCATGTCTTGTATATGTAACTTATTCTTGTTCCAATATCTCTTCCAGGTACAGTACTAATCAGTATTATCGGATTCTTTTTCTCTGATAAATGTTCGAAGTAACCTTGGATTTCAGAATGCCGCGGAACATTATTTGCATAATCTGCTCCAGTAGCTTCACCGGATCCATTTATATGGATCACATCTTTGTTTGCAGGATGTGCAAACTACGTCAGAGCCTGGAAGACAAGCTGACCAAGGCTACAAACAAAATCAACAGCCTGACCTGAAAAGTTGATGTGCTGGAGGAATTCATTACGAGTAATGTCGGACACAATGCGGAGGATGATGTCACTGTTCAGCCAACTACAGTCCAGGTTGACCATCCTCCTCCCGCTGTAATTACTTCTCCTTGCACTGTACAGAATGAGTTCCAGCAAGTGCGGAATGGTGCAAGGCTTGCAAGGAAAAGAAGCATCATTCCAGTAACCACATACAACAAGTTTCAGATTCTCGCAGAAGTAGAGGAAGAGCCCCATGAAGCACGGGTTGTGGGGTACACCATCATCTGTGGTCAATTGGCTGAATTTTGTGGCCGGGCACCCTCTAAACGAAAGCGTTTTTGTATCCCAGGTGCAGGAGTAGACAACGTAACGGAGGCTGTGGATGACATTTTTGAGAATGCAGAAAATGACAGCCTAGTTATCATTCATGAAGGTACAAATGATGTCGTATGAACCCTATCAGAGGAGCTGATAGAGAACTACAGGAGGATGATTAGACGCTACAAGGAGAAAACTAACAACATTTTAATTTCAGGAATATTCTCAAGGATTGGTACAGGGAATGCCATCTTCAGTAAAGTATTAAATAATAGGGTCAGGTCACTTTGCCTGCAGGAAGGAGTTGAGTTCATCGACATGTGGAATCAGTTTTATGAGCAGGGAACATTATTTGCGAATGATGGACTGCACTTGAATGCCATTGGTTCTGCCCGTCTCAGTCGTTTGCTTAGTGATGCAGTAAGTTTTTCTGGAGAAAAAACAAGAATCAAGAGAGGCAAACGTAGATGTCATACGATCCGATGACTCAGTAAGTAATGGAAGCTCCCCACGTCGGAAAGGAAAACACATTAAAGCTCTTCTTGTAAATTGGCGTAGTCTACGTAATAAATTTTCTGATTTAGAGGCCCTTGTCTTGACTGAAGATTATGACGTAAATGGTATAACAGAATCGTGGCTAAATACTGAGCAAAGAGATTTTCTAGCAGAGTTTAATTTACCAGGCTATCACATTTTCAGTAGTGAAAGGAAGAATTGATCAGGGGGCGGTGTGTTGTTATATTTTAAATCAGGATTTCATTCAGTCGTAATTACCAAGCCATGTATTGGAAACATTGGCACTATTTATATTCAACTTAGAAATGAATCTTTTCATAAAATCACTCTTGGGTTAATTTATCGTCCACCCAGTCAGCCACTCAACATCGACAATGAAATCTACAGTCAAATTGCCAAAATATCTTGTGTGTAAAGCACTGTAATATTTTGTCATTTTAATTTACCAGTTCCAAAATGGGGAGAAGTGCTATCCTCACATGCAGGGTTAGACCTGTACAGTATACAAACTTACAGGAAAGTTCTTTGTTTCAATTTGTAAATTTTCCGACACGTGGAGCTAAAATCTTAAATATTGTCTTAGCCACATCAGAAAACGTAGTGAGTAATGTTATCGTAGGAGAAGAATTTAGTACAAGTGATCATCGCACAGTTATATTTAACATTAAATCAGTGAAGACAATGTCAGGGCCAGTTGTGAGAAAATGCCTGACTTTAAGAGGGAATATTTTAAGAAATTAAAGTCAATTGTTGGTGTAGGTGACTGGAGTCCTATTGCCAAAGCTTTATAATGAATGAAGCGTGGAATTATTTTACAGAAACTCTCAACAGTGATGTCAGGGCATGTATTCCAATGCGAAAAGGAAGGCCTGCCAAAAATTCTAAACCCAAATGGTGGAAATAACATTAAACATTGTCTGGAAGCAAAGAATCTTGCATGTAAAAATTATAATACCACAAAGAGTCAAAGTGATACAAATAAATACGATGCCCTTCAACGGAAAGCCAAAAAATTAATTAAATGCAGTAAGTAAAACCTTGAGGCACATACTGCAAGTATCAGTAAATCATATTCCAAAGAATTTTTCAGTTACATTAGAAGCAAAAAGGTAAGAACTCCGACAATCGGTCCCTTAGTCACAGATGACGGAGAGCACACTGATGATGAAACTATGATGGCGAAAATTCTTAATACTTTCTTCGCGTCAGTATTTACAATAGAAAATATACATTCGATTCCTGCTGTTTCCCCCATTCCCATAGAAGAGGACAACATAATCACTAACATTACAGTTAGCAGGGCTCTTGCTAACTGCCGATGGTTGCGAGCCATTTGGCTCCTAAGGTTTCAGATTTACGAGCCAAAAATAATTTGAGTAGCCATACTGACTACGAGGCGAAGTTCAGTATTATACGAGCAATAAATATATATATTTATTTACACATTGTGATGATTAGAATCATATAATGAGGTTTTAAACATTCACAATGGCCACAAGGGAAGACTTAATAATCGATCACAACATGCTTTTTTGTTCATTTAAGAGAGATTTACTTATTCTGTAGCTTACTGGGTTTTGAAGTGGATGTATTTTCTCCTCGCCAAAAGGCGACTTGCATGTAAAATTTGTTTGCCGAAGGGAAAAAATACTCGCATTTGCGAGCTGTGGCTCGCCAGACAAGAGCCCTGGTTAGTGATTGAGATGTACAACGTGCAATTAGCAAATTAAAAGAGAATAAAACACCGGGACTGGACAAAATCCCTCCACGTGTTTTGAAGGAACTACAGAAAGATATATCACAGCCTTATCTGAACTTTTTAACTTATCACTTAAGAGCAGTAAGGTGTCACATTAATGGAAACTTGCTAATAACCTCTATATTCAAAAAAGGCAACAGAGCACTGCCAGAAAACTACCACCCAATTAGTTTAACATCAGTGATTTGCAAATTGCTTCAATCTATGATCAGAGACAAGTTTGTGGAACACTTAGAATCAAACAGTCTCATAAAAGATTCTCAACATGGTTTTCGTAATAATCGCTCTTGCTTCACGAATCTGCTGAACTTTTTCAATGATATACTGAGCATGTATGACGACACTAAATCTGTTGATGTTGTTTACCTTGATTTTCAAAAGGCTTTTGACAAAGTTCCACACAAAACACTCCTTCAGAAGCTAAAGGCACACGGTTTCAGCGGCAGTGTTCCCGGGTGGGTAGAAGACTGGCTCACCGGACGAAAGCAAAGCATTGTAATAACCGGAAAAGAGTCAGACTGGATAAACGTTATAAGTGGAGTGCCACAGGGCTCAGTGTTAGGTCCTTTTCTTTACTTGATATATGTAAATGATACTGATGAAGAATTATGTTGTAAGATTTCAAAATTTGCTGACGATACTAAAATAGGTAACAGAGCAGATACAGCACTGCAAAGGCAGGCAATTCACAGAGATCTTGATTAACTGTTTAACTGGGCCCAAGTTTGGCAAATGGATTTCAATATTAATAAATGCAAACATTGGCAATAAAAATGTAAGGGCAAGTTATAGCATGAATAATGTCCTACTTGATAGGGTAAACCATGAAAAAGACTTAGGAGTTATAATAACAAACGATCTTAAACCAAGTACACAATGCACAGAAGCTGTGAAAAAAGCCAATAAATTAACAGGAGTCATAAGTAAAGCATTTCAATGTAAATCCGATAACATCGTCATCACTTTGTATAATTTCTTAGTACGCCCACACTTGGAGTATTGCATTCAGTTTTGGTCACCATATTATAAAAACGATATGGAAAAGCTTGAAAGAGTGCAGTGAAGGATGACAAAGATGATATCTAGATTGAGAAATAAACCGTACGAGGAATGTTTAGAAGCCTTGAATCTCTTTACCCTAACAAAACGGAGGATACGAGGAGATTTAATTCAAGTATTCAAAATATTCAAAGGACTTGATAACATGGCTGTCGATAAATACTTCACAGTTGATCACTCGAGTTATACTAGAGGCAATGGGCATAAAATAATTGGCAAACGATTCCAGTCGCATGAAGCTAAGCATTTCTTTAATGGAGTTGTAAATATATGGAGTAAATTGCCCTCCAGTGTAGTAAATTGTAATACAGTACTGACCTTTAAAGGTCGCCTGGATAAATATTTGTCATCTAACCCCCAGCTTAATATGTTTACTCCTGAAAAAAACACTTGTTTATGTATAATTTTTCATTTTATTTTTTTAGAGCCTGGATCAGTTTATTATATGCAAATATAGTATATGTACAGACTATGATATGCACAGATACCCCTGAGTTAATGGTCACTACTCATCCTTTCGACCTGTGATGGGCTGTGGATCACTGAGGGTCCCTGTTAGTTAAGCGACCACCATAAGGATTTTTGTTAATATACCAGGGGTCACAACTTCAGGAGGTGACTTGTGTGCTTGTCCCGCATGGGAAAGTTCCTAGTCTCAGTGGAATGAACGGAACTGGGACCTGATTGACTGCTGCCTAACTTAATAGCGCCAGGCAAGGCTGCCGCTTCTGCACCCCTGAACATCCACACTGTGCTCTGTGCAATTTCCACTCTGTGTCCGCTGACGCCCTGTTCACTCAGTGTACCCGTACATGGTTTCATGCGTTATTTATTTATTTATTTATTTGATTATTGATTTTACTTTACTACTTTCAGGATATTCATATTGGTAGCTTATAGATAAAGTATTATAGAATGTAGCTTTTCCTTTTCAGCCTTTCCTATGAAATTTCCATGTTAGTTTTTCCATGCTGCATGGTGGTTTCCCTCACTTTTCATGCCAGTCTTAACTGTAGGGTTTGGAGGCGGGGGGAGCCTTCTTGCTTTACTAGCCTTATCCTTCAGCATGCAGAGTTAGATCTCGTAGTTATAGTCTGCTCTGTAACAAACAGCCTCGAAAGGACCATAAGGTCTGTTGCTGTTTGCTTTCCTTTGTACTCCTTTGTACCCAGTTTCCCTCTCTCCTCTTTCCAGTCTCTCCTTCACCCTCCCTCCCTCTCTCCTTCCAATCTCTCATTCTCCCTCCCTCCCACTCCCCACCAGTCGTTCACCCTTCCTCCCGTCCCCCTCCAGTCCTCCACCTCCCCTCCCCCCCCCCTCCCTTCCAGTCTCTCCTCCACCCTCCCTCCCTCTTCCCATCTAGTCTCTCCTCCACTCCCCTCCCTTTCCCCCTCCAGTTTCTTCTCCACCCTCCCACCCTCTTCCCCTCCAGTCCTCAACCCTCCCACCTTCTTCCTCTCCAGTCCTCCACCCTCCCTCCTCCTCATTCTCTCAAATAAATCCCTTATTATGGAGTCACACTCAGGCTTGTCTTGTTATAATAAATGAAGTAGTAATGAAGCAGTTACTCTCTAGTTTTGTGCTGTTAACGTGCCAAGAAGTGGAGGTTGGGGACTGAGGTGTAGTCTCTCTCTCTCTCTCTCTCTCTCTCTCTCTCTCTCTCTAAATATCTATGTATATAGTTTCTAACAGTATATTTACCTGTCTACCCTTCTGTCTATCTGTCTGACTATCTGCCAAACTCGGTATACTGTACTTGTTTGCCTCTCTCTCTCTCTCTCTCTCTCTCTCTCTCTCTCTCTCTCTCTCTCTCTCTCTCTCTCTCTCTCTCTCTCTCTCTCTCTCTCTCTCTCTCTCTCTCTCTCATCTGTATACTTACCTGTCTACTCTTCTTTTTATCTGTCTGACTGTCTGCCAAACTCTGTATACCTTTCTGCTTCTCTGTCTGTCTATCTGTCTGTTTTTCTCTGTCTCTGTCTGTCTGTCTGTCTGTCTGTCTGTCTGTCTCTCTCTCTCTCTCTCTCTTTTATCTGTATACTTACCTGTCTACCCTTCTGTTTATCTGTCTGACTGTCTGCCAAACTCTGTATACCTTTCTGCTTCTCTGTCTGTCTGTCTGTCTGTCTGTCTGTCTGTCTGTCTCTGTCTGTCTGTCTGTCTGCTTGTCTGTTTGTCTGTCTGTCTGTCTGTCTCTGTCTCTGTCTGTCTGTCTGTCTGTCTGTCTCTCTCTCTCTCTCTCTCTCCACACAAAGGAGAGATCCTTGATCCTGTAATACCCCATAAGACAATAATAACAGCTCACATTTTTATCCCAGACTTGCGATGGCGACATTTCCTTCATTTTCTTCTTCGTCTTCTTCTCCTTCTTCATCATCATCATCTTTTTCTTCTTCTTTTTTACCAACATAATCTCCTCTGAATGGTCTTTTTCGTCTTCTCCCACACTGACATACATTATGTGTAGTCATTTTCACTTCCCACCTTTACATGTCTAACGTTTTCACTGCTCTCTCTCTCTCTCTCTCTCTCTGACATTTTTTCCCAACTTCTCAGGATACCTTAAACTGCTTTTTTAGTGTTCTCTCCCTCATTCCTTTGAACATCGGTTAATAATGTGGGAGGGGAACATTTTTCGTTTGATCCCTAAGGGTGCGGACACACTTGCCCCCGGACATTGTCCGAAACATTGTCCTGAACATGCTCCTGAACATGCCCCGAACATGCTCCTGAACATGCCACAAACATGATGGAAGCAATGTCTGATAATGTTGTTTGGGGCAAGTACCGGAACATGTTCGAAGCTGACATACAGTCCGTCCACACGGATGCGTGCTTGTAGCAGTACTCATCACAATGCCTGCGGGTGAGGATCTGTTGTTGGCCGCGGCTGCAACTCTGGCTCTGTGTCGTGCCCTGTGTGCACGTAAACCTAAACGCCGTCGCCGATTTTGGGTTCGACCACCATTTACGAACAGGAAGGCAGATAGGCACAGTGTGTACCGGGACATGATAATAGACGATGCTGGACTTATTCCTGAACAAATAGGTCACAGCTCGGCCTTTAAAAACTCTTCTTCTGGATGTCGACGACGGATTTCAAGCTGTTACTGCAAAAAATCGGGCCTGACATCAGTAAGGTGCACACAACACTGAGGACACCAATATCACCAGCGGATCGCCTGGCAGTGACTTTGCGATACCTGGCAACCGACGACTCGTACCGTAGCCTCAGTTACTTCTTCAGGGTATCTAAGTAGAGTATGTCTAAAATAATACCGGAGTTATGCAGCGGCCTCGTGAAAGCTCTCAGAGAGTATGTGAAAGTAAGTGTGATGGACAGACAGCACTTTGAGGATTTGTTGAATGTAGAGAGTGAGAGCAGTGTGAGTATAAGTGGTTGGGGAATGGCTGGGAGAAGAAGAGATGAGAGGAGGGAGGAAGAGATCAGTAGGTCAGAAGTAGTGGAAGCGATGAAGAAGATTAAGCTGGGAAAGGCCCCAGGAATTGATGGAGTGTGTGGTGAAATGCTTAGGTATGGGGGTGAGATTGTTGTGGAGTGGATATGGAAGTTGTGTAGATTGGCTTGGGAAGAGGGAAGGGTTCCAGAGGACTGGAAATCAGGTATAATTGTTCCTCTGTACAAAGGAAAAGGGGAGAGAGAAGTATGTGGTAACCATAGGGGTATCTGCCTTCTTAGTGTGACTGGTAAAATATATGGTAGAATACTCATTGATAGGGTTAGGCATATGACAGAGGAGCTAGTTGGAGAAGAACAAGGGGGATTTAGGAAGGGAAAAGGGTGTGTAGATCAGATATTTGTTCTAAGATGTTTAGTGGAAAAGTATCTAGAGAAGGGAAGGAAAGTGTACGCTGCCTTCATGGACTTGGAGAAAGCTTATGACAGAATAGATAGGAAAGGTATGTGGAAGGTACTGAGAATATATGGAGTGGAGGGGAAATTGTTGAGTGCTGTGAAGAGTATGTACGAGGGAGCTAGGGCTACGGTGCGAGTGGATGGTGAGCTGAGTGAGTTCTTTGATCTCAATGTGGGACTGAAACAGGGGTGTGTAATGTCTCCATGGCTGTTTAATATATATATGGATGGGGTCGTAAAGGAGGTACAAGGTAGGGCAGTGGATGTGGGGGTGTCCCTAATGAATGAGGGTGAGATTTGGAAGCTTCCGGTGTTGCTGTTTGCTGATGATACAGTATTGTTGAGTGAAGATGAATGGGAGTTGCAAGGTTTGGTGAATGAATTTGGGACAGTGTGTAGGAGGAGGAAGCTGAAAGTTAATGTAAACAAAAGTAAAGTTATGGTGTTTGAGAGGAATGAAGTCACAGAGTGTGCAGTGAGGTTGGATGGTGAGGATATGGAGAATGTGAGTGCATTCAAGTACTTGGGTAGTGTGATGAGTAAGGATGGAACTTTGGGGGATGAAGTACGTGAAAGGGTACAGCAGGGAAGGAAGGCTGTTGGCACACTGAAAGCAGTGATGAGAAATAGGGAGGTGAGTATGGAAGTTAAGAAGTCACTGCATGATGGTATTGTGATCCCTACCCTGACGTATGGAAGCGAGGCGTGGACCTTGCAAGAGGGGAACAAGTCAAGAGAGAGCAGTGGAAATGAGTTACTTGAGAGGAGCATGTGGAGTGACATGGAGGGACAGGTTGACGAATGAAGAAGTGAAGGAACGTTGTGGGGTAGATGTGGATGTGGTTGAAAAGATTAGGAGAAATACACTGAGGTGGTTTGGACATGTGGAGAGGATGGAGAATGAAAGACTGACTAAGAGGGTGTATGTAGGTGAGGTGGAGGGAGGGAGAGGGAGGGGTAGACCGAGGATGAGGTGGAGGGATGGAGTTGAGAGGTATGTGAGGGAGGGGGGGGTGAGTTGGGGGGAGGGGAGTCAAATGGTGGGTGACAGAGTGACTTGGAGGCGTTTTGTCTGCGGCCACCCTTTGCGGGATTAGGGCGTCGGGCTATAGATAGATAGATAGATAGTGAAACATAGGTATGGCTACACGATGTTATGAAAACTATATTCCGCCATGAAAGGTATGTAACCCACCGTGCATGTCATGTACAAGGTAATGACATGTAAATTATGACACTGTGAAACCACACCCCTGTATCACACGCAATCTGTTCAGTAATGTAAGGGCATAGTGTTTTTGTTGGTACATGTAGAGCCAAAGTAGGGTTAAGAAGAAGAGTCTGCAACATTTTATTGATGACTTGTAACAATGTTACATAAATATTGGTGCCCCCAAACCAGTAGAAACCACACAAGCTGACAGTGTGCTTATTATGTTAAGTATTATCACTGTCTAGTATGGATGGTGGTGTGTGTGTACATGGCTGTGGCATGTAATTGCAGGCGGGTGGGAAATCATACTGGCCTTGATCAGCGTTATACAATATGTTTTGTATCATATTTTGCACAGTGTTCCTGGCATGTTGTGTTTTAAGTCCCCTAAGTTTAGATTCAGTTAAATCACCGAAAATTTGTCATTCATCACGCGTGGCATACTGCTCTTTTAATGACCTCATGATCTCGTAGGCTTCCTCTGCCATGACGTCCGCTTTCCTCTTGGATGCACCGCGTGCACGCTTCTGTGTGGTGGGTGCAGCCACACCAGGATCTCCACTGTTGGAAGCCTGTTCCACGTCCTCCCCCACGTCGTCATGGCTGTCCTGCACATGTTGTGGACCATTCGTAGATGTCCCCTGTTGCGCATCCATAGTCTGACTACTCTGAAATCGATAGTGCCATACATTACTGTTATGGATATCAGTACAGTCAGAATAGATTGTAATGTGACACACACCGGCATTTGTTGGGGAGTGAAAGGGGTTAGGAAGGTGTACCATATGAATATGGAACAAAATGCCTGGCCCACCATGTAAATGAGGTACAGTACTATGCACTCTACAAGGGCGTTTGTACTGATGTACAGTATGTATAATATACATGGCATGTGAATGCATCTGTACCTGTACCCCAACCAGTTTCCTA
>NC_137069.1:36361695-36381695 GCF_032717465.1 Coenobita brevimanus
GGTGCTACGCGCCCGTCGTAGAGGTGGAGGAATGCAAGCAGACAGTTCAGAGGAGCAGTGACCATTGAAGTAGCGATAGAAAAGAGATAAAAATGCAACAGTGCGGCGAAGAGACAGAGGTTGAAAGGAGTCAGTAAGAGGAGGAGAGTTAATGAGACGAAAAGCCTCTGACTCCACCCTATTGAGAAGAGCTGTATGTGGGGGGCCTCCCCACACATGTGAGTTGTACTCCACACAGGGGCGGATAAAACCCCTGTATAGAGTCAACAATTGTGCAGGGGTAAAGAAGGAACGGAGTCGACTTCTGCTCTGTGTGCGTGTGCTGAGGCAAAATGCAGATTAGTAATGAGTTGCAAATGTCAATTATCCGCTTCCAGTTCTTTGCAACGCGGGGTCACAAGCAAGAAGGCAAATAATTAAGTCACTGAGTATATTTGGCTGCTTGATTATGTGACGTGATGTGTATGTGTCGAGAGAGAGAGAGAAATGAGTGGTCTGCTTTCTCTTAACTTTCTCTTAATCTGGGTTATAGAGAAATGAGAGAGAGAGAGAGAGAGAGAGAGAGAGAGAGAGAGAGAGAGAGAGAGAGAGAGAGAGAGAGAGAGAGAGAGAGAGAGAGAGAGAGACCACATCCAAGGTACAAACGTGGACCAAAAACGGTCCCCTAATATTTCACCTCCTCCCTTTCTCACTTTCCTCTGCTGGCTAATATTGCTAAGCTGAGAGAGGCTTGGTATAATGCTCTGCCCATAGAGATAAAATTCGCCTAATATTTCACCTCTGCTTCTCACTTTCCTCTGCTGGCTAGGATGAGGGAGACTTGGTTGAGAGGCCATCGTTAAGGTCAGAGGAGTCAAAACAAGGGCATATAAGGTCGAAGGGCGATGTAAGGTCACGTTCATTATCCTCGCCTTGTCCTTAATGTCCTCTGAGCCGTAGGGAAAATGGATCTGGCACGGACTTTCTGCAGGGGAACTGATGATAGGTGGGAGAGACACGGCTACGATTGTTCAAGGTTGTATCCTAATTCGTCACTGGGAATACTTCATACAAAAACACACGAAAATGCTTGAACACACACACACACACACACACACACACACACACACACACACACACACACACACACACACACACACACTGCAGAAACAAACATAGCGAATTCAAATAAACTCAGAGCAGCGGGAAACGCATTACAAATAGAGGGGAGTGGCGGCATTTTTAAACTCTTACTGTCTTCACACGTTCTTATCCACACACAAAAACAAAAAGAAAGAAAGAAAGGAAAAGTAGCTAATTCAAACAAGATCAGAGCACTTGCGAACGTACAACAAACAGAGGTGAGAGGTGACATCGTTAATGCACTGGACACAGTAAAAAAATTACAAGATATTCGTCTGGTGGAACACAAAACGCATAAAAACGAGAAAAAATGCAGGAAAATCACATAAAACTCAGAAAGACAGGGAACGTACGGCATCAGGAGGTGAGAGGTGGCGTCGCAAAGCACAGGGCATCATCAAATAATATTCTAGTTATAATAAATTCGTCTGGTGGTATAAAAACACCTAAAAACGAGAAAAAATGCAGCAAAATCACATAAAACTCAGAAAGGCAGGGAACATAGGACATACAGAGGTGAGAGGTGGCGTCATTTTAGCTCTGGTCGGCGTCATTTTCTGGTCTGCTCGCTTTGATATTAGTAGACCTGATTACCGGCGTGGAAAATGGTCTGTTTACGTCAGCTGAACAATGAAATTAAAGTGTGCAGTACGTATGTTTGGGGGAGAGAGAGAGAGAGAGAGAGAGAGAGAGAGATGCCACCTCTAAAACCAGTGAAGTGTTTTGGAATATGGTGGAAAATATAAGAATAAAACAGAAGGACTGAGAGCTAAAAAATGAAATAATCCTAACAATTGATAGAAAACAGACATAAAAAGAATAACTATTTTTAGAAGCAAGCGTGATCAATGTGACAAGAAAAATATTATTAGACAAAACAAGAAAATAAACAGCCAATACACCTGAGTTTGGGGTTTGGTAGTATGAATGACTGTCACATTGAAATTATATGAATGTAAAAAACTAAGTCGGTTGTAAAAAAGAGTTGAGGAATATGGAGATAGTAATATATGTAGGCTATTAATGTAAAAAAGATAAGTCATTTGTAAAAAAGTGTTGTGGAATATGAAGATAGTAAATGTACCAATGCAGAAAAATAATTCACTTGTAAAAAAGTGTTAAGGAATAATGAAGATAGAAGGTAATGATGAAGAAAGGATAGGAGAAAGCAAGGACGGCATTCAGGTGTGGTTAGGAAGCTTACTTAACACCTCTTCCTTACCGAATTATTTCTGATTCTGCTCCATTATCATAGTCATGTGTGTCATTCATGTATGTCGACATTAAGAAGACGTAAGAAGCTAAAGGGGATAGGAATGGAAGAGAATACGGCTCTTTGTCCTCTCTTGGTCGCGCCTGCTCTAGTAACCTATTCCAGCTAAAGCCAGACAATTTCATGCAACTGAGAGAGAGAGAGAGAGAGAGAGAGAGAGAAATGGAGAAATGAATTCTCCAAGCTAGGCAACTAAGGCCATATAGCCCCGCTGGGATACAGGAGGGCGCTACCCCTCCCGGCAACGGTAGTCCGGGCGAGGCTCGAACTTGCCATCTCCCAATCACAAGCTCAGCCGCGCTACCACTGTGCTACCGCGCCCCAGAGAAAGAGAGAGAGAGAGAGAGAGAAACTATCTTTACTCCTACTCCATTACTCTCAGACTCTTTGGAATTCGAATCTGTGCCCGGAACACCTCGGACTGGTGCATGATTGATGACTACAACGTCATTTCCCCCGCCCTTTTCTCTCTCTCTCTCTCTCTCTCTCTCTCTCTCTCTCTCTCTCTCTCTCTCTCTCTCTCGTTTCTTCCTGTAATACGTCTTCAAATTACTTTAAACATCTGTCTGTCTATCTGTCTTACCTGCGTCTAAGAACCAGGTTAATGAGAGGAACGTGAGATGGTCTTGCTTTTGTTCTGGATTTTGTTATTATTATTGTTGTTGGAGAACTTTGGGAAAAAACACACAAGTACTTAATAACAAGACCTATATTCAGGGGATATGCTTTCCTGGTCCTACACCCACTTCACCCCCACCCCCTACCTCCCCAGACCCACACCACCCTACCCCACCCTAACCCACCCTACGCTACCCCTCCCTACCCTACCCTACCCTACTCTTAACAACCCCACCCAATCCCACCACATCCCCACCCCAGCCCACCCCACCCCGACACTTTCGTTCTCCTAATAACATCAAGACATCAAAACATCCTCACCTGTGTGGGGCTCGAATCCACCTCGGTACTCTAGGGCTAGAAGATGACCGTCACGTAATTATGACTTTTTTCTTGTCGCACACACACACACACACACACACACACACACACACACACACACACACACACACACACACACACCTATGATCTCCATTCTTTTAAACGCAGTGTGTCCAGGCATCTCGATACGTACGGAGCTTGAATTTGTCTATCTGGTTATTTTGTTTTCATTTTCTTGGAGGGAACAGTCTTGCGAGTTTGTGGCCTTTGGTTCCTTCTTCCATTTAAAAAAATCTGGACTAAATTGGCTGTTTGGTTACTGTTATTTTTTATTTTATTTATTTATTTATTTTGTTTTAATGAGGGACGAATCTTTCGGGCGGGCCTTTGGCTCCTTCTTCCTTGAATAAACAAAAATCTGGAATACTTGACATCCAGATTGATAAATTCTAAAATAAACAAGAAGCGGTGCCAAAGCATAGCAAACCCGGCCCGGGCAGTCAATTAAGCTCTGCCGTTTAAACACAACAGGATATCTAGTCAAAGATGTCACATATCCAGATTTGGAGTAAATCGGGTGAAAATTGACGATATTATGCCCATTTGAAATTTTAGGCCCGGGACCCACCTGACACTGACCCCACTACCGCTAACTGGGGGAGGGGGGGGGTGACTCCCCTGATGTAATGAGACATGTTATTGGATGCAGATTTGAAAGATGAACCTTTAAGTTTTGGTTTTATGTCGATGTGACGAATTTGAAAGGAGTTATGGCGAAAAAAACGATTTTTTTAAACATTCATTTTACATTCTTGGCCCTACAACATGGCGTTTGGCCAAATTTGGGCCAAAATTTAATCAGGTGATCAGAAGGTCATAGCCCATCATCCCTTTAATCATAGTCACAATCGCACCAATAGTTTTCGCGTTAAAATGTTAACAGACAGACGGATAGACAGACACAATGACAAACAAACAAACAGACAAACCGGAGTGAAAACAGTACCCGTCCCTGAGCCCTTCCGGGGCGGGGGCGAGTGCTGAAAATCGCATCGGTAAACAAAGAAAAAAAAAATGTTGAAAATTATTAAATAACGCCACCGAAACCAAAGAAAGAAAAAAAATCCGTTTAACCAATCTGAATATTTTTGAGCCTCCATGAACTTTTTTGACGTTGATGAGGCTGTGAAAGAAAACTATTGAATAATGCAGTATGTGTAGTTTTCTCATCCTTTAAGATTTCGAAATTTGTAACAAGGTCCATATAGGGGGGTGAAAAAAAATTCAGAAACTGATGGCTGTGAAAACTGGCTGAGAGAGAGAGAGAGAGAGAGAGAGAGTCACAGGAACCTAGTTCTTTTTTTCTTTTTTATGCTTTTTTTACTTACCCGGCGTTAGCAGCAGTGCCAGTGTGACCAGCAGGGTAGAAAGGGCCGCCCACAGCCACCGACCAGCCATCACAGCCTGTCCGAAGAAGACGAAGAAAAAAGAAATGCAATGTCCTCTTCTCAAAAGAGTGAGCGAAAGCAAAAAAAAAAAAAAAAAAAAAAAAAAAAAAATCGATGTGTGTGTGTGTGTGTGTGTGTGTGTGTGTGTGTGTGTGTCAGGAAAAAAGTCATAATTGCGTGACGGCCACACATCTTTTAGGACTACAGTGCCGAGGTGGGTTCGAGCCCCACACAGGTGAGAGTGTTTTCGTCATGACATTACTGCAAGAATGAGTATGTCGGGGTTGGGTGGGGTGGGGTGGGGTAGGATTGGATGGGATGGGGTAGGATGGGATGGGATGGGATAGGATGGGTTGGGGAGGGTGGTGTGGGTTAAGGTAGGGTAGGGTAGGGTAGGGTAGAGTAGGGTTGGGTAGGGAAGGGTGAGGAGGGGTGGGTTGGGGTGGGGTGAGGTTGGGATTCGGTGGGAGGAGGTAGGGGATGGGGGTGAGGTGGAGGTAGGACCAGCAAAGCATACCCCCTGAAAATAGTTCTTATTAAGTACCTGACTGTTATTTCCAAAAGTTCTTCAATAACAACAACAACAACAACAAAATCCAGAACAAAAACAAGACCAGCTAACGTTCCTCCCATTAACCTGGTTCTTGGACGCAGGTAACAGAGAGAGAGAGAGAGAGAGAGAGAAAGAGAGAGTCACAGGTACCTAAGAATTCTTTTTTTCTTTTTTTTTCTTTTTTTTACTTACCCGGCGTTAGTAGCAGTGCCAGTGTGACCAGCAGGGTAGAAAAGACCGCCCATTGCCACCGACCCGCCATCACAGCCTGAAGAAGACAAAGAAAAAAGAAATGTAATGTCCTTTTTTCAAACCAGAGTGAGCGAAGGTAAAAAAAAATCGAAGGGGAGAGAGAGAGAGAGAGAGAGAGAGAGAGAGAGAGAGAGAGAGAAACGGAGGAAATAAGTAGCTCTTCATACTTTGCTAAGGAGATATGCTGTACTAGACACTGGCCCGTCTTCTCGTCAGTTAAGAAGCCTCCCTAACACCTCTTCCTTAGCGTTTTATTTTTGGATATGGCTGGTTATTAATATCCTTCTGTACAACATTTATGCAGAGTGTGGCGATACTGTAAGGACTTATATAACATACAGAACAGGACAGTCAGGGGTAATGAACAAGTGCCACAGAGACTATAATTCACTCCGAAGGAAAAAGCTGATGAATCACTGTATTGTGCTAGTGCATCCCAGTCGGTTATATGGAGAACAGTTAAACAGGCTTGTACCGTTGTTTTGAGCATGCCGTTACTGTTGTTGTTAGAGTTGCTATTCTTCTATATCTGTCATTCAATGTAACAGTAAACTTAAATGAACTGGATGTTTTTATACTCTCCAGCACTTTAAGATGTTTGTGCTGGCCGTCCATTACAAACGCCACCTCAATGAACATCTACAATTGTTTCTCTAAATATTTTGGTACTGGTTTTCTCCTATATATTCTCTTTTTATATTTGATTATTTTATCTCATATTCTGAATACAGTAATCTCCGTACTTTCTGGACGCCCACTTTCTGGACTCCCCACTTACCGGGCATTGTGGGCCTGGACCTTTGGAACCCAAAAATGGCCAAAAAAAGACAAAAATCCCGCCAAAATCCGAATTTTTTCCCACCCGTAATTTGGAATACACGACACCAAACAGCTGTTTACACCACGGCCCCTTCACCCCTTCCTTCCTCCCCCCTCCCCAATCAGGGTTGCTTTTTGGTATTTTTCATTACCAAATGTGGGCCAATTTGGTACTGTAAAGTTTGTTTGGTAGTGAATCAGCATGATTCATTACCAAACAGATTTTTCACATGTATGAAGATATAGCAAATGGAGATGGTGGATTGTCTGCTGTCTTTGATTAATCTGCTAGCATACATTTTGCGCAAAACCAAACATGCCGCTGATTATAAGGAGAGTGATTATTTCCATTTGTACATATTATTAGTGAAGTATAAATGCTTCCTTTAAGAATTTGGCAACCAAAAGTTAAATCGGGTAATGAAAATTGAAGAGTCTGGTAATGTGGCCGAGTCCAGATCTGGCAAACCTGTCCCCAGTTACTGCCTAACCTTCGTTCAGGAAAGACGTCCATCATAATGGATGCCACACGTGCTCGTTTTTTATGAATAAACAGTGAATAAACTGCAATACCTCGCCACTAGACCACATGGAAATTTACAGTGTTGTACAGTGTTAAGAAATTAGAATTTAGAGTGCAAAGGATTAAGTGTGGAGTGCAATATGGCGGTTGAAACTGACATGGTGCAATTAAGAACAGAATATGCAGTGTTAAACAATTATAACTCACAGTGCAAAGAATTAAGTGTAGCACAACACTGGAATACTATAAATGCATCAAGAACAGTTTCACAACTACCAGAGCCTTAGAGGAGGTGGCCACAGACGTGCTGTAAGTAGCCTGTACACTGCTTATTTTCCATACTTCTAATTCCTCATTCTCTGGTTCCTTTTCATTTATTTCATGCTTTATGTCCATTATGGGTGTGAATAGAGTCTTAAATAGGTTTAAATAAGTGCTGTGCATGTTCGGTAGGGAGTTATTTAGGTGGCTTTCAAAGTTAGGCTAGGTTAGAGTCATAAGTACCAGTCCAGCAGTCAGAGGCCCACTTTCCGGATGGGACCACTTTCCAGACATGCCTTTAGCTCTGTTACGACGGATAGTGGAGGGATTACGTATTTCTAACAGTTGTCTATGTAGTTCATTAATATTTCAGTAGTCAGCATGTAATTATGCAAACAAATTTATTTAGAGTTACAACTATTTGGAAAAATCAAAATATATCATAATTTTCATCAATAATGTAAAATCCTAATCAAATCATGTGCTGATCAGTAACATACAATGCAACAATAGCAACGTGAGGATCTTTGGTAATGGTGACTAGCAGATCTACTATTCCTGCTGATATCTGTGTTGGCTTACTTATAAACTGGTTCATCCCAAAGGAGTGACAAATAGATTCCACCTGATGGAGTCTGTCAATGCCACATGTATTAAAATCCCCAGTAAATATGATGGACGCAATATTGGAACGACTCAATATCATTTGTGCAAATTGACATTCGACCTTGAAGATGACCTTGAAGGAAAGGTCACAGGTCAAATCTGACATCATATTTACTCACTATACATGACTTCCTATATAAGTTTATAACAACCTGTAAACCTGTTAATGTAAAGGAGATAAAGGCTTTAAAGTTTCAAAAATAGAAAATTGATCATAACCCAGCCATGTTGGACTTTATCGAAATTTCGAAAAGACGGGCATCAACCTCCTATATGTCCCTACAATCACACAAAATATGAGAAAATTCCAGCAAATGGTTTCTGAGATCCAGCGTGGAATGGACGAACGGATGTACGGACTAACGGACATAACCTAGCATAAGATTTCACTTCGTGAGAAACGATGGGGAATAACAAAATAAAACGTTTGTGAAGAGGTATTAGGGAGCTTCCCTAACCGACGAGAATATGGGTCACAGCCGGTCTAAATTATTAACATTTCAAAATCCTAAGACTCTCTCTCTCTCTCTCTCTCTCTCTCTCTCTCTCTCTCTCTCTCTCTCTCTCTCTCAGGCTCCTATGACACACACTCAGTTGAATAAAATCGTCTGGTTTTAGCGGGGGGAAAATAATGCGAGAATTGTGCCTACAAGAGAGGGGTAAGTGATATTCAGAGCCCGTATAATTCTAGCCATTCGTATCGCCTGACGTGGATGTATATTTTATGGCGTGTGTGTGTGTGTGTGTGTGTGTGTGTGTGTGTGTGTGTGTGTGTGTAAAAACGTACATACATACCTACATATATAAATACACAGCCTACCTACCTTCCGATCCACACATACCTTGCACCCACACAGAAATAGTCAATCTCTCTCTCTCTCTCTCTCTCTCTCTCTCTCTCTCTCTCTCTCTCACACACACACAAACACACACACACACACACACGTGGAAATACAGTTTATGGGCGAATCAGTGGTGTGTGGTAGGGTGGCAAACGTGTTCGGTATGGAGTTATAAAACCATCAAACAGACATACACAGTCAATCTCTCTCTCTCTCTCTCTCTCTCTCTCTCTCTCTCACACACACACACACACACACACACACACACACACACACACACACACACATTCCATCAAACAATCCTCCCTCTCGACATACCTTCAGAATTATTTCTACTGTATCTATCTATCTATCTATGTGTGTGTGTGTGTGTGTGTGTGTGTGTGTGTGTGTGTGTGTGTGTGTGTGTGTGTGTGTGTGTTTATGTATTGTACGTGTGTATGTGTGTGTAGTAAACAAAGAAAGAAGCAAAAAAAAAAAAAACTACTACAGAAACACGGGAGGAAACCGGAATATAGATGACTTAACATGCAGGGGAAATTCTTATGGAAAATATTATACGGAGGACAACCAGGAATGAACACACAATGAAAACTCAGATAATAGTCGACCGCTGAGGCAGGGTGAGGCAGGGTGTGGCAGGGAAGAGTGAGGTGGAGTGAGGCGAGGCAGGGTAGGGTATGGCAGGGTAGAGTAAGGCCGAGTTGGGTAAGGTAAGGTGAGGCAGGATAGAGTGAGGCAGGGTAGGGTGAGGCAGGATAGGGTAAGGCAGGGTGAGACGGAGGGAGAGGGCTGGACAGATAAATTCCCACCGTGGGAAAAGTAAATTTAGATAAAGATATCGACACACACACACACACACACACACACACACACACACACACACACCGCTCCCCCTCATTCTCACTGGCGTTAAGTCCTAAGTGAATTAATACCAAGCTTCATACTTTGCAACTGGTGGTCCATTATGCAAGAGTGTGCAATATGTCCAGGTGCCCGGCCCTTCTCTGCACCCGCACTCCCCCACCACACGCACCCCAACCTCCACCCCTACCCCGACTCTTCTTTAAACCCCACACCAAAACCCCAAGCCCCATAACCTTACCCCACCCCACCCCCCCTCCCTCACCACCCCTATCCCCATCCCCTACCCCCATTTCAAACCCCAACGCCACACCCCACCCCATCCCACCCACACCCCTTCTCCTCCTACCCACACCAAGCCCACACACGACACCCCTGAACCCCATAAAACCCCACCCCCAACATTGTCATTATCTGCCACTGAGCTGTAACAAGTAACAAAAGAATGTGGTGCTAATCACGAAGAATTGCTATGGAAACGATGTAGCGCCGTGGTATTGTATTCCGTCACTTAGCTATAACACTAAATCAACACTAGAATATGATGCTAGTCACGAAGAAGTGCTATGGGAAGGATATACAGCTCTTTTGTTTTTCTGCTAGTGAACAGTAACTAATGAATAATACTAGAATGCGATGCTAGTCACGAAGAAGCGCTATGAAAAAGATGTAGAGCCGCAGTAATGTCCCTCGTCATAGATCAACACTAGACTATGGTACTAGTCACGAAGAAGTGCTATGGGAAGGACGCAGCGCCGTAGTACTGTCTTCTTCTGCCGCTGAGCTACGTGAAATAAGCTGGAAAAGGACGAAAGTCTCTGCTAAGTTAAAGTGAACGAAGTGTAGTGATTTATCTTGTATATTACCCTCCTACACACCTGATGAGGCAATAAAGGATGGGATGATGGATGGATGGATGGTTGGAGGGAAGGGTGGATGGATGGAGGAAGGGTGGATGGATGGAGGGGTGGAGGGGTGGAGGGAGGGAGGGAGGGAGGGGTAGGTGGATGGATGGAGGGAGGGGTAGGTGGATGGATGGAGGGAGGAATGGTGGATGGATGGAGGGAATGATGGATGGATGGGTTGATGGACGGATGGATGGATGAATGGATGGATGAATGGATGGATGTGGATGGAGGGAGGGATGGGTGGGATGATGGATGTGGATGGATGTGGGTGGAGGGAAGGGTAGCTGATATGGTGGATGGATGGAAAGAAGGATGGATGGGTGGGTAGAAGGAAAGATGGATGGATGGACGGATGGATGGGTGGGTGACTTTTGCTATAGTCAGTTCGTTTTCACCTGAGAGAACTGGTCCACTACCCCTTGTAAGCACAAAGACGTGGCTGCATTTAATTCGAAGATCCTTGGTTATGAAGTAGGCATGGGTCTCCTTGGTTACTAGTCAAAGAAGTCCTCCAACTAAGCTAAAAGAGATTGTAGTTTATTGCCAGATTGAACGATCTATAATGAAACCAAACAAACATCTTTTTTTACTCTTTCATTAACGTTTTCATTATAAAAATTTGTTCATAACTTAAATACAATAATCTAATTGTGACAAAAAGATACGAAGAGCAGAACACAAATATACCAAGAACATAAGAACATCACAAGAGAGGATAACTGCAGCAGGGCAAGATGGTCCACACTAGGCAGCTCCTTCAAGACAGTGGCCAAACTACTAGAAAATGACAAGGATAGTACAGAAGGAGGCTCGCAAGAATAGGATGTTACTGTATAGTATTAATAGTCTTTATTGGTCTTCCACACACACACACACACACACACACACACACACACACACACACACACAAAACACCGCTAATACCATCATAACAGATCTGAAAGACAACCATGGCATGCGTTCGGTATGGACTTTGAGTCTTAGCGTACAGTTGGTGATATTTAAAAGTGTGTGTGTGTGTGTGTGTGTGTGTGTGTGTGTGTGTGTGTGTGTGTGTGTGTGTGTGTGTGTGTGTGTGTGTGTGTGTGTGTGTGAATAAATGATGTACACCTGATGGGCAGAGATTGGGAAGCCTTACACAAGAGGTAACCGGACTGTGGCCACTCCCCTCTTACCCTACAAGTGCTGGCTGGAGGGGGATTTGCGCCCCCTCCCCCTCCCCTTCCTCTTCCCCTCCCCCCTCCCCTCCCCTCTCCCTCTCTCTATTCATGCCCCAGTCTGTCTCACCTTACCCTGCCCTCCTTCACTCTTACCTCACTCTACCCTTCTTTCCCCTACTCTGTCTCACTGACCGTGCATCGCCTTACCTTACCTTATCGTGCCCTGCAACATGCAACTCTGCCTCACCATGTTCTGCCTCGCCCTACCATGCCTCACCCTGTCCTACCTTAGCCTACCTGCCTCACCCTATCCTATTTCACCCTGTTCTGCCTCACACTACCCTGCCTTACACTACCCTGCCTTACACTACCCTGCCTTACCCTCCCGTGCCATACTGTTCCACTCTCTTCCCTTTCCCTTCCCCTTCCCTCCCCTCTCCTCCTCTCCTTTCCCCTCTCATCCTCCTACTCTCTGTCTGTCTGTCTGTCTGTCTGTCTGTGTCTGTCTGTCTGTCTGTCTGTCTGTCTGTCTCTCTCTCTCTCTCTCTCTCTCTCTCTCTCTCTCTCTCTCTCTCTCTCTCCCTATCATAGACATCTTATGCCTTCCATTCACTATTTCCTTTTTTTCTTTTCTTTTGGGATGGGTCGCTGGGCAGCAAATTGCCTATGGATTAAGGCAGGAAGGTGTAAAAGTCACTCTCGGCGCTAATTTTTAGTGTTTTTGTGTCTGTCTGTCTGTCTGTCTGTCTCTGTCCGTCTGTCTGTCTGTCTCTCATTTTGCAGTGTCCTTGTAAAACAGTCTCTATTTTGACCGCTTGAATAGAGAGAGAATTGTGTTACATCAATATAGAATTTTGTAAATATAGAGGAATATCGAGATGAAATACCTATTACGTTATTTCAAAGTCAAGTGCTTCTTTGGAACTACAGTATCTATCTATCTATCTATCTATCTATCTATCTATAGCCAGACCCCCAAATCCAGCAAGGGGTGGCTGTTTGTCTTAGAGTTTGTTGTTTTACGGGGAGGGACACTAACCCTCCGCCAACCCACTTGTTGACATGTAGAGAACGCGTATGGGTTAGTTATATGGTTACCACTCAGCGTTGTAAATGGTGTCCTGGCTTACAGGAAACCATTAGGCTTGTCTCTCAATGTAAATCCAACTGAAAAGGGAAGAAGAGTAATAAGAAGTGACAGGAAAGATGGGAGCAATAGGATAAGAGGAGGGCAGACAAAGAAAAAGAATGATAAAGGTGAAGGAAGAAGTAGTGAATGGATGATGGTGAGAAATAGGAAGTAAGGAATGCAGACAGAGAAAAAGAATGGTAAAGGTGAAGGAAGAAATAGGCAGCACAACCTCAAGTGAGTAGATGATGGTGAGGAAAAAAGAAGAGAGGAGGGCAGACATAGAAAATGAATGATAAAGGTGAAGGAAGAAGTAGGCAGCACTACATCAAGTGAGTGCATGATGGTGAGAAATAGCAAGAGGGGGGGGGGCAGACACAGAAAAAGAATGATAAAGGTCAAGGAAGAAGTAGGCAGCACTACATCAACTGAGTGAATGATGGTCACCACCACCTACCACCAAAACAAATGTCTCTACAACACATTATAACACCAAGACTATAACTTTCCTTCTAAGCCGTCTAAACTAAATAAATCTCACATATCTGCCAATGAAGTTACTTTAAAATATCAAGTTATAGCGTTACTTCAAAATTAAGCGATCTTTTTATAATATTAAAAGATCAAATGAGTGTTGGTGTGGAAAGAAGTATAAGATTTTAAAATAGTGTTCCCTTTAATGTGATAAGTAATGAAATAAAGAAAATAGTACTTCTTCCTTAGCCTTTATCATTCTTTTTCTGTGCCTGTCCTCCTCTCTTCCTATTTCTCTCATCTTTCCCGTCACTTCTTATTGCTTTTCTTTCCTTTACAGGTGGCTTTACATTGAGTGACAAGCCAAATGGTTTCCTGTAAGCCAAGAAACCATTTACAACGCTGGGTGGTAACCATATAACCGAACCATACGTGCTTCCTACGTGTCAAGTGGGTTGGTGGAAGGTTAGTGCCCCTCCCCGTAAAAATCAAGAGTCAAATGGCCACCCCGTACGGGATTATGGCGTCTGGCAATAGATAGATAGATAGATAGTATTGGGAATGAGGCTTTTAAATTTTTACCTTGCCTCTGATTACAGGTATGACAATGATAGATGGGAAGATAGATATACAACACAGTGGAAGATAAAAAGGTAAACACACACACACACACACCTCCCCATCCACACCCTTCCCACCCCCACCCCCCTCCACACCCACACACGCCCCAGAACAAAAGGAGGAGGAAATAAAGTTGACAGCGTGAGGAAGCGGCCATTAGCAGAGGCATTGTTGTGGGAACCCGAGGCTGTGAGAGAGGAGCTACTTACTGACGAAGGTTGAAGGCGTGAGTGAGGGAAAACAGTGATGTGTGAGTGAGGCAATGACTGAAATAGCTGAAGCAATGACTGAAGCAAGGACTGAAGTAACTGAGACGAAGACTGAAACAATGGTGTACAAAGGAAAGCAAACAGCAACAGACCTAATGGTCCTTTCGAGGCTGCTTGTTACAGAGAAGACCATCACTATGATATCTATTTCTACAAGTTGAAGGTATGGATAGTAAAGCGAAAAGGCTCTCCGCAGGATTTTTTGTAAGGGGGGGGGGCAAAATAAAAGAAATTATACATATATGTGCGGCTATAATATATCAAAATGTACACACTCCAAATAGGCCTAGGCATATACTTACATGAGTTACATGACTTACACCAAATGCATAAAGAGACAGAATGCATGAATCGACTCAAATCACTCAACCATCCGTGAACAAGAACTGAAACACACTTTGGAATTCCAAGGGGGGAGTTCCCTTGCCCCCCCTCCGGACACCCATACCTCCCACCCACCAAACCCTCCAGTTGAAGCTGGCAGGAAAAAAATGAGAAGGACCATCATGCAGCATGGAAAAACTGACATGGAATTTTCATAAGAAAGGCTGAAAAATGGTAAACTATATTGTCCTACTATATCTATACATTACGTGTCAATAAGCTACAGGTATCATAATTACATTGTATTTCCCTGCTATATTTTCAGCACTATCTGAAATAGAGAAAACCAGCGTACATTATTATTCAGTCATGAAGGTGTTTAGCTGGGGATTGGAGGCAAGATACTTATCTAAGCAATTTTTTAATGTCACCACTGTACTGCAAGCAACGACATCCCTGGGCAGTTTATTCCAAATGTTAACAACCCTGTTAAAGAAAAAAATGCTTGGCTTCATTAGACTGGAAATGCTTTCCAATAATCTTATACCCATTACTTCTAGTATAGTTAGAACGATCAATTGCAAAGTGCTTGTCAACATCCATATTATCAACTCCTAATGATAATCAGATCCCCTCGTAGTCTGCGCTTTAATAGGTTAAATAACTTTAGCACATTTAGTCACTCCTCGTATGACTTGTTCCTCAGTCTGGGTATCATTTTTGTTACTCGTCGCTGCACTCTCTCTGAGGAAAAGAATGAAGCAAAAAACAAGCAAAGACTGAGGCAAAGATAAAAACACACTGAAACAAAGAATAAAACTAAGACTGAAGCAAAGATTGAAACAAGGACTGAAGCAAAGATTGAAACAAACTGAAACAAAGACTGAAACAAAGACTGAAGCAAAGACTGAGACAAAGACTGAAACAAAAACTGAAACAAAGACTGAGACAAAGACTGAAACAAAGACTGAGACAGAGACTGAAACAAAGACTGTGGCAAAGACTGAGACAGAGACTGAAACAAAGACTGAGACAAAGACTGAAACAAAGACTGAGGCAAAGACTGTGGCAAAGATTGTGGCAAAGACTAAGGCAAAGATTGAAACAAAAACTGAAACAAAGACTGAGACAGAGACTGAAACAAAGACTGAAGGAAACAAGTAAAGTTAAATAATACGAGTAAAGGATAGCTGCTAGAAGATAAATCGGGGCAGAGGGGAGTAATTCGGTGACTCAGGTAAGGACTACAATAAAGATCAAAGAAATCAGGATGGTAGATACAGATGCACTGGAACAGAAAGCAGTGGTGAAATACTGAAACAAACACTGAGCTCTATAATATGCAGGGGTTATCTTCACAGAGAGCGTGTGACTTTGGCAGCCATATTAAAACACCACCACTCGTCGCTTCCACCATGGTAATGCAACTGGAACACAATTCTTAGCTTGCAGTTTCTGTTTCGCTGTTGCTTACGTAAGCTGTGCAGTGGACCATGGCACTATATTTTCCTAATTCATCGTCCGATTTCAAATGGCACAAGCGTCAGCTGTAGTGCATAAACATCATCAGTGCCGTCCTGAGCCCCAGGCGGCGGGCACACAAACTACGTGGCGCTGCCCATGGGAAAGCCCCTCCATATGATACAGCTCAGTGGAAACAAAGAAGAAAAGACTGACGCAAAGACAGGGATGATGTTAGACAGAGATGCATTGGAGAATAAGGTAGTAATAAGTGACTAAAATAAAGAACTGAGACAAAGAATATATGATGACAGAGAAATGTTGGGGAAGAAAGCAGGGATGAACAACTGAAATAAAGAAAATACTTATACAAAGACACAGAAGATGGTACATAAAGATGTTTTTGAGCAGAAAGCAGGGATGAGTGAGTGAACCAAAGCCAGAGGGAAAGAGGGAACAAAGACACAGAATTTATGATGATAGAGATGCAATGGGTCGAAAAGAAAAAATGAACAACTGAAAGACTGAAGGAAAGACTGTAACAAAGACACAGATGCAAAGATAAAGACACAGAAATTAGGATGAAAAGTAGAGATGAGGTGGAGCATAATCAAAAGCAAAGAAAATGTAAGATGCTACCAAAAGATGCCCCCCCCCCTTCTCTCTCTCTCTCTCTCTCTCTCTCTCTCTCTCTCTAAGGTGTAATGTTACTAGATCTATATAAGTCTGGGGAATATGTTCATTTTCATATTCACTGGACTCCGGGACGTGATCATTTTTTAACTGACAGTCCCAGCCTCCCCCCTCTCTCTCTCTCTCTCTCTCTCTCTTTCTCTCTCAGTCACTTCAATATAATGCCATCATTTCACAGCATTCTTGCTCTTATTATTTTCTTCAACCTTTGAAACAGATCGGTTAGATATGCTTCCATTAACCATACTATACTCTTTTAAATCTAACTTGGCCCAGTGGTAGGTGACGACCGTCCACTCACTTCATGCACTGCTGCCTATTGCTTCCTTCACCTTTATCATTCTTTTCCTGTGTCTGCCCTCCTCACATCCTACTTCTCCCATCTTTCCTGTCACTCTTCATTACTCTTCTTTCCACTTCTGATGGCTCTACATTGAGTGGCAAGTCTAATGGCCTCCCGTAACAAGGGAAATCTTTTACAAAGCTGGGTGGAAACCATATAACCAAGTAACGTGGTGATGTGGAGCCTGCTTTTGCGCCTCTGCAAACTGGGTGGAGAGACGCAAATGCAGCGCCCTTTCAGAACCAACCTCCAAGCTCTTCCGCCACAGCACCGTCTACCGCAAGGGAACATCGGTTCATTACACAGGACGGACCTGCAGGGACAGTTGCTTGCCTGTGGTTGATGAGTCTGCTCGGCCACACAGACTGGGGTTACTCAAAAACAATAACAGCAATAACTTGGCCTAAAATTACCCTCTCGGCATCTTAAATGCCGAGCTCTAACATTAGGTTTGCTCTAGACTACGGTGATAGGAAAAAAGATGTGCTGTGTGAAGTACGTAGAGCCACAGTAGTGTGTTATTTTGCCACTAAGCGATTAAACAAACAGAAGGATATAAAAATGTGGGCCAAGTTGAATCAAGAGGACCACCCTAAGGTACTCTTTTAAGTTGAAGAAAATCGTCTGGCTGTATCAAGAATAAAGGGTGCTGGAGAGGGACGACTTCACGTGGTGGCACCGACGTAACCAGGCGGCCCCGCTGCCTGGTTGCCGAACCCTCCCAAGCCTTGTGTAGAGGAGCCAATTTCACTGAATTCTGACTTAATGAGGGACTGCTTTTAAGTTAGTCCATTACAGTTGCCCTTGAGCCTCCAGGACAATTACAAGCGCCTTCCTACAACCCCCCCCCCCTCCAACACACAATGCTTCACAAAGGCTAGGGGCATATTCGCAAAGGTTCTTAAATATTTTTTTCATATAAATTTTACGATTATTAATTATTTACGTCGTCCCAACAGTGGTCTTCTTGATTAATTTTTTTCCTTACGACCCATGATTATGAATTTCTTTTAAAAATACGGTTTGGTTAATTCAGGACAATTTTTTTTGGTAAATACTTTGCGATTCTTAGTCAAATCCATAATCAGGTTTTTTTTCCCGAAGATTTTTAAGCCCTTTTTTACCCTTTCTGGGCCATAAGTCCCGATGGTCCGCAGCAAACAACGTGGTTGTTCTAGTTATAAGTTCCTTAAATCCACACCATCCACTCATCGATTACATTATAGTGAACTGCATGAAAAAAGAAGCTCCAGTCTGAAGTCCCCCGGGTTCTTGTACAAGTGAGTCTGGGACAACAACACCATCACCAACAACAAACAGGAATAACAAATAATCGTAACAACTAGAATTCTGAAGCTGGTGAAGCAATATTCAAAGAACTCCAAATTCCTGATGATAAAACTTTTCTTATCATTGTAGACCTAATACTATGGGGCTTTTGGGTTGAGTCAAAATTTTTTATGGATTTTGACCTGTCGCCTTGAGATCAGGGCCAAGGTCATTCATATTATGTATATCATGTTCACTCATGACCCACTGCATTTCCACTGAATTTGGCGAAAATTGGCCGAATACTCTCCGATTTGCATTTTCAGGCATGAGGCGGTCATTTTAATTTTTTCATTATATCTAAAAGTATGTGGTGGATCTCAGTATCAATACCCAAGTGCACTAGTACATATTGAAGACTACATACTGCAACATTGCAAAGCAATCGAATTCCGTAGTTTCTGCTGCGCAGGAGCAAAACTTGAAAAAAAAAAAAAAAAAAAAAGATGGCGCTGGTGCGGTGCTAGTGCTTGGGGAAAAACAAAAAGTGCCAAAAGAAGACTGCAACCAAGATACGTCACTCCTGAAAATTTCAAGTCTCTATCTCGAACGGTCTTGGAATGCCAGCCTTCTTAATCTTCCTCTCACCCCCTCCCCCACCGAAAAATAAAAAAGGAAAAATATCTACAGTATTAATAAGAACTCCATAGAATGTGGAGATCTTAATAACAAGACGAAGTGCCAGGAATAAAACACAAAATACGTCAGCACAGAAAATTGGTGAAAGCATTAAGAGAAAAAGGGAAAATGGATCAACCACAAACATCCTTCAAGGAAAGACGAAAATATAGGAACTCTTTGGAGTTGCTCTCTCTCTTCCTTGGGGGGGGGGGAGGCAGCGGTAATCTTGTGTGAGAGAATGAGAACCGCGTTATCTCTCTCAACAGTGGACAGACGAAGGTTCACACACACACACACACACACACACACACACACACACACACACACGCTATATTTCTTATTTTATTGCCAACATTTTTACTCCTGGCGATGCTTATTGAACATTATTTTTCACAATTCTTCACACATTTCTATCCCAACAAACTTTTTTTTTTACACGCTCGTTCATACTCCATTAAGTCAGAAATTTTCGTGTATAATTTTTTTCATATTTAATCTCGCTGAAGGCCGCCTTCGGCTGCCTCCGCTCGGTGTCAAGTCACTTCCTATCTTCAGTCGAAAGGTAACAAAGTTGAATTACTCATGCCGTGAGCGAGACGGAGCGAGGAATTTTTCCTTGTTTTTACTCTACTGGGGACACCCGTGAGAAAAGAAAGAGAGAGAGAGAGAGAGAGAGAGAGAGGCAGGATAGTACTGTTTGCTATTATACTAAATTATACCATAGCATTATACTGTACAATTACACTATACCAAATTATACCATTACACTAAATTTGAAGCAAAAGGCCAGAAATGAGTCCTAACCCGGGAACCGGTGGCCCGATTGGCCTGGAAATAGTTTTATTCTTCAAGTTATAACATTTTAACGGTACCTTCCTCTAACAAAAATTTGCGGTACATGCGCCGTTTTTGCTGTGTTACGTAACAAACCAACAAACATACAGAAAATGGATCATTATAATATAGATTTAATCATATTTTTTTCAGGCTAGATTTTTGTATTTTTCGTTTCTAGTATTTTGTGATTTCCAATTTTTTAAACACCCAGTAAACGTATATACCCATATCTATCTATCTATCTATCTATCTAACAATTATTCACACTC
>NC_137069.1:36384195-36386695 GCF_032717465.1 Coenobita brevimanus
AGTATGCATCAGTAACTCACTACATAATATAGAGATGCAAAATACAGAATAAATCATTAAGGAACTGGCATTACGAAGTCTCAAGAAGTACATGGAAGACGACACTAAGATTAGAAAAGCGAAAAAGAAAAAGATAGAATTAGGGACTTCTTTCCTTGTTGTTTTTCTTCCCTGTTTACTACACCTACTTTACCTGTCTCTTAACATCTACCCGAGTGCTGTTCAACCTAAAGAAAAATATATCAATGCTCTATCACAACTCGTTTATCTATCAGTTATTCTATCTATCTATGTCTACTGATCAAACTGTCTGTCCTGTTTATCTATCTAGTTATTTATCTATCTATCGACCGCTCCTCCTCTTTCTCTCTCTCTCTCTCTCCACCCTTCCAAATCCACTCAATTCCTCGTTCATTTTTCCATCTATTATTTCTTTTCGCATATTTCCTCCTCCTACCTACTCACTTCTTCCCTCCTATCGACCTATCTGTCGTCTGTGTATCTATCTACCCATCTATTCTTCTATCTACCCAAGAGTTCAAGAAAAGCTTCAGTAATTCTAACTATATATCCCTATCTCAAATCCATAGGCGATAGCCATAAATATTTTTCTTCCCTTACTTCCTTTTCTTCTTCTCCTCCAAGCTCACCTCCATCCCCTCCACCACCTTCTCCCCCTCCACCTTCACCTCACCCTCCTCCTCCTCCAGCTTCTTGTATATTTCTCAAGGGTCGTCTTAAACCCACCTCAGTTAATCATTCAAGGAGCCTCCAAGACATCACTTCCAGTCACCCATTACTCACTGCCGAAAAATAATATTTACATATCATAAGGAGACTTGAGTGGCCAATTCTGGTGCTTAGTTGTGTGTGTGTGCGTGTGTGTGTGTGTGTGTGTGTGTGTGTGTGTGTGTGTGTGTGTCTCTCTCTCTCTCTCTCTCTCTCTCTCTCTCTCTCTCACTCCAATCACCACACACCTGTCTCACCTGCCTTTTTACACATGAAATGAACCTTTTCATAACAAAAAGGTCTTTGTTTGCCTTTGCCCACTCACGCTTCTGCTCTTTTGTTTTTCTGCTGTGTGTGTGTGTGTGTGTGTGTGTGTGTGTGTGTGTGTGTGTGTGTGTGTGTGTGTGTGTGTGTGTGTGTGTGTGTGTGTGTCTCACTCTGTTTTCTCATTGCTTGTGTTTTTCTGTCTGTCTCTCTATCTCCATATCCACTTCAATCTGTTTACTTGTTTGATTGTGTGTTTGTGTTTTTCTGCCTTTCCATGCCCCTGTCTGCTGGGGCTTGTGTCTGTATCTACCCCCTCCTGCGTTTGTCTGTCTTTCTATCTATGTATCAGGCTGTCTTTGTCAATTTCTCTATCAATTTTTCTGTATGTATGTCCCTATGTCAGTCTATTTGCTTTTATGTTTGCGTCTGTCTGTCTGCCTGCCTGTCTTTAGATCTGTGTCTGTCTGTCTTTCCATGTCTATCTGTCTGTCTATTTGTCTGTGTGTGTGTATGTGTGTCTACCTGTGTCCTATGTTTACTTCAGTCCCTCCGTCTGTCTGTGTCTATCCATATGTCTCTCTTTTTCTATTTACGGTATATATAAATGTTCGGCTGTATGTCTGTCTGTCTGTCTGTAGGTCTGTCTGTCTGTCTCTGTCTCTGTCTATCTGTCTGTCTGTCTGTCTCTCTCTCTCTCTCTCTCTCTCTCTCTCTCTCTCTCTCTCTCTCTCACCCCAACACCAGTCCTCTCTCTCAGGGTTGTGCTCGTGGTCAGCCTTGGAACGTGTTGTGCTCTCTCCGTTATCGTCGTCGTTTCAGAGTGTTTCGTATCGTTCCGTAGATGTTGGTTCCGTGGCTTTCCCTCTCCGGGTCGCGTTCTGTCGTTCCACTCATCCTCCCTACCCCCCCTGTTCCACGAAAGGAGGATTAACGAAGAGGATTTTCGCCATTATATATACAGTATACTCTTGATATTTTTTTCCACCCTCTGGTCTTCTGTCGTTCAACTTATTCTTTATCTTCCTACTGCGAGAGAGAGAGAGAGAGAGAGAGAGAGAGAGAGAGAGAGAGAGAGAGAGAGAGAGAGAGAGAGAGAGAATTGAGGACAATATACACGTACCTATCAGTCCTATACTGGGTTTAGCTTACCCTTTGTTTATTTTGCCTGCAGACTTCCACCTTCTAGTTCGTCTCTTCAGTAAATAAATAAATAAATAAATAAATAAATAAACTAGAATGGCACTCAGTCGAGAGCATACCTTCGCCAACGCCTTATCTCGTAATCTTAAAGAAAGTGAAAGAAAAAAATCCTGGATCCGCACCTGTATCCGGATCCGCACAAAACTTTAATGGAGAGTATTCTGGGCCAAGGCCCATTATTCTACTAAGTTTCGTGGAAATCCGTCCAGTAGTTTTTGTGTAATCTTGCTCACAAACCAACCAACCAACAAACAAACAAACGGACAGGGGTGAAAACGTAACCTCCTTGGCGGAGGTAATAATA
>NC_137069.1:36389195-36396695 GCF_032717465.1 Coenobita brevimanus
CCTCCCTTCCCCCTACTATCACCACCACAGTCTCACCTCCCACCACCGACACCACACTACGCATTCTCCACCACCACCACCACAGATAAGCACTCCCCACCACCACCAAAACCACCACCACAGCTACACTCCCCCATCCCCCAATTATCAACATACTCTACTATTTGGCCCAAGGAATACACTCCTTGGTACATTCACACACTCCATTTTTATATTTTTAATAATTTTTGCTCTGTTGGTTTTCTGTTTCTGTATTATTTTCTCTCATATCACACCAACACACACTCATCAACACATTAATCTTTTTGACTCAACTGCAACACACTTTATTTCTAGCATTGTGTTACATTATTGATAATCGGTGTTTTTTTGTCTCTACATTCCTTCTCCATTTCCTTTTTTTTTTTTTTTTTTTTTTTCACACAACCTTCACCACCGCAGCTACACATTCTCCAACACACTCGGGTTCTGGCACAAGGAACACACACTATTTCCCGGTATGCAGAATCACACTCCGTCTTTTGTCACTCTTACATTTTCGATAGGGTCATTTTTGCTGATTTTTCTGTTCCTATATATATATATATATATATATATATATATATATATATATATATATATATATATATATATATATATATATATATATATATTTTCCTCCTTCACGCCACACACTCCATCAACACACTCAGCTATTTGACACCTTACTCACTTTTAATCTTAGTTATTCTCTCTCCAATTTCTCCACCCGGCCAAAACATTTTGAAGAATTTCTTCTAGTACTTTCTAGCGCCTTCACATCACCACCACAGCGTTCCTTAACTTCCCCATTTCGCTGTTCATTTCCCCATGTCATGCCACAAACTTCTCTCAGACAACTCATTTCCACTCCTCTCACTCGATGTGCGTCCTTCCATGTCCAAAGAAGGAAGGAAGGAAGGACAGAGAAGGAGGAGGAGGAGAATAAGAAAAGGGTTAGAAGAATAAGACAGGACACAAGCAAGTCCAAGAAACTAAGAGAAAAGAAAGGAAGACAGGGCAGACGGACAGGAGGAGGAGGAGGAGGAGGAGGAGGAAGAGGAGGTAGAGAATAAGAATAATAAACCAAACAAACACTACAGGTTCCAATAACAGTATTCAACCATCTTAGTATTGTTTCTTGGTATAATCTTGACCTCTTATCATACGCTTATCTACAGTTCTGAGGCAAGTCAGATGCAGGCGTCTTCAATTTTCTTCGGCCGTCTTATCTTTTCCTTCCGATATCTTCAGATTATTTTCCCTTCCCGGCACAATCCACTCGTATCTCTGGCTGCCTCCTCTTCTTCTTCTCTGACATCCACTTCTGCGCCCCCTCCTTCTCCTCCCCAGTCTCTTCCCCTCCCACTCCCTCCTCCTTCCTCGCCCTCCTCCCCCGAAACTCACGTCTTTTCCCTCTCCCCTCCCCTCTCCTCTCCTGCCCCTTCTCTATCTCCCCCTCCTCCCCCATCTAACTTTCGCCCCACCCCCACCCCCAAATCTCCTCATCTTTCGTTTCTTGCCTCTTACGCTCTCGCTCGCTCTCTTTCTTCGCGTACTCTCTTTCTCTCTCTCTCTGTTTTTAAGTACGTATTAAGTATGTAGTTACCATACCATTGGTAGTCTTTGTCTTCCCCCTTCCCCCTTCCTCTCTCTCTCTCTCTCTCTCTCTCTCTCTCTCTCTCTCTCTCTCTCTCTCTCCAAACTCCTCACAGAATTCCAGCAAAGTTATCTCTTAAATTTTACCGACGATCCTTTTATTTTACCGTTATCATCCTCTTTGCAGTGGGCAAGGCGCCGCCATCCACTCACTCGATGTAGCGATCAGGGTGATGCTACACTGAGGAACAAGCCGCAAGATTTCCTGTTTCGAGAAAACGTGTACTACGCCGGGTGATAACCAGATCACCGAAAGCGTGTGAACCCCGTACAACCAGGCGGAGAGAGAGAGAGAGAGAGAGAGAGAGAGAGAGAGAGAGAGAATGAACTGCAAATACACAGTCGTAATGAAGGGGTTAAATACAGTCATACATATTCTAATTGATGTTGGAAGTTTCCCAACACCTTTTCCTTGGAGATCATTTTATGTATTACACCTTACTGTTCTCTTTAGTGTTCCATAAATCTTTCCAACATCGCCATCCTGTCCATATATAACTTTCCAAAGCATATTAATCAGCCGTGTCAAAAAATAAATCGTTATGGAAGAGGTGTTAAGAAGCCTCCATACCCGACGAGAATACAGAGAGGTAATGAAGTGTTGAAGTGTAGCAGTGTAAGTGTATCGATGGGTAGTGTATTTAGTGACGTTATCTACTGTATCTCACACCCCGTTTCACACAGCTACACACAGAAATGGATGCATCATTATTTATCATAGGCACCAATACACTGAGGCATACACACAAAATACGTACACACAGATCCATACACACCAAGCAGATATAAGCATACATATAGAAATAAACACACACACACACACACACACACACACACACACACACACACACACACACACACACACACACACGACACTCAAGAACACACAGAGCGCAGGATCAAACTATACGACAGGAAGCCAAACACAAGACAGGGAAACTCATCATCATCATCATCATCATCAGTAAAACCACAACACTCATCATCATCCACAACATCCTATTTTTAAGGAGAGATATGGGATAGACATGATCCAGAAACAGAAAAAAAAACACGAAATGGGAGGAGCATCATCAGAGTGGGCTGCGAGAATGGGCCACACCTTCATTTACTCCTCAATCCAGCCCTTGGAATAACAAATCCCCTAAAACAGATCACGAGGGAGGAAGAGGAAATAAGGGGTAAGATGCAAGGAGAAGAGGAGGAAAACATGAGGCAGAGACAGGAAGGAGCAGAGATATATGGAAGAGAAAAAAGAGGGAGGGGGGGAACAGGAGGAAAAGAGAGGAGCGGGAATGCGAGAGGCATAGAGGACGAGGACGAGGACGAGGAAGCAAAAAGAAAAAGATAAAGAAGAAGAAGAAGAAGAAAAAAAAAAAAGAAGAAGGAGGAGGAAGAGGAGGAGGAGGATGAGGAAGAAGGAGGATTATATAAGAAAGCAAACAGCAACAGACCTTATGGTCCTTTCGAGGCTGCTTGTTACAGAGAAGATTGTAACTACAAGATCTAACTCTACATGCTGAAGGATAAGGATAGTAAAGCAAGTAGGCTCCCCCCATCCCCAGACCCTCCAGGAAAAAATAAGAAAAACCACCATGCAGCATGGAAAAACTGACAATGAAGTTTCATAGGAAATACTGGAAAGGAAAAGTCACATTCTATAATACTTTATCTATAAGCTACCCGTTTGAGTAACCTGAAAGAGAAAGTAATCAAATAAAGTAACAGTTACGGCATGACATTATAAACGGGTACGTTGAGTTAATGGGGCGTTTGCAGACATAACGTGGAAACTACACAGTGCAGGAGGAGGAGGAGGAGAAACACGTGAACAGGTTAAGAAGGAAGAAAAGAAGATCGTTCAGAATAAGATTAGGAGAAGAAGTATAAGAGGGGAGTAGGAGAGGTCAAATAAGGCTAAACCAAACTATCCCTTACATAATTACCACAAATCATGATCAGGCAGGCCAGTTAAGTCCCACTGAGGCCAACTTAGCTCTACTTAAACATAAACAGGTATACAGTATATATTTCTCTTTAACGTACACTTCAAATAAATTCAGATATATTGTTTTCCCTTTAGGCACTAATAACGGGCCTTCACGTAGTGGCACTGTGCACCGTGAATGGAGCTAAGCATCTGCGGCGTCCACCCGAAACCAAAACTTTCTCATAATTCCCTGCACCACGCCGTGGGAGGGACGCTGTTCCGACCCTGGCGAGGGGCTGTCTACCACAAGGGGGAGCTGGATCAATTGTGTACCTGTAGGACGGCCCCATACTAGTACTTGCTTACCTGTGGTCGACAGGTTTGCTCGGCGCGAGAGAGAGAGAGAGAGAGAGAGAGAGAGAGAGAGAGAGAGAGAGAGAGAGAGAGAGAGAGAGAGAGAGGTTAAGCAACAACAAAAGCTTTAGTTCGGCAAATTTTCAACTTTGTTCAGGTCAACTCAGGTCTGATCACAGGAAAAAAAAAAAAAAAAAATCCCACAGACACACGCCACATCCTTGAAACATATCATTGGGTGTGCCGAGCAAAAAAAAAAAAAAAAAAAAAAAACTTCCTCCAAGAAATAAAAAATGAAAAAAACCTGGCCAAAAAATTTCCTCATAGAATACGAGAAACCCAGCCAGAAACTTCCTCAAAAAAGAAAAAAAAGTCAGAAAATTTTCCTCCTAAAAAAGAAAGCCAGAAAACTTCCTCTTAAAAAAAAGTAAAATCCCTTCCAAAAAACTCCCTCTATAATAAAAGAAAAAGGAACAAGCCGAGTTTGACAATGTTCTCCAAAAAAAAAAAAAAAAAAAAAAGCCAGGAAACTCCCTCCAAAAAGGAAAAAAGGCCAGAAAACTTCTTCCAAAACTGAATAAGCGAGAAAACTTCCACAAAAAAATGCCAGAAAATTTCCTCAAAAAAGAAAGGAAAAAAGCAGCCAGAAAACCTCCTCAAAAAAGAAAAACCCATCCAGGAAACTTCCTCCAAAAAAAGAAAAAAATAAGCTAGAAAACTTCTTCCCCCAGAAAGAGAACCCACCCAGAAAACTTCCTCAAAACAAAGAGAAAACCCAGCCAGAAAACTTTCTGAAAAACAAAAGAAAAAACAGCCAGAAATCTTTCAAAAAATGCGATAAAACTTTCTTGAAAAAAAAAAAGCCAGAAAACTTCCTAAAAAACAGCCAGAAAACTTCCTAAAAACAGCCAGAAAACTTCCTAAAAACAGCCAGAAAACTTCCTCAAGAAAAGAAAAACACTACCAGAAAATTTCCTCTGAAAAGAAGAAAAAATCCAGCCAGAAAACTTCCTCAAAAAATATAGAAACGAAAAAACCCAGCCAGAAAATTTGCCCCAGCTACCACGTCTATGCATCTTCGCGCTGTACAAGTTCCCCAAAAGGACAAGTATCCGAGAATTGGCTAGTAACCAAGAAGACTCATCCCTACCAAGTTTTTGCTTTTGGTACAGCGATCAGTGCATTTTTTCTAACCTGGCCAAGATCCCTAACCCCTCTTAGCTCAGTTGATGGCCAAGTGTACTTAGATTGGAGGGCCCATTTTTGCTAGTAACCAAGGAGACTCATGCCTACCTTATACCTAAGGGTCATCTAATTTCATGCAATAAGACTGTGAGAGTGGGTCGGTTCCGTTAGATGAAAATAAATTAGTTATCGTTATATTTGTGTATCTGGCTCCTTTATTTTGATTGCCTCTATTGCTATTTGTCCCTGTGTGTGTGTGTGTGTGTGTGTGTGTGTGTGTGTGTGTGTGTGTGTGTGTGTGTGTGTGTGTGTGTGTGTGTGGATACCATTATGTAAGTATGTATGTGTGTGTATGTATATATATGTGTGTGTGTGTGTGTGTGTGTGTGTGTGTGTGTGAGAGAGAGAGAGAGAGAGAGAGAGAGAGAGAGAGACATACACCTGCCAACAACAGTATGGACACCCTTCATAATGATAAACAACCACACACTGAACAATAACTTTTGGATTCCACTAATGCCACCTTTGGAATTCAACAACCTTTCCAAAATATTGCGTAAGAGTTTCAGAAATGTTCGTCTAAAATGTGGAGCACTTTTTTTTTTTCTCTCTAATTAATTTCCAGATATTTTTTTCATATCCTACTTCCATTCTCTTTTCAGACAGCATTATTTCGTTTTTAATTTCGATAATATGCTTCTAAGACAGAGCAAACTAATAAATATACAAATAAATAAATAAATAAATCCTTTAGTACAGCCATTAAATAAATACATTAAATTTTTTTTTTATTCTTTTATACCCAATTTCACACCTATTTCCAGACATTTTATTGTATACTCTTTTCACACTCTTTCTGGTACCCCATTGCCATGCTCCATTGTATCTCCCATTTCCAGGCCCCATTTTATCCCCCATATCCATACTCCATTTTATCCCACATTTCCATACCCCATTTAATGCTCCATTTCCGCACAACTTTATTCCCCATTTCCATTACCCGATTTTATCCCCCATTTTCATGCCCCATTGTATCCCATTTCCATCCCCATTTATTCCCTATTTCCATATTCCCCATTTCCTTAGCCACCAAAAAGAATGGTAATGAAAAGCACGTTGAACACATTATTTCATGAATTTTAAAACGACGCTACCGAGACAACTCCTGCCTAACAACAGTATTCCTCAGTCTTGCCATCAAAGGGAATGTGGAGGAGGAGGAGGAGGAGGAGGAGGAGGAGGACGACGACGACGACGACGACGACGAAGAAGAAGAAGAAGAAGAAGAAGAAGCAGAAGAAGAAGAAGACGATTACAATGGATGAAGACGAAGACAAGGCGGAATAGAAGGATGAGGACGAAAGGAAGAAGGAGGAGGACGAGGAGGAGAATGAAGAGAAGGAGTAGGAAAGGAAGAAAAAGAAGAGTACGAGGAGGAGGAGGAAAGGAAGAAAAAGAAGAGGAGGAGGAGGAAAGGAAGAAAAAGAAGAGTACGAGGAGGAGGAGGAGGAAAGGAAGAAAAAGAAGAGTACGAGGAGGAGGAGGAAAGGAAGAAAAAGAAGAGTACGAGGAGGAGGAGAAGGAGGAGGAGAAGGAGAAAGAAGAGGAGGAGGAAAAAGAAAAGAACGAGGACAAGGAAGAGGGCTACGACGAGGACAAGGACAAGAAGGATGAGGACGACAAGGAGGGGTTAGAGAGAGAAAGAGGAGTCACAGGAGCCCAGAGTTAAAGATTCAAGCAAACTTCAGCAGACACCGCCTAACACAACTGCCCGAGAGAGAGAAGAAAATCTGGGTTTGTTCTTGTGGCTCTGTGTTTACGTTGTCTGCCGGTGTTGTTGCTCTTGCCGGAGTCGGTGTACGGTCGCGGGCAAGAGTTTCGTACCGGTAACAATTTTTCCTGGCGTTTTCTCTCAGCAATTCTTCGTAGCAATTTTTCGCAGCAATTTTCTGTAGTAATTTTCCCAGCAATTTTTCGCGATATTTTTTCACAGCAATTGTTCGTAGCAAATTCTCGTAACAATTTTTCGTAGCAATTCTTCGCAGCAATTTTCGTCTCGATTTCTCGCGTAAATTTTTCGCAGCAATTTTTTTTGTAGCAACTTTTCGTGGCATTTTTCTCGCACAAATTTTTCGTAGCAATTTCTAGCCTGAGAACTTGAGTGGAGGTAGAGTTTGTGAAAAGAATATTGCTCGACTTGTTTTCTTTTGCTCTCATCTCTCTCCCTGTCTCCCCCCCCTCCCTTTCTCTCTCTTTCTCTCTCTCTCTCTCTCTCTCTTGCTGTTCGTGTTCTAGTGTCGTACTTATTAAAAGATAAGAAAATAAACAACACTCCCGCAGTAGTCAAGTCACAC
>NC_137069.1:36404195-36414195 GCF_032717465.1 Coenobita brevimanus
TCTGTATATATCAGTCTATCTGTTTACCCGTCTGTCTATCTGTCTCTGTCTCTGTCTCTGTCTCTGTCTCTCAGTGTGTATCAATCTATCCATCTATCGATCGAGAGAATTTTGGCGAAGGTGGCATGGGAGGAAAAATTAAGGTCACTTTGGGGGGGGGGAGAGAGAGAGAGAGAGAGAGACTAATCCCATCTTGCCCGCATCCAAAAATGATAAAATTCTCCTTAAAATATTTCACACACACACACACACACACACACACACACACACACACACACACACACACACACACACACACACACACACACACACACACACATGAAATATTCCCATGTGTTTCACATATCCAGCCAAAAAAGGTGTAAATATTTTCTAGTCCAGTTTTCTCGCCCTGTGCCTCGTCATCCCGCCCCTCCACCTCCCTCTGGGCTAGATCCAATATTTTAGTAGCCCAGAAAAACATAACATCTCTTATTCTTGTCTTCTTCATCTTCTCTCCTCCTCCTCCTCCTCCCCTTCCTCTCCACCTTTTTCATCTTGCTCGTTTTCTTCTTTCCCTTGTCTTATTCGCCTTCTTCTTCTGTTTGTCTGTTTATTCGCTTTTGTGTTGGTTTGTCTGTCTGTCTGTCTGTCTGTCTGCCTGTCTGTCTGTCTGTCTCTGTCTGTCTGTCTGTCTGTCTGTCTCTGTCTGTCTGTCTGTCTGTCTGTCTGTCTGTCTCTCTCTCTCTCTCTCTCTCTCTCTCTCTCTCTCGCTGATTTCAGACGATTTAATTCAGCTTCTCGCACTGAAGGGATTTTTAGAACATATCTAACTCCTTTTCAGTCCCCAAATTCTATGTACTGTATCTGTCTGTCTATTGCCAGACTCCTTAATCCCGTAAGGGATGGCCACAAACAAATCGCCTCCATGTCGCCCTCTGCCCCGTCATTTCGCTGCCCTCCCCCCAGCTCACATACCCCCTCTCTCAAATACCTATCCACTCCATTCTACGCTAAAGGAAAGCGTCTGGAGGTGGTTAGAAATAAATAAGAGGTTCCCGGCTTCAGTGAGTTAATTTCCTGCTCATACTGCTCGCTAATGGCTATCTATCTACAGTACCTATCTATCTCTCTATCTCCAGCCAGAAGACATAATCCCGAAAGAGCTCACAAATGACTCATTAAAACTGAAAAATTGGTGGGCATGTAGAGAATATAATTTTAAGCCACCTTCCTAATGATATTACCCTCCAAAACAATAAATAAATAAATAAATAAATACTCCGCCAAATTTCACCACCATAGAAGTTAATGATGTAGGTCAGTTGGTGGGTACTAGTGCCGAGGTGGTGATACGTGAAGTTGTGTGGTACGCTGGGGGACTGATGGGGGGTTAGAGAACAAACCGTCAAGCTTAGAACTACACACACACACACACACACACACACACACACACACACACACACACACGGGCTGGATCTCGCGCCGTGGTAAAGGTGTTGAATAAATAGAAGTAAATAGGTAAATGAACAAATAAAAAGTCTGAAAATATAATAAATGAGACAATCACACTGAGAAAAAAAGTTGGTCACAATAATTTCATTTATTCGTCAGTGATCACTTCATCAATGCGAGAGAAATGCAGTGGGTAGCCTAAATTAGACTGATTTATATTTATGCCTCGTAAACACGCAGATGGAGCGGCGAAAATTGTGTTTATTTGAGGATACAGGATTAATCTGTGGATGTTTATTTTGTTTTATTTCTTGTGTCTATTTTTGTGTTTATTTTTTGTTTAATTTTTTTTTTAATTTATTTTTTAGTTTTCTGTATTGTGTGTTCATTTATTGTATTTCTTTTTCTTTATGTAGCCCCTGTGTTTATCTTGTGTTGATTTTTCTGCTTATTTGCGTTTATTTTATTTATTTGTTTTGTGTTTATTTTGTGTTTATTTTGTTCATTTTTCTTTATTCTTTGTGTATTTGGGTGAATATTTTTTGTTTTTATTTTATCTTTATTTTCGTCTATTTTTGTCTTAATTTTCGTTTACTCAGAGTTTATCTGGAGTAGGTTTTGTGCCTTAGTGTTAATTTTGAAGATTTTGTGTTCATTTTGATTATTATTTGCGTCTGTTTTGAAAATATAATACGTGGGCAAAATAAAGCATTAATTTGTGTTTGTTACTTTCTTCTTGTTTTTATCTTGTGTTTGTGATCTATCTTGTGTTTTTTTTCTGTATATCTTGAGGATAAAATGTGTTCATAATTCTGAATTCCTTTGAGTTTGTTTATATTATGTTTATTTCGAGTATATTCTGTGTTTCTCGAATTTATTTTGTTTATCTGAGGTCTTTATTATTTCTGAAGCTGTGGGGTAAAATTCAGTGTCCATTTGTATTTATCTCTTTGTGTTTATTATGAATATTTTTGTGATTAATTTGTGCTGTGGATGTGATAGAAAGCGTTAAAAGAAATACACTGAGGTGGTTTGGCCATGTGGAGAGAATGGAGAGACAGAGACTAACGAGGAAGGTGTATGTGAATGAGGTGGAGGGGGGAGAGGCAGGGGGAGGCCAAGGAGGAGATGGAAGAATGGAGTGGAGAGGTATATGAGAGAGGGGGGTGTGAGCTGGGAGGGAGGGCAGCGAAATGGCGTGGAAGAGGGCGACATGGAGGCGAATTGTTTGTGGCCACCCTTCACGGGATTAAGGAGTCTGGCAATAAATAGACAGACTTTGTGTCTACTGAAAGGATACACTAGGCTGGTAAAATTCCGCATTTATTTGTACTTAAAAAACTTTCTACTTTTCATCATTGCAAGAAAAGATTGGATAGAAAAAAGGACAAATAAAATGAACACTTTTTGTAATGGAGGAAAGCAGAAATATATATTACAGTTTTTAGTTTTCCGTTTACGACTTGGGGGGGCTCTGGAAAAGACAAAATGTTTGTTTGTCTATAACCAGACGCCATAATCCCGTAATGGATGGTCGTTTGTCTTTGACTTGGTTGTTTTACTGGGAGGGGCACTAACCCTCCGCCAACCCATTTGCTGACACGTAGGAAACATGTATGGGTTGGTTATATGGTTACCACCCAGCGTTGAAAACGGTTTCCTGGCTTACAGGAAACCATTAGGCTTGTCACTCAATGTAAAACCACCTGAAAAGGAAAGAAAGGTAATAGAAAGTGACAAGAAAGATAGGAGAAGTAGGAAGAGAGGGGGACAGACACATAAAAAGAATGATAAAGCTGTGGGAACAAGTAGATGCACTACATCAAGTGAATGGATGTTGGTCGCCACAACCTACCACCAAAAGACTAAGCTAAATGACTAAATTATTTGTAGGTAAATTTCTAAGAAGCTTTTATTACAAGATATTTAGATAGAGAAAATATATAAGGCAACTCCACTATAGCATTTACAGTTAAGATTTCACCTGTATTATTCTAAAGAAAGGGAGTAGGAAGTCTACGTGTACACACACACACACACACACACACACACACACACACACACACACACACACACACACACACACACACACGCACGCACGCGCGCGTATACTACACATGATTCTTAATTTTTTTTCATTCAATCCTTCATCCAAGTATTCACACCCACACACACACACACACACGCACGCACGCACGCGCGCGTATACTACACATGATTCTTAATTTTTTTTCATTCAATCCTTCATCCAAGTATTCACACCCACACACACACACACACACGCACGCACGCACGCGCGCGTATACTACACATGATTCTTAATTTTTTTTCATTCAATCCTTCATCCAAGTATTCACACCCCTCTCCCTCCCTTCCTCCCTCCCTCTCTAATAACAAATCAGCCCCAGCACTGTTTTGTGAATACCCTTCTCTGTGTGGTCTGAAAGCCTCTTAGGGATTTATGCATGCAAGGGCACAAATCTTCATGAATAATGTATGAAAAAGAAAAAAAAAAATGGAGCCGCCACCACGAGAAGGATTACGGTGTGAGAGGAGGACGAGATACCTTGAATGGGGAATATGTTACTTTCTTGAATAATACATGATAAACAAAACAACAACAGAATATTCATGGTAAACACTGCCTTATGCTGTATTAATATTAATAATATCATTATTCATGGCAGCCACTAGCTGAAAATACACAGGTTTTTAGTCTAGTATGGCAACCTAAGGGGGTCAACAGGCTGACCCTGGCTGCTGTTGCTCCTTAGGAGCGTCGACACATTACCAAGCCTTACCCAGGCTGGAGTGAGGCGTAGGCACAAGAAGACACACCGCCTAATCTTTACCCCTCTCCATTGCAGGTCTTCCACCACAGCGCGCCTGACCTACACTTGAATAGTGACAGCTCACCTTACCACATAAGCAGCGCGGTCTGAGCGCGGCTTGGAGTCCCTTGGAATGAGAGGCGAGTGCTCAATCAATCTTGCCACCACGTGTCAATAATGCTCTTCAACAATACGGGATGGAAAAAAAAAAGCGCTCAGATATTCAGTGCGATTATATCTTTATTCATATATTTCCTTCTTGGTATCTCCAGACGATTTTATTCAGCACAAGACACTTTTCCAAATGAAGGGGTTATACACGCTTCCTAACGCCTCTTCCTTAGAGATATATTTTGTTTATTACACCTTGCTATCCTCTTCTGTGTCATACAAGCCATTCTAATACTGCCTTACACTTCATAAGTAACGTACAAAATTATATCAACCTACCCAGAAACAAATCACTAAGGTAGAGGTGCTAGGGAGCCTCCTTAAGCAACGACAATACGACACGTCTTTTTTTAATTAAAAAAGAATCTAAAGTATAAAATGGAAAATAAATAATCGCAGAGAGGGACTTACAATGTGGCTAACAATTAATATAATAAAGAAATAGAAAAATAAAGAAGCGATACATTTCTTGAAGAGGGTCCGAGGCACTTATCCCACGTGGTATAGAAAGCTTCGTTACACAGTTCCCTAAGTGATTTATTCCGCATTTTTTTTTGGCATCTTAATCTTTCCGTGTATGTTATCTATATCGCATTACTATTGACGTAGTTTGCATAAGTAGCACGTTCAAGGATGTTGAAACATTATAAGCAGGTCAAAGATAGGCCAAGAGCGTTTCATTCTCAAAATCTATATTATAATGATCTGATTTCTGCATTTTTGTCGGATTGTTGATTTGTTACCGTAACACAGCAAAAACGGCGAATGTAGAGCTAATTTTTGTTAGAGCAAGGTACCGTTAAAAAACTTTAACTTGAAGAACAAAACAATTTCCAGGCCAATCGGGCCGCCGGTTCTCGAGTTATGACTAATTTCTGGTCTTTTGTTTCAAATTTAGTGTTTGCTTTTAAAGCAGGGGGATTGATTCGTCCTTGGTCTGGCGTTGAAATTACCAGCATGACGCGAGAGAGGAGTGACGTGTTTGTTGTATTATCACTCTCTCGCCTCTCCTTCCTCCCTCTTTATACTCCTAAAATTGTATAGTATAATGGTATAGTACAATCTATATTATAATGATCCGATTTCTGTATGTATATTTGTTTGTTATGGTAGCAGCAAAGACGGCGCATGTAGCGCATATGCTTGTTGGTGCAAGCTACCGATAAAATGCTCTAACTTGAAAGATAAAACAATTTCCAGTCCAATCGGGCCACCGGTTCCCCAGTTATGACTCATTTCTGAAGATAGGAAGTGACTTGACACCGAGCCCGACGGCCTCTCAGCGAGTAAGGATAGATTTAATATTTGGATGGCGTATATATGTCTTGGGAATATACTGTAATTGCAAAATGAAAATAGGGGAAAAAACTGTTGTTGAGAGATGTAATATTTCTTGAGATGGAATTTAGAAGACACTGTGGATGAATGTTTCCTAATTTTACACACACACACACACACACACACACACACACACACACACACACACACACACACACACACACACAAAGCAACGTACAAAAAATGAGACCTTCACACACACACACACACACACACACACACACACACACACACACACGCACACCAGTCCTGTATGAAGAGAAAGCCCTCACACCATATATTAAAACTCTCTGCTTTCGTCCCTTCAGCCAAGATTCCATCCACGTTAAGATACCATCGTCTTATATCATGTGCTCTGACCTTCCTAACTAACCTTTCGTGTGGGGTCCTATCTATCTGTCTATATATCTACAGCAAGAAGCTTTACTCCCGTAAGGGGTGGCCACAAACAAATCTCCTCCATCTCCCCTGCCATTTCGCTGCCCACCACCCGGCTCACACCTCTCCACTCCATCCCTCTATCTCATCATCGGCCTCCCCCTCCCTCTCCCTCTCCCTCACTCCACCTCACTCACATACACTCTCCTCGTTAGTTTGTCCCTCCATCCTATCCACATGACCAAACCACCTCAATGTACTTATTCTAACGCTTCGTCACATCCACATCCACACCACAATGATCCTTCACTTCCTCATTTGTCGTCTCTCCGTGTAACTCCAAAAGCTGAGTTACCATCTGTTTTAAATCTGGTTACTACTAAGTTCGCTGTCTTCTACGTTTCTGAAACTTCACCTGAATTTAAAGAATAATTAGTGTTGTAAGCGGAGGGCAACTGTAGGCTAATTAAATAGTGTTATAAGCGGAGGACACCTGTAATCTTGTGTAAGGATTTGTTATTCGTTATTTTTTTCCTTCCTTTCATCTGTAAAATAAAAATAATAATAATATTCATTTCTCCGTGGTTTCCTTTATAAATTTTTGCATATATATTGTTTGGATCCGGCGATTTTTTATGTTTTAACTTACTGTCTTTCAATACTTCGTCCTTAATGGTAACAAAACAGGCTCCAGTTATGTATAAGCAAAATAAATCGCTTAGGAATAGGTGTTAAGGAGCATCGAGAATACGGGTCTATTACAACACAGGTTTCACTTCTGTAAAGGCAAAATAAATCGGTTAGATATAGGTGTCAGGGTGAATACGCGGATATAACAACACAGGCTCCGCATTTTTTGCCAGCGTTTTTCTGATATTTCTCTCTCTCTCTCTCTCTCTCTCTCTCTCTCTCTCTCTCTCTCACACACACACACACACACACACACACACACACACACACACACACACACACACAGGACTGTAGTTCACATACCGAATATCTAAAACACTAACTTATTTTTCCTCAGTAGCTGCTTGTGTCATTTTATTCGTACCTGTAGGAGAAAGAGTTATTACAAACAGGTAAGAAATTTTGTTAATGACAGTGGTGATGGTGGTGGTAGTAATGATGATGATGGTAATGGTAATAATGATGATGATGACTGACCGACTAAGTGACTGACTGAATGAATGGAAGATTAACTGAATGAACAGGAAGTATACACCTCTGAGACCAAACAACCCTAACCCTTTCAGCCCAAGTACCTCTCTTTCGTTATATCTCTGCTACCACCAAGAGATGATATATAAATGTGGGGCGATATTTTACTATAATTTCTGAAGGATGTGACAATTATAGTCTGAATTTTCTGCCATATTGCAAACTTCACTTTGCAATGTTTGAATCCAAGCTGGTCATATCGAACCATTACAGTGTTTCGTAAAAGACGTAAAATATAAGGGGTTTGCACACACACTCGCGTACTCAGTTGTAATAATACTGTCATAAGTGAAATAGAAACCATTGTTACTTTATGGTAGCAAACAGGCAGGTTGCTGGCAAGCTGGTGATAGGGAGAGCTGGAGCTCCCGTTTCACCAGCCCTCAGGACATGATCCTGACCATCTCCCTTTTCTGAACATTTTCAGTGCATTCATTTACACAGAAAGTAGGCCAGCATGCTCTCATAATACCTCTACCTTCAACTGTCTACACCACACTACATGCGCATAACATATCACACCTTCTATTCATATCTTTAGTAATGGCCGCTGCAATCTTACTATCAAATGAGGTGGTACCTCGGATTGCCACCACCGGCAGGGTAGGGCTGGAGGCACAGGGTCCTCCCGGTCGCCATCAAGCGACTGTGCCGGCAGCGACTGTTGCTATTTCCGGGAATGCTCGTCGGCGAAGAGGTGACGGTGCGGCCTTATTCTTTACCAACATCCGCGGCCTTACCACAAATTTAAACTCAGTTCATTTTTTCCTTCAGTCCATATCCCCTTTGGCCCTTTTCCTCACAGAACCACAAATCTCACCCTCTACCGATATATCTCCATTTTGTTTTCCCGGTTACCATCTCTTTACAAACTTTCGAAACAAGGGCGGCACCTGTTGTTATATCAAATCCCAATATGCAGTTGATACTATTTTAAACTTCACTTCATCCAGTTTTGATTATTCATTATATAAATTGAATTGCCAAAACATTACCAAATATATCTGGGATGGATTTAGAAATTATCTTGCTGATGTTCCATGGCAGTCTTTCTTCTCTAGTGATCCCAGTTCTACCCAGTCCCACATTTGCGACTTAATACTAGCTGGTATGGATTTATTCATACCAAGTCAACAATTCACTAAAAGATCAAACTCTCCAAAATGGTTTGATGCCAATTGTGCCAGAGCAACAGCCCAAAAGTCATTAGCATATAACTCTTACTTAAAATAAAAAACATCTGAATCACTCACCCAATTTAAAACTGCTAGAAATCATGCAAAAGCTGTATTAATAAATCAAACTTTCTTCAAAAGCAAGCATCAAAACTACTTAACAACCCTAATGACAATAGAATATTCTGGTCAACTCTTAATTCTTTCAATAATAACTTTAACAAGTCATCTTCCATTCCCCCACTAAAATCTTCAGATGGCAATATTACAAATGACCCACGTGGGAAAGCAGATATCTTTGCTAGTACCTTTACAAGAAACTCTACCATAGATGATACCAGCCAGAATGTCTCAGTACTGGAACTTGATTCTCCCGAAATTGCCCCACTTAAAATACTGTATACTGTACACCTTGTACTGAACTTCATGATCATCATCATCTTCAATTCATCTCATTCACCATCAGATGAGTACCTCATGGATTTCCGATATTGCCCGAACTGTAAGGCATCTTACCGCCAGATGGTGGAGCTCGGTGATTAGATATGAAAAAGTATTGCAGAGATATTAAAAGGTGTTGATTTGATATGGTGCCTTCATCAGTGAAGTAAATCCTGTGTTAGTTATAACCAACTGTGATTGTGTAGAGCTTCATTTCTTTACCACAGTTCAATGGCATTCTGTTGATAATCATTCAGTAATCTTACTTGTTTTGCTAAGCAACGTTGGGTCTGGTTAGTACTTGGATGGGTGACCGCCTGGGAACACCAGATGCTGTTGGCATCCCTACGTGTCAAGTGGGGTTGGTGGAGGATTAGTGCCCCTCCCTGTAAAACAATTAACTCTAAGCCGTTGGCCACCCCATTTGGGATACATGGCGTCTGGCGATGGATGGATGGAAAATACAGACAAGATACGTAAAATCCATCCTAGACAATTTACCTACCAACAAAGCTCCAGGCCCAGATGGAATTCCGCCAATTGTTTTGAAAAAGTGTTCCCCTGAACTTGCCTCTGTCCTAGCTAAATTATTCAGACTATGCATACGTACTTCTTTATTCCCAAATTCATGGAAAGAAGCCAATATCCACCCAGTTCCGAAGAAAGGAAGTTCGTCTGACCCCTCCAATTACAGACCAATAGCTGTCGCATCTTCTCTTGGTAAGGTATTTGAAACTTTAATTAATAAGCACACTGTTAAGCATCTTGAATCCAACAACTTAATTAGTGATAGACAATACGGTTTTCGCCACGAAAGATCCACCATTGACATACTCAATCTCTTAACTCATACCATCCATCAATCAATTGATCTTTTTGGAGAAACTCATGCAGTAGCTCTTGATATCTCTAAAGCTTTCGACAGAGTATGGCACCGTTCCCTGCTGTCCAAACTCCCTTGCTATGGACTAACGTCTTTTGTTCCTTTGATTTCTTCTTATCTTAGTGACA
>NC_137069.1:36421695-36474195 GCF_032717465.1 Coenobita brevimanus
AATCGGGAGTGAAAAAATCAGGAGTGAAAAAAAAATTCAGCTGGAGTGAATAAGAGTATGCAGAAAAAGACGCCACCTGGAGGCCAAGACATATAAATCCTCGTTGTCTCTCTCTCTCTCTCTCTCTCTCTCTCTCTCTCTCTCTCTCTCGATTTGCCTGAAAATTGTTATGCATATATCTGAGTTTGGATTTTAGAGACGACTTACATTGATTTTATTTCTTAAATTTGGGAGTTTACGAAATATAGATCTCTCTCTCTCTCTCTCTCTCTCTTCATTCTTCCCCTTTTTAACTACTTCTTCTCTTTTCTTATTCTCACTTCCTATATTCTTCTTCGTCTCTCCTTTACTTGGTTTCTCTCTCCCCCTCTCTCTCTTTCTCTCTCCTTTGATCTCTCAGCCGTGTGATATTTCTTTCTTTCAGTCTCCCTGTCTTCATAATTGTTCTCTCTCTTACTTTCTCATTATCTCAATTTTTTATTTTTATTTAAACATTTTTACATAAATATTATTACATAGTCTTAAAGCCTCACTTTGGCTCATGGTGCTATTTGAAAAGACTGAACTTAAAAAATAATCATGTTACTTGGTTACAATACAGTAAATTAAAATAATTATAATATTTGGTTACAATACAGTAAGTTAATCTAATGTATCTCCTATTTTTACTATTATAATTATATAATAAAAATGAATTGCAAAGTATATGTTTATGCTTCACTATTTTATGTGGGTAACAGCAGCGGGGTAGGGAGTGTTTTTCTCCATCTATTTGCAGCCAGCTTTACTTGGTGTGTAGACATCCTTGTTACACCAGGTGTGGCTGCCGTGAAACTATTCCACAGACTTGCAGTCCTGGCTGTGTAGGTTCGCTGATGCGGTGACGTGTGTGAGCGAGGTACTGCCACACGTTCATCAGTGGTTTGCGCAATTCTTGTGACCCTTGGAGTGGTGCAAGAAGGAAGACACAGTGGAGCCAGGTGGGGAGTGTGCTGCACCTGAGCCTTGTGACAGACCACAAGTGCTGACACATCCCGACGGTGTTCCAGGGATGTTATGCTGGAGAGACTTGGCTGGTCATTTTCTGTCTCCACCAGTCACACGACACGACGCTGTACTGCATCCAGTCTCTTCATGTGTGTGGCAGCATTAGACATCCACTACAAGACTCCATATTCCATGTAGGGTTTGATTTGAGCCTTGTATAGTGTGTTGATACCCCTTTCATCAAGGCTGCCTGCCACCCTGCGTAGGGCCGACACCCGCTGGGAGACCTGTCGGGAAACAGCATCCACGTGATCGTCGTATCGTAGCTCATGGTCTACCGTTACCCCCAGAATTTTTATTTGATTCTGGATTGGCAGACTCGTGCCTCCAAACTGCAATGCTTCAGACAAGGCCTCAGAGGCAGCGGAGACAGGGATATCACCATCGCTTAAGTCTTCTCTCATGCAAAGTTGACCTGCCACATCTTTCCCCACTCCTCCACCAGCTTCAACTGCCTGTTGATGACAGTGATAGCACGTTGGCTGTCACCACGGCAGTAGGAGTAGGATAGTGTGCAGTCATCTGCATATGCCTTCACTGCTGGTAACTGTCGGAGAAGATCGTTAATATACAAGTTCCACAGGATAGGCCCCAAAACTGAGCCTTGTGGAACTGAGGCTCGTACAGGTGCTGGTCTGGAAGTTCGCCCATTGATGACCACTTGTAGAGTCCTCCCCTGAAGGTAATCTTCCAGTAACATCAGCAGGCTGCCTTGGATGCCCTTGGCCTTGAGTTTTTTTATAAGGCCTGAGTGCCATACTCTGTCAAAGGCCCAAGCAATGTCTAGGGCTACCACAATGGTATCCAGGCCCTCATCAAGGGAGTTCTGCCAATCTTGTGTGAGGAGGAGAAGATCTGAGGTTGAACGTCCAGGTCTGAAGCCAAATTGTTTCTCTGAGTGGAGATTATTGTTTTCCAAGTGTGCACAGATGGTTGCAGCCACTACCCTCTCAAACACCTTGCCTATGACAGAGAGAAGAGAAATGGGCCTGTAGTTTTTGGGTTCCGTCCTTGCATTCTTTTTGTGGACAGGGATGACGTTTGCCTCCTTCCAAATTGCGGGCCATTTGTTCTCTCTGAGGCATGCACCAAAGACTATAGTGAGAGGACCTGCCAGCTCCTTAGCACGTTGAGCACGCGTGGGCTGATATTGTCTGGGCCAGTGGATTTTGTCACATCAACTGCTTCCAGAAGTGTTTGGACCTGCTTAGTTGTTACTGAGGCATTTATGATCGTTTCCTCTGTCTTTTGTGCCACAATAGGTGAAGGTCTGTTTGGCTCATCTACCATCATTTTATCTGAAAACATCTTTGCCAGGAGTGATGCTTTGTCTTCGCTGCTAGTAGCTGTTGAGCTGTCTGGCCTGCTGAGGGGAGGCACACTCTCATGGTGGAAGGTACCTTGTCTTTCCTTGACAAGAGTCCACCCAGTCTTGCTTCCAACTCCTGGTCCAGTCAGCTTTCTCCTTAAGTTTTCAAGCCAATGTTTTCTTGCCCATTTCCTGGTGGCATTCATTCTCTTACAGGCTTCTTGATGCAGGAATTTATTTTGCTGAGATGGCCGTTGCTTGAATTTTCGCCATGCAGAATGCTTTTTCTCAGCAGCCTCACGACACCGATAACCAAACCAGGCTGGGTTTGTTGGCTTGTTCAGGTAGTTTCTGTGAGGCACAAACTGTGACTGTAGCCTGAACAGCTTAGATGCGAGTGCTTGTGCCCTGTCATCGGCATTACCCACCAATAGAGTCTCCCAGTCAGCGTTTGCCAGTGCCTGTTTCATGCTTGACCAATCTGCTCTCTCCCACAGCCAGAGTGTGCGGGGTACATTCATGTCTACTCTGACAAGGACACCATAATGGTCTGAGCTGCCTACTTGTCCAAGTTGGTGGAGTGGATGCTTGCCTCAGGGAGGTCTGTCAGCACAGGGTCCAGTAGTCCTCCACGCTCATGTGTTAGAAAGGTTACATGGTTATATAGGCCCTGCACTGTTATTAGACTGTCATAAGCTTGCTTTTCTAAATGGAAGTTAAGGTCCCCCAATAATATGATGTGTTGACATTTGTTTTCTATGAGTATGGTATCGAGCTTCTCTTTAAGGAAATCAAGGGAGAATCTTCCTTGCCTTGGGGGGCGATATATAACACACAGTAGGAGGCCACTGTTGTCAACCAGTACCACCCGGAAAAAGAGTGCTTTCATTAGAGGGGGCAGGATTACTGTTAGTTCCTGCATCTGTAAGTCACACTTGAAGCAGGCAGCTACACCTCCTCCTGCTCTGTCACTACGGTCCTTCCTCACCCATTGGGTGTATCCAGGTATCCTGCCAAAGGTTGGTTCTACCACATCATTGAGCCATGTTTCTGTCACGGCAACAATGTCTGCCTGATTACGTAGGACGAAGTTGTAGGCCAGGTCTCCAGCGTTCGTGCAGAGACCCCTAACATTGGCTGATATTACCGTTAAGTTTTTCATAATATTGCTATGTCCTTGCTGCTTGTTCACAGTGTGAGAATGAGGTGGGCTGTTTGTATATTCTTCATTAATAATATCCCCTCCATGAGGTTGGGTTCCCTCCGGAAAGTTTTCCCCCATGATCCCAAGTGGGGCCACGAAAGGGCATCTGTGGTGGAGAGGGCTGCTCATTTCCCCACTCTTCTGACAGTACTCTTTGGAAAATCATTTCTTGCCTGATGTCAGCTGCTCGAGCGTGGCAGAAATCCTCTGTGTGTCCATGGCGTAAGCAGTACTCACAAAATGAGCTTCTATGCTCTCCTTGCATGCTTCTTGCAAGTGGGTTGATCTGTCTTTCAGCATGGGGGGTAAAGGGTCTATACTAGGCTCTCACTGGTACTCTTCCTCTCCTATTTCCGCTAGATTGAATACGGTTTCTTTTTTTACTTCCATTGTTATTTGTATTGTTATCATTGTTATTTCTGTAATTGTTGTTGTTGTTGCTGATTCCATTGTTATTTCTGTTGTTGTTGCTACCAACATTATTTCTGTTATTGTTGTTGTAGTTGTTGTTGGTTCCACTGATATTTCTGTTGTTGTTGCTACCACTGGTATTTCTGTTGATGTTTCCACTGTTATTTATGTTGTTGTTGTTGTTGTTGTTGTTGCTTCCATTGTTATTTCTGTTGTTGTTGTTGTTGTTGTTGCTTCCATTGTTATTTCTGTTGTTGTAATTGTTATTGTCAGTGGGAGGGGGGTTGTACCTCTGTTGTTGCTGTCATTTCTTCCATTACTGTTCCTGTAGTTACTGTTGTTGTAGGTGCTGTTACTACCTCTTTCCCCGCTGGCTGTGTTCTCTTCAGTGAGCAGCTCCATTCCAGAGTTTTGAGTGGTGTTGGCCATTATCATGGTAGTATCGATGGTTGTTGTTGTTGATGATGTGCTTTCTTGTTGGTGCTGCTGCCGTATTTGCCTCAGAGGCTTTAGCAACCCTGAGTGCCATCATTGCCTATATCGATCTGAGGAAGCACAGGCTCTCTCCCATGTTTCGTCTATGGCGGAGGGTAACGCACTGGTTGCAATGGAGCGGGTACTGGTCCTAGAATCTGCCTCTCTAGCATCTTGCAGAGCTTCTATAAGGTTTAATATTTCGATTATATGTGGCTTTTTATCAATGATCCAATTACGCTGAAGTTGTAGGGACTGAATGAGGGTATTTCCTCTCGATACTTCACTCTGAAGACTGAGGATGTGAGCCACAAGTTCCTCTTTCTCTAGTTGCATGAAGCGTTCCTTATCATCCTCATCCTCGTCCGTGCTTCCTTTTACGTCGTCTGTGGCAGGAGGGGGTGGGGGTGAGGGCTCATTGTCACCTACATAGGTAACCACATCGTCAGTGTTGCTAATGAGGCGCAGGTCTTGTATTTCATCACATGAGAATGTCTCGCGGTCACCGAGACAGGTGTGGCAGACATTGGGGCAGTCTGCTGCACCTTCACAGCATACGTATGCAGCGGTTTTGGTTGCTGCTTTGCCGCATACCGCACACCATCTTTGTGGGCAGTAGCCTGGCAAGTATCTTCTCTTGATTTTCTTATGAGCTGCCATGATTGCTTGTTGGTGTCTACCTTAATCAGAGATGTGATTTATGGTGTTTGTGATGATAAGGAGGGTTGAGTATAGTGGTAACAAATGAAAGCTAAGGGACGCCGGTTGTCAATTGTTGGGTGGTTTTTTTAGGTGGGTGGTGGGGTATCAAGATAATTTAGCTGGGCGATGGGTATGTATTTTATGTGTGTGGTGAGGTGTGTAATTTAGCTGGGTGGTGGGTGGGTGGGTGACGCTCGCTGGGTGGTGGGTGGGTGGCGTGACGTTCGTTGGGTGGTGGGTGGGTGGCGTGACGTTCGTTGGGTGGTGGGTGGGTGGGTGACGCTCGCTGGGTGGGTGGGTGGGTGGGTGACGTGACGCTGGATTGTGATGTAGGGGTGAGTGTTGGTTGTATGTGGGGTGGGTTATAGTGGCAATTGTTAAGCTAAGGGAGGCTGGTCGCTTGTTAATTCAGTATGGATTGTGTTCTCCCATCAGATCCTCCGAGAGCCAACAAAATACCGAGAGTAGGACAGGAAAAATGAAAAATAAGATTAGTCAAAGGAAATGTGTGGTGTAAAATTACACCGCAGCAGACAGCATCATCAGGGCGGGTGACAGCTGTATGACGATTTGTTGTGGAGAGGCGCCGACCGTTTGAAATCTTGTAGTAGTAACCGTTTGCGTAAGTCAGTGATTTGGATGGATTTTTTGGCCAGATTATTCAGTACTATGCTCTAACAACAGGGCAGCGATGTCCTGGTATATTCATTAATCAGTTGGTAAGTATTCATAGGGCTATGGTTCGTTTAGCCTATGAAAATTAAGAAATATATTGGGAGCATCAGCTGCGTGTCTAGCCTCTCTCTCTCTCTCTCTCTCTCTCTCTCTCTCTCTTTTTCTTTCTTTCATCTGGCTTCATTCACTTTCTCCACCATTCTGTCTGTCAATGTCTGTCTGTCAGTCTGTCTGTCTGTCTGTCTCCTTATTTATCTGCTTTTATCATTTTATCTCTAACCATTTCTGTCTTTGCCCCTGTTGCCCTCTCTGTTTGCATCTATTTCTGTATGTTTCTGTCTGTTTCTGTCTATCCCACTTTCTCCTTCATCCTCTACTTCTGTGTGTCTGTCTGTCTGTGAGTCTGTGTCTCTGTCTCTGTCTGTCCATCCCCCCTCCCCCACCTCTCTCTTGCTCTCTCTCTCTCTCTCTCTCTCTCTCTCTCTCTCTCTCTCTCTCATTCATCATACATGCCTTATTACTCACGGCACAATCTTTTTCTCAAATAATCGAACCTGTCTCCTGCCAAATTTTTCAATGACTGCAAGTGACACTTGAAACTCTGCCAGTTCTTTCCCCTCTCTTCCTTTCCCTCCATCCCCCCCGCTCTCTCTCTCTCATTTCTCCGTCTCTTTTCCTTCCCTTCCCTCTATCTCTTCTACGTCTCCTCCTTTCTCCCGTTTCCTCTTTCCCACCTCTTCCCTCTCCCCCCTCTGTCCGTCTGTCTGTCTGTCTGTCCATACCCCCTCCACCATCTTCCTCCCCCCCTCTCTCTCTCTCTCTCTCTCTCTCTCTCTCTCTCTCTCTCTAGTCCTCCCCTTCCCTTTTTTTTTTAGTCATTCTCCTCAAATTCTCCATTTTTAATGCCCCGCTAAGTATATGATCGGAGCATATAGTGTTGCTCATGTCTGTCCTTCCGTCCGTCCGTCCTTCCGTCCGTCCGTCCTTCCTTCCGTCCGTTCTTCCGTCCTTTCGTCCGTCCTTCCTTCCTTCCTTCTGTCCTTTCGTCCGTCCTGTTTTTCTTTTATCACATTTCCGAAGACACTGTTAAGACACCTTCATTATCTTAATACACAGATACAAATTGGCGAGAGCATTTCAACCACGCCAACCTTTGATGACCATGACCTCCTGTATGACCTTGACCTCACGTATGACCTTGACCTCCCGTATGACCTTGACCTACCGTATGACCTTGAGCGTCCGTATGACCTTGACCTTTCGTATGACCTTGACCTCCCGTATGATTTTGACCTCCCGTACGACCTTGACCTCCCGTATGACCTTGACTCCCGGATGACCTTGACCCCCGTATGGCCTTGACCTCTCGTATGACGTTGACCTTCCGTATGATGTTGACCCCCCGTATGGCCTTGACCCCCCGTATGACCTTGACCTTGCATTTCTCGATATTGCGTTTGGCTCATTTTCTTGATAACTTACCGTGGGGCATTCATGGACTATGGATATATTTATATTTTATTTTTCATTCCCTACCGATCACTTCCTATACCCCCTCTGTATCTATCCATCTATCCATCCATCTATCTATCTGTCTATCTGTCTATCTATCTATCTATCTACCTATTTATCCATATATCTATCTGTCTATCAACCCTTTTATCTATTCATTTATCGATCTATCTATCTATGTACCAATTTATATATCCATCTATCTGTCCATCTATCTTTCTATCAACCTATTTATCCATCCATCCATCTATCTATCTATCTATTTGTCTATCTATCTACCTACCTATTTATCCATCCATCCGTCCATCCATTTATCTATCTATCTATCTATCTACCTCCTACACCCTCCTCTTGCCTTCCCTCCCTTCCTATCTTAACCTAACATGACCTGGTCCAACCAAGACGACCTCATTTCAGAGAGAGAGAGAGAGAGAGACGGCCACTGCTTCTCCCAAGGTTAAATGTCCTTATTCAGTTACTTAAGTCGTTCTATGTACAGTCTATCCATCCATCTATATCTCTCTCCCCACCCCCCTATCCTTTCCTTGACCTGACCTGACCTGGGAGAGAGGGCAACTGCTTTTTCTCAAGATTATGTGTCCTTTCTCAATTACTTAAGTCGTTCTATATACAGTAAATCCCGGGGCTTTCACTCATGGGGGATGTGCTGGTGGTGGAGTTTTGTGTCCCTGATTTGTTGGCCAGGGTACGATTTTACTTAGTTGGTTACGAAAGGTGGGAAAAGAGATTTGATTCGTTATCCGATTTTTTTTTAATCTGTCTATCGATCTATTTGTTTATCTGTCTATTCATCTATCTATTTTTTATCTGACTAGTAGGGCAAACTTCCTGGGCAGGTGAGGATTAGTGTTTACATTATATATCTGTCTGCCTGTCTATCTATCTAACTTTTTTTTTACTAATAGCGCAGACTTGCTGGTTAGGTCAGGATTATTCTCTATCTATCCATCTATCTATCTATCAATCTATCTATCTATCTATCTATCTATCCGTCTATCTATTTCAATCTATAAGGGTAATGAATCCCTATCCACCCAAACTGCAATGAGTACTGTGCAGTTTTGTTGTCCTTGTTATAAAATGAAAATAATTTCCTTTTAAAATGTGCAGAAAATTAGTTAACGATGTTCAAATCCTTTTATATGTAGACCGGCTGAAAAGACTAAATATGCACTCACTATACTCATTTTACTCCAACTTGGCCTAATGTTGCCATCTCTTCATTTTGAATGCTGAGCTGTAACAAGAGACTAACACTAGAATATGATGCTAGTCACGAAAAAGGCTATGGTGTGGCAGTGTGTGGTGTGGCAGTGTGAGGTGCAGCAGTTTGTGATAGTGTGAAGTGTGGCAGTGTGAGGTGGCAGTGTGTGGTGTGACAGTGTGTGGAGTGGCAATGTGAGGTGTGGCAGTGTGTGGTGTGGCAGTGTGAGGTGTGGCAGTGTGAGGTGTGGCAGTGTGTGGTGTGGCAGTGTGTAGTGTGGCAGTATGAGGTATGGTAGGGTGTGGTGTGGCAGTGTGTGATGTGGCAGTGTGAGGTATGGTGGGGTGTGGTGTGGCAATGTGTGATATGGCAGTGTGTGGTGTGGCAGTGTGTGGTGTGGCAGTGTGTGGTGTGGCAGTGTGAGGTATGGTAGGATGTGGTGTGGCAGTGTGTGGTGTGGCAGTGTGAGATGTGGCAGTGTGTGGTGTGACTGTGAGGTGTGGCAATGGGTGGTGTGACAGTGTGAAGTATGAAATGTGTGTGAGGTATGATAGTGTTTTTAATGGCACAGTGACTTCTATAAAGCTATGTAAACTTCACACACACACACACACACACACACACACACACACACACACACACACACACACACACACACACACACACACACACACACACACACACACACACACACACACACACAAACACACACACACACACACACACACACACACACACACACACACACACACACACACACACACACACACACACACACACATCTACACCCCCTACACACACACACACACACACACACACACACACACACACACCTACACACACACACACACCTACACCCCCTACACACACACACACACATACACACACACACACAGAGTCCCCTCACAACCCTTACTACATAAACCTAAACACACAGAAAACAACCCCCCCCCCCTGCCAACATAAACAAAATCTTTATCGACACTTACAAAAACAAGAGGCTTTTGTCAGGCACAGCAAACCAGACCCCAGCAGTCATTTTAATGCTGACGTATAAAAAAATAACAGGATATCTAGTCAAAGATGTCACATATCAAATTTGGAGCAAATTGGGTGAGAAGTGACAACTTTATGTCCATTTGAAATTTTAGGCCCGACCCACCTGACATTGACCCACCTACCGTTAACTAGGGAGTGACCTCCCTGATGTAATGAGGTATGTTATAGGATGCAGATTTGAAAGATGCACATTTAGGTTTTGGTTTCATGTCGATATGACAAATTTGAAAGGAGTTATGGCGAAAAAAAAAAAAAATCACATTTTTGGGGCCTACATCCTTGGCCTTGGCCCAAAATTTCATCAGGTGATCAGGCCATTGCCCATCGTCCCCGTAATATTAGCCAAGATCGTACTAGTAGTTTTCGGGTACGGTTGTTAACAGACAGAGAGACAGAGAGAAAGAGAGAGAGAGAGAGACAGACAGACAGACAAACAAACAAACAAACAAACAAAGCGAGTGAAAACAATACCTGCCCCGAGCCCCTCCGGGTCGGGGGCGGGTAATTAAAAAATAAAAACACAGTTCCCCTAGCCCACAAATTAACGTTAATCCAATCAGTCCAGCCCAGCAGACTATCACCCGCTAAACGCATCAGGGGTATGAGTATGCAACGCAAACTACGGGCGTAATGACAACACGGGAATGTGTGTACCTGGAAAGTAGGGACTGCGTGTACCTGGCAATTAAGCCCAATGAACACCTGCCATCACCGTCCCACTACCTGCCACAGTGGAGGGTATACTTAGCGAGGGACACCTAGCTCTCTTGCCCAAAAATAAAAAAAATAATGAGTTTAGTCCACTTTCGACAAGGTGACGTTCTTTATGTGGTCAGGTCCGCCAACATGTATTATTTTCTGTGTGTGTGTGTGTGTGTGTGTGTGTGTGTGTGTGTGTGTGTGTGTGTGTGTGTGTAACCAAAACATCTGAATGCCTGAATGGATTGCCACCAAGCTTGGCATATACACTGAGGGTAGGGAGGGGAAGAAGTGATTTGTTTTTTGAAGAGGTCAATCGAGGGCCAAGGTAATTAACTAATGTCAAAAATTAGGGCACGGTGTCACTGTGGTCTGAGCATTTTTTAATATATATTTTTTATTCCTGTTTCTTCTGGACAATTTCATTCAACTTAGGAAAGAGTTCTAGTACTGAAAGGAATCATGAAGGCTGTAGGTAACCTCTCCAGTTCACAAGGTGTATTCTGGGGTAAATTAGGTTGTTTGAAGACAGTAATAATAATAATAATGATGATCATAATAATAATAATAATAATAATAATAATAATAATAATAACTAGTTACCTATTCTTATTGTGTAGCCACAATCAGGAAGCTTCACTATATGGTATATAAGGTATGTGGAATATAAACAAGATCTGAAAACCCTAAGGTAACTTCCTGTGTAACATCAAGATCTGAAGACAAAGGTGTCGAAGAACGCATGTGTATATTGTACGTTTGTCTCAATAACTGGCTAACTGTATGTTTAACTGTAACCATACTCCTTTCAGATCACAAGACGGACCACAACTATACTGTATATCTGGAAAGTTACAGCTTTAAAACTTTTGTGGTTTTCTCTATAACGTGTTGCAAAGAAAAAACTGAGCAGATTTGAATTCGGTATATTCCACTGGGCTAAATGGCAAAATACTGAGCCGGAATTATTCAGCACATATTCTTATCATAGGATATTCAACCAACTGGCTGTATCTCAATTAGTGTCTGAGATATTTCAATTTCAAATATGCATTTTTGGAAGAAATATGTCACCTTCAAAAATAAGTCAAGGTCATTTATATCTGGCACAAGGACATGGGTTATCCCAGGGTACCTTCATGTTTAATATCACCAAGATCGAAGAAAGAAAGTGCAAAGAAAAATAATACTGACTAGAACAAGATGCTTCACCATTTATATGGCCAAGCTTAGTAAAAACAGTAGCAGTAGTAGCACTCTTATTATTATTATTATTATTATTTTATTATTATTATTATTATTATTATTATTATTATTATTATTATTTTATTATTATTATTATTATTATTATTATTATTATTTTATTATTATTATTATTATTATTATTATTAGTAGTAGTAGTAGTAGTAGTAGTAGTAGTAGTAACAATAATAAAGACAATCGTTCGGGAGCCGAATGCTAATCGTCCTCCAGAATATGCTGTTGGCCAAGTTGGCAAGATACAAACCATGTGAACAAAATTCGCAAAACTATAAGGAATTCAGTCACCACGTTTCACAATAAGCCAGTCCATATTAAAGACTCTAGTTGACCTTTGGCAGCCATTTTGGTGACCTTGGCCTTGACCCTGAGGGCCCATTTTCCAACACGTCCAAGATTTTGGCCATATCTTGGTACCCTGAACGTTTCATGTTGATAGCTCAAGCCGTTCATGAGATATAAAGGTGCTAAAGACGGGTGATAAAAACCAGTTGACCTTTGGTAGCCATTTTAATGACTCTGACCTTGACCCCGAGTGCCAATTTTCGAAGTCGTCCAAGATTTTCGCCATATCTTGATGCCCTGTGGGTTTCATGTTGATAGCTCTAGCCGTTCATTAGATATAATGGGAACAGGCAAACAGGCACACACACACACACACACACACACACACACACACACACACACACACACACACACACACACACACACACACACAAAGTTGCATACTCCCATGAAAATACAAATAACCAAAAAACCATGAATAAGCAGCAAAATCTACAAACTGTTTCACACAACTGTACCGTAGGAGTCAAAAGTTTGCCTAATATTTCACCTCTTCTACGTGTCACTTTCCTCTGCTTGCCAAAATATTGCTAAGCTGAGAGAGGTGTGGTATGTTTCCCTGCCCATAGATGATTCTCTGTCGTTAGTTAGGGGGGGGGGAGCGACGGATATGCCCTAAGTGTGAAATAGATGGAGTGGATTGTAAACCAACTTTTGATATCGACTGTAGCTTAACATCAATGCCTTGTGACAGGGTTGCACAAAAAGCGATGGGATTGATAACTAAGCTGACAGTGGGAGGGGTGGTTTTGCTCTGTCTGTCTGTCTGCCTATCCATTTATCCATCTATCTTTTTCATGGACCTTTCATGCGGCTATCCCTCTCCTCTTCCCCACTCCTCTCTGTCTGTCTGTCTGTCTGTCTGTCTGTCTCTCTCTCTCTCTCTCTCTCTCTCTCTCTCTCTCTCTCTCTCTCACCTCTTACATTTTCTCCCTCTCCTCTCTTTTTAACCTTCTCCAGTATTTTATTTTTGCTACTGACAGACAATTAAATATACAGTATACTAAAAATAATTAGGTGTGTCCATAATGTGAGAGAGAGAGAGAGAGAGAGAGAGAGAGAGAGAGAGAGAGAGAGAGAGAGAAAGATGGGAAAAGGATCAATAAAAGAGCCGGAGAGAGAGAGAGAGAGAGAGAGAGAGAGAGAGAGAGAGAGAAAAAACACACACACACACACACACACACACACACACACACACACACAAAAGCAAAACTTTTAAGAGGGTGTCGTAGTTTTCCTGATAATTGCCTTTAAACTGTACAACCTCAATTTTTCTCTCATTTTCCACTACTTTGCCTCCTCCTCCTCTTCTTCCTCCTCCTCTTTTCTTCCTCCTCCTCTTATTGCCTCTTATTCTCTTCCTCTCTGTTCTTTTTCTTCCTCTATTTTATTCTTAATTCTTCTTCATCGTCTTCCTCCTCCTGTTTCTGTTACTGATTCTTTTTCATCTTCATCTTCATCTTCTCTCTCTCTCTCTCTCTCTCTCTCTCTCTCTCTCTCTCTCTCTCTCTCTCTCTCGTCTTCTTCATCATCGTCGTCGTCGTCCTAATCTCACTCCCTCCCCCCCCTCTCTCTCGTGCTGATAATTACCTTGTAAAACTGCACAGCCTCCAGTTTTCTCTCCCTTCCAAGATACTTTACCTCCTTTTTTCTTCCTCTTCCTCCACCTCCTCCTCCTCTTTCTCCATCTCTCTTCTTCTCTCCCTCCTTTAATTACTCTCGTTCCTCCTGCTCCTCCTCCTCCTCCTCCACTTCCTCTTACGTTTATTGGTTTTCCATTTCTTCCTCCATCATTCCTCCTCTTGCTTTTCTCTTCTCCTCCTCCTCTTCCTCCTCCACTCATTGCACCGTACATCCACACTGTGTACTGTGCAATCCCCTTTTGTTTATAAGACACCCCGTCTTTTATATTTTTCAATCTCCCCAATGCAAAGAAAGCAATATAAACACAGATTAGGATCTGCACAGATAACCCTGAGTTAACGGTCACTACTCTTACTTTCTACCTGTGATGGGCTGTGGATCACTGAGGGTCCCTGTTAGTCAAGTGACCACCATCGGGATTTTTTTAATGTACCAGGGGTCACTACTTCAGGAGGAAACTTGTGTTCTTGTCCCACATGGGAGAGTTCCTTGTCTCAATGGAGTGAACGGAGCTAGGGCCTGATTGACTGCTGCCTACCTTAAAAGCGCCAGGCAAGGCTGCCGCACCGCCCCTAAACATCCATACTATGCATTGTGTAGTTTCCACGTTTTATGTCCACAGACCCCCCATTAACTCAACGTACCGGTTTATAGTGTCATGCCGTAACTATTAGTTTATTTGATTACTTTCTCTTTCAGGTTACTCAGACGAGTAACTTATTGACAAAGTATTATAGAATGTGACTTTCCCTTCCAGTACTTCCTGTGAAATTTCCACGTCAGTTTATTCATGTTGCATGGTGGTTTTTCTCACTTTTTCCTGGAGGGTTTGGGGGTGGGGGAAGCCTTCCTGCTTTACTATCCTTATCCTTCAGCATGTAGAGTTAGATCTTGAGGTCATAGTTTTCTCTGTAACAAGCAGCCTCGAAAGGACCATAAGATCTGTTGCTGTTTGCTCTCCTATGTAATCCTATGTAATCCCTCTCCTCTTCCTCCTCTTCTTCCTTCTGTGTTCACTGACACTCCTTTTCCTATCCCTCCTCTTTCACCACCTATTTTCATTGCCAACCTCTCTCTCTCTCTCTCTCTCTTTCTCTCTCTCTCTCACGCGCGCGCACGCACACACACACACACACACACACACACACACACACACACACACACACACACGCACAATCTGCCTTCGTATGTCTGAATGCATTTATATATGTATGTCGATGTAACTGTCAATATAAATTTCTGTTTATATGTGTGCATTTCTCTACTAACCTGTCTGTCTGTCAAGCTGTTTGTTTCTGTCGCCCTCCCACCTCTCTCTTTCTATATACATCTGTATCCTCTCTCTCTCTCTCTCTCTCTCTCTCTCTCTCTCTCTCTCTCTCATCTGCAGTAGCTCATCACTTCCTCCCTAGAACTTAACACGCCCATCTTAACATCCTAAGATATCACACTAAGAGGTAGGCAAGATGGTTCTCAGGTGTGATAAGAGAGCCTAAAGTAAGTCCTCTTATTCTTAGTCTTTCTTCTTCTTCCTCTTATTCTAATATCATCATCATCATCATCATCATCATCATCGTTTTCCTCATTCTCCTCCTCGTCTTGGTCTTGGTCTTCTTCTTCTTTATCATCATCATCATCATCATCACCACCACCACCACCACCACCACCACTACCACAACATACAGGCTAAGTCATACCAGTGCAACACGAAGACCTCTCCCATCTTTCTCCACTCTGACCTATTGGATGTTAGACTGTTCCATTAATATATCAGAATAAGTCAAAAATTATAATGTGTTAGGGACTCCAAGGCCCACAAGGACACGCGAACCCAGGTAAGCAGATTCTGGCTTGATGTAGGACGCACCTTTGACTGTCATGGCCCTTGTCATTTATTATACACGGGGGATATATATTTTTATTCATGTTTTTATTGAGTGACGCCGCATCCGACCATGAGGGGTGACACCGATATGAAAGTGTGTGTGTGTGTGTGTGTGTGTGTGTGTGTGTGTGTGTGTGTGTGTGTGTGTTTATGTGCGTGTGTGTGTGTGTGTGTGGTATGTGTGTGTGTGTCGCATCTATTATTCAAAGCTTATACATCTATTATTCAAAGCTTAAACATTATATTTATTTATCTACTTATTCATTCATTTATTTATAGTCAGAGGCAGCATCCGACCTCCACTGACACTAAAGAAAGGAAGCTGATAGTGTTTGTCCCTAATCATTAACGACGGACTCTCTCTCTCTCTCTCTCTCTCTCTCTCTCTCTCTCTCTCTCTCTCTCTCTTTCTCATCCTGTCCTTTACTGCAATACACTGACAAAACTAGCAAGGGAATGAAAGACCGTAAGGAGATGTCAACCTATGGTATAGATGAGGACGTAGGAAGTATATTAACCCTAGTAATACGCGACTAGCAAGTTTATCTTTCTATTCTATCTATCACCCAGTCCTTTTATGCAATACGCTAATATAAATAGACAGACTGCATGGTTGAGAGGCCCTAGGGAGACGGCAACAGAGAAGAGAAAATAGAGATGAATTCTAGCCTAGACGTCTACTGTTGCAATATTATATTTACTGTTGCAATATTATCGCTACTGTTGCAATATTACCTCTACTGTTGCAATATTACCTCTACTGTTGCAATATTATATATCTCTTCTATCTATCTATCAGCTAGTCCTTTCCTGCAAGACACTAATAAAAGCAGTCAAAACGGAGAAGCCCCCCTTAGAGAGGCGCCCACAGAGGAAAGAGAAAATAGAGAGTGAATCAACTTTGGTATTGGGCGTCAAACAATGTATCAATCTCTTCTATCTATCAGCTAGTCCTTTCCTGCAACTCACTGATAAAAATAGAGTGTTGGCAAAAGAGAAGATCCTAGAGGCACGTCAAAACCGAGTCCAGAGAAGAGGAAGTAGGGAAAATTCTTTTAAAAGCCCGCGCAGAAAATATTTATTGTCGTCCATTTCTCTCCATTCGCCTGGGGAAGATAGTGAGAAGCGAGGGAAGGGTCGAACACTCTTTATTTTCAACACAGTAATGGATTTGGTAATGGCGCAGCCGCGGTGTTATCGCGCGTTTGTTAGAGCTAGATAAGATAGCTAACCCAATTCTAAGCTCACCTACTGTATCTTCTTTTATGCTTAGTTGATGGCCAAGTGTAACCAGACAGGAGGGCTTGGCAAAGATACCGAACTAACTCCTCTCTAACCTCATCTAACTTCTATGTTTAGTTGAGGGTCATGTGCTGTTATTTAGACTGGAGGGTTGATTTAAAATTTGTGCATAAATTGTTCTCACCTGACAAAGACTGCTAACTATTTTCGACACACAAGACAAATAATTATAGTTGACTCTTTTCTGCTAACCTGACAAAGACAGCTAACTTTTCTCTGCTAACCTGACAATGAAAGCTAACTTTTCTCTACTAACCTAACAGTGAAAACTAACTTTTTTCTGTCAACCTGACAAAGATAACTAACATTTTTATGCAGACAAGACAAATATAGCTGACTCTTTACTGTTACCCTGACAAAGACAGCTAAGTTTTTTCTCTTAACCTGACAAAGATAACTAACAATTTTCTGCAAACAAGACAATTATAGTTGACTCTTTACTGCTAACCTGACAAAGATGGCTAACTTTTTTCTGCTAACCTGACAATGAAAGCTAACTTTTTCTGCTAACCTGACAAAAACAGCTAACGTTTTTCTACTAACCTGACAGAGATAGCTAACTTTTTTTTCTGCTACCCTGACAATGAAAGCTAACTTTTTTCTGCTAACCTGACAATTAAAGCTAAGTTTTTTCTGCTAACCTGACAAAGCTAACTTTTTTCTGCTAACCTGACAAAGATGGCTAAGTTTCTTCTGCTAACCTTACAAAGATAGCTAACTTTTTTCTGCTAGCCTAGCAAAGACGGCTAACTCTGTAGATGGTCCCTACCTTTCTCTAATTGGTTTGTGTGTTATATTCTCAGTTATGTTAAAGATCCAAACCATACCGATATTACAACAACACAAAACAGTATACTGGAAAATGTCAGTGTGTGATATGCAAAATAAGTCGCTCCGGAAACGTCGCTAAGGAGACTCCCATGCCAGATTACGGCCCCCAGAAGCTGAAACATCTACAGACAGTCTCATCTTTTCTTCATTGGGTTTAAATCTACTTTCAGGGGAACAAAAGAAATCCAAATTACGAAGGGAAATAGTTTTGTGAGGAGGCAGCTGGCGGTAATATCGGAATTAAGGAATATAGTCTCTCTCTCTCTCTCTCTCTCTCTCTCTCTCTCTTGGCTTTCCTGGGATTAGATATTGTCACTCTAAGGTAAAGAATATGATGATGATGATGATGATGATGATGATGATGATGTTAATTCTATATCTGTACCTTCATTTCTCTTATTTCTAAATGCTTCCCATCCCATAATATGATGACAATGACGGTGATGATGATAACGATAAATATAATGGCGATGCTGATGATAACAACGATAATAACACACACACACACACACACACACACACACACACACACACACACACACACAGACACAGACACATCCTTTCCCTGAGGACCTATCGCTCGTTTGCGAAACCCCCACCCAGAGAGAGAGAGAGAGAGAGAGAGAGAGAGAGAGAGAGAGAGAGAGAGAGAGACAGAGAGAGACAGAGAGAGAGAGAGAGAGACAGAGAGAGACAGACAGACAGACAGAGAATCTGCATATACCGAGAAATGATGCGATGTGGTGAATGTGGTAGATGTGGTGAATGTACAATCATGTGAGAGAGAGTAAAGGCACAGGACTGAATATGCAAGCTGTGTGTGTGTGTGTGTGTGTGTGTGTGTGTGTGTGTAGTCGGAAATAGAAGGCAGATTTCGTAGTGTAGTCCTCCGCTTGTTCGGTCTCTCTCTCTCTCTCTCTCTCTCGTTGAATTTCAGTGGGACCGACCAGCTTTCATATGTATTTAGCTTAATCTCTTTCTTCTCTATCTCCTTGCTCATTATCCCTCCTGCTCTGTCTCTCTGTCTGTCTGTTTATTACACACACACACACACACACACACACACACACACACACACACACACACACACACACACACACACACACAATCCCCGTATCCCAATCCAGTCCCTTGAGAAACGAATATCCTTGAATAATATCCTTAATAATGCTGGAGAAAATTAGAATCTCCACTAATGACTTAAGAAAAATGCCTTGAGGTAAGTTAGCAATATTTCTGGGGTATATACGTAAGCCCTTCATATCGAGGACGTACTTTTGGCTTTATTAGTAGTATCTTTGGGCTTTATTAAGATCAAGTGAAGACTTATGGATAAAAGGGGGTGAGGTACTGTCTTTATTGGCTCCTTCAAGAAAGATCACCCGTAAGCTGAAGAAAATTGATGTGAAGATTATGTTGAATTAAGACGTCATCATACTGAAGATATACATACTACTAGCCGCCTTGACTTTATCTAGTAAGGATCTTGGGTTCTCTTCTTAAAGAACTGAGAAAATGTAAGCTAAGATGTTGCAGGTCTTAGTGAGGTCAGGAAAACAAATACGGCATAAACAGAATTAGCTAAAGAGGCGACCAAGTAAAGGAGGAACATGGTGCAGGATTTTTGATCAGCCAACACCTAGCTGATGATACAGCTTTTGTCCTTGTATAACAGAAATGAGTGGCAGGCCTGATCATTACACGGAATTCATGAGAGACAACAAAGAAAATCCAAGTAAACTCTTCAACTTCACCTTATTGACGTGAAAAATATATCTATCTATCTACAGCCAGACGTCTTAATCCCGTAAGAGGTGGCCGTTTGTCTTTGAGTTAGTTGTTTTACGGGGAGGGGCACTAACCCTTCTCCAACCCTCAAGCTGACAAGTAGCGAACAATCATGGTTTGGTTATAGGGTTACCAGCTAGCGTTGTAAATGGTTTCATGGCTTACAGGAAACCATTAGGTATGTCACTCAATGTAGAGTCACTTGAAACTAAAGAAGAGTAATAAAAAGCAACGGGAAAAAGAGGAGAAATAAGTAGAGACGAGGGCACACACAGAAAAAGCATGATAAAGGTGAAGGAAGAAATAGGCAGCACTACATCAAGTGAGTGGATGATGGTCGCCACCACCTACCACCAATAAGAAGAAACAAGAATATTTAAGTATACAGTATATAAAGAATGCAATGAAGATGCACCTGACCCATCAACAGGAAAGGTATGCAAGCACAAGCAACATTTTTTGGACTGGAAATTTGGTTTTACAAATCTACGGATACTTCTCAAAATTGCTTCCTTGTTCATAATTAAATCAGCGTATCTGCAGAAATATTCCTCTTATACTTACATGTTTTGTAGTACAGTAAGAGATAGTGTCTTACCTGTAAAGAAAAAAAAAAGGTGAACCAATATAATTAAACACGAAAATAAACTTTACCCAGAAATAATTCATCATATTTGAACTTGGTACCGTGTTTATCTATATATTTTTCCATCTGTCTATAAACTAATAATTACAGTAACAGAAAAGACTAAAAAACACAGATGCAGTAATCTATGTCAACTTAGCAAAAGAGGAAAATATATTCCAATTCACCTTTGCATATTAAGCTTATAACCATCTAAAGAATCTGTCCTAGTGCTCTCTCTCTCTCTCTCTCTCTCTCTCTCTCTCTCTCTCTCTCTCTCGTCCACTTCCACATATCTCTTTTCCTCTCCCTTCTTATCATTCACTTTTCTTCTCCTTGCATCCATCTCTCCGCCTCTCCTTGTTCTACTTGTCTATCTCTCCATATCATTCTCTGCCATCTTCTCCTCTCTTCTTCTTTACATATGTTTTTGTCTCTCATTGCCTCTCTGTCTCTCTCTGTTACTCCCGTTACCCCCTTGCCACTACACTTGTCCGTTTCACCCTTCTCATTTAGCACCCTTTCCTCACCCTACTTCCTCTTGCTCCCTACCTTTCCCAGCCCTCGGCACTTCACGCTATCCCACCATCCCCTGCCTCACCCTATCTCACAGTGCATCTTCTGGTCTGTTCTGCTTCACTCTGCCTCTCCCCAGTTTTCCTTGTCCTCTGCCCCTCAACCCGCCTCTCCCTACCTTCCCCCCCCCCTCTGCACCTCAACCTGCCTCTCCTTACCTTTTCTCTCCCTCTGCACCTCAACCTGCCTCTCCCTGCCTCACTCATCCTCTCCTGCCCCCCTGCCTCACCTCAGCTAAACACCCTCTTACTTCCTGCCTCACTCGACTCTCCTTCCGCTCTGCACTAAATTATTTTTCTCGACCCTGGTTTTAACATTCGTTTTAGCGTCCCTTAATGCTAGTTTTATTTTATTACTCATCCCCTCCCTGGAGGGGCTCGGGAACGGGTATTGTTTTCACTCAGTTTGTCCTTTTGTTTGTTTGTTTATTTGTTTGCCTCAGACTTTCAACTTTACATGAAAACTACTGGTGCGATTTTGACTAAATTCCAGGGATGATGGGTTATGACTTTCTGATCACCTGATTAAATTTTGGGCCAAACTGGGCCGAGGCCCAGGCTGCAGGCCCCAAAAATGTGGGAAAAAAAAAAAAAAAAAAAAAAAAAAAGCAGGGACGGGTAAAAATCGTTTCTTCGCCATAACTCCTTTCCAATTCGTCATATCGACATGAAACCAAAACCTGAAGATGCAGTTTTCATAGCTGCATCCTATAACATGCCTCATTACATCAGGGGGGCTACCCCCCCCAGTTAGCGGTAGGGGGGTCAATGTCAGGTGGATTGGGCCTAAAATTTCGAATGGGCATAAAATCGCAAATTTTCACCCGATTTACTCCAAACTTGATATATGACATTTTTTACTAGATATCCTGTTGTGTTTACACGTCAGCACTAAAATTACTGCCGGGGACGGGTTTGCTGTGCTTTGGCACCGCTTCTTGTTTCTGCTACTTTTTCAGCCAATTTCGCTAGCTTATAAATTCGAGATGGCAGAGCATATATATATATATATATATATATATATATATATATATATATATATATATATATATATATATATATATATATATATATATACATCTGTAGGCGTAGTTGGTATGCATGGTGTGCCTGGAAAAAATGAAAATGGGGAACGAATGATAGGGATGTGTGTTGAGCGAGAGATGGTGATTGGAAATACGCTGTTTGAGAAGAAAGATATTTATAAGTATACATGGGTGAGACAAGAGGGTAGAAGGGTTGTTAATAGAGCCTTGATGGACTATGTGGTCGTGTCTAGGAATGTAATAGGAAGATTGTTGGATGTGAGAGTTCTGAGAGGGGAGGGTGGAGGTATGTCTGACCACTACCTGGTGGAGGGAAAATTAAGAGTAGGTATGAGATGAGTGAGAGCTAGGAGGGTTAGGTGTGGCAGGGAGGTTTTGAAAGTGAGTGAGTTGGATAAAAGAGAGAAAATGATAGAGTATCAGGAGAAATTGAAAGATGAGTGGAACGCAGTGAAAGATCAGGAAAATGGTAGTGTGGAGGAGGAATGGCAGTTGTTTAAGAGTGCTGTGGTGGGGCATGCAGAAGAGGTGTGTGGTGTGAGATGTGTGGGTGGTGGTGTAAGAAAAGGAAGTGAACAGTGGTGCGAGCAAGTAAGTATGGCTGTGGCAGAGAAGAGACGTGCATATGAAGTGTGGCTGCAGAGGAAGGATGAGGTGTCATATGAGAGGTATGAGGAAAGGAGGAATACGGCGAAAAGAGCTGTGCGTGATGCTAAAGTGGCAGCAGATGAGAGGTGGGGTAGGCGGCTGACTGAGAATTTTCAACAGAATAAGAAAATGTTTTGGAAGGAGGTGAAAAGGGTGCGAAAGGGAGAGTCGGGGAAGGAAGAGCGAATAAAAGCAGAGGATGCAAGGATGTTAACTGAGACTGATGCAGTAAGGAAGAGATGGGCAGAGTATTTTGAAAGATTGTTAAATGTAGAGGAGGAAAGGGTGGCTGAGATTGTGGCAGATGGAAGGGTGCAAGGAATAAATGTGTTGGGAGAGTTGAATGATTCTTTGATCACGAAGGAGGAAGTGGAGAAGGCAGTAAAGGAGATGAAAACAGGGAAAGCTGCAGGTATGGATGGGTGTTCTGTTGAATGCCTGAAGGGTGGTGGAGTGACTATTGTTGACTGGTTAGTACGATTGTTGAATGTGTGCTTTGTGAAAGGTATGGTGCCAATTGACTGGGCAAGTGCTTGTGTGGTCCCGTTGTATAAAGGCAAGGGTGATAAGTATGAATGTACTAGCTTTAGGGGTATAAGTCTGTTGAGTGTTGTAGGTAAGGTGTATAGTTGAGTGTTAATTATGAGAGTTAGAGGGGGTACAGAGGGAGTAATTGGTGATGAGCAGTGTGGCTTTAGGAGAGGGAGGCGATGCGTGGATCAGGTGTTTGCTGTGAGACAAGTGTGTGAAAAGTATTTAGCGAAAGGCAAGGATGTGTTTTGGGCATTCATGGATTTAGAGAAAGCGTATGACAAAATTGATAGGGAGGCTTTGTGGACTATTTTAAGATTGTATGGACTTGATGGTAGGTTACTAAAAGAGGTGAAAAGTTTTTATCTAAATAGTAGAGCGTATGTAAGAGTGGGAAATGCTGTGAGTGATTGGTTTCCCGTGAGAGTGGGGCTGCGACAGGGATGTGTGATGTCGCCTTGGTTGTTTAATATTTATATGGATGGTGTTGTAAGAGAGAAGAATGCAAGTGTTTTAGGTGGAGGTCTGAGTCTGGTGAATGTCGATGGTAGAGAGTGGAATTTTAAGCAGCTGCTGTTTGCAGATGATACTGCACTGGTGGCTGATTCAGAGGAGAGATTGAGACACTTGGTTGACGAGTTTGGAAGGGTGTGTGAAAGGAGGAAATTGAAAGCAAATGAGAATAAGAGTAAAGTGATGAAGTGTACGAGGTTGGTAGATTGTAGGGGGATGAATATAGTTTTGAATGGTGAGTTGCTTGAGGAGGTGGAGTGTTTTAAATATTTAGGGTCGCATCTTGCTATGGATGGAAGAATAGATGCAGAAGTGAAGTTTAGAATAAATGAAGTAGGAAAGGTGCTGGGAGGAATGAAAAAAGTGTTTAGATGTCGTTCGCTTAGAATGGATGTAAAGAGAAGGCTGTATGAGGGTGTTGTGGTACCGACTGCGTTATATAGGGCTGAAACATGGAATATGGGTGTAGCAGAGAGGAAAAGTTTGAATGTAATGGAGATGAGGTGTCTGAGGAGTATGTGTGGAGTGACACATATGGATCGAGTGCGAAATGATGAAGTGCAAAGGAGAACTGGAGCTGTTCGGGAGATGGCTGGTAGAGTTGAGAAGAGGGTGTTGCGATGGTTTGGGCATATGAAGAGAATGGATAATGAGCGATTGGTGAAAAAGATAACTAGATCTGATGTGAGAGGTGTAAGGCTGAGAGGGAGACCACGAATAGGATGGATGGACAGTGTGAAGAGAGCTCTGGATGCGAGAGGGATGTCTGTTGAGCAAGGAAGAGTGGCTGTGCGTGATAGAAATAAATGGAGAGAAATTGTGAATGAATAAATGATGACTCAGCCCTGAGGGGATATTCTCCCGCATTTGGTCTGATTAGCTAGTAAGGGTCAGGTGCGAGTAAGGGGATGGGTCTATTATGATGTGGCAGGGGTAAACCAGCTCTGCTGTCGGGCCCTGATGCGGATGTCACTGATTTCACTGTATAGTTGACCCATGTGTGGTGTGGTGTGGTGAGGATCTGTCCCTTCTCCCCTTTGGGGCTAAGATGTGAATGACTGCGTTTGAATGGATGAGTAAATGGGGAGTGTGTCGTCCTGTCTCTGCTACTTTCCTTTCCATGGGGGAAGCAGCCTAGATATATATATATATATATATATATATATATATATATATATATATATATATATATATATATATATATATATATATATATATTGTTAAATCCACAAGATTTTTGTTATTATCCTCACCATTATTCCCCACGATGGGGACATAGGAATTCCCCCCGTCAGTCCGTTTGTCTGTCTGTCCGTCCGTCCGTCATTCTTTCAGGGCCTGTATTTCGTAAACTACCAGGTGGATTGGCTTCATATCACACAGAAAGATAGAGTATGTGTGGTAGTTGATGCCCGTATATGTACAATTGCCATATTGTCTGTACTTTACCAGCTATGACCATATAAGGAAAAATCTGCCTTGTGACATATCTTGGACATTTCTTGCTGGATTCTCTTACATCTTACAGACAGACAGAGTATGAGTCCTAGATTATGTCCTTATATATATGAAATTGCCAGACTTAAGTATTTACGAGATATCTCCGTATAAGAAAACTAATCTGTAAATACCTGTAGCTGTAACATGGAAAGTACCAGCTGGATCATCTTCACTTTTTAAAGATAGTGTACGAGTACCAGTTTATGCTCCTACAGAGGAAATTGCCGTACTTAATAATGCATCTCTATATATTCTTTACCACATTGTGTGGATTCGTCTTTGCTAAAGGCTTGTTCATCTTCTTTTTTTATTTTCTCCTGCTTATTATTGTTAGTATTATTATGATTATGATTATGATTATGATTATTATGATTATGATGATGATGATGATGATGATGATTATTATTAGTATTATTATTACCATCATCAGCACACACACCACAAAGCCAGCCAGGAGACAGGACTTGTGTGCTGGGCAATCCTCAGGTCCTGTCCTCCCGTCTTACTATTTTTTATGCAGCCCATATCCCACTGACCGGGCTAATGTATGGCCCGGCCTGCACTGTACTCGTAGGTGAAGGAAATCTTTGACAGAAAGAAAAGAAAACCATCATCAGTTTTCGAACTATGTCTGGACCTGTATTCTCTTTGAAAAAGGAAGCTCCCTAACACCTCTTCCTAAGCGACTTTTCATGCTTATTGGTCAACTGAATGTGAACCCAGTTGACTACAGACTAAAGCTGACCTCCTGCAGTCCATTCTCCTCCTTTCGGAGTCCCCAGCGTTTTCTTCTTCCTGACCTAACCCCTGACCTTTCCTCCCTGACCTTACCCCTGATCTTTTCTCCTCCCTAACCTGACCCCTGACCTGTTCTTGTCCCTGATCTGGCCTGCCCTAACCTGACTTCACCTGCCCTAAGTCATGCCAGGTGTGTGAGTTACCTGACGGAAGGCGGAAGAAAGTGACAAAACTAAGTGTATAGATTTTCTTAGGCGTTAGAAAACTGTAATCCGGCGAGGGAAGAAAAATTGGAACATTGGTGGAGGAAGGAAGAGGAAGAGCATGGGAAGGAGGAAGAGGAAACGGAAGGAGGGGAGGATGGGCAGGAGGAAGAGGAAGAGGAAGGGGAAGAGGATGGGGAGGAAGAAGAGGATGAGGACGGGGAAGAGGATGGGGAGGAGGAAGAGGAAGAGGAAGGGGGTGAGGATGATGTGGAGGATGTGGGAGGAAATGGAAGAGGAAAAGGAAGAGGATGTTGAGTGGAAGAGAAGGAAGTTGAAGGAGAGAGGATGGGGAGGAGGAAGACGGAGAAGAAGAGGAAGGGGAAGAGGAGGTGGAGAGAAAGAGAAGGATAGGGGTGTGGAGGTGAAGAGAAGGAAGAGGATGTGGAGTGGAAGAGAAGGAAGGTGAAAGGGAGAGAAAGAGGAGGCGGAAGAGGGTGGAAATGAAAGAGGAGAGGGAAGAAGAAGTAGAGAGAAAGAGAAGGAAGAGGGAGGAGGATAGAATGAGAATCAAAATGAAAAGGGAAGAGGAAGAGGGAGGGGATGAAGAGAGGAAGGAACAGGAAGGAAGAGATGAGGAAGAGGAGAGGATGAGGAGAAAGACAGAGGAGAGGATGAGGAGAAAGACAGAGGAAAAGGATGAGAGAGAGGAAGGAGATGCTGAGGAGGAGGAAGAGAGAGAGGACGAAGAAAAAGGGAAGAGAAGAAATACAGAGGCGTACAAAGGAAAGCACAAAGCAGCATACTTAATGTTTCCTTCAAGACTGTTAGAGATAAGACTAAGACTATGATACCTATTTTAAGAGATGAAGATAGGAGTAACAAAATAAGACTGAAGGAGAGAGAGAAGGAAAGAAGGAACAGAAGAAAACACAGGAAGAAAAGGATAAAGGAAGAGGGAGAAGGCAGAGAGAGAGAGAGAGAGAGAGAGAGAGAGATGGGAAACAGAAGAAAAGAGAGGAAGGAAAGGAGAGTGGAGAGGAAACGATAAGAGAGAAAATGGAGGAAAAGGAAAGTAGAGAGAAGGAAAAGAGGAACAAGAAAAGGAAAGTAGAGTAAGGATGAGAGAGAGTGAAGAAGAGAAATGGAGTATGAGGAAAGAAAGAGACAAAGAAAGTAGAGGAAATAAATGAGAAGGAAAAATATTAACAGAAACAGAGAAACGAGAAAGAAGAGGGGAAAAGAATAAATGGAAGACAGAAATAGAGAACACGAAAGAGATAGAAACAGAACGCAAGAAAGAGAGAGAAACAGAACGTAAGAACGAGAAATAAAGAATCATTAATAAGGTCAGACTAGGAAGAAAACTCTGAAAAAATAATGTTATAAAGATAAGAAGCAGGAAGGAGAGACAGAAAAAAGAGTGAGGAGAAATAAGAGACAGAGTAAGAACGAGGAGGTGAATCGTGTAGGAAGAGTAGTGAGACAAGAGAGGAGGAGAACAACAGAGAGAGAGAGACAGACAGACAGACAGACAGTCAGAGAGACAGAGAGAGAGATAGACATAGACAGAGACAGAGACAGAGACAGACAGACAGACAGATAGAGCAAGGAGGATAGAAGAGAAGATGATCAGAATATAAAGAAAGAAAACCAGAAGAGAGGATGGAGGAGGGGTAGGAGAAGAGAGGAGCAGAGGAATAAAGGAATGAAAGCTGGAAGACTGGAAGGAGGAGAGAGGAAGAAGGGAAGGATTGAGGTAGGAAAAGAGAGAGGAAGGCGAGGAGGAGAGAGGAAGGCGAGGAAGAAAAAGGTAGAAGGAAAGAAGGAGAGAGGAAGAATGGAAGGAGAGAGAGAGAGAGAGAGAGAGAGAGAGAGAGAGAGAGAGAGAGAGAGAGAGAGAGAGAGAGATGAGGAAAGGATCAAGAAAGGAGCCGAAGGAAAGTAAAAGAGGGAGGGGAGAAATGGAGCGAGAGACAAAAGGTAAGGGAGGGAGGGAGGGTTGAGACGAGGTAGAGAAGGAGGGGGTAAGGGAGAACCAGTAAGCAACAACAAACAACAACAACAACAAACCTACACTATACACCTACACTCTAACACTAATTCTTTTTCTCACAGTGTCTTGTTGACCAACCCTCTTCTCCTCTCACTGACCATCATATGAAGAAAAAGAAAAGAAAAGAAAAATGAAAGGAAGGGCAAGAGGCAAGGAGGGTGAGGGAGGGTGAGTGAGGGAAGGGGAGAGGAAGGAGAGAGACGGAGGGAGAGAATGAGATTGACCGAATAGGGGGAGGAAGGGTGGGTGGGGGAAGCAGGGAGAGAAGGAGAGTGATAGAGGGTGGGAGGGAGAGAAGGAGGGTGAAGGAGAGATGGTAGAGGGTGGGAGGGAAGGGAAAGACGATGTAGAGGGGAAGGGGAGGGGGAGGCAGAAACAAGCAAGGGCTGTTCCTAGCATCTCACATCCTCCCCCAACCAGATTATCCTACATTTCTCCCATCCCTTCACCCCGAGGACGTATTTTCCACAATACTCTTGCTCTCTATTGACGATTTCATTCAGCTCAGGTTTTTTCAAGCGAGAGGGCTAATAAAGCCTTTTTAAACCCCTCCAAGCCTATAAATCTTCTCTAAACTGAATAAAATAGTCTGAAAGTAACATTCAGATTCAAAATTGCCTGGTACGTCATTGAAATGAAGGGGTTGATAACACTGACATGCTATCAAATGCATCGTTCACTCAAAGATACGCTACAAAATGCCGATCAATATTCGACACCTAAACATCCTCTTTCCTGCATACGTAAAAATAATTTACGACCCTAGAAAATGGAGCAAAATTCCATGACTTTCTAAAATATCACTTCCACTTCAATATTATGTTTAATCATACCTATCTCCAAACATCACCATCCTCGTAACACTGTCCAAACATAGATTTCCTTTATATAAGTAAAAGTGGCATATTTCTAGCCAGATAAACACTTAAATGTGGCAATATGGTCCACAGGCAGGCGGCTACCATCCATAACAGAGCCTAATAGGTGACTGAACTAGGGACTATGGGCGGGGTCTTGACTGAGAAGGAGGCTGTTCCCATGACACCACAGCCTCCCCAAAATAACACATTACTCCACATCTCAATCAAAATCTAACGACTACAGTGCTGAAGCTGATTTAACAAGAATAAACACACATATATCTTTCCCTGACTGCCAGACAACACGAGAAAACATTAAGAAAAAGATAAAGTGTAAAACAAGTGAAGACGTTCCATCAAAAGAAATACATATAAACTACCACCCTCAGCCGCCTTTAAACGTTCAGTGTTGGCCACAAAATTAAGTTCATTCATGAAATCACCTAGGGTGTCTTTTTTACTTGACGGAGGAAGAATTTAAATGGCTAGGACGTTAAAGAGGAATTAAAAGTACCAAAGAATTAAATGTCTCCGTGACAACAAACCGACAGCCAATCAGAGCAGAGGTGGGCGGGTCATACGGAGGCAAGAATAGTGATGGCGTGTGGCTTAGTTTGATGGCCTTCCTCTACTCTACCATGACGTTTATTTTATTGGCCAGCTCATGCTGCAACTTACTGTTAGTCGCGTTTTCTTGCTTGGTTCCATGTTTATTTATTTTTCACTCCGTATCCATGAAAATGCAGGGGTATAATGTTTTATACAGTGTGTGTGTGTGTGTGTGTGTGTGTGTGTGTGTGTGTGTGTGTGTGTGTGTAGTTTTGTCCGCCTGTCTGTTTATGTGACCATAACACAAAAGTTATTACTCAATTTTCATCAGTAGCAGTGGAGGAGTCCGGGATTTATTATTATCATATTTTTTTTATTAGAACAGCTGGTTAAAGGTCACCGTCAAACGGCAAGGTGAACTTGAATGTTTTGACTTGATTCCAACCAAACTTGGTGGAAAGATTCAGGGTATGGCTGGGATGGGGTAGTTCAGTTTTGATAACAATTAGTCAAGCGTCATGGCTATAGGTCAAGGTCACAGGTATCATTATATGACAATCAGTTTTTGTTCGATTTGGGTCAAACCTGGAATTGCTGAAAATAAAAAAAATACAGATTCAATTTTGAGAGTGAAAGACTGACTAGAAGAGTGTAGGCGAGTGAAGTGAAAGGGGGAAGGTATAGGAGGAGACCGACGATGAGATGGAAGAATGGAGTGGGGAGATACATCAGCGGAGATTATGAGCTGGAGAAAAGGCAGCCAAATGACAGAGGACAGGACGACAAGGAAGCGATTTGTCTGTGAGGGATTAAAACGTCTGGGTGGATGGATGGATGGATGAAGAGATAGACAGGTGAACAGATACACAGATAGACAGGTAGACTGGTAGGTAGATAGGTACTGCAGGTAAGTAAGTAGACATAAATGGACAGATGGATGGATAGACGGATGGATGGATAGATGGATGGGTGGACGGACGGCCAGAAAAACAGACAGATAGACAGAGAGATAGATGGATGGATGGACAAATGGGTGGGTGGACGGACGGACAGAAAAACAGAGATATATAAATAGATAGATAGTGTGTATTGCCTGACGGTTGACAAATTATCCTACTCAAGAAAGCCGAAGTTATCACCATGTTCTTCTTGCCATCTTCAGACGATTTCCTTCATCTTAGGGCAAACTTTCAAGACGGAGGGATTAAATAGAGCCTTAATAAACCCCTCCAGTACGAGAGGCCCTTCCTAAGCTGAACAAAATCGTCTGGAAGCAGCAAAAATAAAGTTAAAAGAAAGGCGTTCATGAGTTAGAGCGAAACACTCCGAGAACGAAAACGCGAAGAAATTAGAAGCAGTTGGTCTTTTAGTGTGATCCTGTTTTTTCTCATGGTATTTTTTTAAGTGGACGTAGATCTCTCTCTCTCTCTCTCTCTCTCTCTCTCTCTCTCTCTCTCTCTCTCTCTCTCTCTCTCTCTCTCAAAGATCGCTCTATTTATGCTCATTCTAAAAACTCACCTTAAAAGCTTTCCTCACATTCCTACATTCTCTCTCTCTCTCTCTCTCTCTCTCTCTCTCTCTCTCTCTCTCTCTCTCTCTCTCTCTCCGATACCTGAATAAATAAAAATAAATCGCTAAATGACGTTATTCATTAGCATCGCCTGTCAATAATCAGGCTGTAGGTATAAGAGAGAGAGAGAGAGAGAGAGAGAGAGAGAGAGAGAGAGAGAGAGAGAGAGAGAGAGAGAGAGAATGTGTGTGTGTACGTCAGAGGAAGTAAGAGTAAGCTGCTTCTCACCAGTCAGAGAGAGGGGCTTCCTGTCTGCTGGCGTCCAGGTTAAAAAAAAAAAAAAAAAAAAATCTCAGATAAGTATTTTTGAAGCGTGAAGGCTTGTGGCTATTGCTGTTCTTGGAATTTCTATTTACTTGATACAACTTTATTAATGTATTTCATAATATATATTGGTTTTCATACATGTAGTCATCAACATCATCATCATCATATCATCATCGTCATCATCATCACCATCATAATATACAGTATACTGGCTTTGAAATATGTTGCATCATCATCATCATCAGCAGCAGCAGCAGCAGCAGCAGAAGCATCCTCCTCCTCCTCCTCCTCCTCCTCATCATCATCATCATCAACAATATTGGCTCTGATATATGTAGCATCATCATCATCACCATCATCGTAATCATGGCCATCATCATCTCAGCCGTATTTCCCACTGTACCACACACAAAAGCAGCCAATGCAATACTTCCACCTTCCATAACAGAATACAGAGACTACAAAAGGACTGCAGGAGTGAGTTTGTTACTATGAATATTGATGAAAGAGCTGGGAATAATGATGATTACATTGAAAACAGTGAGAATAGAGTTTAAGGGAATATTGCTCAGTTTGTATAAACTGGAGAGAATAAGTATAGTATTCCTCATTATAATACTAGAATACGCCCCAGCAGGCTACACTGGGCTACACAACACTCTAGGCTACATAACACTACGGGGGACTATTCTAGGCTACACAACTGTACAAGGGGCTACTCTAGGCTACACAACACTACAGGGAACTACTAGGCTACAAGGGACTACTCTGGGCAACTTTCTTCTCAGGCTAGACCAGCATTGCAGCTAACTTTGGTATGTTAGAGAGACAGGAGTTAAATAGGGAGAGTCGGACCACATTCCTACCACATCAGTTCTACCACATTCGTACCACGTCTGAGTCCTGCCACATTTTACCACACTGCTGTTGCACCACCATCCGATCATCTTGCCACACCAAAGTCCAACCACATTCCTACCACATTTCTGCTAGATCAGTCCTACCACATTCCTACCACACTTCAGCTACATCAAAGTCCTACCACAATCCTACCACACCAAAGTCCTCCCACATTCCTGCCACATCAAAGTCCTACCACATTCCTGCCACATTAAAGTCCTACCACATTCCTCCCACATTTCTGTCACAGTCCTGCTACACCACATTCCATCCACATCAAAGTCCTACCACATTCCTGACACGCCTAAGTCCTACCACATTCCTGCGACATCAAAGTTCTAGCACATTCCTACCACTTTTATATCGCATTTCAACCATAATTTAAGTTTGCCACATCGCTGCCACACCAGTGTCCTACCACATTCCTACTATAACAAAGTCCTACCACATTCCTACCACATTCTTGCTACACCAGTCCTTCCACATTCCTACCATACCTAAGTCCCACCACATTCCTACCACATCAAAGTCCTGACACATTCCTACCACATCAAATTCCTACCACATCCCTGCCACATCAGTCCTACCACATTCCTGCCACATCAAAATTCTACCAAGATTCCTACCACATTCCAACCACATCAAAGTCCTACCACGTTGCAACCACATTGAAGTCCTACCACATTCCCGCCACACCAGTTCCATCACAGTCCTACCATATTTACATCGCGTTCCTACCGCAATCTAGTTCTACGTGTTGCGACTCTCCCAAATTCACCTCAAACTAGAATCAGTGCAAACCCGTTCCTACCAAAGAAGGAGGAGGGCGAGTCAGTAGACAGGAGATCTGCTGTCTCAATGGACGCAGGTTCGAATCCCGGCTGGGGCAGGGAATAGTTTAAAGGATTTGAATTTCGTCAGACCAGACTTCACTGATTTACCAAAAGATCCTACCACATTCCTACCACAGTTTTTCTCATACTCCTGCCACACTTCTCTCACATTCATACCACAGCCGCAACTACTGGTCTACCCCTGCTACTACCAATACACCAGTCCTATATGAGGGAGCCCTAGCATGTATTCAATATGGACGGTGGGTGTTAGTGCTGAAGTGGTGACATGTGGAGGGAACGGGCTGTGAAACCTATGTCCAGAGTCGGAAACATTAAGGAAAAAAAATCACCGTTTTCTCCACATTCCTACCACAAAAATCTGATCTATTCCTACCGGATTCCTACCACAATAATCTGATCTAGTCCTACCACATTCATACCACAATAATCTGATCTATTCCTATCACATTCATACCACAATAATCTGATCTATTCCTATCACATTTCCACCACAATAATCTGATCTATTCCTCTCACAATAACTTTGTAAGATACTTGTAGTGAAGTTTTGTTGATCAGTTATACAGATATCAGACTCGTGGACGAGCGGTTGTTATACTTGAGTAGTTTTGTAAGTAGGTAATCTTCGTTTCCATTTGTCATGCAATGACAGGAGACGTAAAGATGAGCATGGGACTATTTTTATTTGTCTTGGATATATTAACAAAGTCTCTCACACACGAGTGAAGTATAAGTAGAGTCCCGCGAGCTACCTCCATCTCTCTCTCTCTCTCTCTCTCTCTCTCTCTCTCTCTCTCTCTCTCTCGCCCATGTTGCTAGGCTCCTTCTCCCTACCACCTGCCGGTTCTATGGCTAACCTCCTTCTGAGCTCTGCTTCCTAAATTCTGGTGTGGCAGGGGTCGTGTCACGTGTGTTACACTGTGGTTGGAAAGTTCTAGAAACCTGTGTGTGAGTATGTGTGTATGTGTGTGTTTGGTCACTAGGCGCTGTCGTGTGCCTATAAAGCATTCCTTGAGTTAGTGTGTAAGCATGTTTAGCACTGCTCGATTCTAGCAGACACAATACCTTCTCATCATCTGACTTGCTGCTTCTATCTGTCTGTCTATCTATCTATTTATCTATCTATCTAATATGATTTGTAATTATAATATGGAGTCCTGACATTGCTCGGCCATGCCGCTGGAGGTCCTCCGACAGTAATTATCATTGACATATGCTAATCTATTAGTACATAATATTGATTATAATATTGTATACATATAATATTCATAGTAAATTGCAATGATCTAGTAATATTACATTTTAAACAAGTTGTATACATATTTGAATAAATGCAATGGTTGTTGTATGACATTTTGTAAGATGTGTATGTATAACAGACATATGCATATAATTGCGCAATGGTAATACTGCTAGGTTATTACATTACATATTGAGTTATCCCTTTAGTAATGTCTAATATTTCACCTAACTTGTATGATGATTCTGGTACTACAGAATTGTGGTAAAATTGTATAATTTTACATAATATTGTAGTAACATTGTGGAAATACATATATTGTAACATTGTGAATTGTTACATAATTGTATTGTAATTGTTACATTGTAGTAACATTGTAGTAATACATAATTGTAACATTTTATGAATTGTTACATAATATTGTGGTAATGCCTAATTGTGTTGGCCTTATAACTGTAGTTACATTTTGTTAATGCAACTGTTATATAATTGTGTTGGCCTTATAATTGTAGTTAAAGTTACATAAAAGTTACTTCTTGTTAATGCAACTGTTACATAATTGTTACATAATGTTTGTAGTTACATATCGTTTGTAGTTACATAATTGTAATAATTGCAGTCTTGACATCAAATCCGGTCATGCTGCGGTCGATGATATGCTGTGCCATGCCACTAGCTTGTGGAGACAACAATTTGCTTTTTTGTTTGTAGTTTATGTGGTATTTTGGCATTTGTAGTAACACGCTTATTTTCATTTGTTTGTTATGTGATCTTACTTTATTTTTTTATATATTTTTTTTTGTATGTATTGATTTTCTATAGTTTGTTTTTCTTCGTTTGTCTACGCTCTTTCTGTATTGTTCATGGTTGCATAATTGCTGGCTAATTCCCTTGGGACCCTTTTTTAAGGTTTAGTTTATATTGCACAGATATTACTGAAAATGATATTATATAGCCCCATATTTTGTTATTTTATATAAAAAAATATATATACACTACACAATATTAACTATATACACTGACTTGTTGTTCACTTGTACCTAGCGTGGGCAATATATGTGTCAGCACTGTGTGGACATCTTTGTCTTCCCGATTGTGTGGAAGATGTTGTTCATTCTTGCTAACGTCAGTTGTGTTGGCCATATTTTGTTTTGTTTTTTCTTTTCCTGGTTATCCTTGTAATTTAATTTGTCTGTTTCCACTAGGTAGCTTTAATTAATAAATGTTTAATACAGTTTTTTTAATCGCTCACTGAGTAACTGTGATAGTATATTTTCTTTATTACTTTGTAGATGTAATAATGTATAGCTGTATGTATGAAACACGTATTTTATGTAGGTATAAATGGTAACACTCGTTGGTAGTAAATAAATGCTATAAGAAATGAATGAATATATACAGTGTAGAATGTTTATTGTTGGTGATTATTTAGTGTTTGAGTTATGCAGATAACTGAAGTAAGTATGGGTACGTAATTTGTAACTATACAGCACGTTTTATATGTTTGTGCAGAAGTTTTCTGTCTATCACTGTGTATCGTATAAATGAAGTAGCTATGTAACTCACTAATTTTTACCGTGGTGGGAATGGTGTTAGTGATGGTGCAGGTGGTGTGTTGACTGACGTGGCGTCTTTTCAGCAAGCACGCATGAAGACGTCGACTTCCCACACTGGTAGCAGTGGTGAGTGAATGAGTAGCGATGAGTAACTTGAGTGAAGATGAGTGAGTAAGATGAGTTGTGAATATGGGCTTGGTATTTGCTTCGTCGTCTTGACCTCGCACTCCTGCGTCAGCGGTGGAGGTTGGGTGGATGTAGCAGAGAGAGGAGGGTGAGGTCTGGTGGTTGTGAGTTGTGAGTCGTGTCTCACTCTTCGTTTGTTTGTTTTGTTTTTCTTTCTCGATGCATTCGCGGTCTTTTTTTCTTGTAATTTACTCATTGTGGGATGAAGACTGCCACTACTTGTAGGTGAGTGTAGAAGATTATACAGACGACTCGTAGAGTTGTTACTTGTAGTTGATCGTCGATTGTTGTAGTTCGTTGGTTCGTCGTAGAAATTGGAAGATTGTTTGTATCATTATTTTGTTAAACTACTGGCAAGACGTCGTGTGATCACTTCTAAATCAGCGTGATGATCGTGGAGACGGAGGGGGGGTTGTAGAGAATACTGTCAGGAGCTGGTTGTGAGTTGTTGGTTGTAAGAGGTATTTTTTGTTTTCACTCTTGATAATGCAGAATCAATTGTACACTCGTGGGCTTGTATTTTGTAGGAAATCACTGTTGATTCGTAGACGAGGTTCATACGTTCGCTGCCGCCATATCTCACAATAACTTTGTAGCTTCTTGTAGTGGTGTTTTGTAGATTAGTTATATATATATTAGACTCGTGGACGAGCGGTTGTTATACTTGAGTAGTTTTGTAAGTAGATAATCTTGGTTCCCTTTTGTCATGCAATGACAGGAGAGGTAAAGAATAGTATGGGACTATTTTTATTTGTCTTGGGAATATTAACAAAGTCTCTCACACGAGTGAAGTATAAGTAGAGTCCCGCGAGCTACCTCCTGTCTCGCTCACTCTCTCTCTCTCTCTCTCTCTCTCTCTCTCATGTTGCTAGGCTCCTTCTCCCTACCACCTGCCGGTTCTATGGCTAACCTCCTTCTGAGCTCTGCTTCCTAAATTCTGGTGTGGCAGGGGTCGTGTCACGTGTGGTACACTGTGGTTGGAAAGTTCTAGAAACCTGTGTGTGAGTATGTGTGTATGTGTGTGTATGGTCACGAGGCGCTGTCGTGTGCCTATAAAGCATTCCTTGAGTTAGAGTGTGTAAGCATGTTTAGCATTGCTCGATTCTCGCAGACACAATACCTGTCTCATCCTCTGGCTTGCTGCTTCTATCTATCTGTCTATCTATCTATTTATCTATCTATCTATTATGATTTGTAATTATAATATGGAGTCCTGACATTCCTACCACATTCCTACCACAATAATTTGATCTATTCCTACCACATTTCTACAACAGTTGGTTAATCTTTGTTCCTACCAGACTTATTTGATTCCAATTCCACCACATTCCTACCACTATTTCATCAATCCTGGCACAATGGTACTACAGTTCTTTCCGGTTCCTACAACATTCCTACCACACTTCTACCAGTCTTGCCACACTGCTACCACATTCTAACCACAATTCCTACCACAGCTCCAACCAAATTCCTACCACACTCCCACCACATTCCAACCAGATTCCCACTAGCTCTGCCACACATCCACCACACATCCTACCACAGTTCCTACCACAACTGATACCAAATTTCTTACCAAACTTATCACTGGTGTTAGGTGTAGCGACTCGGCCCCAACAACCAGTCTAATTGAGGAATCGTGACGTGGGAAGTGCTCACTGCAAATTGTTCCTACCACATTCCTACCACAGTTGACCTCATTTCCACCACATTCCTACCAGTCTCCTACCACAATCCTTTTCCTACTATTTTTTACCACAATTTCTACCATAATTCCTACCATATTTCTACCACATTCCTACCAAACTCGTGCCATATTCCTATTCCTGCTACTTCTACGACATTACTACTACTAATCCTACCACATTTCTACCACATTCCTACCAAACTCGTACCACAGTCTTATTCCTGCTCTTTCAGCCACATTACTACCACATTCCTACCACAGTTCCTATTGCACTCCCCTGTTGTTGCCGCCACAGTTTCAACCAAATTCCTACCACAGTTACTACCACATTCCTACTCCCATCATAGTTCTACCACAACTTCATCAGCCCTACCACACTAACCCTACCATCTTCCCTACCACAAATACTACTGCAAAGCTAAATTTTATCAAGTCTTTTGCATTTCTACAAGTCCTACTATATTCCTACCACAGTAGTCTTACCACATTCCCTACCACGAAACATAATAATACTACATTCCTACAAGTCCTACCACAATCCCACTGCAATTCCTACCACAGAAATCCTACCACATTCCTTATCTCAATGGTTACTGCAAAACAGAATAATACCACATTCTTACAAGTGCTACAACATTTTTACCACAATTCCTACCACAGTACTCCTACCACATTCCCTATCTTAATGGCTACAACAAAACAATAATACTACATTCCTACAAGTTCTACAGCATTTTTACCATAATTCCTACCACAGTATTCTTACCACATTCCTTACCACAAAGCACAATAATACTACATTCCTACAAGCGCTACCACAGTTCCTACCACAATTCTTGCCACAGTTGCTACCAAACTTGCCACTCGTGTTACGTGTAGCGACTCTGCCCCAACAACGGGTCTAAATCGGGAATCGGGATGTGTGAAGTGCGCAGCGCTAATTCCACTTCAACACGTAAGACCAAGGCAACTTTACTTATCCATCTATCTATTTCATTCATCCTTCCATCCATCCATCCATCCATCTGTCTACCTACCTATATATGTATGTATGTATGTCTGTATGTAATCCATTCACCCATCTGTCTACCTGTGTCTGTCTATCTATCTAACTATCTATCTATCTATCTATTTCTCCATCTATCCATCTATTTACCTACCTGTCTATCCATTTATTTGTCCATCCATCCATCCGTTAATTCATCTACTTTACTATCTATCTATCTATCTATCTATCGCTAGAAGAGGTCAGCCAAAATACCACGTTAATGCTTTAGGACGAAGGCTGTGGGACAGAACTTTATCCATCTCTCTATCTATCTCGGTTTCTCTATGTCTTTCTATCTATGTAACCGATGGGCAAAATTTTAACTTCTTTCCCTCTCCCCTTCTCTTCTTCCTCCTTCTCCTCCTCCTCTTTCCACCTCCAAGAAAATTTGATGTCCACCTGTCTGACATATGATGATGATGATGATAATGATGATAAGGGAAATGTTTAAGGAAGGTGTGTGTGTGTGTGTGTGTGTGTGTGTGTGTGTGTGTTTAAACAAAGCATGACTACCATCAACCATTAATGCCCATGGTACGTACTGGCCAGAGCTGCTATTTATTCCTAATAGCCCTAAGTAATGGGGCGCACTCACACACACCCACCCACCCACCCACACACACACACACACACACACACACACACACACACACAACCAGAGATACAGGGAAGATGCAGGCATACACACACACACACACACACACACAGAACCAGAGATACAGGGAAGATGCAGGCATACACACACACACACACACACACACACACACACACACACACACACACACACACACACACACACAACCAGAGATACAGGGAAGATGCAGGCACACACACACACACACACACACACACACACACACACACACACACAACCAGAGATACAGGGAAGATGCAGGCGCACACACACACACACACACACACACACACACACACACACACACACACACACACACACACACACACACACACACACACACACACACACACACACACACACACACACACACACACACAACCAGAGATACAGGGAAGATGCAGGCGCGCGCGCACACACACACACACACACACACACACACACACACACACACACACACAAAACGTATGCGTGCGAAAATGAACGCATACTGTACACTAAACGCACACAGTGTCTAATAAATACATACATACATACATACAGAAAGGCAGGCAGACATTACACACATACATACATACACAGATACAGAAAGACAGACCGACATTACATACGGTACATACGTACATACATATATCCATACATACTCACATATAGAGACATGCACACATAACATACATACATACAGTACATACAGAAAGACAAGCAGACATAACATACATACATACGGTACTCGTACATATATACACATGCGAGCCCAATAGTCTCCTCTTTTTACGTTAATAAAAATGATCCTTTGTTATTATGAAATATATCGTGAGAACAGCCCAGAAGCATCAAATAAAATAAATAAATAAAAATAATGAAAAATAAATAAAGAAGACCGACAAATAATTAAAGCAGAGGAATTAAGTAAATAAAAATAAATATTCCATGAAATAAATGAAAAATAAGAAAAGTATAATTAAGATAAATAAATAAAAAATAAAACACTAATAAATCACTTAATAAATAATTAAATAAAACTAATAAATAAATGAAAATAAGAACATACGAATAAAATAAAATTAATAAAGGTGGCAAAATAACCCACAACACTGCTTACTGAACAACCTTCAACAAAAATCCTTATCAAAGTGAAAAATTAAATATTATAACACTGCAACACAGCCTGCAACATAAAATATATATTGCAGTGTTTATTATGTTGATGTGCATGTGTTAGAAAGCGTTAGGAAAGAGAGAGAGAGAGAGAGAGAGAGAGAGAGAGAGAGAGAGAGAGAGAGAGAGAGAGAGAGAGAGAGATTTACTCCCAAGAGTTTGCAGTAATTTTAAAGTCCTATTCCCACCTCCATCCTTATCACCAGACCACGGCAATTACCACAGCCTCTATGTAACCTCATTAAACCCCTTCACTACGACGACGGGGGACGGGGTTGTCTGTCAGCTGTGTTCATTTCTCCTCCTACTCTGCCGCGTCTTCCTCTTCTTTTCCTCCTCTTCCTCTTCCTCCTCCTCCTCCTCTCAACCACACAACTCAGATACCCACTGCACGAATGCCATCTTCATTAAAAGTCTACTGCTTGCCTCCTCCTCGTCCTCCTTCTCCTCTACTTCTCCCCCTCCTCCTCCTCCATAAATCCCACTACTATTAATAATCCCATATTTACGATTCAGAAGCCGACTTGGCCAGATTACCTGCATATAATTGGCTTAGTGTGGCCTCAGTTTTATTCTCAACCCCAGTTTTCTCTACAATCATTCTGTGTGGAATTGCCTATATTTATTCTCAGTCTCTGGGACTCCCTATTCACTCTGCACTATGGCCCGTATTCTCGTCGGGTAAGGAAGTTCTCTAACACCTTTTCCTAGGCGATTTAGTTGCTTCTTACACTTTACTCTCCTGATCTACGTTATATACATTTTTTTTTTAAATAGATAATGAATGAAGGAAAAACAAAGGAAAAAAAAAGTCCATGTGCCTAAAGGCATCCTCCATTCATAAAATATTTATAACAACTGGATTTGAAGTGAAGTGGATTAAATGTTTGCGGGAAACAACTCCCAGGAAGTGAATTCCAGAGAGTAGTAGTTCTGGGGATAAATGACTTATGATTAGCAGAGGTTCTGCATTGCAGGGGAGAGTGTGTGAGTTCATGGGCGCTCCCAGCTGCTCGAATATTTCGGGAGAAAATGTGAAGGGGAGGAACAATTGAAGCCAGTTCGTTGGAGCACTTACGGTAAAAATATCTATAAAATAGCGTTAAAGAAGCAACATCTCTACCTACTGATAATGGAGGAAGGTCTTGCTTGATGGCAGGATTATTGATTAATCTAATGGCTTTATTTTGAATTTTGTCCAATTGCCTCAATGCAACCGCTCCACATCCACTCCACAGTGGTGAACAGTATTCGATCTGAGAACGCACATGACTTTTGTATATTGTGGCCATCTGCTCGTCAGTGAAGAACTCACGAACTCTGTACATAAGTCCCAATTTTTTGGAAGCATTTTTAGCAAGGGATTTAACATAAGCTGTCCAGCTTAGATTGGAGCTTAGAGTAACACCTAGGATATCAATTGTAGTGGATATGGGAATACTGACATCATTTAAAATTATGTGAGATTCTGAGGGATTCTTTCTGTTGGAGAAATTAATGTTTTTAGTTTTCTGAGCGTTAAATAAGACCAGATTTGTTTGTCCCCATTGATTAATTTTAGAAAGGTCCTGGTTCAGAGAAATTATTGTGTTTATTTGGGAATTTACAATACCAAATTGTGTAAAGGACGTACTAAATGTGAAAAAACTATGAAGGGTCGAGTCATCAGCATAAGAGTGTATTGGGTTGTGAGTGACAGATAGGTCATTTATATGAATGAGAAAGAGGGTTGGCGCCAAAACTGATCCCTGAGGCACGCCAGCGTTTATGGAATGAAACTGAGAATAAACACCATCTACCATGACCCGTACCCCTCTATTATGAAGGTAAAAAGAAATTAGAGGAACCATTGATGCAAGGCCATAGTGTGACATCTTAGACAATAAGGCCCGGTGCCATACTCTGCCAAATGCTTTTGATATATCCTACAAACATTGCCATACTCTGCATAAATGACGCACAGTAAGATATTAACCAGTCATATCCAAAATTAAATCACTAAGGAAGACGTCCTAGGGGGTCTCCTTACCTGACGAGAATACGGGCCTAGGTCACGTGGGGTATAAATGTCAACAGGTAGAGTAAGTCGTCAATGCCTTTATTACATTACACTAATTCCCTTATTTCCCCTTTGCTTCCCTCAGAGTCCAAAGTTACGGACAAGCAGCCATTAAGTCTATATTTATTTATCTATAGCCAGAATGCATAATCCCGTAAAGGGGTGGCCACAATCAAATAGCCTCCATGTCGCCCTGTTCCCTGCCATTTCGCTTCCCTCCTCCCATCTTACACCCTCGTCTTTCATACCAGTGTATCTCTGTACTCCATCCCTCCATCCCATTCTCGGTCTCCCCCTCCCATCTCTTCCCTCCCCATCATTTGTTCTGTTTATATATATGAAACAATAATTTTCTCCTGAATTATTTTACTAATTTAACACCGTCTACTATATTCATATTAAAGAAAGAGTAATGGACAGCACCCCATTTTAATTTACTTGTTAACTCCAGGGTATCCCCCACCCTCCTGCCCAAGAACCCCCCCCCGACCCCCTTTCTCTCCACCTGCAAATCATCACCAAGCACCATCTTTTAAGTGAATGAATAATTTATTTGTTGTCCTTCTTACTTCCATATGAAACTATGATAGTGTGTGTGTGTGTGTGTGTGTGTGTGTGTGTGTGTGTGTGTGTGTGTGTGTGTAGTGGAGGTCTAGCTACAATTTCGGACGTTCCTGCATCACGGTTACCTGGTCATGTCAGCTAATATTTAACACCTCACGTCGTTCATGTCAGTGCCACCAACAAACATGTCATTATGTCAGGGTTGTCAAGTGTAACAAAGGCTACACCTCTGCTACACACTGATGCTGTACCAGGTGGATGTGTTGCCAGCTGTACATCTCCCTCACCACTGGACATTTGACCCACTGTTAAGACAATTTTTGTGTGTAAATATTATGACCTGATGATGTAGCCCTTAAGGCTGTAGTGGTTACCTGACACCCTCTATACCTGCCTGCCTATCAGTCTATCGATTTATCTGTCTGTCTATCTATTCATCAATCTGTCTACCTATCTATCTATCTATCTATCTATCCATCCATCCATTCATCCGATCCATCCATCAATCTACCAATCTATCTATCTATATCTATATCTATCTATCTATCAATCTATCTGTCAAAATATAGTATAGCCTATATTATGGCGGGGAGGCAGTGTACTCTTTATTTGGCTTCCTGTATCATTCACCACACAATCACATGTCAATTCATCTATCTATCAATATAATTGATTTATCCATCTATCTATCAAAATATATAGCCTATACATGTAGCACGGCGGGTAAGGCAGTGAACCCTACTGTATATCTGGCTTCCTATATCATTCACCACACAACCACATGTCAGTTCGCTTATTTACAGTATTTGTCCATATATATTTCAATAATCTATCTATCTATTTATCCATCTATCTATCTCTTTGTCTTTGAACCCTATAACTGGCTTTATATCATTCACCACACAACCACGCGTCAGTTCATCTATCCATAAATCTTTCAATACTCTATCTAACCATCTAACTATCTCTGAGCCCTATATCTGGCTTCCTACATCATTCACTACACAACCACATGTCACTTCACACCACGGGCAGGTTGGGTGAGGTGGTATATGTCTGAGAGCGGTGACATTTATTAAACAAGTTTGTATGTTATCCCCGCCCCTGCCCACCACAGCACAGCACACCACAACAACAATAAAAACGCAACACAACAGCACAATACATAAAACGGTGTAACGCAGCAGCACATTACAATACACGACACAACGCAACGTAAAAGCACACGCAATGAAACCTAACACATCACAACACAGCACACCATAACGCAACAGAGCATAACAGCATACCACAGCATAACACACTAGCACTTTTGTCACCTCATCCACTGCAAGTTTGTGAAGCAACGTGGAATGACTTTACTGACTATCTATATTTCTACCTGCCTACATACTTACCAGTCTGTCAGTCTATCTATCTATGTATCTACCTACCTAGCCTATCTACCAATCGATCTATCTATCCGTCCTTGTGGCCCTTGGTTAAGCTAGAATTTAACCAGATGGACTGCACAAATCCGACCACTTCAATCAACTGCTCCCAGAGACCTTTTGCTGATGTATTGAAGGAGTTCCTGTGGTAAAAGCGAAATGACTAGTGAGGCGAGTGTGGTGAGATGAGGTGAGATGAGTGAGGTGAGTGAGGTGAGTGAGATGAGGTGAGTGTGTTAGTGGTGTGAGAGGCTGGATCAGAGTGAGGGAGGAGTGTATTGCTTGTGAGTTGTATTTTTGCTATACTGAAGGATTGTATGTTTTGCGAAATTGAGATGAATGAACTGTGTTGCAGTGTGAGTTGGGGCAGAGTAAAATGTGTGTGAGTGACGTGCATGCCAGGTGTTGCAGTACTCATGTGGCATCTATGAGTGTGATTCATGGCATTTTCTGGCAAACTAGTTTTGAAAAATGGCAGTCTTTATGGCAATTACAAAATTAAAACAGAACACTGAAAATGACCCATATATTTGATATAATTTATTCAAGAGAATTTAGAAAAAATGGCACTTTTTGGAATTTACAAAAATAAAACAGAACTGAAAATTAACCATACATTTCCCATGTTTTATTGCAGCTCAGACACACACTTAGACACCTATTGCTGAAAATATTCAGTCAATATTTGGAGTGCTTCTTCAGCTTCACTGCTATCCCATTCCTCATGTTGACTCTCATACATACTATTATTGAAAATTTTCAGCATCTCTTCTGCAACAAGAAAATCTTTGCAACAGGCATTGTTCAACATTAAATGTGACCTAATCATCAAGGTGCTCTTTATATGCTTGTTTCCAATTTTATTTCTTATTTTCGTCTTAACTAAAGCAGCCAGACTGAAGACTCTTTCAAGAAATGCATTTGATATATGTAAACATAACTTAGTTAACAATAATTTTGCCAAACTTCTGACGTGTCACACGCTCCACCAATACGCGCCGCTCTCAGTGGCGTGTACTTACCGGTACCTATATAATCTAAAAACGTAAATAATGGCAGTGGAGAATTTTTAATTTTTTATTTTAATTTTTTATTCTCCCAAGATAATTTGGATATCACTGGCAATTTCAGGCACAAAATGACAAACCGGCTACAAATTATGGTATTTTTATGGCATCAGTTATTTTGTGCCATAAAAAAATGGCAGTTTTTCGGGAAACAGGAAATTTGTGGCAAAAAATGCCGTTTATGGCACGACCTGACAACCCTGGGTGTGGTGTGTGCAGTCTGCGACTGGTGGCCAGAATGAGAAGACGTGTCTGACACGCCGCTCCTACAAATTGATTCCATAGCACTGAATCAAAGGGTTGAAGCAGTTCTTCTAATATGGACACTGGGAAAGGGTTGGAGGTTCGAGATCTGCCTTCAAATGGCAGTAATGGCACCATCGAAGTTCACTCATAGCTTAAATGTGAAAATGAGAAAACTTTAAATGAGTATCTTGAGAAAAAAAAAAAAAAAAAGGAAGAGAAAACCGGAGAAGGGGCGACAAACAAGACAAACAACGGGTGACAGCAGTGGTGCTTCGGAGGCAACCATAATTACTATTGTTTCCGAGGTTATCAAGGATTTGCAACCTGTGATAATACACTGTGTCTCTTGCGATTGATCAGGCTATCACCAGGATGAAAAACACTTTTAAAACTGACCTACACGGTTTCAGACACAGAACGACACAGTAATTCTCGACCTCAGGAAACAACTGAAGCAACAGTCCTACCAACTAGAACGAATGGAACAGTATAGCAGGAGGGAGAATATGAGGATCAAGGGAGTCAGATACTAGGAAGGTGAAGATACCATGGAAACTGTCATGAAACTAGCCAATGATATATGAGTTAACATGGTAAAAAATGTCATTTCCACAAGTCACCGACTAGGACCACCACGGATAATAACAAGCCCAAGCCTATCATAGTACGGTTCACTCGACGTGATAAGAATATTGAGTTACTGAGACAAAAAAAATTTGAGAAGTGATGTATACATCGAGGAGGCCTTGACCAAGATGAGAGGCAGCATGTTGTATGAAATAAGGAAGGATCCTCGTACAGGTAAGACATGGACGTTTGACGGGAAAATTTATGCCATGATCAATGAAGGTGAAAATGAAAGTAAGAAGATGTTTGACACGCCAGATGACCTGTACAAGCTGGGGTGAAACGAAACGCAGCTTGGAGCTTTCTTCGAGAAACTCTAGGGACACAGTGACCCTAAGTTGATATCATTGAGTGTAAACAATCAGTCTAAAGGTGAATCTGAATATACTGAACTAGACAATGGGAATAACGATGACAGTAAAGCTTTCAAACAGAAAAAAATGGGAGTGATAACGCATTAAAGATTTGTGGTTACACGTTTGCGGATTGAGGTCCAAAATGAATAACAGTATATTTGAAGATTACATTAAGAATTTTGATATCCTATGCCTATCCGAAAAAAAAAATCAAAGAAGAGATAGATATAGATGGCTTTAAATGCTTTAAACTCAATCATAACAGAAAGTACCCGTATCCGGGTGTACATGGTACTTATATTTTTTGTTTCTAATAAATATACATATAACATTAATAGGATAAATTTTGGTAAAGATATGTTATGTTACTCAGTTCTCTGGGTTAAGGTAATGCATCACTTCTTATTGGGATCCGTTTATATACCTCATGAAGCATCAAAGCATCTTGACCCAGAGGTGTATGATAACTTTGCTCCTGATATATGTAAATTAAAAGATAAACATAATATGCTAGTTTTAATGGTTGGAGATTTTAATAGTCGAACTGGTACCCTGGACGATTTTACAATTGAGGATAAATTTGATCAGGATCTTTTTGCCGGCATACATACTAGTTATAATAACGTTAAGAATATATTCATAATCTGGGAATCCCTATGTCGAGGTTCAGTGTAGACTCAAAAATTAACAATAATGGCAGGAAATTAATTGAATTTTGCCAGTGCTTTGAGTTAAACATTGTTAATGGAAGACTAGGTTTGGACAAATAAGTCAGTGCTCCAACTTGCAAAGACACTAGTGTGATTGATTATGTTACCTTCTCACCACTTATGCTTCCTAGAATTAGATCATTCAGTGTACAGTACAGTAGACTTATTTGATTTTTGTTATCAGATAAATGCAGACCATTAGAAATATCCATTCACATGACTGACACTGTACATGTTACCTCCCAGTTTAACCTGAGACGTCCCGTCAACGTATGGATACGTTGCAACGTTTTGCATTTGCCAGTCCCGTTGACGTACCAGTACATTTTGCAATTGCAAGTTGCATAATTTCCACAATTTTCAAAATTCGTGCTTGATTTTTGGTACGTAGCGTCGCACGACCTTCCCTACCTGCCACCAGGCGGGGACACTCAGCAACCCCATGCGACCCGCACTCACCTGCGGCTCGGTCACTCACCTGTTAGCAACGGTCCCGCTCAGACATGGCGCATAGAGGTCTCTCAGAGGACGAAATTCAAGTCACCCTGGATGCCTTTACTGGTGATAGTGATTCACCACTCGATGACGAGGAGATGTACAAAGATTATGTCCAACCAGAGGATGTGGAAAGCAGCACCAGTGATGAGGAAGTCCCGTCCCCCAGGAAGCGGCACTACGTGACTTATCGTGCTGCAGGAGAGGGTCAGGCTGCACAAAAACATGCAAGATCCTCTAGCCAGCCCCTACGTGACGTGGAGCCCGATTTCGAGGACGACGATGACGACGACGACGAGGACATAGCCGTGGGACGTGCTGCCACGTGGTACGGCCGTGAGGTTATTACTCATCACAGCTCAGAGCGCACACCACATCGTTCTAACAGGTATGGGCCTAGTGTTTTGTTTGGGGATGGCGGAAGTGGCGTTGAGGGAGTGGGGAGTGAAAGGTAAAGTGTTGGGAGGAGTGTGGAAAGTGAGAGTGGCGGAAGTGAGTCACGTGGTGGTGTGAGGCGGTGGGGCTTATCACTTGGGGCAGTGAGGGTGGGTGGTGAGTCACGTGGTGTGGTGATAGAGCAGGGAGGTGAGGAAGAGCCACTCCCCAGCACGTCTTATGCTCCCCAGTATTCCCGGGCTTCCTCCCCACAGCCTCCTGATGTTCCCCAAGGCTGTAAGGGTAAGGGAAAGGGGAAGGGTAAAGGCAGAGGGAAGAGGAGTGCGAGTCGGGAAGCCCTATGCACTCCTCCTCCCCAACCTCCCCCACCATCATCTCCTCCCCACCCTGATGAAGGCGAGGATGGGCACGATCGGGACGAGGAATTTGTGTCTTGGAATTGGGAGGATGGGAGTGATTTTACTCCCCTCATTCACCCATTCACTGAGCAGCGGCGTGCTGGATGTATTGCTCCTGGTATTCACCCAATTCAACCAGGCTGGATTTTTTCCAGCTTTTCTTCAGTGAGGCTTTTGTGGCGGAAATAGTGGATCAAACAAACTGGTTCGCTAACAGCCAGCGGCATGAGAGTGAAAGACAGGGCACATGGAGCAGGTATTCAATCTTCTATGATTACCCAGTCTCCCTTGCAGAAATGTTTTTGTTTTTGGCCTTGGTACTTTTGATGGGTATTGTACGAAAGAACCGAATTCCTGCATACTGGACAAGGGACCCTATTATGCTTACACCAATATTTGGCCAAGTAATGAGCCGTAATCGGTTTCAGCAAATTCTAAGCCGCCTCCATTTCTATGATGCAGCTGATCCTGCAAATGCTAATGACACAGATAAGATGAGGCGAATTAGATTGGTTTTTGATCACCTAAGGCAGACATTCCGTTCCTCATTTTATCCCTATAGAGACCTCGTCATAGACGAGAGTCTCGTGTTGTGGAGAGGCAATATTTCATTTCGGCAGTACATAGCCAGCAAAAGGCACCGTTTTGGGTTCAAGATCTTTGTAATGTGTGACTGCAGGACTGGGTATGTGCAAGACATAGTCTTGTACACCGGTGCACAGACAGACATAATAGAAGATCGGAGTATTGGTCTGTCGGGAGCAGTGGTAAAGACAATGATAGAAGACTATCTTCATCGTGGTCACGTCCTTTACCTTGACAATTGGTACACCAGCCCTCTTCTCGCTCGATTTCTACACAGGCATGACACGGGGATATGTGGGACCGTCAAGGTGAACCAGCATCACATGGTCAAGGTGGGGCAGAAACTTGACAGGAATGAGGTTGTCTTCTTCCAGGCAAACAATATCCTTGCAACTGTGTGGAACCACAATAGAGAAGTCCGCCTCTTGTCCACGGTTCACCGCCCCTTCATGCACCGTACAGAGACTGTAGATTATCGGAGCAAGAACAGGCACCATGTATGGAAACCTGAGTGTGTGCTTGATTATAATATCAACATGCGCCTGGTGGACCAGTCAGACTCCATGATATCCACTGTCGAGTGTGCCAGGACCACGATGAAGTGGTACAAAAAACTATTCTTTCACCTGCTTGACATTACTGCCCTGAATTGCCACCACCTTCACGCCATGACAACAGGAGTTCAGGAAACCTTTGAAGGGTTTGTGAGGGAGCTGACACGAGAGATTGTTGCAAGGTATGCGGTTGAAAGGCCCCAACACTGCACCCGCACAGCCCCAGGTGCCCACCCTCCCCTGAGATTATCCGCCAGCCATTTCCCCACTCCCATACCTCCCCAAGCAAATAGACCTAGGCCCCAACGCAGGTGTCACGTGTGTAGCAATTCCCGCGTGAGACCCACCACTCAGAGAAAGGACACCCGCTATGAGTGCGTTCAGTGTGACGTGGGTCTGTGTATTCACCCATGTTTCAGTGAGTTTCACATGCTCCTGCACTTCTGATAAGATGTGAATGCAATAGGACGCTGATACTCTGAAATATATGCGACAAACAGACGCTCAGTGTAATTATAAGGCCCGTAGATCTGTAAATAGTAGTATGGAAGTGAATACGGGTGTAATATAAGTGGCAAATTATTATGTAAGTGTATGAATATTATCTAATTGGAAACATACCTTGCGAGGGTATTTGGATGCGATATTCGCACGCTCAGTGCAATAAATAAGGCCCGTAAATATGTAAATAGGAGTCTACAAGTGAACACGTGTGTAATATAAGTGGAATATTACTACGTAAGTGTATGAGTACTTTCTAAGTGGAAACATACCTTGCAAGGGTATTTTGATGCGATATTCAGACGCTCAGTGGAATAAATAAGGCCCGTAAATATGTAAATAGGAGTCTACAAGTGAACACGGGTGTAATATAAGTGGAATATTACTATGTAAGTGTATGAGTATTATGTTGGGTGAAACATTCATTACGAGGGTATTTTCATGCGATATTCTGACACTCACTTGAATAAATAATGTCAGTAAATATGTATAGTGCAGAATAGGGTGTAAATGGGTGTAATGTAAGTTGTAAAGTATATTGTGATTGAAGAAATAAAGTAAAAGTGGAAACACGAGTGTTAGAGAGTGTGGTTGCTATGAGATTATGCGCTAGCATTTCGCTAAATGCCCTCGTAATGAATATAAATAATTGAAAACGTTTATAGTGGTGGAGGAAAAGTTCAATGTAAAGAAGAAAATAATATGAAAGTGATAAAACAATGTTGTATGTTGAAATACGAGTCGTAGTGAGTGCTCTGAGTAAGCATATGTGCGCTATACTTATGCTACATGTCATCGTAATGAATGAAAACAGCTGAAAACATTTACATACAGTACAAAATGGTTAAATGACATTGAAACAGTAGGATACAAGTAGAAAAAATGATATGTTGACTGAAACAAGAAACTTAGCACATAGCGTTTTACCAGTCGGACCAAACTTGCTATGCTCGTGCGAAGGTACAATGCTTATTTTTCATATATGTCATTGAAATTCATTTTATTGTTATTCTTATTGTTTATTAGTTCAAATTCAATAAATGTAGAGGTGTTGTTTGTTGTTTCTCCCAAAATTACCTACCATAGAAAACGTGAGCGCCTCACACCTCTATGATAGAATACGATACCTGGCGCGGGGGAACTCACATGTCCTGACCGGTTGTGGACCACGGTAAGCACTTTCTTTGTGATTTTCCTTTGTTTCTCAACATAAGCGGAAGTTTTAGCCAAAAAAAAAAAAATTCCAAAAGTGGTCGGGACTGGGGGATGTCATAGGTGCGAAAGTGGTCGGGACGTGACGGGTTAACAACGAAGATAAATATGAAGCCACAAGCAGATGTGTGAAACGTAAATGAAATACTGATAAAAATACAATTATTTTGGCTCATTTGATGTACATAAAATCAATAATCTAAAATTAAAGTTAGACACACTTGATGATGTTAGTCAGAGATCAGTAGACAACATCACTGAAGAGTTGCATTATATTTTCCTTCAGCCAGCAAAGGATACGCAAATGTACCGAAAAACAACGAAACACCCCAATTACTCAGAGAAAATAACTAAAGGTAAACGTTGGTTTAATGACGAGTGTAAGATATCATAAGGAGAATACATGCATTTTAAATACTCGGTACACAATAAAATTAACAGTGAAACTAAACTCCTCTTGAGAAATAAAGCAAAAAATCATACGAGAGTGATTAGGCAAGAAAAATTGTCATACGAAAAATGTTTGCACAAACATATAAAAACGCTCAAATCAAGCAACTGTCAAGAGTACTGGAAGATCATAAATAAAGATTGTAAGCCTAGGCAGAAAGTGGGTAATATCCCTTTAGAAACTTCTGCAGCTCATTTTAGTGATTTAGGGACTGGGAATGTAAGTATTGTGGATGGTAATGAGGACTGTAATCTAGTGAATGAAAATGATGTTATTAATCAGGCATTTACAAGAGAAGAGGTTATGACACATGAAAAGGGCTTGAAAAACAACAAAGCTCCTGGAGGTGCTCACAGTTTAAATGAGTTCATAAAAAATTGTCCTGAATGAGTTTTATTGGTTATTGTAAAGTTATTTAATGTAATTTTAAACTCAGCAGTTATTCCTACAAATTGGACAATGGGTGTAATTAACCCTGTTTATAAGAACAAGGGTAGGATTAGTAACGTTGATAATTAGAGAAGCATAAC